>NC_088356.1:22868500-23535500 GCF_036884655.1 Musa acuminata AAA Group | reverse complement strand
GAAGAAAGGAAAGTTACACCCAAGATTTATTGGACCTTTTGAGGTCCTTGAGAGAGTTGGTTCTATCGCTTACAAGATTGCCTTTCCACCATCGTTGTGCCATATCCATAATATATTTCATATTTCGATGATTAGAAAGTATATACCTGATCCTTCTCATATCATTAAGTATGAGCTGATGGAAATCGATAAAGATTTATCTTATGTGTAAGAGCCCACTCAGATTGTTGATAAGAAGGAAAAGATCCTAAGGAATCAGGTTATCCCTTTGGTTAAAGTAATTTGGAGACATCATTCTAGAGAGGAAATAACCTGAGAGCTAGAGGAGGAAATGAAAAAGGTTTATTCTCGTCTTTTCATCGATAGAGGTATGATAAATTTACAGGACTAATTTTTTCTTTTAAGGGGGGGAGAGTGTAACATCCCTCATTTCTAAATTTTCATATAAATTTCCTGTTTTAATGTAAGAATCCATTTTAAATATGATAAAAGAGCTAAAGTATAAATCTGAGAACTTATTTATAAGATTTGGGCATCTGTTCAAAGGGAAAAAAAAATCTGAGGACCTATATGTAAATCCTGAGGACCTAATCACAAATATAATAATACAAGGACTAAACTGTAAAATACATAAAATTACAAATCCCATCGCTTAAGCCACTCTGCCTTCATTTTGAAGAAACTAGAGAAGGCAGCTGTGTGGAAGAACAGAGGAAGAGAGAAAGAAGAAGAAAAAAAAAAAAAGGGGGAAAAAGAAGAAGAGAAATTTAGGGCTTTGGGGTTTTCTTTGCTCAAATCGTCCCATTTGGCGTCATAATTCTCAAAGACAACTATTCTAATCCTATCTTATAGAAATATTAGTCTTTGTTCTCATATTAACTTTGAATAATCTGAAAGATTTCTGCTTAGAACTTGATATTTCTCTTATTAGACACAAAACCATGGATCTAAAATTTTTCAGTAAACTGACCCCTATAGATTGTTTTAGCCATAATTTTTAGCACTAAATGTAAATTTAGACAGACCTTATTCATTTGAAATTAGACTCTTATATCTTTCGTTTGACACTGATATTGAAAATTTTGGACACCGAATACTTACCCAAACTTCTGTTTCAAATGAGCCTCTCGATGCTGCAAAATAGGGATCAAAATTTCTGACCTTTTAATACTAAAATATCTATAAATCCATGTTGGAAATTTTGATTTGTACCAAACTAACTTCATTTGAGACTACACTTATAGATCTTTCTTTTGATATATAGAATGAAAAAATTTGGAATTCAAATGCCTATCCTGTTATCTATTGAATCCGACCCTATGAATTCTGCAAAACAATGATTTTATTTTTGACCCTTGGTTACTAAATCAATGGTAACTCCTTGTTGGAAATCTTAATTCATACGAAACTTATTTCATCAAAAAATAGATTGATATATCTTTTAATAATAGCTTTCTTGAGGGTATTGGAGCATAATTGACAATTTGAAGTATTTGTTCAATGTGCCTTTCAAACTCTATCAGAAATCGAGCCTTGGTCGATTTTGCATATTCTGTTTTCATTCATTTGGAAATAGATTTCATTTAGTTTCCTTCACTCAATTGAGATTTATATTAATGCTTGAATTCTGGTTTGCTCTTGTCTATAAGTTATTTATATTATTAAAATATATTATGTAACGTTTATGCTATATCATATTGACTCATATGGGCACATGTATATCCCATTGTTCTGCATTTGCTTTCGATATGTGCCTATTCCAGTTTCATTCCTTTGGATATTGAATTCACCTAACCTTCTTATATGAATTAAGCTATATGATTGCTTAGAATCTGTGTGTACTCTTGCTTTCATTTCCTGTCAATTCTAAATACATTTGTGAAAGATTATTGCTTGTATCGTATTGACTTATAACGGCACATGTACGTTTTGTTGTTCCGCGTGTGCTTCCGATATGTGTTATTTATTGTTCATACTGCCCTCTTGTACTCTGGTGTTGTGGGATAATGTGAACCTTTACCATAAATGGTAAAAGGAGTTATGCATAGAGCATGCGATGCTCTATCGGCCCCCTTTGACTTCACCTAGACGTGGGTGGATAGAGCTCCCAGACATGGGAGACTTCTGTCTGGTGGTCATTCATAAATGGATGAATCATATTCTGTTTGTGGTCCCACTACACCTTCTGTATGTTTGATATGATATCTAGAGCTTTGGTTATGTATTTATGTATGCGCTTTGGATAAAAAAGATATGAATGCAACGTCAAATACGATGTTTCAACTTCTGTTTCATATTCATTTTTTGTCCCTCTCAATTAGGACTCTCCTAGCTAGAGTCCTAACAGAATGTCCCTCTCAATTAGGACTGTCCCTCTCAATTAGGACTCTCCTAGCTAGAGTTCTAACAGAATGTCCCTCTCAATTAGGACTCTCCTAGCTAAAGTCCTAATAGTTTTACATGAATGTCCCTCTCAATTAGGACTCTCCTAGCTAGAGTCCTAACAAACCCGCCCTCTTCAAATCAGCCTTGTCCTCGAGGCTGACGATTCATGAATTTTGGGAATTTGATCTTCAAGTCATCATAGTTCTCCAAAGTGGCATCTTCTGTTAGTAGGTTTGCCCACTGTATTAGCAATTCAGTAGTGGATCGTCGACGTCGAGTCATAATCCATCGATCAATAATGGCACTTGGCTGAGTCAGAAGTCCTCCTTGGGTAATCATATTTGGTGGGTGGCTTTGTATCTCCAAGCACTTATTTACAACTTCTGTCTGGCCGTCGGATTGTGAGTGATATGCCATACTCCTTTTCAATTTAGTACTCTTATAGTGTAATTCTTTTGAGTCCCAATTGTAATGAGCTACGGAGGTTGGTGCTTCCTCTAATTTTTTTAAATCTTACTAGTCTCTGAATCTTCCTGCCATTCCATCTTAATATCCTCAACGAAGTCGCTGGTCGGAAGTGAAATGGCCAAAACATTAGCTTGCTCGGGTAGCTGCGAAAGCGCATCTGCAAGAACATTCTCTTTCCCCTTTTTGTAAGTTATTTCATAATCAAATCCAAGAAGTTTTGTTACCCAGTTTTGCTGCTCAGGGGATGATATCTTTCGCTCCGAAAAGTACTTGAGGCTTTTATGGTCGGTTTTAATTTGAAATCGTCGACCAATCAAGTAGGGTCTCCACCTCGTTGCTGCGCGCACAATGGAGAGCATCTCCTTATCATATGTTGACTTATTTTGATGGGAGGGAGATAATGTCTTGCTAGTGTATGCGAGTGGACGACCATCTTGCATGAGAATTGCTCCAATTCCGACTCCAAATGCGTTGGCCTCAATAATGAAGGGTTGGTTAAAATCTGGTAGTGTTAGCACCGGCGTCGTCGTCATGGCTGCCTTAAGTTTGTCGAAGGCAACGGAGGCTCTGTCCGACCATTGGAAGACATCTTTTTTCAGAAAGGAAGTAAGTGGTGCACTGATCTCTCCATAGTTTTTCACGAACTTACAGTAGTAGCCTGTTAAACCCAGAAAGTCATGTAGCAATTTTATGTTCCTCGGGGTCAGCCAATTTTGCATTGCTCTAATTTTGAAGGGGTCTACTGCGACACCTTCCTCTAATATGATATGCCCAAGATATTCCACCTTCTGTTGAAGAAAGCAAAAATTCATAGTGGTTATTGTGTGTTCAAAAGGTGGTTTTCGGTATGTCTTTTTCGCATACTCGTATTTGATGATACCCGGATCGAAGGTCCAGCTTTGTGAAGATTTGTGCTCCCTTTCATCTTGCAACTCATCTACTACTGGAATAGGGTATTTATCCTTGATGGTTATGCCATTGAGAGTTCGGTAATCAACATATAATCGCCATATTCCATCCTTCTTTTGTATGAGGAGCACCGGTGAAGAGTAGGGGCTACAACATGGCCGAATAACTCCTGTTTTGAGCATCTCTTTTACAATCCTTTCTATTTCATAATTCTGGAGATGTGGATACAGATATGGCTAAGCATTTGCTGGAGATTGGCATGGAAGAATCGTTATACAATGATCATGCCGACGGGTAAGAGGTAGGTTGCATAGTTCGTCAAATATATCTGAAAATTCAGCAAGCAAAGGAAGTAGATTTGGATCTTCCAATTTTTTTGGCTCTCCCTTAGTTTGCTGCTCAAGTTGTACCAAAAAGCCACTGCATGCTTTATGCAAAACCTTCTTCATTTGTTGTGTGCAAATCATCGTTACGTCGCCCCCACGATTCCCGTGCAGTATCACCTGTTTCTCCTTACTGTAAAATTTCATAATTAGTTTCATAAAATTCAAAGAAAAATCACCTAATGTTGTCAACCATTTAATTCTGAGCATGGCCTCATGATCATCAAGAGGGAGTAGGAAGAAATCTGCAATTATCTCTTGGTCCTGCAGCAATAGTTTCTCCTGCGGGCGCCTACGATCACACTTCAAAATCCGTCTGTCGGTGACCTTAACATCAAACCTGCAACGATTCTCGAGAGGTAATGCCATTCGGATAGCAACCTTACTGTTTAGGATATTATTAGTGCTGCCCAAGTTGATGAAAACAGTGATCAGTTGTTGTTTGAGAAGGCCTCCAACTTTCATCATTTGCGGGTTTGAGTAGCCGGCTAGTGCATGTACCGTAACTTCGGTTGGTTGTGGCTCTTCTTCTGCATCATCTTCTTTATGTTCAATGCTCTCTTCTAGATGTTCAATGACCTCTTCTTCTACTGGTTCAATGATAAAAAGTCTCCCTTTACTACAGCGATGCTCATGGCTCCACGGCTCGTCGCAATGCCAACATAACCCCTTCGCAGATCGCTCCTGAAGCTCTTCTCTTGTCAACCTTTTTGGTGCAGGGACTCGGTCAACAGTAGGGGGGGCTAAGGGCTTCAATATTACTAGTTGAGGAGTGACCCTAGTCCTTCGAGCTTCATGGTTCAATTGCTCCTCTTGATGTCGTGCGAAAGAGATGGCTGCCATAAGCGTGTACGGTTGTCGCGCTTTAACTTCTCCTCGGATCTTCGGCTTCAAGCCCTCAATAAAGGTCCTCAATAGCTATTTTTGAGACCAATAATGAGTTTGATTAGATAACCTTTCAAACCTGGTTTGGTACTCCTGAATGGTGGAGGTTTGTCGGATCTTTGCTAGTTGTCCGTCAATATTCTCGTAATCGGTTGGTCTGAAGCAGATCAGCAATCCTTCTTTGAATTGTTGCCATGAAAGGACTCCATAAGTATGTTCAAACCAGTCAAACCACTGTATAGCATCCCCTTCAAGATGTATAGCTGTAATTTTCACCATAGATGCATCCGCGGTTTTATGGTACCGAAAATATTGCTCCGCGTGCAAGATCCAACCAATCGGGTCTCCTTCTTCCCATCTAGGGAAGTCCACCCTTATGCATGGATAGTTGGGATCGATCATAGAGCCTCCCCTCCCTTGGAACTCATCTCTTCGGGCCTGGTGCGATTGGGCAAAGCTCTCTCCGTGATATGATTTTTTCGGGCTTAGTAGTCGGCCCAATCTGAGTTCGGTAAAGAGCGTTCGAATCTTATCCTCCATTCGCACCTCCAAGGCTTCGAATTTAGCATCAATTGCCTCCTTAGATGCCATAGTATATGCCTCCAAATCTATGATGTTAAGATCTCTCTTTTGTTGTCAGGTTAAAGGCATGTATAGGTTGAGAGAAGTGATGGTCGAAAGGGTTGGTGGATCGGTGGATGTAGGCTACGATTTAGGCTTGTTTTGTGGCTGTTTTGGGTGCAGTTTGAAGGTGTGGTTTGGTAGAGTTTTAGGGCTGTGGATGAAAGTTTTGAATCTATGGTAGATGGCAGCAAAGGTTTGAGAGAAATCAGTGGAAGTTGCAGCACGTATGTGCTGTCTTGTAAGAGCAGAATTGTCGTCGAAGAAATAGCGGTTTCTCGACGTAATTTCCACCAAAAACTTGAGAGAATTGAGGAGAGAATTGATAGCAAAATCACAGTTTATATGACAGAAAGGATGACTAATTTAATCAAGAAAATTTCGGCACTATAACAGCAAGGAAATTGGTGCAAGTTGCGATAGCAGAATTCTCGTCGAAAAATTTTAGCAGTTTACGATGAAAATTTATATCAACACAAAAATCGGTTTTAGAGATGAATTCCTCAATAGGTCAATCTTAGATGGAAGCCAAGATGATCTATAAAGTGTATAAGAAATTTCATTCAAAAAAGATTGCAAATAGATGGGTTAAGGCAACAATATGCGGCTGAAATTTTCTGCACCATAGATTTTTAAGTATAGCAGATTGGACGTAAAAGATCAGAAGTTTATATTGAGAATTTTTTGATGAAACCAAAGGGAAATCTACTATTAGGAAGTGTCAAAGCTATCATAAAAATTTCATAGAGATTTGGATAGAAACAACGTAGTATCAAGATCAAACAATTAGTGCTATGCGGCTGAAATTTTACGGTGCAGATTTTCAAGTATAGCAGATTAGATGTAAAATATCAATAGTTTATATTGAGAATTTTTTGACAAAACCAAAGGGAAATCTGCTGTTAGGAAGTGTCAAAGATGTCATAAAATTTCGTAGAGATTTGGATAGAAAAAACATAGTAGCAAGATCAAACAGACAGTGCTATACGGTTGGAATTCTGCAATGTATCTTTCGTCGTAGAGATGAAAACTTTATGACGAAAAGTTTATGCAGCAATATAGGAATAATTTTTTTGAGATTTTCAAATAAAGATAACTAAATTGCAGCAGCAGTAAGGTAGAAAACCAGAACCTGTTGCAATTCACGGGGAGATCAAAGGATGATCCGCGGTGGTGGAGATGATGGCGGAATTCGGCGATGATCTTTTAAGCAATTGTGAGAATTGCTTTGGGTGGTTGTGGAGGGTTGATGGATGGCTGTGGAAGGGCAGCGAGATGCTAAGAACGCTGCTCTGATACCAGGTGTTAGAACCCTTGCAGATTCTAAACTTGGGGTTGATCTCTTTAGGGGATCGGCCTCCTTGGAACTCTACAGGGGTTCCTCCCTCCAAGTGCTGCTGCAGAAAAGTTTCATCTATTGCTTGAGAAAAGAGGAGGAATACATGGCTATTTATAGGGCTTCTAAACCCTAACTCCTAATATGACTCTTATTTAAGACTCTTACTTCTAACCAACTCCTAATAGGACTCCTACTCAAGACTCCTATTCCCTTACAACTCCTAATTCTTCTATAAGAAAAAACCTCATACATGAATGTCCCTCTCAATTAGGACTCTCCTAACTAGAGTCCTAACAGAATGTCCCTCTCAATTAGGACTCTCCTAGCTAGAGTCCTAACAGAATGTCCCTCTCAATTAGGACTGTCCCTCTACATTAGTACTCTCCTAACTAGAGTCCTAACAGAATGTCCCTCTCAATTAGGACTCTCCTAGCTAGAGTCCTAACAGAATGTCCCTCTCAATTAGGACTGTCCCTCTACATTAGTACTCTCCTAACTAGAGTCCTAACAGAATGTCCCTCTCAATTAGGACTGTCCCTCTCAATTAGTACTCTCCTCGCTAGAGTCCTAACAGAATGTCCCTCTCAATTAGGACTCTCCTAGCTAAAGTCCTAATAGTTTTACATGAATGTCCCTCTCAATTAGGACTCTCCTAGCTAGAGTCCTAACATACTCTCTGCATCTAATGAAATGTTGACGATGAATCTAAACGTGTGGATGTTGTATAAGTTTAAAGGACCTCTCATGTTTAGGATTCTGGAATGTTAAGTTTAATTCGTGTAACGATATGTGTTAGGATCGGAGCGGCACTAAGAGGGGGGGGGGGTGAATTAGTGCAGCGGATTAAAACTACGATTTTAACAAGCTCTTTCGTACGATAAGAACGGAACTTGAAAAGTTTAACTTGAAAGCGTATTCTTAAAGTTGCACAGCAAGGGTAATAAGGAACTAAAGCAGTAAGAAGATTTGCAGTAATGTAAATGACAATAATAAAATGCAAACCAGAGATTACGCCGATTTTTAGAGTGGTTGGGTCAAATGACCTACTCCACTTGCGATGCCCCTCTTCGATGAGGCTCCCACCTTCCACTAGCAAATCTCTTGAAATGGAAGGGTAAACACCCCTCTTACAACCTTTTACAAGTAGCTCAACCTCTTACAAATTTTCAATAAGAAAGGAGGAGAACTCTCTAGCAAATTGAAAACAAGACTTGCTAAGACTTTCTAAGACTTTTCTCTCAATCAAAATGCTTCTAAAAAGTTGTAACATCAGCTGAGATTTGAGGGGTATTTATAGGCCTCAAGAGGATTCAAATTTTGGGCTCCAAAATTTGAATTCTCTTAGGGTTCCCGGTGCTGGAGGTGCCACCGCCCAGCCAGGCGGTGCCACCGCCCAACGCTCGGGTGCTGGACGGTGCAACCGCCCAGCCAAGGAGGTGTCACCGCCCAGCTCTCGGGTGTTGGGCGGTGCCACCGCCTGGCACTCCGATTTCACTGGTTTGGCTTAATTTAAGCCCAAACCATATCTAACTTTGGGCCCAGTTGGCCCCTAACCAGGATATAGGATTATCTCTTAATCCTAATCCTAATTACAAGTGAACTACATAACAAAAACACATCCTAAGCAAGCTTTCAACCGCGAACGTCGAGTCTTGTTTCGACGAGCTTTCCGACGAGCTTCTTCCGACGGACTCCCATCAAGCTCCCGATCTTGTGATGACTTTAACGAGTAGCTGAGCCTTCTCGGTGATCTCCGTGAACCTCCGACGATCTCTTCGGCGAACTTCTGAAAATTTCGATAGGTTCCCGATTTCTTCTCGGTTGGTTCCGGCAGCATCTCCGACGATTTTTCGGACTCTTAAACGTCCATCGATCTTGACTTCGGTATTCTTGCTTTGTGTTTACTGGTTATCGTAGTTAATCCTGCACACTTAACTCAATAATATGGATTAGATCAATTAACCCATCGATTGATTTCATCATCAAAATCCGAGATTCAACAATCTCCCCCTTTTTGATGATGACAATCAATTTTTTTTGGTAAGTAAAAGTAAATTGATTATGTGTAACGTTTCTACAAATAGCTTTGTCTATACAAGTCATAGACAAAGTCAGGTAACTCATTGAGTACACATGTGGTAGTTATGACTACACATGTTGTAGACTTTAACTCCTAACTGTAACGAGCATGTTAAGATGTGCCAAGACTACCATTGGTTACAGCATTTAACATCGTTGCCAAGATCTTTAGCTAATAGTAAAATTGAATTTGATAAAAATATCTCTTTCTCTTCGTGTAAAGTGCTCCATTTTGAGATTATGCTCCATGCATGATCTTGAGTCTCTAATAATCTCTGTCAAGAGCTGAGCATTGTTTGTGTGTTGACATTCAAAGATTCTGCTATATCTCTCCTTCCACATCCACCAAATAGCACATCTGAAAGTAACCTTTGCCAATTGTGTAAGAGGTCCTTTTCTTGAGAAACTTTGTATGAGGTCGCGTAATTCTTGATGCAAATTTGGTTGCGGCAGCCTATTGAGTTCAAATCGCTGGAGAATCTCCTTCCATATCCATTTAGTATATTCACAAGCAAAATAGAGGTGGTCAATAGTTTCTTCTTGTTGCAAACAAAGGGAGCATCGGTTAACATGATAGATACCTCTTCTCTTAATATTATCTATTGTAGGTAGTTTATTCAGAAGGGCCTGCCATGTACATAAGGAATGTCTCTGTGATCCCGGTCGATCCCATGTCCAACTGCTTGAGAGCCACTTGTTATTTCTTTGCCTAATTTGATTCCATGCGGATGTGGCACTAAATTTACCATTGTCATGAAGCCAAATAAGTACATCTGAAGGGTTGTTCCTGATTGGAATAGCTGTGATAGTCGGCCAAAGTGATAACATTTCAGGAGAAATAGGAGTAGGGAGACACCAGGTACCATTAGCAATGAACTCGGAAACCTTCCAATCTTTGGGAGCCCCAAGATCTTTTCGTATTCTGTCACCATATAATTGAAATATACTTTTCCCATTCACCCAAGGATCGTACCACATATTAGTATTAGTTCCAGTAGAGATTGCATAAGAAATGTGTTTGATTATCCAATTCCTTGCCTTTAAAATTCCTTTCCAAGCTGCAGAGTGGTATGTTCTTGTTGAAATTTCTCAAATCGATTCCTTCGAAAGGTACCTAGCAGAAACCCATTGTGACCATAAGGAACATTTGTTTTTCAAAATGTCCCACAATTGTTATACCAAACATGCTTTATTCCACTCTCTAATATTTCTCAAGTTCAGCCCCCCTTCATCTTTCGGTTTACAGATGTTGTCCCAATTTACCATATGCATTGCCTTATCATTTGTACCATTCCAGAAGAAGTTCATTAATAGCCGTTCAATATCTTGGATAAGTCCAACAGGCAGAAGAAAAGCATTAGACCAATATATAGAGTAAGAGTACAACACCGAACGGATGAGTTCAAGTCGTCCTGCTTTTGATAGAAGCCTATTTTTCCAGGAAGAAATTCTATTCTTTATTTTTTGCAGGATAGGTTGACAGTGGGTTTTATGAATGCCAGTGGATATGAGTGGGAGACCCAGATAAGGAACTGACAGACTTCCCTCATTAACCCCCAGAGTGTGTGTAATAAAGTCGTTGTCCTCAATGCAAGGACCCATATAGACTTTACTTTTTGCATGATTTACCTGAAGGCCAGAAACCATACCAAAGTCATTTAGAATAGTAGCTAGGTTCCTCACTGAAGTTGGATCATTCTGGAGAAATATAAGTAAATCATCTGCAAATGTTATGTGTGATATGTGAATAGAACCAGCATTTGGTACCTTAATACCGCCATTCAAGACTGCTTGTTCCAACATACAGCTAAGTCCTTCCATTGCAATAGTAAAGAGATATGGAGAAAGTGGATCACCTTGTCGGATGCCATTCGTGCTGATGACAATCAATTGATGACGGAGTTAAACATAACTCCCCCTATCTATATGCCATATTATGAGAAGATGAAAACACTTGAATTTCATCCATTGAATTCAAGCATAAACCGATAAGTTCTAACCGTACAGCTTATCGTTATTCTCATTAAGCAATAGTAAATGCGAAACTTCGATGAAAATCATAAGTCAAATGATATGGGACAATTTTTACTACGATAGGAGATAAAGATTTTCAACATGAATTTCATGATATCGATGTAAGGCATGCTTTCAATTTGATCAATCAATCTTGTGATATTCTCAAGGATTTTGCAAGGCATATAAGACATTCATATCACACAAGCTTTTACAATTCATATAAGTCATGCTATTAAAATGATACAAGTCATCACTTTTCTCCCCCTTTGTCATCAACAAAAAGAGAATGAGACTTGAAGCACATAATTTATCATACAAAGATTTTATCATTGATCATACATCACTCATATATATTATCATTGATCATACAAAGATTTTATCATTCAAAATTAAGTATGCTAAAATATTTACGCATAGTTCATCTTAAAGGAAAATTCAGCATTCATCCATATTATCAAATCTCTTCTTTTTATAAATAACAAAAATTGTAGATGTACAAAGAAGAGATTGGGATAAGAAAAAAATTTTAAGTAGTAACTCCAATAAGTCAAGATCATAATTCGAATACAAATCCATTCAAATTCAATTTGGCAACTTGAAACTCATAATCAAGCCATCAAAATCAATTTCGAGATTCAAAATATCATAAAATCATTAATCTTGATCAGATGGAAGCGGTGTTTGACTCAAGATAGGATAAGATAATTTAACAAGTCACCGAGGAACGAAGAGAGAATGAAAAACTTTACGGAAAATCCATTCAAACAAGTTTATTCTTAGGGACAATTTAACATACCTAATTCCCTTCTAATGAATTCAAATTGGTCTTCATTCAAAGCTTTTGTAAATATATCTGCTAATTGATGCTTTGTGTCAATGAATTCTAGAACAACATCATTGTTAAGGACATGATCGCGTATGAAATGATGCCTAACGTCGATGTGCTTAGTTCTAGAGTGCTGAATTGGATTTTTAGTAAGACATATGGCACTAGTATTATCACATTTTATGGGAATGTTTTTAAAGTGAATTCCATAGTCTTCTAATGTATTTTTCATCCAAATGACTTGTGCACAACATGCACTTGCAGCAATGTATTCGGCTTCCGCCGTAGATAGTGCAACTGAATTTTGTTTCTTGAAAGTCCAAGAAACAAGTGCATGTCCTAAAAATTGGCATGTTCCGGATGTACTTTTTCTATCTATCCTGCATCCGCCAAAATCGGCATCTGCATAAGCTATTAGATCGAATTTTTCAGATTTTGGATACCACAATCCTAAATTTAGAGTTCCTTTAAGATACCTAAATATTCTTTTAACACTCTTTAGATGAGATAATTTAGGATTATATTGAAACCTAGCACAAAGTCCTACACTAAACATAATATCTGGTCTAGTCGCGGTGAGGTAGAGTAGACTACCTATCATTCCCCTATATATTTTTTGATCGAAATTTTCACTATTTTCATCCATATCTAACTTAGTCGCAGTACTCATAGGGGTGTTTATTGCTTTTGAATTATCCATGTTAAATCGTTTTAACAATTCTAATGTATATTTGGATTGGTTAAGAAATATACCATCACTAAGTTGTTTGATTTGTAATCCTAAAAAGAAAGTTAATTCACCCATTAAACTCATTTCAAATTCAAGACTCATACATTTGGCAAATGATTCACATAGTGATTCATCCGAAGAGCCAAAAATAATATCGTCAACATAAATTTGCACAATAAGAAAATTATTTTCAAAATGTTTAATAAACAATGTAGTATCAACCTTGCCTTTAGTAAAATTATTTAAAATAAGAAAGGAACTAAGCCTTTCATACCAAGCTCTAGGAGCTTGTTTCAAGCCATAGAGGGCCTTAATCAATTTGAATACATGATTAGGAAGAAGAGAATTTTCAAATCCGGGAGGTTGTTCGACATATACTTCTTCGGAAATAAAACCATTCAAGAAAGCACTTTTAACATCCATTTGAAATAGTTTAAAATTATTACTACTAGCATAGGCAAGGAGCATCCTTATGGCTTCTAATCGAGCCACGGGAGTGAAGGTTTCTTCGTAATCGATACCTTCTTCTTGGTTGAAACCTTTGGCCACTAATCTAGCCTTGTTTCTAACCACGATACCATTTTCGTCTTGCTTGTTTCTAAAGACCCACTTAGTACCTATGACTAAGTGGTCACTTAGTCTAGGAATAAGCTTCCATACCTCATTCCTCTCAAATTGGTTCAATTCTCCTTGCATTGTAATGACCCAAAAATCATCTTTTAAGGCTTCGTCAATGCATTTAGGTTCAATTTGAGAAAGGAAAGCGGCGTTAGCACAAAAATTCTTGAAAGAAGAACGAGTTTGAACCCCTTTTGTTGTATCTCCTATAATTAGCTCCTTTGGATGAGCATCTACATACTTCCATTCTTTGGGTAAAGAAATTTCGGAAGAAGATGCATTCAAATGGCTATTTTGAGGAGGGGTTCGTTTAAATTCAAATTATCAAAACCAAGATCATCATCAAAATCATTTTTCTTTAAATCAGAAATTTCATTAAAAACTACATGAATAGACTCTTCTATTACTAAGGTCCTTTTGTTAAAGACACGAAAGGCCTTAGAAACAGAGGAGTAACCAAGAAAAATGCCTTCATCGGATTTAGCATCAAATTTACCTAGGGCATCCTTTTCATTTAAAATGAAGCATTTACAACCGAAAACTTTAAAATAAGAAATATTTGGTTTTTTGTTATTCCATAATTCATAGGTAGTTTTTGATAGAGATGGTCTTATTAGGACCCTATTCATGATGTAACAAGCCGTATTTACAGCTTCGGCCCAAAAATATTTGGGTAAACTATGTTCATTTAACATAGTTCTTGCCATTTCTTGTAGGTTTCTATTTTTCCTTTCAACTACTCCATTTTGTTGAGGATTTCTTGGAGTTGAGAAGTTATGATTGTACCCATTTACTTCGCAAAAATTTTGAAAGTCACGATTTTGGAATTCACCACCGTGATCACTCCGAATTGATGAAATCATGAAGCCTTTTTCGTTTTGAGTGAGTTTACAAAACTTAGAGAAACACTTGAAGCAATCACTTTTGTGAGCTAAGAAATAGGTCCAAGTGTATCTAGAGTAGTCATCCACAATCACAAAAGCATATTTGCTTCCACCTAGACTTGTTGTATCAATTGGTCCAAATAAGGCCAAATGGATCAATTGTAATGGTCTAGTGGTGCTAATTTGATTTTTTGGTTTGAAGCTTGTTTTTATTTGTTTGCCTAGTTGACATGCATCACATACCTTATCCTTAATAAACTTCATATTCGGAATCCCTCGTACTAATTCTTGAGATGAGATTTTAGATATTGTTTTCATGCTTGCATGACCTAATCTCCTATGCCAAAGCCAAGCATCATCATTTACGGTGGAGAAACACATTTCATTACCTAGTTCATCAAGATTGATGGTATAGACATTATTTTATTTTAAAGCAATCATAGTCATGTTATGATTTGGTTTTTCAATAATGCACATATTTGATTCAAATCTAACGATATAACCTTTATCGCATAGTTGACTAATACTCAAGAGATTATGTTTTAATCCATCAACTAGTAAAACATCATCAATGGAAAAACTAAAATTTTTACCAATAGTTCCCTTGCCAATGATTTTGCCTTTGTTGTTGTCTCCGAAGGTGACGTACCCTTCTTCTTTGCTAGTGAGCATAGAGAAATGAGATGGATCTCCAGTCATATGTCTTGAGCATCCACTATCGAGATACCATCTCTTGCTCCTAGCTTGTGGGTTTGTCTACAAAAGAGGATGATTTTTAGGTACCCATTTGATTTTGGGTGCCTCAAAAATTGACCCACTAACCTTGTTATTTATTTTTGAATCCTTTATAGTTCCTTTAGGAACCCATATTAATTTTTGTGAACTAATTTTCCTAAATGGACATTTGTAGGCAATATGTCCGGATTTGCAACAGAAGTTGCATTTCATATAAGAGGAAACATGTAATGTAGGTCCTTTTATGAAAGTGGTAGGATTTTGATGTAATCCTTTTACAAATCCAATTCCATTTCTATTTGCGATGTGACCCTTGTGTGCAAGGATCATATCTAATCCATTGCTACCAACCTTAAACTTGTTTAAGGTTTCCTTAAGAAGCAAATTTTTATTTTTTATTGCTTCTAAATGCTCACACTTAGAGCATGGAGGAGTTTGAAGACTATCAAACTTATCTTGTAGCAAAGCATGCTCTTTCTTTAAGATACTTAACTTCTTGCTAACAGTTTTACATTCATCAAATAATTCATGAAAAGCGATAGAGAGTTCTTCAAAAGATAAATCTTCATTAAATAAATCACATACCTCTTCTTCTAAAGCCATTAGCGCGTAATGAGCAACTTGCTCGGTGTTGGACTCCTCTTCTTCGGACGCGCTTGAATCATCCCATGTTGCCTTGAGCGCCTTCGTCTTTGATGTCCTCTTTTTGGCTTGAGGACAATCGTTCTTGTAGTGTCCCGGTTTTTTGCATTCATAGCAAATCACTTGGTCCTTCTTTTGTTCAAATTTATTTTTTATATTATTTTTAAGTTTGTTCTTTCTTAAATATTTTTTAAATTTTTGAGTCAAAAGTGCAATATCATTGTCACTGTCCTCATCACTTGATGTTCCTTTCAAGTGGTCTTCTTGTGATTTGAGTGCCATATCCTTCCTGTTCTTTGGAAGGGGGTTCTCGAGCTCGTCATGAGCTTGACATGTCATTTCGTAGGTCATTAGAGACCCAATGAGTTCTTCAAGAGGGAATGCTTTAAGGTCTTTGGCCTCTTGAATGGCCGTAACTTTTGGATCCCAACTTTTAGGGAGGGATCTTAAGATTTTAGTTACTAGTTCAAAGTTAGTAAAATCTTTACCGAGAGCTTTGAGTCCATTGATGACATCCGTAAACCGGGTGTACATGTCTCCGATGGACTCACTTGGTTTCATTTGGAAAAGTTCGTAAGAGTGCACAAGGATGTTGATTTTGGACTCTTTCACTCGGCTAGTGCCTTCATGAGTGACCTCAAGAGTTCTCCAAATATCAAAAGCTAAATCACACATTGAAACACGATTAAATTCGTTTTTGTCTAATGCACAAAACAAGGCATTCATAGCCTTTGCATTTAAAGCAAAAACCTTCTTCTCCGATTCATTCCATTCGCTCATCGGAAGAGAAGATTTTTGAAATCCATTCTCAACAATAGACCAAAGCTCAAAGTCCATAGAAATGAGGAAGATCCTCATGCGAGTCTTCCAATATGTGTAATCCGACCCATTAAACAAAGGTGGTCGTGCAATAGAGTGGCCCTCTTGCATGCCGAAGTAAGCCATCTCTCTTGGGTATTAAACCAAATATGAGAGATAACCTCGCTCTGATACCACTTGTTAGGATCGGAGCGGCACTAAGAGGGGGGGGGGTGAATTAGTGCAGCGGATTAAAACTACGATTTTAATAAGCTCTTTCGTACGATAAGAACGGAACTTGAAAAGTTTAACTTGAAAGCGTATTCTTAAAGTTGCACAGCAAGGGTAATAAGGAACTAAAGCAGTAAGAAGATTTGCAGTAATGTAAATGACAATAATAAAATGTAAACCAGAGATTACACCGATTTTTAGAGTGGTTCGGTAAATTGACCTACTCCACTTACGATGCCCCTCTTCGATGAGGCTCCCACCTTCCACTAGCAAATCTCTTGAAATGGAAGGGTAAACACCCCTCTTACAACCTTTTACAAGCAGCTCAACCTCTTACAAATTTTCAATAAGAAAGGAGGAGGAGAACTCTCTAGCAAATTGAAAACAAGACTTGCTAAGACTTTCTAAGACTTTTCTCTCAATCAAAATGCTTCTAAAAAGTTGTAACCTCAGCTGAGATTTGAGGGGTATTTATAGGCCTCAAGAGGATTCAAATTTTGGGCTCCAAAATTTGAATTCTCTTAGGGTTCCCGGTGCTGGAGGTGCCACCGCCCAGCCAGGCGGTGCCACCGCCTAGCGCTCGGGTGCTGGACGGTGCAACCGCCCAGCCAAGGAGGTGTCACTGCCCAGCTCTCGGGTGCTGGGCGGTGCCACCGCCTGGCACTCCGATTTCACTGGTTTGGCTTAATTTAAGCCCAAACCATATCTGACTTTGGGCCCAGTTGGCCCCTAACCAGGATATAGGATTATCTCTTAATCCTAATCCTAATTACAAGTGAACTATGTTGAATCTCGGATTTTGATGATGAAGTCAATTGTCATTTGTTGTCTAATCTATGTGTTGAGATAAGTGTGCAGGATTAACTATGATGAAAGTTAGACAAGCAGCAGGAGTTGCGCCGGAGTCAAGTTCATGATCACATTGGAAGTTCGAGAGTTCGACGGAAGTTCGGACGGTCGTCGGAGGTTCTGCGAGAACAGATCCGAGAAGTCCAGAAGCTTGCCAAGCGAAGCTCGTCGGAACTTGCCAAGTGGATCATCGCAAAGTCCAGGAGTTTGCCGGAAGTCCGCAGGAGCATCACCGAGGGTTCATCGGATGATCGACGGAAGTTCGCCGGAAACTCGCGGGAATAAGCGATTGACGCACCGAAGCAAAGCTGCAGAAATTGTCTTAGATTTAATCGTAGTTAGCACATTGATTAAGTTGGAAAATGGGAGGTGATCCCATTGGCTTAATCTTGGGGCAATTGGGCCCCTGAAAGACTGAAATTGGGCCGAATGGAACTAACCATTCGGACCCTGATTGCACCAGGAGGTGCAACCGCCTAGACCAAGAGGTGGCATCGCCTGGGCTAAGCCTCCTAGCGAGACTGGGCGGTGCAATCTCCCCAGCCAGGAGGTGGCACCGCCTGAGCTCAGTCTTCGAGCAAGACTGGGTGGTGCAACCTCCCTGACAGAGAGGTGGCACCGCCTGAGCTCGGTCTTCGAGCTCTGGCAGAGAGGTGCAACCGCCTCAGTCAAGAGGTGGCACCGCCTGGGCTCAGTCTTCGAGCTCTGCCAGGCGGTGCAACCTCTCCAGTCAAGAGGTGCAACCGCCTGATCCCGGAATTCCGGGATTTGATCGTTTTGAGCTCCAAATTTGAATTGGGTTGGGGCCTATAAATACCCCACCCATTCAGCACTGAAAAGACACAGACCTACACCGAAATCTTGATCTTTTCTGTGATTCTAAGAGCTCAAAAGTGTTGTTAAGCCTTTAAGTCTCCTCCTTCTGTTCTTCAAGTTTTTGAGTTGTAAAGTGAGGAGAGAAAGGTCTGTAAAGGTTGTCTCCTGAGCCTGTCAAAAGGAGAGAAACTGTAAAAGGGCAGTTGGCCTTCGCCTATTGAAGGAAGGCCTCTAGTTGACGTCGGTGACCTCGTCGGTGGAGGAAGCCAAAAGTGGAGTAGGTCAAGACTGACCGAACCACTCTAAATCTCTGGTTTGCGTTTATTTTGAGCACTTTATCATTACTGCAAACCTCCTTCATAACTACTGCTTTCTGCGCTTTTATGAATAAGTTCTAAGTGCTGTTCCTTTAGAATCTGCATTCAGACGAAAATCGGTGTTTTCGTACATTACAGTTTACGTTTACATTTTGATTCTGCAAAACTGTCTTCTACGCCTTCACGAACAAGTTTCTAAGTGCTGATCTGTCTGAATCTGCTTTCAGACGTAAACTAGTGTTTTCGTACGATATTTACATTGCAGTTTACGTTTACGCCTTGATTCTGCAAAACTGTCTTCTGCGCTTTTACGAACGAGTTTCTAAAGTTCAGATCCTTTTGAAACTGCGTCTAGACGTAAAATTGCGTTTAGACGTAAAACTGCTCAAACTATATTTAGCGTTTTAAACGTAAATTGAGTTTAGACGTAAATCTGAGTTTAGACGTAAATTTACGTTTAGACGTAAATCTGCGTTTAGACGTAAATCTGCGTTTACACGTAAATCTGCCTTTAGACGTAAAACTGCGTTTAGACGTAAACTACGTTTAAACGTAAAACTGCGTTTTAGACGTAAAACTGAGTTTGGACGTAAATTTGCGTTTAGACGTAAATCTGTGTTTAGACGTAAATCTGCGTTTAGACGTAAAACTGCGTTTAGACGCAAACTGCATTTAAACGCAAATTGTGTTTGGACGTAAACTACGTTTAGACGTAAACTGCACTTAATCATAAGTTATCTTTGAGTCGCCTTTTGCTTCAAAACTGATTTTTATCGAACGAACGCAGCTTTTGTTTTTAATCGCTAAAAGATTTCCGCTGCACTAATTCACCCCCCCCCTCTTAGTGCTCTCGATCCTAACAATTGGTATCATAGCAAGGTTAACTCTCTAACGGATTAAAACCCAAAGAGAAATGGCATACGCCTGAAACCAAGAGGGGCATTCTATTACGCGTCCACCCATGTTCAGTGGGACGGACTACACCTATTGGAAGACCCGAATGAGGATCTTTCTTATTTCTATGGATTTTGAACTGTGGAATCTTGTCGAAAATGGATTTTCGAAGTCTTCTCTTCCAATGATCAATTGGAATGATTTGGAGAAGAAGGCTTTCGCTCTTAATGCAAAGGCTATGAATGCCTTATTTTGTGCACTTGATAAAAACGAGTTTAACCGTGTTTCAACTTATGAAACTGCATTTGATATTTGGCACACACTCGAAGTGACCCATGAGGGCACAAGTAGAGTAAAAGAGTCAAAAATCAATTTGCTGTTACATTCTTTCGAACTTTTTCGGATGAAACCGAGTGAAACCATTGGCGACATGTTTACCCGTTTCACGGATGTCGTCAACGGTCTAAAAGGACTCGGAAAGAGCTTTTCGGATTTTGAGCTTGTTAATAAGATACTAAGATCCCTTCCTAAGAGTTGGGATCCTAAAGTCACTGCTATTCAAGAGGCAAAAGATATGCGAAATTTCCCTCTTGAAGAACTAATCGGGTCATTAATGACCTACGAAATGACTTGTAAAGCTCATGAAGAGCAAGAAGACATCCTTCCAAAGAACAGGAAGGATATGACACTCAAAACTTCTGAATGCCACTTGAGAGAAAACTCAAGTGATGAGGACTGTGATGATGACTTGGCACTTCTAACAAGAAAGTTTAAAAAGTTCTTTAAAAGAAACAAGTTTAAGAATGATGCAAAAAATAAACTTGAACCCAAGAAGGACCAAGTAATCTGCTATGAATGCAAAAAGCCAGGACACTACAAGAGTGATTGTCCCCAAGTCAAAAGGAGAACATCAAAGAAGAAGGCGCTTCAAGCAACATGGGATGACTCAAGCACATCCGAAGAAGAGGAGTCCAACACCGAGCAAGTTGCTCATTACGCCTTAATGGCCATCAAAGATGAGGTAACAAATTCAATAGATGCAGATTTATCATTCGATGAATTATTAAATGCTTTCCATGAATTGTTTGATGAATGCAAAAATATCAGTAGAAAATACAAATTGCTGAAAAAGGTGCATGATAGTCTTGTGAGTTTGACAAGTTAAAAGTTGAACATCATGATAGTTTACATTCATGTATCAAATGTCATGATTTAGAAACTTTTCAAAAAGAAAACCTGCTACTCAAGGACACCTTGAAGAAATTCGAGGTTGGTAGCAAGTCATTGAACATGATCCTTGCAAACAAGGGTCACGTTCCAAAAAGAAGTGGAATTGGATTTGTGAGAAGTCCTTACCTAAATCCAACCACTTTTATAAAAGGCTCCATCCTACATGTTCAACACCAAGCAAAATGCAACTTTTGTTGCAAAATTGGACACAAGACACATTGTTGTCCATTCAAGAAAATAAGTCCAAACAAATTGATTTGGGTTCCTAAAGGAACCATGAAAAATTCTATGCAACATGATAAGAAATGTAGATCTATTTGTGAGGCACCCAAAAGCAAATGGGTTCCTAAAAATCATCCCTTCCTATAAAAACATTAAAATTTTAGGCCGGAGGAAGAAATAATATTCTGCTCCTTGACTCTCGATAGGCACAAACCAAGAGTCAAAAAGGAACTCACAACGCTTAAGTAACAAGTGGAAGTTGTGAAATCACAAATACGATTTGGATACAACCTTATTAGAAACATATGATATCCAAATATCCCCTTGATCTTCGAACCCGTCAACACTATCATCTACGAATTAATTCTTGTATCATGAAGAAACTAAATATGTCATGATCTTAAAAGGGATACCAAACAAACTATCAACATACATATGCACGTTAAAAGACCAATCTTAATTGCTCTGAAATGAAAAACTCTCCTCAAGGCAAAGACTCCCTGATCAAATCACAGTAGGTGCTCACTGGCTGCAGGCGGTGGCACCCTCTCCAGCTGGCGGTGGCACCTCCAGCTACCACGGGTTGCCAGAGGTTGCACCGCTCCAGCCAGAGGTGCAACCGCCCGCAACTCTGCTTTTTTAAACCCACGCTAGGGCCGGCAGTGGAACCGACCCCAACTCACTCCCATTTCCTCCTCTACTCTTCCAAGTCTCCTCCATTCTCATTTCACTCCTCTAAGCCTTCCAAATACCTCCCATTTCGGAGCAAAACATCAAGAATCCTTCCTTCTCTTGAAGATTTCACAAAGGTACTCTCTAAGAAGCCCTTAAATTCTGTTTTGTTCTTCATTTGCCCTTGCTCATCATCATCCCTCTAAACAGCAGTAGTTATGGGATCTAGAAGATCCTCAAGGGACAAGGGAAAGAGGAGTTTAGTAGAAGAGTTTGATTTCACTCTTTTCGATTCAAAAAACCATGCTGAAAAATTTCCCTCTTTCGAACTTAGATGTATCAATAAGGGAAAATATGTAGATCTAAATGAACTAAGAGACTTAGAGACTATCCAATGGTTTGCAAACCTAGATCTACTTCCAATCTTGTAGATTAACGAACCCATCTATCCTAGGCTAGTTAGATTATTTTACAATAACATACAAATAGATGATGAAGAAAGGATGTCCACCTATCTTTTAGGACAACACATCTCAATCACTGATAGGTTCATTTGTGATATGATAGGCATTCCCATAAAAAGCATAGGACTTTACTTTAGAGGATCATGGGATGATGAAAGTATTGGAACATCCTATGTTGAAGCCTTAGGAACAATCTTTGCCAATCCTAACATAGCATTGGTTCCTAAAAGTTGTGAACATCTATTGCCTTTGAACACTAAGATACTTCATCATATCATGACTAGTATAATTCTTCCTAAACAATACCATCATGATGAAATAAGTCAATTAGAATTAGGAACTATGTACTTAATCATGAAGGGACATGACATCTGTCTTGGTTATCTTATCCAACAAAACATGTTAGAATTATCTAAGAAAGATATGATGCTCCCATATGGTGGTATAATCACAAGAATAATGAAAGCTTACGACATTCCAATACCACCAGAAGAAGAAGTAATGAAAGTAGATCGATTCAGCATAATAAACAAAAATCTACTTCACCGACTAAGATGTTACTATAGAAACGGTAACTGGGTTAGAATCCCTAGAAGGACTGATCACCCTCAACCAGAACCAGAACCGGAAACACCAGTATTTAGGGGTACCCAATCTCCTCCGACCCTTCCCTTTGAGGAAATACATCCAGTTGAGCAAACTCATACATCCATCGAAGAAATTGGGATTCGAATGGATCGATTCGAACAGAGACAAGAACGGATTGAACAACGACAAGATCAAATCCTATCTGAGCTGCAGCAAATTCATAGTCAATTTGACTCATTGTTTAGGCACTTTAATTTTCCACCTCATCAATGAACTTGTTGAACACCTGTTGTTGTTGTAAACTTCTTATGTTACTTCTGATGTGCTGGCTGTAAACATCTATCGTGGGAAACATATATCTTGCGCCTTGTGGTAAAAGTTATCTCAGATTTTTATGGTATCATTATTGCTTGGTATGTGATGTGTCCAAATTAAGAATGTTGTGCTTTGAAACTAAAAGTTTTGAAAACCTTGTGCTTTGATTTCATTCGAAGAGAATTAGGGATGTTGATATGTCCGAATAGATAAATTTGTTAAAATTATTTTTCGGACTATGTTGAATGATCAAATCACTTGATTGCCATGTTTCTATGATCTTGTCCGAATGCATCTTATTCAACAGATTTTCTCGTACACCTTCATGAAAAATAAGTTTCTGAAATAAATTTGATGAAGTGATTCATGTGTAAGTATTCCATCCTGCAAAATCTTTATAAAAGGGGAAGAAGTATTTAAAGCAATCAATGTAAAATTCCTCTATAAGCTTGCTATTGTTACTTTCCTGGTATCATAATGTTTTTTGTTGATGACAAAGGGGGAGATATATGAATTGATAAACACTGCTATGATTATGCCATCCTTGCATCACCAAGAGATATATGAACATGTGCTAAAGTTTGCATTATGCCCTGAGTTGATATCTTATCATGTGAAGAAAATGCAAAACTTGCTAGAATATTTCAAATGTGTGCATCATGTAATAGTGCTTCACAGCTTTATATGATAATGTTCAAACTATATCATGAATAGTTACAAACACAATCATACAAACTTGATGATGTATGTCAAGCCTTGACATCATCTTTGAAGAGATACATCATGATGAGTATCATGATGGGAGTATTGATAAGTTTAACTGATCTAACTTATCAATACGTCACTTGAATTCTTAGGTATTGAATTCAAGGTTGACTTATCTCAACTATGGCATATAGACAGGGGGAGTTAAGAATAACTCCATTATCAATTGATTGTCATCATCAAAAAGGGGGAGATTGTTGAATCTCGGATTTTGATGATGAAGTCAATTGTCAATTGTCATTTGTTGTCTAATCTATGTGTTGAGATAAGTGTGCAGGATTAACTACGATGAAAGTTAGACAAGCAGCAGGAGTTGCGCCGGAGTCAAGTTCATGATCACATTGGAAGTTCGAGAGTTCGACGGAAGTTCGGACGGTCGTCGAAGGTTCGGCGAGAACAGATCCGAGAAGTCCAGAAGCTTGCCAAGCGAAGCTCGTCGGAACTTGCCAAGTGGATCATTGCAAAGTCCAGGAGTTTGCTGGAAGTCTGCAGGAGCATCACCGAGGGTTCATCGGATGATCGACGGAAGTTCGCCGGAAACTCGCCGAAAGAAGCGATTGACGCACCGAAGCAAAGCTGCAGAAATTGTCTTAGATTTAATCGTAGTTAGCACGTTGATTAAGTTGGAAAATGGGAGGTGATCCCATTGGCTTAATCTTGGGGCAATTGGGCCCCTGAAAGACTGAAATTAGGCCGAATGGAACTAACCATTCGGACCCTGATTGCACCAGGAGGTGCAACCGCCTAGACCAAGAGGTGGCACCGCTTGGGCTAAGCCTCCCAGCGAGACTGGGCGGTGCAACCTCCCCAGCCAGGAGGTGGCACCGCTTGAGCTCAGTCTTCGAGCAAGACTGGGCGGTGCAACCTCCCTGACAGAGAGGTGGCACCGCTTGAGCTCGGTCTTCGAGCTCTGGCAGAGAGGTGCAACCGCCTCAGTCAAGAGGTGGCATCGCCTGGGCTCAGTCTTCGAGCTCTGCCAGGCGATGCAACCTCTCCAGTCAAGAGGTGCAACCGCCTGATCCCGAAATTCCGGGATTTGATCGTTTTGAGCTCCAAATTTGAATTGGGTTGGGGCCTATAAATACCCCACCCATTCAGCATTGAAAAGACACAGACCTACACCGAAATCTTGATCTTTTCTGTGATTCTAAGAGCTCAAAAGTGTTGTTAAGCCTTTAAGTCTCCTCCTTCTGTTCTTCAAGTTTTTGAGTTGTAAAGTGAGGAGAGAAAGGTCTGTAAAGGTTGTCTCCTGAGCCTGTCAAAAGGAGAGAAACTGTGAAAGGGCAGTTGGCCTTCGCCTATTGAAGGAAGGCCTCTAGTTGACGTCGGTGGAGGAAGCCAAAAGTGGAGTAGGTCAAGACTGACCGAACCACTCTAAATCTCTGGTTTGCGTTTATTTTGAGCACTTTATCATTACTGCAAACCTCCTTCATAACTACTGCTTTCTGCGCTTTTACGAACAAGTTCTAAGTGCTGTTCCTTTAGAATCTGCATTCAGACGAAAATCGGTGTTTTCGTACATTACAGTTTACGTTTACATTTTGATTTTTATCGAACGAACGCAGCTTTTGTTTTTAATCGAACGAACGCAGCTTTTGTTTTTAATCGCTAAAAGATTTCCGCTGCACTAATTCACCCCCCCCCCCCTCTTAGTGCTCTCGATCCTAACAAACTACATAACAAAAACACATCCTAAGCAAGCTTTCAACCGCGAACGTCGAGTCTTGTTTCGGCGAGCTTTCCGACGAGCTTCTTCCGACGGACTCCCATCAAGGTCCCGATCTTGTGATGACTTTAACGAGTAGCCGAGCCTTCTCGGTGATCTCCGTGAACCTCCGACGATCTCTTCGGCGAACTTTCGAAAATTCCGATAGGTTCTCGATTTCTTCTCGGTTGGTTCCGACAGCATCTCCGACGATTCTTCGGACTCTTAAACTTCCATCGATCTTGACTCCGGTATTCTTGCTTTGTGTTTTCTGGTTATCGTAGTTAATCCTGCACACTTAACTCAATAATATGGATTAAATCAATTAACCCATCAATTGATTTCATCATCAAAATCCGAGATTCAACAATATGAACTTATGGTAAACGTTGGTTTTGTGACTGTATAGACTCCCACACTTGTGAATTTATGTTGTGGTTATTAATTTGGTGAGTTGGGTTCAGATTTTATGAATCATCGAGCAATGCGTTGTATGTTTATAAACTGCGCAGGTTTTATAGATATGAATTTGATAGAATATTTTTCAGTGTCTTCAAATGTTAGTTTGGATCCTGGATTAGTTTATGATGAAAATTTTTAATATCATGGATATTTTGAGGGGCGTGACAGAGTTGGTATCAGAGCATAGTTTGAGGATCACTGAAATATTTGATATGTTGACATACAAAATATGTTGAGATCTAGTGAACTATAATGATCGGTGAAAATTTTCTTTGATGTATTTTAGGAATCTAGGATGACGAGGACATTTAGTCCTCCTACTTCATCTGTTTTTGATTAATTAAGTGGGAATGAAAGGGTCGATCGAGGATACTAAATCAAAGTAGCGCAATGAAAGCATGGTGAACCTAATTTCATTGGTGGTAGAAAAAAATGGATGATGCAAACGAAGAAGATATTTGATGTACAAAATTGTTCTGATGTTCATAAGATTTCTTTTGCTCTTATAGCGGAAGTAGAGGCTGATTATTAATGGGAACAATGAAAAGAATTTTTGAAGATCAGTGGCAAGAATGATAAGGACAAGTTTACCAATAAAAATATGATTGAAAATGAACCAGAAAGTAATAACAAGAGGGTCAAGACATTTGGATTTGAAATGTGAAGTCACCACAAAAGACTTAATCATGTGTGAATTGTAGGTTAAGTTATGAAACAAGTTTGAGTTTTCGGGTGACTGGAGTCTATTTGCTTGTAGAAAGTTGGTTAATAAAATAAAAGACTGTCCTTTGAACAGAAGAATGAGTCACTACCTCTTAAATCATCAGCCCAAGTCAGAGTGTATGCTATCACTGAATATGGTTCTAAAACTTCTGAATTAGTAGTCGAAGGTATTATGCATGTTTATGAAAGAATGCAAATATTTGTTTGACCATGGGTCCTATCTACGATTTGATTTGTAATATTTTGCTTATCACTTGGGCATTAAACCTATACCACTGCATTATGTGGTATATGTAAAATTCAATCATTGGAGATTCTTTGATAACGAACTTGAATCTGGTCCTTTTGTCTGATTTTATTGGAGAACTTGAACTTTTTGTTGATTTAGTTCTCCAAAAGATTTGGAGTTTGATATTATACTTGGCATGGATTGGTTATCTTCTCATCACGCTAGTATTGATTGTTACAAAAAATAATTACTTTCTGCATACCAGATCAGCCTATATTTTACTTTGAGGGCATTAGGCATGATTTGCCTCCTTGCTTGATATCAGCACTTCAAGCTTATTGTCTTATGCAGAAGGGTTGTTTTTGTTATATGGTGTGTAAAGGAGCATTCAAATCAGGACCCCCACCTAGATGAAATTTCAGTGGTCAAAGAATTCTTTGATGTATTCCCAGATGACTTGCCTGGTTTACCTCTAGATAGAGAGGGTGAATTTGCTATTGATCTGGTCCCTAGTACAACCCCAATATATAAGCCTCCCAACAGAATGGCACCACTCGAGCTAGAGGAATTAAAGAAGCAACTACAAGAATTATTAGATAAGGGTTTCATACGACCCAGCGTATCTCCATGGGGTGCTCCGGTACTATTAGTGAAGAAGAAGGATGGAACATTGAGGCTTTGTATTTATTATAGATAGTTGAATCAGGTGACCATAAAAAACAAGTATCCCATAGCCATAATTGATGATTTGTTTGATCAACTGCAGGGTGCACAAGTATTCTCTAAGATTGACCTGAGGTCAGGTTACTATCAGTTGAAGATCAAGGAGGAGGATATTTCAAAAACAGCTTTCAGAACGAGATATGGTCACTATGAATTCTTGGTGATACCTTTTGGTTTGACAAATGCCTCTGCAGCCTTTATGGAACTAATGAATAGGATATTTCAACCGCTCTTGGATGGCTATGTAATTGTATTTATTGATGACATATTGGTGTATTTAAGGAGTAATCAGGAGCATGAGGAACACTCGAGAAATGTATTGTCCATACTAAGAGAAAAGAAGTTGTATGAAAGTTCAGCAAATGTGAATTATGGTTAAATGAAGTTGCTTTCTTAGGCCATGTGATTTCAGGGAAGGGTATATCTGTTGATCCAAAGAAAATAGAAGTTGTAGTTGAATGGGAAGTACTAATAAATGTAATAGAAATTAGAAGCTTCTTGGGCATGGCAGGTTATTACAGGAGATTTGTGGAGGGATTTTCTTGAATCGCTCAACCTCTCACCAAACTCACTAAAAAGAATGTGAAATTTGTATGTGGTGATGATTGTGAGCAAAGTTTTCAAGAGTTAAAAAGAAGATTGACTAGTGCTCCTATTCTCACTATTCTAAGTGGTAGTGAGGGATTTGTAGTTTATACTGATGCTTCAAGAAAGGGCCTTGGATGTGTTTTGATGTAGGAAGGGAGAGTGATTGCTTATGCTTCTAGGCAACTAAAAGGTTATGAATTGAATTATCCAACTCATGATTTGTAATTGGCAGCAATTATTTTTGATCTAAAGATTTGGAGACATTATTTGTATGGTCGACAATTTGAAATCTTTATTGATCACAAGAGTTTAAAATATATTTTCACTCAGAAAGAGTTAAACATGAGGCAACGAAGATGGATAGAACTTCTGAAGGATTATGATTGTGTCGTCCATTATCACCCGGGCAAAGCCAATGTTGTAGCTGATGCACTTAGTAGAAAATCTACAAGTTTTATGGCTAGTCTAGTCGTGAAGCAATGGAAGTTATTAGAAGAAAATTTTGATTTGAAGGCTTTGAGGAAAGAGCAAGACTCGATGATATTGATGGCCTCCATTCAAGTGCAATCTGATTTTATTCAACAAATTAAGGAAGGATAATTATGAGATCCACATTTAAACTACTTGAGGAATGAAGTAGAAAAGGAATTGAAGCCAAAATTTCAAGTTTCAAATGATGACCTATTGAGATTTAGGGAGAGAGTATATGTACCAAATGAACCAGAAAGTCATACTTCAAAGTACACCATGCATCCAGGGAGCTAGAGGTATGATAAATTTAGTGGACTAAATTTTTCTTTTAAGGGGGGAGAGTGTAACATCCCTCATTTCTGAATTTTCGTATAAGTATCTATTTTAAATTTGATAAAAAGTCAAAGTATGAATATGAGAACTTATTCATAAGAGTTGGAGGATTTGTTAAAAAAATAAAAATCTGAGGACCTATATGTAAACCCTGAGGACCTAATCGTAAATATAATAAATACAAAGACTAAACTGCAAAATGCACAAAAATACAAATAAAGGGGGAAGAAGAAGAAGAAAAAAAAATTGGGGCTTTGAGGTTTCTTGCTCAAATCTTCTCATTTAGGGTCAAAATTCTCAATGGTAAGTATTCTAACCCCATTCTACAGAAGTATTAGTCTATGTTCCTATATTGATTCTGAAAGATTTATGCTTAGAACCTGATATTTCTCTCTTTGGATAAAAAACTAAGGATCTGAAATTTTTTCGGTAAACTGACCCCTATATACTTTTGTAGCTATAATTTTTAGCACCAAATGTGGATTCAGGCAGGACCTAATTCGTTTGAAATTAGACTCTTATATCTTTCTTTTGATACTGATTTTGTAGATTTTGGACACCGAATACTTACCCAAACATCTGTTTCAAATGAGCCTATAGATGCTGCAGAACAGGTATCAAAATTTCTGACCTTTCAATACTAAAATACCTATAAGTCCCTGTTGGAAATTCTGATTTCTACCAAACTGACTTCGTCCAAAACTAGACTTGTAGATCTTTCTTTTGACATATGGATTGAAAAATTTGGAATTCAAATGCCTATCCTATTATCTGTTGAATCTGACCCTATGAATTCTGTAAAACAGTGATTTTGTTTTTGACCTTGTGTTACCAAATCAAAGGTAACTCCTTGTTGGAAACCATGATTCGTACGAAACTTGCTTCAACATAAAATAGATTGATATATCTTTCAGAAGTAGCTTTCCTAAGGGTATTGGAGTATAATTGATAATCTGAAGTATTTATTCAATGTGCCTCTTGAATTCTGTCAGAAATCGAGCTTTGGTCGATTTCGCGCATTCTGTTTCATTTGTTTGGAAATAGATTCCATTCAGTCCCATTCACTCAATTGAGACTTATGTTGGTGCTTGAATTCTGGTTTGATCTTGTATGTAAATTATTTACATTCTTAAAACATTTTGTGTAACTTTCAAGCTATATCGCATTGACACATATAGGCACATGTATATCCCATTGTTCCGCATTTGCTTTCGATATGTGCCTATTCTAGTTTCATTCTTTTGGATATTGAATTCATCTAACCTTTTTATTTGAATTGAGCTATATATGATTGCTTGGAATCTGTTTATATTTTTGCTTTCATTTCATTCCAATCTGAATACATTTGTGAGAGATTGTTGCTTGCATCGTATTGACTCATAAAGGCACATGTACATTTTGTTGTTCCGCGTGTGCTTCCGATATATGCTATTTATTGTTCATACTGCCTTTTGTACTATGGTGTTGTGGGATAATGTGAACCTTTGCCAGAAATGGTAAAGGAAGTTATGCATAGAGCCTGCGATGCTCTGCCGGCCCCCTCTGACTTCACCTAGACGTGGGTGGATGGAGTTCTTAGACGTGGGAGACTTCTATCTGGTGGTCATTCAGAAATAGATGAATCACAATCTGTCTGTGGTCCCACTACACCCTCTGTATGTTTGATATGATATCCAGAGCTTTGGTTATGTGTTTATGTACATACTTTGGATAAGAATGATATGAATGCAACGTCAAAGATGACGTTTGAGCTTCTATTTGTGTTTCTGTACATACTTTGGATAAGAATGATATGAATGCAACGTCAAAGATGACGTTTGAGCTTCTGTTTGGTATTTGTTATTGATATGCTCCGAAATGTTCCATATGCCGTTGATATGCTCCGGAACATTTCATACGCCATTGATAAGCTCTGAAACATTTCATTTGTTATTTATATGCTCCGAAATGTTTCATTCATTGTTGATATGCTTCAAAATGTTCCATACGCCATTGATATGCTCCGGAACATTTCATATGCCATTGATAAGCTCCGACATGTTTCATTTGTTATTGATATGCTCCGAAATTTTCCATACACCGTTGATATGCTCCGGAACATTTCATACGCCACTGATAGGCTCTGAAACATTTCATTTGTTATTTATATGCTCCGAAATGTTTCATTCATTATTGATATGCTTTGAAATGTTCCATACGCCGTTGATATGCTCCGGAACATTTCATATGCCATTGATAAGCTCCGATATGTTTCATTTGTTATTGATATGCTCTGAAATGTTCCATACACCATTGATATGCTCCGGAACATTTCATACGCCACTGATAGGCTCCGAAACATTTCATTTGTTATTTATATGCTCCGAAATGTTTCATTCATTGTTGATATGCTTCGAAATGTTCCATACGCCATTGATATGCTCCGGAGCATTTCATATACCATTTATAAGCTCCGATATGTTTCATTTGTTATTGATATTCTCCAAAACGTTTCATTCGTTACTGATATGCTCCAATTACTCTATGCTCCATCTGTTATGAACCAAATATGTTTGATTGAAATGACAATTGTGATTCTGCACCTAATGATATTACGTCTATGAATTCTTATATTATGCCTTGCATTATGAAACTTTATCTCTTTGGAAATTGTCCTATTTTGACATGGATATGTTAGTCACTTGCTGAGCTTTATATACTCACCCCGTTGTATAAATTTTTTAGGATAGCTTGTCGCTTGCTTAAATGTTAAGATTGGGCTGAGGCAGTGGAAAGCTAAAAGATTTTGGGCAGATCTTTATTAGTATATATGTTTTTATTGTATAAGTACTCTCTGCATCTAATGAAATGTTGACGATGAATCTAAACTTGTGGATGTTGTATAAGTTTAAAGGACCTCTAATGTTTAGGATTCTAGAATGTTAAGTTTAATTCGTGTAACAATATGAACTTATGGTAAACATTGGTTTTATGACTGTATAGACTCCCACACTTGTGAATTTATGTTGTGGTTATTAATTTGGTGAGTTGGGTTCAGATTTTATGAATCATCGAGCAATGTGTTGTATGTTTATAAACTGCGCAGGATTTATAGATATGAATTTGATTGAATGTTTTTCAGTATCCTCAAATGTTAGTTTGGATCCTGGATTACTTTGTGATGAAAATTTTTAATATCATGGATATTTTGAGGTGCGTGACACTCCTAGACTTCATGATGATCTTCTTGGTGAGTTTCGACGAGCTTCTTTGGCAAGCTCCTGGACTTCTCGGTTGGTTACAGTACCGACAAATGTCTGGACTTCCGATTAACTCTCGAACTCCCAATGAAATCGCATTCTTGAATCTGGGACTTCATTTTGCTTTATGCCTTGCTACCATAGTTAATCCTGCACATATAAAAATACACTTTGATCTAGATAATTATTACTAAGCATGAATCATGTTATCCAACATGTCATTGGTCCATTGACGCTTCATCCGATTCTTCGGCACATCATCCTCTCTTGCGGCCTATTGCCCAATCAGCCAGTTGACCTCCATAGCTCCGATATCCTTTTTTTTTTGTAAGTAAAAGTAAATTGATTATGTGTAAAGATTCTACAAATAGCTTTATCTATACAAGTCATAGACAAAGCCAATTAACTCATAGAGTGCGAATGCGATAGTTATGACTACACGTGCTGTAGACTATAACTACCTGTGGGTACATTATTTGACATCATTCCCAAGATCTTTAGCTAATAGCAAAATTAAATTTGATAAAAATATCTTTTTCTCTTCGGGTGAAGTGCTCGATTTTGAGATCATGCTCCATACAGGATCTTGAGTCTCTAATAATCTCTTTCAAGAGCTGAGCATTTTTTGTGTGTTGACATTCAAAGATTCTTAAATGTATGTTGGAATATGCAGTCTTAAATGGCAGCATAAAGGTACCCAATGCTGGCACTATTCATATATCACATATAACATTTGCAGATGATTTACTTATCTTTCTCCAAAATGATCCAACTTCAGTAAAGAACCTGGCTACTATTATGAATGACTTTGGTATGGTTTCTGGACTTCAGTTAAATCATGCGAAAAGTAAAGTATATATGAGCCCTTACGTTGAGAATAAGGTCTTTATTGCACAAACTTTGGGGGTTAGTGAGGGAAGCCTGCCAGTTCCTTATTTGGGTCTCCCGCTCATATCCACAAGCATTCACAAAACCCACTGTCAGCCTATCCTACAAAAAATAAAGAATAGAATTTCTTCTTGGAAAAATAGGCTTCTATCAAAAGCAGGACGACTCGAACTCATCCGTTTTGTATTGCACTCCTACTCTATAGCTCCGATATCCTTGGCACAATATCCACTCTTCTTGGCTCGATGCCCGAATCCATGGCCTTAAGCCTTTGATAGTCATAGGTGCCCAGCAAGCCAATCATGTGAGTGATGGAACGCGTGACTTGATACAAAATCTTTTTTCTTGTTATATTTTGGCATATATCACTTTATAACTATTGCATATGTGCATATATATATTGTAATGTCCTTGGATTTGTGCAATGGGAATCAGATCATGATGAGATCATGATAATGAGATCGATTCACCTTTAAACATAGATCCTAAATAATCCCGGTCACAGGTTACTCAAGAGGGACAACGTGATAATCAGACAGACTAGTGTGTTGTATACCTGTCCATACGATGGATGCAGCTGGTCTCATAAATGCTCGTGTAGGGACAATAGGGATACAGTACAGGTGCTCATTGGAGAATGAGTTCACTAATTGATCCACTTACGGAATGTTGGATGGTTGATGATGCCTTATTGTCAGACAACGATTCTGTAGTCCTCGTGGTGTATCTGGTCTTTAGACTTGAGACACCAAGGATGTCCTGTATGAGTGCTCTACTCTTTGATACCAGGCTTATAGGTTTGGCTGTCCCAGATCTAGTACAATTGGTTATTGGTAGTGGTAGTCGACCTTACGAGGGCTATTGAGTGTCGATAGAGGATCATCCACTATAGGCGTTATGAGAGGAATATCCCATGTATTCTTGCTCAGACAAATCCCTAGCTAGGGTCATTCGGGTTGAGAGAAAAAGAGTTCTCCGGGAGAATCCGATTAGAGCGAGACTCGAGTAGAAACCGTATGGGTCTAACAACACCATACTCGATATACAGTCTCTAGGATATTAGATGGATGAGGGACTATAGGTACACGGTAACTGAGGACAGATAGGTCCAATGGATTGGATTCCCCTGTATCGTTTGGGGACTATGGCGTAGTGGCCTAGTACGTCAGTAGTCGATGAGTCGAGTGAATTATTACAGAGATAATAATTCACTGAGTTAGAAGGAGTTCTGACAGGTATGACTCACGGCCAGCTCGATATTGGTCCTCGAGGTTCACACACATATGGAAGGCATTGCGATGAGTAGAGGTTCGGATATGAGATATCCGACGGAGCCCTTGTCTTATTGGATATCCAATAAGCCCCTGAATTATTGGATCCCATGGACGAGATCCAATAAGAGCCCATGAGAGATTATTGGATAGAGATCCACTAATCTAAAAGGCTTGGGTTATTGGATGTAGATCCAATACCCACTAGGGGAGGATCCATTAGGGTTTGACAAGGGGCCCCTATAAATAGGAGGAATTCAGAGCCTCATAGGCTATAGCCTTTGCTTGCCTCTCCTATTCTCCTTCCCCTCTCCACCTTAGAGGAAGGCCTAGAGTTTTGAGGAGTGTCATCGCAGCCCTGCTGTGTGGATCACCGCTAGAGAGGAGGACGCTTGACCTCCTTCACACTCTACTAAAGATCTGCAAGGAAATAGGGATATACGATCTCCCTAGGTAACACAATCTACTCTATACGTAGTTTTAAGTTTCGCAGATTTTGTGCACCAATCTTCGAACAACGACGAACATCTCTTTGGGAATTGGGGATTTTATTTTCTTGTTCTTCTGCTGCGCATGTGATGTCGCCCCCAAGATTTTCCAACAGTGGTATTAGAGCCAGGTTGTTCGTGCGAATGATTGGTTTTGAACTGCGTGTGTTGTGTTTAGGAAAAACTTTTGACGTTAAAATCGTTGACGCAAAAGCGAGAAAGGGCAGCAACAGTTGCTACCCTCGATCTGCGTGCATGTAGTGCAGCCGCAAGCAGGCAGCACAGGGGCTACGACTGTAGTAGCCAGCCGACGGCCTACTTGCAGCAGGCTTGCGACCGACGGGGCTGGCAACTCGCGGGTAGAGGCGCCTGCGGTCATTTCTCCCGCGAGGTGAGGCACCGCAGGGTAGCGGGGGGACAACACCGCCTGCGGGCGTTGCCTCACAGGCAGAATCGCCCGCGGAGGTGGCGGCACCCGTAGGGGGAGCATCACCTGGGAGTACTGCCCAGCCTGCAGAACCGCCTGCGGGGGCGCCCACCCGCAGCGGCAGCGCCGCCAGCGGGCGTTCCGCTTATAGGCGAGGGCGCTGCATGCTGCTTGCAAGCGAGGGCAGTGCCCTCGCCTCGCCGCACAGACCGCCACCAACAGGGTGGCGACGGCGGCAGTAGTAGGGGAGTAGGGCATTAGGGCATTCTTGGGCAAAAAGATAGTTTTACCCTTGTGAATTTCAGAAATTCAAATTCTGTCCTTTTATCCAAATGATAAAAATACCCCTATGAATTCAGAAATTTTCCTATATATCCCTGATTTCATAAAATACTAATTAATTAAAATATTTAGTTGATTATTATTTTTATCATTATCTAGTAGTACTACATGATGATTATTTATACATGTGATGTATGATGTGTGGACAGATGATCATGGACCGTGTGATGTGTGTACTTGTGAATATTATTATTGGGATCTGCGAGCCTCCATTATATTTCTCGTTTATTGTCGGGCCTACATGCCTATGATTAAGTTGTAATCACATGAGGAGGCGTAGCGGGAGCGTGGATGCGATAGCGGGACCCACGAGACGGACGATCGCGATGCATGAAGATGCATCGAGATGTCGACGGAACCGATGAGGATGAGATAGACGATCACAGGGCATAGAGATGCACCATTGCACACATAGATCTTGATGTGAGTGATTAGGCCTACTGGCTCGGGCCTAATCACATTAGGTTGTGGTCCATGATCATCTAGTGTGATTGCTTATACACATACTAGATATGTATATATATTTGCATGCGATGTAGATATATATTAAATATGTATATATATGACATGTCATATTAGGAGACCAAATCATAGAAACATCTCTCTCAATAATATTATGTCGGTAAACTTTAGGCAATTAGATTGACCCACGTGGCTTTCCATCATTATAAGTAGGAACCGATTCCTGGTGTAGGTTGAGTTGGTCGAGTCCCTCGAGACTCACCTATATCACGATTCGCTATCTTGCTTACGACATAGAGATGTCACCGGTGACCTGAGGACATGGTATGCTTGGTCGAGTTCCTCGAGGGTATATCATCAAATCAGATTTATCTTGTAACGAAGGTGTTGACTTAACCGAGCATCATGGTTGGTCGAGTCCCTCGAGACCATGGTGATTCGGAGGCCGAACAGGACGAGAATCACAAGGAGTTGTGATCGGCAAGAGTTGCCTACCTTTTAGGCTTAATATGATTGGTCGAGTCCCTCGAGGTTACACTAAGATGTTGATTGGATCCTGATCCCCACTAGAAGTCTGCCGAAGACTTCCGTTTCACGTGCTGAGTGTGTCGCGTGACTCGTTAGTAAATTAGTGGAAGCATATTAAGATAGAAGTTCATATCTTGATAGTTTATTTCTGCTGCATCTTTATTTTTAGAAAATGTCGCTTTCAAATCCCTTACGTGGCATACTTGATGTCAACCACCTCACTGGTCCAAATTATATGGATTGGCTCCGTAACTTGAGAATTGTTCTCACGGTGGAGAAAATCATGTACGTCCTTGATACAGTGATGCCTACGCCCGAAGAAGGGGCAAGCGAGGATGAGATCGCTCGCTACATGAAGTACATTGATGACTCCACTCTTGCTCAGTGCTATATGTTGGGCTCTATGACTCCTGAGTTACAGAGATAACATAAAAATATGGATGTCAGATCCATTCTCCTACATGTCCGTAAATTATTTGAGGAACAGGGAAGGACTCAGCGATATGAGATATCCAAGAGCCTCTTCCGCGCTAGGATGATTGAGGGGACACCAGTTCAGAACCATGTCCTAAAGACGATTGAGTGGATAGAGATACTCACAGGTCTAGGAATGGTCCTAGAGGATAACTTATGTGTGGACATTGTGCTTTAGTCCTTACCAAATTCATTTTCACAGTTCATATTGAATTTTAATATGAACAAGCTTGAGGTGACTCTCCTAGAGCTCCTCAATATGTTAAGGGAGGCAGAGAGTACTATTAAGAAAGAGAAGCTAGTTCTCTACACTAGTGAGTCCAGAAAGAAAAGAAAAGCAGAAAGGTCCCTTAAGAATGGAAAGGGCAAGGGCAGACCATGTAAAACAAACGTTGCTAAGAAAGACCAAGAATAGGACAAAGGCTAGTGCTTCCACTGTGGTAAAGATGGGCACTGGAAGAGAAACTGCAAAGAGTACCTTGCAGAGAGGGCGAAATAGAAGCTTGGAGAAGCTTCAGGTACATTCATGATCAATCTCCAATTGTCAGATTTTTGTGATAGTGCATTGGTATTGGATAACAGTATTGCTTATCACATCTACAATTTATTGTAAATTCTAGCAAAGCCGAGGGGAGATTGGTGAGAGGAATATTGCATAAAGGTTTGTTTATGCTAGACACTATTCCACATATCATGAATGTAAGTGTCTAAGAGGAAACGAGATGAGGTGAACAATGCATACATATGGCATTGTAGGCTAGGTCACATCCATGAGAGAATGATTCAAAAGTCGATAAATGATGGATATCTAGATCCATTCGACTATGTGTCATATGCAACTTGCGAGCCTTGCCTTCATATAAAACTGACCAACTCTCCATTTAGTGGAACTGGAGAGAGAGCCACTGAGCTGTTGGAACTCATACATAGTGATGTATGTGGACCCATGTTAACTCATGCCATTAGTGGTTACTCCTACTTCATTACCTTTACTGATGATTTCTTAAGGTATGGATATGTGTACTTAATGAGGTACAAGTTCGATGCGTTTGAGAAATTCAAAGAGTATAAGAATGAGGTGGAGAACTAGACTGGAAAGAGTATCAAAACTCTTCGATCAGATCGAGGAGGTAGTAATTAAATACAGAGTTTTCTCAGTGCCTCAAGGACCATGAGATATTATCCTAATGGATGCCTCCTTATACATCTCAGCTCAATGGTGCCTCTAGAAGGAGGAATTATACGCTGTTACATATAGTACGGTCCATGATGAGTTTCGCTGACCAACCCATCTTATTCTAGGGATATGCCCTAGAGACCGTAGCTTACCTTCTGAACAGAGTTCCAACTAAGTCGGTAGTGTCTACACCATATGAGATATGGAAAAGAAAGAAGCCTAGTCTTAAGGTTGTTAAGATTTGGGGTTGCCCTGCCCACATTAAAAGACACAACCCCGATAAGTTAGAATCAAGGACAAAGTGATACAAATTTGTGGGATACCCCAAGGAAACTTGTGGGTATTATTTCTATCATCTCGAGGACCAAAAGGTCTTTGTAGCTAAGAGAGCAGTGTTCCTTGAGAAGGAACACATTTTTGACGGAGATAGTGGGAGAATGATAGAGTATCTTATCCTAGCTTAAGCACCACTCTACAGCCCGAGTCTGTTCAGGTACCTAATACACAAGTTTCAACTTTACGTAGGTCTGATAGAGTATCTTATCCTACTGAGAGATATGTGGGACATATTAGAGGAAAGGATATTGAGGATATTGATCCTCAGACTTATGAGGAGGCTATTATGAGTACAAACTCCGGGAAGTGGCAAGAAGTCATGAATTCTAAGATGGATTCTATGTACTCCAACAAGGTTTGGAACCTAGTTGATGCGCCCGAAGGTATTGTACCCATCGGTTGCAAGTGGATCTTTAAAAAATAGATCGGAGTAGATGGAAAGGTAGAGACCTATAAAGCAAGGTTAGTGGCTAAGGGGTATCGTCAAAGGCAAGGTATTGACTATGACGAAACTTTCTCACCCGTAGCAATGCTAAAATCCATCAGAATTCTATTGGCTATTGTAGCACACTATGATTATGAGATCTGACAGATGGATGTGAAAACTGCATTCCTCAATGGGAACCTCGAGGAGGAGGTGTATATGATGCAACCTGAGGGATTCGTGTCCAAGAACTGCCCAAATAAGGTGTGTAGATTGCTTAGATCTATTTATGGGCTAAAACAAGCTTCTTCAAGTTAGAACATAAGATTTGATGAGGCAATCAGATCTTATGATTTCGTTAAGAACGAAGATGAGCCTTGTGTGTACAGGAAGGTAAGTGGGAGCGCTATCACCTTTTTGGTGGTATATATGGATGACATCTTGATCATTGGGAATGACGTAGGAATGCTATCCACAGTAAATGCTTGGTTATCTAGACACTTCTCCATGAAGGACTTAGGGGAAGCATGCTATATCTTGGGGATTATAATATATAGAGATAGATCCAAGAGGATGCTTAGCTTGTCCCAGTCTAGGTACATAGAAACCATTGTCAAATAGTTTGGCATGAAAAATTCCAAGAGAGGTCTCATACCAATGAGACATGAGATATCGCTTTCTACTAGTATGTCCCCAAAGACTCCAGAAGAAAGGGCGAACATGGATATGATACCTTATGCCTCAGCAATAGGGTCTATCATGTATGCCATGCTATGTACTAGGCCTGATATCGTGTATGCTCTGAGTGTCACGAGCAGGTATCAGGCGGATCCAAGCTTGGAGCACTAGAAAGCAGTAAAGTGTATCCTTAAGTACTTGAGAAGGACTAAGGATCTTTTACTAGTATATGCAGGTAATAGCCTTAAGGTTGAAGGCTACACGGACTCAAGTTTTTAGTCTGATGTCGATGATAGTAAGTCGAATTCAGGGTATGTCTACACCTTGAATGGAGGAGCAATGTGCTGGAAGAGTTCCAAGCAAGATACTACTACTGACTCGACCACAGAGGCGGAGTACATTGCTACATCAGATGCAGCAAAGGAGGGAGTCTGGGTGAAGAAGTTCATCATAGATTTGGGAGTTGTGCTGAGTAGCGAGGAGCCGATCTCCTTATATTACGACAACAACGGGGCGATTGCTTAAGTGAAGGAACCTAAGTCTCATCAGAAATCTAAGCATGTTCTGAGGAGGTTCCACTTTGTCAAAGAGATCATAACCCGAGGAGATGTAGCAGTGGAAAGAGTTCCATCCGAAGATAATATTACAGATCCACTGACAAAGCCCTTGTCTTAGATTGTCTTTGAGCATCACAGGGGTCTGATAGGGATCAGATACATAGGTGATTGGCTTTAGGTCAAGTGGGAGATTGGTGCCCAACAAGCCAATCACGTGAGTGTTGGCTGTTAGGATCAAGAGCACTAAGGGGGGGGGGGGGGGGGGGGGGGGTGAATTAGTGCAGCGGAAAACCTTCTGCGATTAAAATCGAAAACTGTGTTCGTTCAATAGAAGTGATTTTGGTAAGAAAGTCGATTCGTAAATCGCTTCAACTTTTGACTACGAGAGATGCAGCAAAGATATGAACGCAACTTGCAGTTATGATGGAAATCAGAATATAAGCGCAAACTAAGATACGACGTTCGTACGATAAAAGCGATTTCGGTATAAAAGCTGATTCGTAAACCACTTTAACTTGAGATAAGACGAGATGCAGTTAGAGCAAAGATATAAAGGCAGTTTACTGTTATAATGGAAATCAGAACGTAAGCACAAACTGAAATACGACGTTCGTACGATAAAACTGATTTGTGTCTTAAACCCCGATTCGAAAAGCATTGAGATTTGAAACACGTTCGTAAAAACACAGAAGGCAGTAAGCTATTGAGGAGGTTTGCAGTAAAGATAAGATGCTCAAAGTAAATGCAAACCGAGATTTAGAGTGGTTCGGTCAATCTTGACCTACTCCACTTTTGGCTTCCTCCACCGATGAGGTCACCGACGTCAACTAGAGGCCTTCCTTCAATAGGCGAAGGCCAACCAACCTTTTACAGTTTCACTCCTTTTGACGGGCTTAGGAGACAACCCTTACAGAATTTTCTCTCCTCTCTTTACATCTCAGAACTTGGAAGAAAAGAGGGAGAAGAACTTTTGGCCTTTACAACAATTTTGAGCTCTAAGAATCACAGAAAAATATCAAGATTTCGGTGTAAGTTCATACCCTTTCGGTGCTGAATGGGTGGGGTATTTATAGGCCCCAACCCAGTTCAAATTTAGAGCTCAAAACTATCAATTCCCGGAATTCTAGGATCAGGCGGTTGCACCTCCTGACTGAGGCGGTTGCACCGCCTTGCAGAGCTCGAAGACTGAGCCTCTGGGTGGTGCTACCTCTTATCAGGGGCGGTTGCACCTCCTGCCAGAGTTCAAAGACCGAGCTCAGGCGGTTGCACCTCCTCACTAAGGCGATTGCACCTCCTGCCAGAGCTCGAAGACCGAGCTCAGGTGGTTGTACCTCCTGACTAAGGCGGTTGCACCGCTTGGCAGAGCTCGAAGACCGAGCTCAGGCAGTGCCACCTCCTGTCAGGGGAGGTTGCACCGCCCAGTCTTGCTCGGAGACTGAGCCCAGGCGGTGCCACCGCTTGACTGGAGCAGTTGCACCTCCCAGTCTCGCTTGGAGATTGAGCCCAAGCGGTGCAACCTCCTACCTTGGGCGGTTCAACCGCCTAGCAGAAATCAGGGTCCAAATGGGTTGTTCCATTCGGCCCAATTTGGGTTTTTTAGGGGCCCAATTGCCCCATGATTAAGTTAATGGGATCACCTTCCATTTTTAACTTAATCATTTTGCTAACTACGATATTCCCAAGACATTTACTGCAACTTGCTCCGGTGCGTCAATCGCTTCTTCCGGCGAGCTTCCGGCGAACTTCCGTCGATCATCCGATGAACCCTTGGTGATGCTCCTGCGGACTTCCGGCAAACTCCTGGACTTGCGATGATTCACTTGGCGAGTTCCGACGAGCTTCTTTGGCAAGCTTATGGACTTCTCGGATTTGTTCCCGCAGAACCTCCGACGACTGTCCGAACTTCCGTCGAACTCTCGAACTCCCAGCGTGATCATTGTCTTGACTCCGGCGCAACTCCTGGTGCATGTCTTACTTTCATCGTAGTTAATCCTGCACACTTATCTCAACATATAGATTAGATAACAAATGACAATTGACTTCATCATCAAAATCCGAGATTCAACAATCTCCCCCTTTTTTATGATGACAATCAATTGATAATGGAGTTAACCTTAACTCTCCCTATCTATATGCCATACTTGAGATAAGTCATTCTTGAATTCAAAACCTAAGAATTCAAGAGACATATTGATAAGTTAAAATCATTTGAACTTATCAATACTCCCATCATGATTCCCATCATGATGTATCTCTCTGAAGATGATGTCAAGGCTTGACATTCATTTTCAAATTTTACATTACAAGTTTGAATAATGGTAATAGTAGCAATTCATCATATTGTAAGATATCAACATGTAAAGCTGCGAAGTAAGATTTTGATATCATTACATGATGTACACATTTCAAATATTTTAGCAAGTATTACATTTCATCACATGGTAAGATATCAACTCATAAAAATTACGATGCAAGTTTTTTGTTTGATATCTTGACACGATACAAACAAGGCATAATACAAATTAATCATAGCATCTGTTCATATATCTCTTGGTGATGCAAGCATGGCATAATCATAACATCAGTGTTTATAGCATCAATTCATATATTTCTCGGTGATGCAAGCATGGCATAATTATAGCATCAGTGTGTATAGCATCAATTCATATATTTCTCCCCCTTTGTCATCAACAAAAAGCATGGTAGTTGTGATACCAGGAGAACAATATAAGCAAATTTTGAGTATAAGTGCGATAATTTTCATGCCTTTACTGGGTTCTGTTATTTTACAATAGTAAGTGATAGGAAATCAAGCATATAAAGGAAGGCATGATACGTAGATTTCTTTGAATACTTCTTCCTTTTTATTTGTTATAATCTTTTTGTATGAAGGAGGAAAGCCATTTGTGATACCAGCTATTTGTGAGTTTACTTTGAGTCAAGATATGTGTGTGAAACAACTCTTTGCAAGTAAAAATACTATCATCCATATTTCAAGATGGAATTCATAAGCAGGAATCATTTCATCAAATCCATTTCAGAAAAATATTTTTCATAAGAGTGTATGAGAAAATCTGATTTTTAGCATTCCAATTATTAAGCGAATTCGAAAATGAAATGAACACTTTCATGCATTCGGACAAGACTATGCTATAGATTTTCAAATACAATCATGAAGACAAAACATTTTTGTACTCAACACATAATTTCCAACATGTTATTTAGACATGTAATGGCAATCAAGTGATTTGATCATTCAATAAAGTCCAAAAAATAATTTTAACTAGTTTATGTATTCGGACACATCAACATTCCTAATTCTCTTCTTATGAAATCAAATTGTTCTTCACTTAGAGGTTTTGTAAAAATATCAGCTAGTTGATGTTTAGTGCTAATATCATGGCAATGTCATGACTTATCAACTACATTGGTATATCATTTTCTCAAATTATATTTATCATGAAAATCAAGGCACAAGGTTTTCAAAACATTTAGTTTCAATGTAAGATCCGAGATAAACAATGAGAGATGTTTGTAACTCTGCATATGCTCACAAAAAAAAAATATATCAGGATCAAGGCAAAGCCCATCATGGTGAGTAACATAAGGAGTTTACAATAACAACAGGTGATTGTGTTCATACACATTCATGAGGTGGAAAATTAAAGTGCCTAAATAAAGAGTCAAATTGTCGATGAATTTGCTGTAGCTCAGATAGGATTTGATCTTGTCGATGTTCAAGTCGTTCTTGTCTTTGTTCGAATCGGTCCATCCGAATCCCAATATCTTCGACAGATGATGTATGAGTTTGCTCAAATGGATGTGTTTCCTCAAAGGGACAGATCGGAGGAGATTGGGTACCCCTAAAGACTGGTGTTTTCGGTTCTAGTTCAGGTTGAGGGGGATCGATTCTTCTAGGCATTCTAACCCAGTTACCGTTTCTATAAAAATATCTTAATCGGTGAAGTAGATTTTTATTTATTATGCTAAACTTATCTACTTTTATTACTTCTTCTTCTGGTGGTATTAGAATATCGCAGGCTTTCATTATTCTAGTGATTATACCATCATATGGGAGCATCATGTCCTTCTTAGATAGTTCTAACATGTTTTGTTGGATAAGATAACCAAGACAGATGTCATATCCTTTCATGATCAAATACATAGTTCCTAATTCTAATTGGCTTACTTCATCATGATGGTATTGTTTAGGGAGAATGATGCTAGTTAGGATATGATGAAGTATCTTAGTGTTTAGAGGCAGTAGATGTTCACAACTTTTAGGAACAAATGCTAAGTTGGGATTGGCGAAAATTGTTCCTAAGGCTTCAACATATGTTGTTCCAACAATTTCATCATCCCATGATCCTCTAAAGTAAAGTCCTCTACTTTTTATGGGAATGCCTATCATGTCGCAAATGAATTTATCTGTAATGGAGATGTGTTGTCCTAAAAGATAGGTAGACATTCTTTCTTCATCATCTATTTGTATGTTGTTGTAAAACAATCTAACAAGTCTTGGATAGATGGGTTCATTAATTTACAAAATAGGGAGTAGATCTAAGTTTGCAAACCATTGGATTGTGTCTAAGTCTCTTAGTTCATTTAAATCTACATGTTTTCCCTTATTGACACTCCTAAGTTCGAAAGAGGAAAACTTTTCAGCATGGTATTTTGAATCGAAAAGGGTGAGATCAAAATCTTATACTAATATCCTCTTCCCTTTGTCCCTTAGGATCTTCTAGATCCCATAACTACTGCTATTTAGAAGAATAGTGATGAGCAAGAGTAAATGAATCAAAAACAGAATTTAAGGGCTTCTTAGAGAATACCTTAGTGAGATCTTCAGGAGAGGGAAGGATTGTTGATGTTTTGCTCCGAAATAAGGAGTATTTGGGATGCTATGAGGGGAGAAATGAGGATGGAGGAGCTTTGGAAGAGTAAAGAGGGGAAGGAAGTGAGTTGGGGTCGGTTTCACCGCCGACCCTAGCTTGGGTTAAAAAGGGCAGAGTTGCGGGCGGTTGCACCTCTGGCTGGGGCGGTGCAACCGCTTGCAACACGTGATAGCTGGAGGTGCTACCTCCAGCTGGGGCGGTTCAACTGCTGCAGGCAGTGAGCATAGTCTTGAATGTTTTTGACTTTTTATTTGTGGAACAATCAACTTCGCTTACGTAATTACGTAAGAATAAGAATTTTTGCACGATCAAGATGCATACTCTCAATGTTGTACACATGTTTGTGATAGATTGTTCAAGTTGGTAAGCCTTGCAAGTTCATGACAAACTTAGTCAGTTCATGATATAGAATCAGATTCGAAAGTTACGAACGGATGAAATTGATGGGTTCGAAAATCCAGAGGATATGTGAATTGGGAATCATGAGTTTCCAATTCTGAGAAATCAAATAGGATTGTATTCAAATCGTATTTGTGATTTTAATTTTCTAATCCTCTTCTGTCATTTGGGGTAGAGAGCATCGCGAGTTCCATTTTGGACTTTGGGTCATGAATATCGAAAATCCAAGTAGCAGGATATTATATCTTGCTCCAGCTTATAATAATTTTTTTTTTATGTCTTTACAGGAAAGGATGATTTTTAGGTACCCATTTACTTTTGGGTGCCTAAAAAATAGATCTATATTGTTTATCATGTTGCATGGAATTTGTCATGGTTCCTTTAGGAAACCAAATTAATTTATTCGGACTAATTTTCTTGAATGGACAATAATGCGTTTTGTGTCCAAGTTTACAACAAAAGTTGCATTTGCTTTGGTGTTGAACATATAAGATGGGGCCTTTTATGAAGGTGGTTGGATTTTGGTGAGGACTTCTCACAAATCCAATTTCACTTCTTTTGGGAACGTGACCCTTGTTTGCAAGGATCATGTTCAATGACTTACTACCAACCTCAAATTTCTTCAAGGTATCCTTAAGTAGCAAGTTTTCCTTTTGGAGAGTTTCTAGATCATGGCATTTTATGCATTAGCCTAAACTATCATGATATTCCGTTTTTAACTTATCAAAATTACAAGTAAGACTGTCATGCTCTTTTTTTAGTAATTTGTATTTTCTACCAATAATCTTGCATTCATCAAATAAGTCATGGAAGGCATTTAATAATTCATCAAATGATAAATCTGCATCTATAAAATTCGTTACCTCCTCTCCGATGGCCATTAAGGCGTAGTGAGCAACTTGCTCGGTGTTGGACTCCTCTTCTTCGGATGCGCTCGAGTCATCCCACGTTGCTTTGAGTGCCTTCTTCTTTGATGTTCTCTTTTTGGCTTGGGGACAATCACTCTTATAGTGTCCCGACTTTTTGCACTCATAGCAAATAACTTGGTCCTTTTTTGGTTCAAGTTTATTTTTTGCGTCATTCTTAAACTTGTTTCTTTTAATGAATTTTTAAATTTTCTTGTTAGAAGTGCCAAGTCATCGTCACAGTCCTCATCACTTGAGTTTTCTCTCAAGTGGTCTTCTGAAGTTCTAAGTGCCATATCCTTCTTGTTCTTTGGAAGGATGTCTTCTTGCTCTTCATGAGCTTTGCAGGTCATCTCGTAGGTCATTAATGACCCGATTAGTTCTTCAAGAGGGAAGTTGCTTAGATCTTTCGCCTCTTGAATAGCAGTGACTTTAGGATCTCAACTCTTAGGAAGGGATCTTAGAATCTTATTTACGAGCTCAAAATCCGAAAATCTTTTTCCGAGTCCTTTTAGACCGTTGACGACATCCGTGAAACGGGTAAACATGTCGCCAATGGTCTCACTCGATTTCATCCTGAAAAGTTCGAAAGAATGTAACAGAAGATTGATTTTTGACTCGTTCACTCTACTTGTGCCTTCGTGAGTCACTTCGAGTGTGTGCCAAATATCAAATGCGGTTTCACAAGTCGAAACACGGTTAAACTCGTTTTTATCAAGTGCACAAAATAAGGCATTCATAGCCTTTGCATTAAGAGCGAAAGCCTTCTTCTCCAATTCATTCCAATCGATCATTGGAAGAGAAGACTTCGAAAATCCGTTTTTGACAAGATTCCAAAGTTCAAAATCCATAGAAATACGACGTTTGTACGATAAAACTGATTTGCGTCTTAAACCCCGATTCGGAAAGCACTGAGCTTTGAAACACGTTCGTAAAAACAAAGAAGGCAGTAAGCTATTGAGGAGGTTTGCAATAAAGATAAGATGCTCAAAGTAAATGCAAACTGAGATTTAGAGTGGTTCGGTCAATCTTGACCTACTCCACTTTTGGCTTCCTCCACCGACGAGGTCACCGACGTCAACTAGAGGCCTTCCTTCAATAGGCGAAGGCCAACCACCCTTTTACAGTTTCACTCCTTTTGACGGGCTTAGGAGACAACCCTTACAGAATTTTCTCTCCTCTCTTTACAACTCAGAACTTGGAAGAAAAGAGGGAGAAGAAATTTTGGCCTTTACAACAATTTTGAGCTCTAAGAATCACAGAAAAAGATCAAGATTTCGGTGTAAGTTCATACCCTTTCAGTGCTGAATGGGTGGGGTATTTATAGGCCCCAACCCAGTTCAAATTTGGAGCTCAAATTTGTCAATTCCCGGAATTCCGGGATCAGGCGGTTGCACCTCCTGACTGAGGCGGTTGCACCGCCTAGCATAGCTCGAAGACTGAGCCTCTGGGCGGTGCTACCTCCTGTCAGGGGCGGTTGCACCTCCTGCCAGAGCTCGAAGACCGAGCTCAGGCCGTTGCACCTCCTAACTGAGGCGGTTGCACCTCCTGCCAGAGCTCGAAGACCGAGCTCAGGCGGTTGCACCTCCTGACTGAGGCGGTTGCATTGCTTGGCAGAGCTCGAAGACCGAGCTCAAGCGGTGCCACCTCCTGTCAGGGGAGGTTGCACCGCCCAGTCTCGCTCTGAGACTGAGCCCAGGCAGTGCCACCGCCTGGCTGGAGCGGTTGCACCTCCCAGTCTCGCTCGGAGATTGAGCCCAGGCGGTGCAACCTCCTGCCTTGGGCGATTCAACCGCCTGGCAGAAATCAGGGTCCGAATGGGTTGATCCATTCCGCCCAATTTGGGTTTTTCAGAGGCCCAATTGCCCCATGATTAAGTTAATGGGATCATCTCCTATTTCCAACTTAATCATTGTGCTAACTACGATATTCCCTAAGACATTTACTGCAACTTGCTCCGGTGCGTCAATCGCTTCTTCCGGCGAGCTTCCGACGAACTTCCGTCGATCATCTGATGAACCCTCGGTGATGCTCCTGCGGACTTCCGGCAAACTCCTGGACTTTCGATGATTCACTTGGCGAGTTCCGACGAGCTTCTTTGGCAAGCTTATGGACTTCTCGGATTTGTTCCCGCAGAACCTCCGACGATTGTCCAAACTTCCGTCGAACTCTCGAACTCCCAACGTGATCATTGTCTTGACTCCTGCGCAACTCCTGCTGCATGTCTTACTTTCATCGTAGTTAATCCTGCACACTTCTTTTTCTGATGAAGATAATTTGCTGGAATGTTCGTGGACTTAATGAGCCTGAAAAATGTCGGGAGCTCAATAGAATAATCAAGTCTGCCGCATGTGATATTGCTATTCTCGTAGAAACAAAAATTAAAAAATCGCTCGTTCTTGCTCAAAAGAATTTAATATGGCCGGACGCAGAACTATTTACCAATGACTCTAGTAAAACATTTGGTAGAATATGGGTCTTATGGCATCCTAACTCCATTAATGCTTGGTTTATTTCTGCTACCGATCAATTCATTCATCTTAAGGTGGAGGACAAAAAGAATGGCTGTCAATTCAATTTTATTGGTATATATGCTTCAAATAGTATGCAAGAAAGAAATACACTTTGGACCGATCTGACTAACATTGCAAATAACTGTCTTAATATGCCGTGGATTGTTCTTGGTGACTTTAATACTGTTCGATACACAAATGAAAAAGTGGGGAGTAGACAGCATTCTGAAAGTCAGCTTCAAAGATTTAATGATTATATAAACACTACCGCATTGATTGATATGAAATCTGTGGGCAATTGGCTTTCCTGGAGTAATCAAGGCGATGGTAACAGAAAAATAATGGCTCGACTAGACAGATGTTTGATTAACCAAGAATGGTTAACAGTTTACCCTTATTCACTTCTTGAGTATGATGCACCATTATTTTCTGATCATTCCTTAATGTATATACACGCAGAGAAAGCAACACCTAGAGGCAAGAAACCATTTAGATTCTTTAATATGTGGAGTACTCATCCTCAGTTCCTTGATATTATCAGATCGGCTTGGAATATTAATATACATGGTTCGCCACTTTACATCTTATGCCAAAAGCTCAAAGTTTGCAAAGCGGCACTGAAGGAGTGAAATACAAACACCTTTGGAAATATTACCACTCGGGTTCAAATTTACAGAAAGGAACTAATGGCGATACAATATGAGCTTCAACTTCAGCCCCAAGATGAGAATCTTATCTACAAAGAGACAGAAGCCAGAAGTAACTTCATGCAAGCCATAAAGCAGGAGGAAAGTTTTGCAAAGCAGAAGTCTCGACAACATTGGCTAACTCTAGGAGATTCCAATACTAAGTTTTTCTATGCATCCATTGCTACTCGAAGGGCCGTTAATCGCATCAGAAAATGCAAAGACAAATATGGTAATCTTATTGAGAATTTAGATGAAGTTAAAGCATACACTGAGCGATTTTTTTATTCCTTACTCAATCAAGCGGTGCAACCTAATAGCATTCATGTGGAGCCAACTAGAAAGCTTGATTTGGATGACATTTCAATCCTCAGTGCCCCAATTACAGATGATGAAATTGTAAGAGTTGTCTTTAAGTCACCGAAGGATAAAAGCCCTGGTCTAGATGGATTTCCAGCTGAATTTTACCAAACTGCATGGTTTATTATTAGAAATGATTTGATTAAGGCTTGCCAACATTTTTTCTCTTCAGGCCGTATTCTTAGAGAGATGAACTGCACTTTTATTTCTTTAATTCCCAAGAATGCAGGGGCTGATTCACTAGAAAACTATCGACCCATATCATTATGCAACTTTATTTACAAGATCATCTCCAAAGTGTTGGCAGATAGAATGCAAAAGGTAATACACAAGATCATTAGTCCAAATCAGGCAGCTTTCATCAAAGGGAGAAGTATACATCATAATATTCTGCTTGCTAATGACTTGATAAAGGACCTGCACTCAAATGCAAGAGGGACGAAAATATGTTTTAAAGCTGATTTACGGAAAGCCTTTGATTCAGTTAATAGGAGTTTTATCTATAAGATGCTCATCGATATGAACTTCCCACAGAAATGGGTAAATTGGATTCAAAGTTGCTTGGAAACTCCAAAGTTTTCGATACTTTTTAATGGCTCACCTATTGGTTTTTTTGGGAGTACGAATGGCATCCGACAAGGTGATCCACTTTCTCCATATCTCTTTACTATTGCAATGGAAGGACTTAGCTGTATGTTGGAACAAGCAGTCTTGAATGGCGGTATTAAGGTACCAAATGCTGGTTCTATTCACATATCACACATAACATTTGCAGATGATTTACTTATATTTCTCCAGAATGATCCAACTTCAGTGAGGAACCTAGCTACTATTCTAAATGACTTTGGTATGGTTTCTGGCCTTCAGTTAAATCATGCAAAAAGTAAAGTCTATATGGGTCCTTGCATTGAGGACAAGGACTTTATTACACACACTCTGGGGGTTAATGAGGGAAGTCTGCCAGTTCCTTATCTGGGTGTCCCACTCATATCCACTGGCATTCATAAAACCCACTGTCAACCTATCCTGCAAAAAATAAAGAATAGAATTTCTTCCTGGAAAAATAGGCTTCTATCAAAAGCAGGACGACTTGAACTCATCCGTTCGGTGTTGTACTCTTACTCTATATATTGGTCTAATGCTTTTCTTCTGCCTGTTGGACTTATCCAAGATATTGAACGGCTATTAATGAACTTCTTTTGGAATGGTACAAATGATAAGGTAATGCATATGGTAAATTGGGACAACATCTGTAAACCGAAAGATGAAGGGGGGCTGAACTTGAGAAATATTAGAGAGTGGAATAAAGCATGTTTGGTACAACAATTGTGGGACCTTTTGCAAAACAAATGTTCCTTATGGTCACAATGGGTTTCTGCTAGGTACCTTTTGAAGGAATCGATTTGGGAAATTTCAACAAGAACATACGACTCTGCAGCTTGGAAAGGAATTTTAAAGGCAAGGAATTGGATAATCAAACACATTTCTTATGCAATCTCTACTGGAACTAATACTAATATGTGGTACGATCCTTGGGTGAATGGGAAAAGTATATTTCAATTATATGGTGACAGAATACGAAAAGATCTTGGGGCTCCCAAAGATCGGAGCTTCAATTATTTCAATTGCTAATGGTACCTGGTGTCTCCCTACTCCTATTTCTCCTGAAATGTTATCACTTTGGCCGACTATCACAGCTATTCCAATCAGGAACAACCCTTCAGATGTACTTATTTGGCTTCATGACAATGGTAAATTTAGTGCCACATCCGCATGGAATCAAATTAGGCAAAGAAATAACAAGTGGCTCTCAAGCAGTTGGACATGGGATCAACCGGGTTCACAGAGACATTCCTTATGTACATGGCAGGCCCTTCTGAATAAACTACCTACAATAGATAATATTAAGAGAAGAGGTATCTATCTTGTTAACCGATGCTCCCTTTGTTTGCAACAAGAAGAAACTATTGACCACCTCTATTTTGCTTGTGAATATACTAAATGGATATAGAAGGAGATTCTCCAGCGATTTGAACTCAATAGGCTGCCGCAACCAAACTTGCATCAAGAATTATGCGACCTCATACAAAGTTTCTCAAGAAAAGGACCTCTTACACAATTGGTAAAGGTTACTTTCAGATGTGTTATTTGGTGGATGTGGAAGGAGAGATGTAGCAGAATCTTTGAATGTCAACACACAAACAATGCTCAGCTCTTGACAGAGATTATTAGAGACTCAAGATCATGCATGGAGCATAATCTCAAAATGGAGCACTTCACACGAAGAGAAAGAGATATTTTTATCAAATTCAATTTTACTATTAGCTAAAGATCTTGGCAACGATGTTAAATGCTGTAACCAATGGTAGTCTTGGCACATCTTAACATGCTCGTTACAGTTAGGAGTTAAAGTCTACAATATGTGTAGTCATAACTACCACATGTGTACTCAATGAGTTACTTGACTTTGTCTATGACTTGTATAGACAAAGCTATTTGTAGAAACGTTACACATAATCAATTTACTTTTACTTACCAAAAAAGATAATTGACTTTATCATCAAAATCCGAGATTCAACATTGGCACGTGTGACTTGATACAGAATCTTTTTGCTTGTTATATTTTGGCATATATCACTTTATAACTATTGCATATATGCATATATATATTGTGATGTCCTTTGATTTGTGCAATAAGAATCGGATCGTGATGGGATCACGATAATGAGATCGATTCACCTTTAAACATAGATCCTAAATAATCCCGATCACAGGTTACTCAAGAGGGACAACGTGATAACCGGACAGATTGGTGTGTTGTATACCCGTCCATATGATGGATACAGCTGGTTGTTGAATCTCGGATTTTGATGATGAAACTAATTGATTGTGTTTAGATGTTTAACTGCATTTTGAGTGATGCAGGTCTACTCGATCAGGATTAGACAGTTGATGCAGGAGGAATTGACGTTGCACCGGAGGAGATCACGTTAGGATATTGGACGGCAGAAGGCTTTGGACGTCGGGCACCGGGCCAAGGAGAGCGGAATTATGCCAAGGATATCTGGATTACGGAGGTCAACCGTCGATTGGGTAACAAGCTGCAAGAGAGGACGATGCGCTGAAGAATCGGATGAAGCGCCAACCAATGACATGCCGGGCAACAGAATGTCAATTCGCGTTGTAATAATTGTCTAGATCGGAGTAGAGTTTTGGCTTGTGTGTGCAGGATTAACTACGATAACGACAAAGATATAAAGCAAAACAAAGTATCGAAGTCAAGCACGAAGGATTTGTTGCAAGTTCGAGAGTTCGACGGAAGTCTAAAGGTTCGTCGGGAATGCTGTCGGAACTAGCCGAGAATGAGTAGGGAGCTTGCCGAAGGGTGTTTTGGAAGCTTGTTGGAAAGTTCGTTGGAAGTTCGCGGAGCTCACCGAGAAAGATCGGAGCTTACCGAAGAAGCTCGTTGGAACTCGCCAAGATCAAATCGTGAAGTCTAGGAGCTTGTCGGGAGTCCGCAAAACGGTTTCCGAGAGTTTATCGGAAGACCGCCGAAAGTTCGCCGGAAGCTCGCCGGAAGAAGTCTTGACTTGCGGACTTTGTAATAGCTTAGGAAATGTCTTTAAATTCGTAGTTAGCAGGTTAATTAGGATTAGGATTAAAAGATAATCCTATATCCTAGTTAGGGGCCAATTGGGCCCAAAATTAGACTTGGTTTGGGCTGAACTTAAAGCCCAACCTGTGAACCGAAGGGTCTGGCGGTGGCACCGCCTGGCTGGGCGGTGGCACCGCCAGTACACTTTAAATGTCAAACCTTGACAGGCGGTGGCACCGCCACTAACAAGCGGTGGCACCGCCAGCATCGGGAACCAAAGAGAATTCAAATTTTGGAGCCCAAATTTGAATCCTCTTGAGGCCTATATTCTCAGCTAAGATTATAACTTTTTGAGTAGCAATAGATTGAGAAAAAGGTCTTAGAAATGTCTTAGCAAGTCTTGTTTTCAATTTGCTAGAGTGTTCACCTCGTTCTTTCTTGCTGAAAATTTGTAAGAGAGTGAACAGCTTTTAAAAGGTTGTAAGAGGGGTATTTGTCCTTCCCCTTCAAGAGATTTGCTAGTGGAAGGTGGGAGCCTCATCGAAGAGGGCCTTGCAAGTGGATGTAGGTCATTTGACCGTACCACTTTAAAATTGGTGTGATCTCTGGTTTGCATTTTCTTATTGCTATTTACATTACTGCAAACCTTCTTACGTGCTTTATTTCATCATTACCTTTGCTGCACACCTTTACGAATACGCTTTCAAGTTAAGCACTTCCAAGTTCGATTTTTATCGTACGAAAGATTTTCCAAAACCGACGTTTTAATCCACTGCACTAATTCACCCCACCCTCTTAGTGCCGCTCTGATCCTAACACTGGTCTCATAGTTGCTCGTGTAAGGACACTAGGGATACAGTACAAGTGCTCATTGGAGAATAAGTTCACTGATTGATCCGCTTACGGAATGTTGGATGGTTGATGATGCCTTATTGTCAGACAGCGATTCCGTAGTCCTAGTGGTGTATCTGATCCTTAGACTTGAGACACCAAGGATGTCCTGTATGAGTGCTCCACTCTTTGATACCAGACTTATAGGTTTGGCTGTCCCAGATCTAGTATAGCTGGTCATTAGGAGTGGTAGTCGACCTTACGAGGGCTATTGAGTGTCGATAAAGGATCATCCACTCTCGATGTCATGAGAGGAATATCCCATGTGTTCTTGTTCAGATAAATCCCTGGCCAGGGTCATTCGGGTTGAGAGAAAAAGAGTTCTCTAGGAGAATCCGATTAGAGCGAGACTCGAGTAGAAACCATATGGGTCTGACAACACCATGCTCGATATACGGTCTCTAGGATATTAGATGGATGAGAGACTATAGGTACATGGTAATTGAGGACAGACAGGTCCAATGGATCGGATTCCCATGTATCGTTTGGGGACTACGGTGTAGTGGCCTAGTACGTCCGTAGTCGATGAGTCGAGTGAATTATTACAGAGATAATAATTCACTGAGTTAGAAAGAGTTCTGACGGGTATGACTCACGGCCAGCTCGATATTGGGCCTAGAGGGTCACACACATATGGTAGGCATTGCGATGAGTAGAGGTTCGGATATGAGATATCCGACGGAGCCCTTGTCTTATTGGATATCCAATAAGCCCATGAGAGATTATTGGATAGAGATCCACTAATCTAAAAGGCTTGGGTTATTGGATGCAGATCTAATACCCACTTGGGGAGGATCCATTAGGGTTTGACAAGGGGCCTCTATAAATAGGAGGGATTTAGAGCCTCATAGGCTAGAGCCTTTCCTTGCCTCTCCTATTCTCCTTCCCCTCTCCACCTCAGAGCAGGCTTGGAGTTTTGAGTCAGAGCAGGCTTGGAGTTTTGAGGAGTGTCATCGTAGCCCTACTGTGTGGATCATCGCTAGAGAGGAGGACGCTTGACCTCCTTCACCCTCTCCTAAAGATTTGTAAGGAAATAGGGATATACGATCTCCCTATGTAACACAATCTACTCTATACGTAGTTTTAAGTTTCACAGATTTTGTGCACCAATCTTCGCATGACGACGAACATCTCTTTGGGAATCGGGGATTTTGTTTTCTTATTCTTCCGCTGCACCTGTGATGTCGCCCATAAGATTTCCTAACAGCCTTCTATTGATACGTCGACCGATCCTCCAGCCCAACGTCCAATCTTCTGACACGTTTTCCTTCGGCCTAACAAGATTCTTCCTGCTTTAATTATCTCTCCCTGATCGAAGCATCCTATGTCACTCAAAACGCAGATTAAATCATAAACACTATCAATTGGTTTCATCATCAAAATCCGAGATTCAATAATCTCCTCCTCTTTTATGGTGACAACCAATTTATGACCGAGTTAACCTTAACTCCCGGAGTTTAAACAAACTCCCCCTATCAATATGTCATATTGATAGAACCTTGAATTTAAACTGAATTCAAGTCATTGCGAATTTCATCATGAATATTTGCAACATGTCATCATGCATAACATGATCATACTTCTCCCCCTTTGTCATCAACAAAAAGAAAAAGTTCCAACTATCAAGTGTTTGGATATAATGTCAAATCATTGGCTGAAAAATATCAAGTTTTATCATCATGCAATTTGTGAGCTAGAAAATTTAGCAAGTGTTACATCATGCAAGCTATCAAGTTTTAGATATGCTAGGTAATAAGATAGCAATTTTACAACAAGCTAGCAAAAAAATTATAATATTTTAAAACATACAAGCTAACAATTTTGAGATGTTCAAGAAAGCAACTCTTGCTTCTTGAAATATAAGTTTTGCTTGATGTATAAGTTAACCTTTTTTTTTTGCTTCTTGAGATAGGCAAGATAACACTTCTTGCTTCAATTTTAAGATGAGCAAGCTAGCATGTTTTTGCACTCTTCTTGAATTGTGTAAGCTAGTAAATTTGCTTTCTAGAAAGTTTTGCTCCCCCTTTGTCATTGTCAAAAAGAAGGGAAGAATACAATGTTGTATCTCTTTATCCCTTTACATCAATTTCTAAATCATAACAAAGGTAAGTATCAATCTTATTTGTGCATCATTATATTTTCAAATTAAAACATGCATAATTTCAAAACCTTATATTTCATTTTTCATGCACGATACCGAAAAATAAATCAATCATCATTATGAGCATATCATACATAATACTAAAATATTAAAATTTTTAAGTATTTATCAATATTTTGATCATGATACCAAACATTCATCATTTAAAGCATTATCATCATAATAAAAAGCATAAGTATTGCATGCATCATACCAAATCGTCATATATATTTTCAAAATATATAAAATCATCATTATATGTATGATTCCAAATCATCATTCATATTATTCCAATAATTATTTCATTCATCACTATAACTCATCATGCACAAAATATAAAATCATCTAATATTATACAAACATTTATTTTCAAAATATTTATCATTATTTTCTCCCCCTTTGTCATAGGTAAAGAGATGGGAATAAAAATATAATGGTGCAATTCATTTACCTTTTCATCAATATTTAAATCATGAAATTAAGAATAATAAGAGAAAATTTAGTGATGGGACATACTTCATAAATACAATATATTGTACATAAAAATCATATCATGAGAGATAAAATATCAAAGATCGTGAAGATAAATCATAAGTATCAAGAGACATATTATGATTCTTTTTGGATAACTCAAATAGTGAAAAGAAAGAATCATAGTAGACAATCTTGATTAATAAAAAGAATTTTCAAGTTAAAATTCTGAGAATTCAAGAGAAACCATAATTCATTTTAGCAAATCTCCTCTTAAATAAATAACGAAAATGATTCTCAGAAGATCATTATATAGATAGAATTCTTTCAATCTTGTAGGAGAATAAGATCTCAATTCCGTTAGGATCAAGAGCACTAAGAGGGGGGGGGGGTGTGAATTAGTGCAGTGAAAAACTTTCGACGATTAAAATTGCGTTCATACGTTGAAATTCGATTCCGACATAAAAGTCGTTTTGTGCAGATAATAAATTTTTTTTTGGTAAGTAAAAGTAAATTGATTATGTGTAAAGTTTCTACAAATAGCTTTATCTATACAAGTCATAGACAAAGCCAAGTAACTCATATAGTGCGAATGCGATAGTTATGACTACACATGCTGTAGACTATAACTACCTGTGGATACATTATTTGGCATCATTCCCAAGATCTTTAGCTAATAGCAAAATTAAATTTGATAAAAATATCTTTTTCTCTTCGGGTGAAGTGCTCGGTTTTGAGATCATGCTCCATACAGGATCTTGAGTCTCTAATAATCTCTTTCAAGAGCTGAGCATTGTTTATGTGTTGACATTCAAAGATTCTATTACATCTCTCCTTCCACATCCACCAAATAGCGCATCTGAAAGTAACCTTTGCCAGTTGTGTAAGTGGCCCTTTTCTTGAAAAACATTACATAAGGTCGCCTAGTTCTTGATGCAAGTTTGGTTGCGGCAGTCTATTGAGTTCAAATCGTTGGAGAATCTCCTTCCATATCCATTTTGTATAATTACAAGCAAAATAAAGGTGGTCAATAGTTTCTTCTTTTTGCAAACAAATGGAGCATCGGTTAACATGATAGATACATCTTCTTTTCATATTGTCTATTGTAGGTAGTTTATTGAGAAGGGCCCACCATGTACATAAGGAGTGTCTTTGTGATCCCGGTCGATCCTATGTCCAACTGCTTGGGACCCACTTGTTATTTCTTTGCCTAATTTGATTCCATGCGGATGTGACACTAAATTTGCCATTGTCATGAGGCCAAATAAGTATATCTGAAGAGTTGTTCCTGATTGGAATAGCTATGATAGTCGGCCAAAGTGATAACATTTCGGGAGAAATAGGATTAGGGGGACACCAGGTACTGTTAGCAATGAACTCGGAAACCTTCCAATCTTTGGGAGCCCCAAGATCTTTTCGTATTCTGTCGCCATATAATTGAAATATACTCTTCCCATTCACCCAAGGATCGTACCACATATTAGTACTAGTTCCAGAAGAGATTGCATAAGAAATGTGTTTGATTAGCCAATTCCTTGCCTTTAAAATTCCTTTCCAAGCTGTAGAGTGGTATGTTCTTGTTGAAATTTTCCATATTGATTCCTTTGAAAGATACCTAGCAGAAACCCATTGTGACCATAAGGAACATTTGTTTTGCAAAAGATCCCACAATTGTTGTACCAGGCATGCTTGATTCCAATCTCTAGTATTTCTCAAGTTTAGCCCCCCTTCATCTTTCGGTTTGCAAATGCTATCCCAATTTACCATATGCATTGCCTTATCATTTGTGTCATTCCAGAAGAAGTTCATTAATAACCGTTCAATATCTTGGAGAAGTCCAGCAGGTAGAAGAAATGCATTACACCAATATATAGAGTAGGAGTGCAATACAGAATGGATGAGTTCGAGTCGTCCTGCTTTTGATAGAAGCCTATTTTTCCAAGAAGAAATTCTATTCTTTATTTTTTGCAGGATAGGCTGACAGTGGGTTTTGTGAATGCTTGTGGATATGAGCGGGAGACCCAAATAAGGAACTGGCAGGCTTCCCTCACTAACCCCCAAAGTTTGTGCAATAAAGACCTTATCCTCAACGTAAGGGCTCATATATACTTTACTTTTCGCATGATTTAACTGAAGTCCAGAAACTATACCAAAGTCATTCATAATAGTAGCCAGGTTCTTTACTGAAGTTGGATCATTTTGGAGAAAGATAAGTAAATCATCTGCAAATGTTATATGTGATATATGAATAGAGCCAGCATTGGGTACCTTAATGCTGCCATTTAAGACTGCATGTTCCAACATACAGCTAAGTCCTTCCATCGCAGGAGTAAAGAGATACGGAGAGAGTGGATAACCTTGTCGGATGCCATTTGTGCTCCCAAAAAAACCAATAGGTGAGACATTAAAGAGTATCGAAAACTTTGGAGTTTCCAGGCAAGATTGAATCCAATTAACCCATTGCTGTGGGAAGTTCATATCGAGGAGCATCTTATAGATAAATTTCCTATTAACTGAATCAAAGGCTTTCCGTAAATCAGCTTTAAAACATATTTTTGTCCCTCTTGCTTTTGAATGCAAATCTTTGACCAAGTCATTAGCAAGCAAAATGTTATGATGCATACTTCTCCCTTTGATGAAAGCAGCTTGATTTGGGCTAATGATCTTGTGTATTACCTTTTGCATTCTATTTGCTAATACTTTGGAGATGATCTTGTAAATAAAGTTGCATAATGATATGGGTCGATAGTTCTCTAGTGAATCAGCCCCTGCATTCTTCGGAATTAAAGAAATAAAGGTGTAATTCATCTCTCTAAGAATATGACCTGAAGAGAAAAAATGTTGGCAAGCCTTGATCACATCATTTCCAATAATAGACCAAGCAGTTTGGTAAAATTCAGCTGGAAATTCATCTGGACCTGGGCTTTTGTGCTTTGGTGACTTAAAGACAACACATACAATTTCGTCGTCAGTAATTGGGGCATTGAGGATTGAAATAGCTTCCGAATCAAGTTTTCTAGTCGGCTCCACATGAATGTTATTAGTTTTCCCAGCTTGATTGAGTAAGGAATAAAAAAATTGCTCTGTGTTTGCTTTAACCTCATCTAAATTCTCAATAAGATTATCATCTTTGTCTCTGCATTTGCTAATACGGTTAACAGCCCTTCGAGTAGCAATTGAAGCATAGAAAAATTTAGTATTGGATCAAAGAAAAATTTAGTATTGGAAAAGAAAAATTTAGTATTGGAAGGCAGTTAATAACTTTGAAAGCTTACGGAAATATATTTGAAGTAAAGTAAGGAAGGCAGTTTGCAGTTAAGATAGAAATCAGAATGTAAGCGCAAACTGAAATATGATGTTCGTACGATAAAACCGATTTTCATCTTAACGCCGATTCGGAAAATACTTAACTATGAAACACGTTCGTAAATGAGCAAAAGGTAGTAAGTTATTGAAGAGGTTTGCAGTAAAGATAAGATGCTCAAAGTAAATGCAAACCAAGATTTAGAGTGGTTCGATCAATCTTGACCTACATCCACTTTTGGTTTCCTCCACCAACGAGGTCACCGACGTCTACTAGAGGCCTTCCTTTAATAGGCGAAGGCCAACCACCCTTTTACAGTTTCACTCATTTTGACAAGCTTAGGAGACAACCCTTACAAACTTTTCTCTCCTCTCTTGAAAGATCAAAACTTGGAAAAAGAGGGAGGAGAACTTCTAGCCTTTACAATAATTTTGAGCTATAAAAATCACAGAGTAAGATTAGATTTTCGGTGCCCTTTCATGCAGGAAAGGGTGGGGTATATATAGGCCCCAAACTAGTTTGAATTTGGAGATCAAAAATATCTTTTCCTGGATTTTCGGGGTCCTAGCGGGACCACCTCCTAATTGGGGCGGTACAACCGCCTGGCAGCTCAGAGACTAAGCCTCTGGACGGTGCCACTGCCTAACAGGGGCGGTTGCACCACTCAGTCTCGCTCGAAGACTGAGCCCTGGTGGTGCCACTGCCTGACTGGGGTGGTTGCATCGCCTGGCAGAGCTCGGAGACCGAGCTCAAGCGGTTCCACCGCATGTCAAGGGCGGTTGCACCACCCAGTCTCGCTCGGAGACTGAGCCCAGGCGGTGCCACCGCCTACCTGGGGCGGTTGCACCGCCCAGCTTTCCTGGGAGACCCTCTCCTGGGCGGTGCCACCGCCAACCCTAGCGGTGCCACCGCCTAGCAAGAATTCTAGTCCGATTGGGTTGATCTATTCGACCCAATTTGGGTATTTCAAGGGCCCAATTGCCCCAAATTAAGTTAATGGGATCACCTCCCATTCCTAACTTAATCTACATGCTAACTATGACATTTCTTAAGACATTTACTACAACTTGCACTAGTGCATCAATCGCTTCTTCCGGCGAGCTTCCGGTGAACTTCTGTTAATTATCCGATGAACCCTCGGTGAAGCTCCTGCGGACTTCCAGCAAACTCCTGGACTTGTGATGATCCATTTAGCGAGTTCCGACGAGCTTCTTTTGGCAAGCTCCTAGACTTCTCGGATTTGTTCCCGTAGAACCTCCAACGACCGTCCGGACTTCCGTCGAACTCTCGAACTCCCAACGTGATCATAGTCTTGACTCCAGCGTAACTCCTGCTGTATGTCTTTCTTTCATCGTAGTTAATCCTACATATGTAAAACAAAACTTCGATCGAGACAATTAATCCTAAGCAATTAACCAAGTTGTCCGGCATGTCATTGGTCCCTCGACGCTTCGTCCGATTCTTCGGTGCATCGTCCTCTCCTACGGCCTATTGCCCAATCGGCCAGTTGACTTTGCAACTCCGATATCCTTGGCACAATACCCACTCTTCTTGGCCCGATGCCCGAGTCCACGGCCCGAAGCCTTCTGTCGATACGTCGACCGATCCACCGGCCCGACGTCCAATTTTCTGACATGTTCCTCTGGCACAACATGATTTTTCCTGCTTTAATTATCTCATCCTGATCGAAGCATCCTGTGTCACTCAAAACTCAGATTAAAACATAAACATATATCAAGTGGTTTCATCATCAAAATACGAGATTCAACAATCTTCCCCTTTTTGATGATGACAACCACTTGATGACGGAGTTAACCTTAACTCCCGGAGTTTAAACAAACTCCCCCTATCAATATGCCATATTGATAGAAACTATTGGATTCAAAAATCCAAGCAACATGTCATCATAAACTTATGCATAAAATGTCATATCATCAACATACTTCTCCCCCTTTGTCATCAACAAAAAGGAGAAGCACAACTATTCTTGTGTTTGTGATATAAGTTCAACTCATTGTATGAAAAACATAATATTAGGATTTATCATCATGCAGTTTTGAAGCTAGAAAATTTAGCAAGTGTTACATCATGCTTAGAACATTCAAGCTATCAAGTTGTAGATATGCAAGTTTTATAGCATACAATATAGCACATTCAAAGATATGCAAGTTGGCATATTTGCTTTTCTTGAGATAGGCACGATAGTATATTTTTGCATTTTCTCAAGATTTCGAGCTACCAATTCTCGGTGATGTTCAAGATAGCAATTTCTTCTCTTTTGAGAAGTGGAATTTTTTCTTTCTTCTTGAATTGTGCAATTTGCTTCTTTTGAGATAGCAACTTTTTGCTTCTCTTTAGATCACAAGCTAGCAAATATTTGCTTCCTTTAAAAAGTGCATGTTTCTAAATTTTGCAAGATGAGCTAGCGATATTTCTCCCCCTTTGTCAATGTTAAAAAGAAGGGAAGACCCTTTGCATCAATTTCTAAATCATGACAAAGGTAAGTATCAATCTTGTCATTATATTTTCAAATTAAAACATGCACATTTTCAAAACCATACATTTCATTTTTCATGTATGATATAAATAAATCAATCATCATTATGAGCATATCATACATGATATTCAAGCATTAAAATTTTTAAGCATTTATTAATATTGTTGATCATGATACCAAACATTCATCATTTAAAGCATTCATGATATACATCATATGTAATAGATCATGTACATCATTATCATAAGTATTGCGTGCATCATTTCAAATTTATGAATATTTCATCATTGCATACATCATACTAGAATATAAAATCATCATTAATGCATGATTCCAAATCATCATTTATTTTACATCATGATGGTACCAAATTTTGTCAAATTACATCCTACCATGCATGATCAAAAGTTCTTATCAAAACAAATTAATGAATATTTCATGTATTCATATCATCACATAAGGAATATCAAGAAGAATTATTAGGTGATGAGATGTATTTCATTCATTCAAAGAATTTTACATAACAAAATTCAAGTCATAAGCCTTAAAAGATGTCATGAGAGAATATATAAACAATCTTGATTTATAAAATGAATACTCAAGTTATAATTTTGAGAAATCAAGAGAAACCGTGATTCATTTTAACAAATCTCCTCTTCTTCGGACGCGCTCGAGTCATCCCACGTTGCTTTGAGCGCCTTCTTCTTTGATATTCTCTTCTTGGCTTGGGGACAATCACTTTTGTAGTGTCCCAGCTTTTTGCATTCGTAGCAAATAACTTGGTCCTTTATGGGTTCAAGTTTATTTTTTGTGTCACTTTTAAACTTGTGTTTCTTAATGAATTTTTTGAATTTCCTTGTTAGAAGTGCCAAGTCATCGTCACAGTCCTCATCACTTGAGTTTTCTCTCAAGTGGTTATCTAAAGTTCTAAGTGCCATATCCTTCTTGTTCTTTGGAAGGATGTCTTCTTGCTCTTCATGAGCCTTGCAAGTCATTTCATAGGTCATTAATGATCCGATTAGTTCTTCAAGAGGGAAGTTATTTAAATCTTTAGCCTCTTGAATAGCAGTGACTTTAGGGTCCCAACTTTTAGAAACGGATCTTAGAATCTTATTTACGAGCTCAAAATCCGAAACACTTTTGCTGAGTCCTTTTAGACCATTGGCGACATCCATGAAACGAGTGTACATGTCGCCAATAGTCTCGCTTGGTTTCATTCGAAAAAGTTTAAAAGAATGTATCGAAAGATTGATTTTTGACTCTTTCACTCTACTTGTGCCTTCGTGAGTCACTTCGAGTGTATGCCAAATATCAAATGCGGTTTCACAAACCAAAACACGATTGAACTCATTTTTATCAAGTGCACAAAATAAGGCATTCATAGCCTTTGCATTAAGAGCGAAAGTCTTCTTCTCTAATTCATTCTAATCGATCATTGGAAGAGAAGACTTCGAAAATCCATTTTCGACAAGATTCCAAAGTTCAAAATCCATTGAAATAAGGAAGATTCTTATTCGGGTCTTCCAATAGGTGTAGCCGTCCCATTGAACATGGGTGGACATATAATAGAGTAGCCCGCTTGGTTTCTGGTGTATGCCATCTCTCTTGGGTTTTAATCCATTTGAGAGTTAACCCCGCTCTGATACCAATTATTAGGATCAAGAGCACTAAGAGGGGGGGGGGGGGGGGGTGAATTAGTGCAGCGGAAAACTTTCGACGATTAAAACTGCGTTCGTACGTTGAAATCCAATTCCGACGTAAAAGTCGTTCTATGCAGATAATAACTTTGAAAGCCTATGGAAACATATATGAGGTAAAGTAAGGAAGGCAATTTGTAGTTAAGATAGAAATCATAATGTAAGCGCAAACTGAAATATGTTGTTCGTACGATAAAACTGATTTCCGTCTTAACGCCGATTCGGAAAATACTTAACTATGAAATGTTAGGATCGAGAGCACTAAGAGGGGGGGGGGTGAATTAGTGCAGCGAAAATCTTTCAGTGATTAAAAACGAAAGCTGCGTTCGTTCGATAAAAACTATTTTGATGCAAAAGCCGATTCTAAGATTACTTATGATTAAGTGCAGTTTACGTCTAAACACTGTTTGCTTCTAAGCGCAGTTTGCGTCTAAATGCAGTTTGCGTCTAAATGTAGTTTGCGTCTAAATGCAGATTACCTCTAAGCTCAGATTGCGTCTAAGCGCAGTTTGTGTCTAAGCGTAGTTTGCGTCTAAGCGCAGATTACGTCGAAGCGCAGTTTGCGTCTAAACACAGTTTGCGTCTATGCGCAGTTTACGTCTAAGCTCAGATTCGGAAAGATCTGAACTTAGACACTTGTTCGTAAAAGCACAAAAGGCAGTTTGTAGTTATAAATGGAATCAAAACGTAAACGTAAACTACAAAGAAACTCGTTCGTAAAAGCGCAGAAGACAGTTTGCAGTTATAAATAGAATCAAAACGTAAATGTAAACTGTAATGTAAAGATCGTACGAAAACACCGATTTACGTCTGAATGTAGATTCGGAAAGATCAGAACTTAGAAACTTGTTCGTAAAAGCGCAGAGAGCAGTAGCTATGTAGGAGGTTTGCAGTAATGATAAAGTGCTCAAAATAAAAGCAAACCAGAGATTTAGAGTGGTTCGGTCAGTCTTGACCTACTCCACTTTTGGCTTCCTCCACCGACGAGGTCATCGACGTCAACTAGAGGCCTTCCTTCAATAGGCGAAGGCCAACTGCCCTTTTACAGTTTCACTCCTTTTGACGGGCTCAGGAGACAACCCTTACAGAACCTTTCTCTCCTCTCTTTACAACTCAAGACTTGAAGAACGGAAAGAGGAGAACTTTTGGACTTTACACAAATTTGAGCTCTTAGAATCACAGAAAATATCAACAATTCGGTGTAGGTCTGTATCTTTTCAGTGCTGAATGGGTGGGGTATTTATAGGCCCCAACCTAGTTCAAATTTGGAGCTCAAAACGATCAAATCCTGGAATTCCGGGATCAGGCGGTTGCACCTCCTGACTGGGGCGGTTGCACCGCCTGGCAGAGCTCGAAGACTGAGCCTCTGGGCGGTGCTACCTCTGTCAGGGGCGGTTGCACCTCTCTGCCAGAGCTCGAAGACCGAGCTCAGGCGGTTGCACCGCCTGACTGGAGAGGTTGCACCGCCTGGCAGAGCTCGAAACTTGAGCTCTGGCGGTGCTACCTCCTGACAGAGGAGGTTGCACCTATGGTCACATTGCATCCTACCATGCACGATCGAAACTTCTCATTTGCATACATCAAAATAAATTCATGAATATCTCATGCATTCATATCATCACTTGAGGAATATTGAAAAGAAATAATTGGGTGATGAGATAAATATTTCATGAATACAAAGAATTGCATAAAAATCATATCATGAATACAAGGAATACAAGTCACAATCATTCAAGAGAAAAATCATTATTCATTTTCAATTCATTCAATTTGATAAATCAAGATCATGATTTTGATAAAACTCATTTCAAATTTAAATCATCAAAATCATTTTTATGGCTCACAAAATTTATAACATAAATATATTCATGATTTCATTGATAATATATTTTCCCTTTTTTAGGTGTTTCATTTTAAGTGGTCGATTTCATGTTAGCATGCCTTTTCATTTATGAAAACATGCATCAATTTTTTAAAGCCACTGTTATTATCATGAAAATCGATAATCAAGAATCATCATACATAATTTCAAAAATGTATACTCATTAATCATAACTTCAAATTGAACATGATTTCATATACTCAAAATCGAGAAATAACAATGGAAATCAACATGATACACATTATTACTTCTCAACCACATATAGCATGATTTCATAAGGTATTTTTAATCAAAATCATTTTGTTCATCATATGTAATTTTCAAAATTACTAGAATGATAAGCATGATTCCTAATTGTTTGTATTTTCATTATAAAATTATTAAACATGTAACTTTCAAGAAAATTAAATAAAAAAGAAAAATGCTTTATGAAAAGCATCATGTAATTTCAAAGTAATTTAAAGGCATTTTGATTACCTCAGCGTCGAAAGGCGTAAAGGCGTAGTTTGCCACCTCGCCTTTGTTGATTTTCTCCTCGTCTTTGGAGGAGCTCGATTCATCCCAATTTTTGTTCTTCTTCTTGCGTTCAAAGCAAGTAGTTCCGTTGTTTTTACTTTTTAATTTTTGTTTCATTTGTAGTTTAAGTTCACCATCACTTGAGCTTATGCTCGAGTGGTCTTCAAATGTTCTATGTCCCAAATCCTTCCTGTTCTTTGGAAGGTGGTTCTCAAGTTCTTCACGTGCATTGCACGTCATTTCATATGTGATCAATGAACCAATTAGTTCTTCAAGTGGAAATTGGTTCAAGTTTTTCGATTCTTGAATAGTAGTTACTTTTGAATCCCAAGTTTTAGAAAGTGAGCGCAAAACATTGTTAACGAGTTCAAAATCCGAAAAGCTTTTACCAAGTGATTTTAAACCATTGACAACATCCGTAAAACGAGTATACATGTCAACAACGGTTTCGCTTGGTTTCATATGAAAAAGCTCGAAATCATGCAGTAAAATATTAACTTTCGAGTCTTTGACTCTACTAGTTCCCTCGTGCGTGATTTCAAGAGTGCGCCAAATATCGAAAGCCGTTTCGCACAAAGAAACCCGATTGAACTCATTTTTGTCCAAAGCGCAAAATAAGGCATTCATAGCCTTTGCGTTTACAGAAAAATACTTCTTCTCTAAATCCGACCATTCGTTCATCGATTTAAAGGGAAGTTGAAAACCGTTTTCAACGATATTCCATAAATCCAGATTTAGAGAAATCAAGAAAACTCTCATTCGAGTTTTCCAATAATTGTAGTCCAATCCGTTAAAGAACGGTGGACGAAAGACCGAAAAGCCCTCTTGAAGAGCCATTTCTCTCGGATGTAAATCCGAAATGAGAAATACCCTGCTCTGATACCAATTGTTAGGATCGAGAGCACTAAGAGCCGATTCTAAAAACGAATGCTGGGGAAATCTTTCAGCGATTAAAAACGAAAGCTGCGTTCGTTCGATAAAAACTATTTTGATGCAAAAGCCGATTCTAAGATTACTTATGATTAAGTGCAGTTTACGTCTAAACACAGTTTGCGTCTAAGCGCAGTTTGCGTCTAAATGCAGTTTGCATCTAAATGCAGTTTGCGTCTAAATGCAGATTGCGTCTAACCTCAGATTGCGTCTAAGCGCAGTTTGCGTCTAAGCGTAGTTTGCGTCTAAGCGCAGATTGCGTCTAAGCGCAGTTTGCGTCTAAACACAGTTTGCATCTAAGCGCAGTTTACGTCTAAGCTCAGATTCGGAAAGATCTGAACTTAGACACTTGTTCGTAAAAGCGCAGAAGGCAGTTTGCAGTTATAAATGGAATCAAAATGTAAATGTAAACTGCAAAGAAACTCGTTCGTAAAAGCGCAGAAGACAGTTTGTAGTTATAAATAGAATCAAAACGTAAATGTAAACTGCAATGTAAAGATCGTACGAAAACACCGATTTACGTCTGAATGCAGATTCAGAAAGATCAGAACTTAGAAACTTGTTCGTAAAAGCACAGAGAGCAGTAGCTATGTAGGAGGTTTGCAGTAATGATAAAGTGCTCAAAATAAAAGCAAACCAGAGATTTAGAGTGGTTCGGTCAGTCTTGACCTACTCCACTTTTGGTTTCCTCCACCGACGAGGTCACCGACGTCAACTAGAGGCCTTCCTTCAATAGGCGAAGGCCAACTGCCCTTTTACAGTTTCACTCCTTTTGACGGGCTCAGGAGACAACCCTTACAGAACCTTTCTCTCCTCTCTTTACAACTCAAGACTTGAAGAACGGAAAGAGGAGAACTTTTGGACTTTACACAAATTTGAGCTCTTAGAATCACAGAAAAGATCAAGAATTCGGTGTAGGTCTGTATCTTTTCAGTGCTGAATGGGTGGGGTATTTATAGGCCCTAACCCAGTTCAAATTTGGAGCTCAAAACGATCAAATCCCGGAATTTCGGGATCAGGCGGTTGCACCTCCTGACTGGGGCGATTGCACCGCCTGGCAGAGCTCGAAGACTGAGCCTCTGGGCGGTGCTACCTCTTCAGGGGCGGTTGCACCTCTCTGCCAGAGCTCGAAGACCGAGCTCAGGCGGTTGCACCGCCTGACTAGAGAGGTTGCACCGCCTGGCAGAGCTCGAAACTTGAGCTCCAGCGGTGCTACTGTAACACCCCTCATTTCCGAATTTTCGTATAATATTTCTGGTGATAATGTAAGCATCTATTTTTAATTGACACAAGAAATAGAGTATGAATCAGAGGTAACTTATTTTTAAGATTTGGGAGATCTGTTCAAAAAAAAAAAAAAAAGAAAGAATCTGAGGACCTATATGTAAACCCTAAGGACCTAATCGTGAATATGATAAAAACGAGGACTAAACTGCAAAATGCACCAAATGACAAATTCCACCGCTTAAGCCTCTCTGCCTTCGTTGTTAAGGAAGCAGAGGAGGCAGCTCGTGGGTGACCAGGGAAAGAAAAGAAGAAAAAGAAGAAGAAGAAGAAGAAGGAGAAGAGAAAGAAAATTTGGGGCTTTTAGGGTTTTTGCTTTAATCTTGTTACTTCGGGTCAAAATTTGCAAAGGCAAGTGTTCTAACCCCATCCTACATAAGTATTTGACTCTGTTTTTATGTTGATTCAAAATAAATTGGAAGATTTCTATTTAGAGACTGATATATCTCTCTTTGGACTTAAACCATGGATTCTGAAAGTCTTTCGGTAAACTGACCCCTAAGCACTGTTTCGGCTATAAGTTTTAATATAGAATGAGAATTCAGGCAGGAACTATTTTGTTTGAAATTAGACTCGTATGTGTTTCTTTTGACACCGATTTTGTAGATTTTGGACACCGAATACTTACCCAAAAATTTGTTTCAAAAGAGCCTATAGACGCTGTAAAACAGAGTTCAGATTTCTGACCTTTCGATACTAAAACGCCTAAAACTTCCTGTTGAAAATTCTGATTTGTATCAAACTGATTTTATTTGAAACTAGACTTGAAATTCTCTCTTTTGACATATAGTTTGAAAATTTTGGAGTTCAATTGCCCACCCTATCGTCTGTTGATTCCGACCTTATAAATTCTGTAACACAGTGATTGTGATTTTGACCTTGTGTTACCAAATCAGAGGTAACTCAGTGTTGGGAGCCCTGTTTCATATGAAATCTGTTCCATCTTAATATAGATTGATATATGATTCGACCCTAGCCTTATTATGGGTATTGGAGCATAATTGTTATTCTAAAATATTTGTTTGATGTGCCACTGGAATTCTGTCCGAAAACGAGCTTTGGTCGATTTCGCGTATTTGGTTCCATTCCTTTGGATATCTGGATTTGTCTAACCTTCTTATTGGAATTGAGCTGATTAGGATTGCTTGGAATCCCTGTACACTCTTGCTTTCAATTCTTTCCTAAAATGAATACTTTTGTGAGAGATTTGTTCCTTGCATCATTGTTTTGAAAAGGCACATGTACGTTTGGTTGTTCCGCGTGTGCTTCCGTTATATGCTGCTTATTGTTGAAACTGCCTTCTTGTACTCTGGTGTGTGGGATATTGTGAACCTTTGCCAGAAATGGTAAAGGGAGTTGTGAACCTTTGCCAGAAATGGTAAAGGGAGTTGTGAACCTTTGCCAGAAATGGTAAAGGGAGTTGTGAACCTTTGCCAGAAATGGTAAAGGGAGTTATGCATAGAGCCTGCGATGCTCTGCCGGCCCCCTCTGACTTCACCTAGACGTGGGTGGATGGAGCTCCCAGACGTGGGAGACTTTTGTCAGGTGGTCATTCAGAAATGGATGAATCACATTCTGACTGAGATCCCACTACACCCTCTATATGTTTGATATGACATCCAGAGTTTTGGTGAGTTATTTCTGTTCGTGCTCTGGATAAGTATGATATGATTGCAACGTCAAGGACGACGTTTGAGCTTCTGTACGACATATGAGTTTGATATGCTCTGAAATGCTTCATTCACTATTGAGTTTGCTTCGTAATGTTCCATAGATCGTTGATGTGTTCTGGAACATTTTATATGCCATTGATAAGCTCCGATATGTTTCCTTTGTTTCTGATATGCTCCAATTACTCTATGCCCCATCTGTCAGGAACCAAATATGTATGATTAAAAAGGACAATTATGATTCTGCTCCTAATGATATTATGTATACGAAATCGTATATTCTGCTTTTGTGTTTTGATACTGTATCTCTTTGGAAATTGTACTATTTTGATATGGATATGTTAGTCACTTGCTGAGCTCTTTATGCTCACCCCGTTTGTTGATAAATTTTTCAGGATAGCGTATCGCTTGCTTAAATGTTAAGAATGGGCTGAGGCAGTGGAAAGTTTAGAAGACGTTGGGCAGAACTTTTGTTAGCATATATGTAGTTGTGTATAAGCTACCTTGCATCTAATGAAATGTGACTATGAATCTAAACCTGTGGATTTTGTGTAAGTTAAAGGATCCCTCATGTATAGGGTTTTGGAATGTTAAATTAAATTTGTGTAATGATATGAACTTATGGTAAATCGATGATTGTGGTGACTGCATAGATTTCCCCACTTGTGGACTTATATTGTGGTTTTTATTTTGATGAGTCGGGTTCAGATGGTATAAATTTTCGAGTGATGTGTGCTATGTTTATGAATTGCACAGGGATATGAATTGGTAGATTATAGAAGCGAAATTTTTGATTTGAATGTTTTCTTAGTGACCTCAAATGTGTGTTTGGATCCTGGGTTAGTTGTGACGAAAGATTTTAAATATCATGTATATTTTTAGGGGTGTGACAGAGGTGGTATCAGAGCCTAATTTGAGAATCACTAAGAATACTATGTTTTTTTTTTAGGTTTATTGACTATCATTTAGAGATTGATCAAAGAAAATGTTCTTTTGATGTTTTAGGAAGCAAGGATGACGAGATCATCTGGTTCTCCTGTTGCATCTACTACTGATCAATTGAGTGGTATTATGCGGACTTTGGAGACTATGGCACAAGTGATGCAACAACAACAACAACCTGTCCAACAAGGAAGTAATGATGGAATAGAGACATCAAACCGGACGGGGTTGGGAATTGGACAGTTTAAGAAGCTTAGTCCTCCCAGTTTCAGTGGTGAATCTGATCCAATGGTGGCGGAACGATGGATGATGCAGATAGAGAAAATATTTGATGCCTTAAGTTACTCTGATGAACGAAAGGTTTTTCTTGCCACCTTTATGCTGGAAGGAGAAGCTGAACACTGGTGGAGAATGATTAAGAGGATGTCTGAAATCAAACATGAGCAAATGACATGGAAGTTATTCCAAGAAAAGTTTTACGACAAATATTTTCCCGATTGTATGAGAGAGCAAAAAGAATTGGAGTTCTTGAACCTTATCCAGGGAAGTATGACGGTTACAAAGTATGAATCTAGATTTACTGAGCTCTCCAGGTTTGCCACACATATGACTGATGATGAATCTAGAAAGGCAAGAAGGTTTGAAAGGGGATTACGGCCAGCAATAAGAAGCCGAATGTCAGCTTTAAAATTACAAACATATGCTGATACGGTAGAAAGAGCTTTGAAAATTGAAAGAGACATGGAGGAAATTCAAGAAATCATTGGCAAGAACCAAAGGGACAAATTTACTAGCAAAAGCAGGAGAGAAAATAAATATGAAGATAGTAACAAGAGGTTTAAGACATCTGGATTTGAGAAAAGGAAACCATGGGGGAGGACTCAGTTATGTGAAAAATGTGGATCAAATCATGAAACGAGTCGGTGTTTTCGGGTGACTGGAGCATGTTTTAGTTGTGGAAAGCTAGGTCATCAAATAAAAGATTGCCCACTGAACAGGAAAAGAGAGCCACTGTCTCCTAGACCCTCAGCCCATGCTAGAGTGTACGCTATCACGGAACAAGATTCTAAAGCTTCTAAATCTGTGGTGGAAGGTATTCTTCATGTTTCTAAAAGAAATGCAAAAGTTTTGTTTGATCCCGGCTCCAACTTATCATTTGTTTCACAACACTTTGCTTGTCACTTGGATATTCTACCTAAACCCCTGGATTATATGCTATATGTAACAACTGCTGTTGGAGATTCATTGGCAACAAACGTAGTCTACCCATCTTGTTTGATCTCTATTGGAGACCATGAACTCCTTGCTGATTTGATTCTCCTAGAGATCCAGGGTTTTGATATTATACTTGGCATGGATTGGTTATCTTCTCATCACGCTAGTATTGACTGTTACAAAAAAATAATTACCTTCTGCATACCAGATCAGCCTATATTTTTCTTTGAGGGCATTAAGCATGATTTGCCTCCTTGCTTGATATCCGCACTTCAAGCTTATCATCTTATGCAGAAAGGTTGTCTTTGTTATATGGTGTGTGTAAAGGAGCATTCAAATCAGGAAACCCACATAGATGAAATTTCAGTGGTCAAAGAATTCCCTGATGTATTTCCTGATGACTTGCCTGGTTTACCTCTAGATAGAGAGGGTGAATTTGCTATTGATCTAGTCCCCAGTACAACCCCAATATCTAAGCCTCCCTACAGAATGGCACCACTTGAGTTAGAAGAATTAAAGAAGCAAATACAAGAATTATTAGATAAGGGTTTCATACGACCCAGTGTATCCCCATGGGGTGCTCCGGTACTATTAGTGAAGAAGAAGGATGGAACATTGAGGCTTTGTATTGATTATAGACAGTTGAATCAGGTGACCATCAAAAACAAATATCCCATACCTAGAATTGATGATTTGTTTGATCAACTGCAGGGTGCACAAGTATTCTCTAAGATTGACCTGAGGTCAGGTTACTATCAGTTGAGGATCAAAGAGGAGGATATTTCAAAAACAGCCTTCAGAACTCGATATGGTCATTATGAATTCTTGGTGATGCCTTTTGGTTTGACTAATGCCCCTGCAGCTTTTATGGAACTAATGAATAGGACATTTCAACAGCTCTTGGATATCTGTGTAATTGTATTTATTGATGACATATTGGTGTATTCAAGGAGTAATCAGGAGCATGAGGAACACTTGAGGAAGGTATTGTCCATACTAAGAGAAAAGAAGTTGTATGCAAAGTTCAGCAAATGTGAATTTTGGTTGAATGAAGTTGCCTTCTTAGGCCATGTGATTTCAGGAAAGGGTATATCTGTTGATCCAAGGAAAATAGAAGCTGTAGTTGAATGGGAAGTACCAACAAATGTGACAGAAGTTAGGAGCTTCTTGGGCATGGCAGGTTATTATAGGAGATTTGTGGAGGGATTTTCTCGAATTGCTCAACCTCTCACCAAACTCACTAAGAAGAATATGAAATTTGTATGGGGTGATGATTGTGAGCAAAGTTTTCAAGAGTTAAAAAGAAGATTGACTAGTGCCCCTATTCTCACTATTCCAAGGGGTAATGATGAGTTTGTAGTTTATACTGATGCTTCAAGTAAGGGCCTAGGATGTGTTTTGATGCAGGAAGGGAGAGTAATTGCGTATGCTTCTAGGCAACTTAAAGGTTATGAACTGAATTACCCAACTCATGATTTGGAATTGGCAGCAATTATTTTTGCTTTAAAGATTTGGAGACATTATTTGTATGGTCGGCAGTTTGAAATCTTTACTGATCACAAGAGTTTAAAATATATTTTCACTCAGAAAGAGTTAAACATGAGGCAGCGAAGATGGATTGAACTTCTGAAGGATTATGATTGTACCATCCGTTATCACCCGGGCAAAGCCAATGTTGTAGCTGATGCACTTAGTAGGAAATCTACAAGTTTTATGGCTAGTCTGGTCGTGAAGCAATGGAAGCTAATAGAAGAAAATTTTGATTTGAAAGCTTTGAGGAAAGAGCAAGACTCGATGATTCTGATGGCCTCCATTCAAGTGCAGTCTGATCTTATGCAACAAATTAAGGAAGGACAATTACGAGATCCACATTTAATCTACTTGAGGAGTGAAGTAGAAAAGGGATTGAAGCCACAATTTCAAATTTCAAAGGATGGCCTATTGAGATTTGGGGAGAGAGTATGTGTACCAAATGAACTAGTTATCAAGAATCAAATCCTAACTGAAAGTCATACTTCAAAGTACACCCTACACCCTGGGAGCACTAAGATGTATAGAGATCTTCGAAGTCATTATTGGTGGAAAGGCATGAAGAAAGAAATGGCAATGTATGTTTCTAAATGTTTGACTTGTCAGCAAATCAAAGTGGAACACCAAAGACCTGGAGGGTTGTTGCAACCTTTAGTTATTCCTGAATGGAAATGGGAATGTATTACTATGGATTTTGTTTCAGGACTACCCAGAACCTCGAGGAAGCATGATGCTATTTGGGTTATCATTGATAGGTTAACAAAATCTGCGCATTTCCTACCGATTAATATGACTTATTCACTTGATAGACTTGCAGATTTATATGTTAATGAAGTAGTAAGACTTCATGGTATTCCAAAGGAGATTATCTCTGATAGAGACTCCAGATTTCTCTCTAGATTCTGGAGAAAATTGCAGGAGTCGATGGGCACTAAAGTCAAGTTTAGTACTGCATATCATCCTCAGACTGATGGTCAGTCAGAAAGAACAATTCAAACACTTGAGGATTTGCTTAGAGCCTATGTTATGGATTGGAAAGGTGAATGGGATAAGGATATTTCACTTGTTGAGTTCACGTATAATAATAGTTATCATTCAAGTATTCAGATGGCTCCTTATGAAGCTCTATATGGGCGAAAGTGCGTAACACCTGTATGTTGGGAGGAAGTTGGAGACAGAAAGCTATTAGCACCGGACAAGGTACAAGAAACTACCGAGAAAATTCAAGTAATAAGGAAAAGGTTAAAAACTGCTCAGAGTCGTCAAAAGAGTTATGCTGACAATAGAAGACGAGATATTGAGTTTGAAATCGGAGATTTTGTATTCTTAAAAGTCTCCCCTTCCAAAGGCATTATGAGGTTTGGGAAGAAAGGAAAATTAAGCCCAAGATTTATTGGACCTTTTGAGGTTCTTGAGAGGGTTGGTTCTGTCGCTTACAGGATTGCCTTGCCACCAGCATTGAGCCATGTCCATGATATATTTCATGTCTCGATGATTAGAAAGTATATGTATGACCCTTCTCACATCATTAAGTATGAGCTGGTGGAGTTCGATAAAGATCTATCCTATGTGGAAGAGCCTATTCAGATTATTGATAAGAAAGAAAAAGTCCTAAGGAATCGGGTCATCCCACTGGTTCAAGTAAATTGGGGACATCATTCTGGAGAAGAGACAACTTGGGAGCTAGAAGAGGAAATGAAAAAGGTGTATCCTCGTCTTTTCATCGAATAGAGGTACGATAAATTTAGAGGACTAAATTTTTCTTTTAAGGGGGGGAGAGTGTAACACCCCTCATTTCCGAATTTTCGTATAATATTTCTGGTGATAATGTAAGCATCTATTTTTAATTGACACAAGAAATAGAGTATGAATCAGAGGTAACTTATTTTTAAGATTTGGGAGATCTGTTCAAAAAAAAAAAAAAAAGAAAGAATCTGAGGACCTATATGTAAACCCTAAGGACCTAATCGTGAATATGATAAAAACGAGGACTAAACTGCAAAATGCACCAAATGACAAATTCCACCGCTTAAGCCTCTCTGCCTTCGTTGTTAAGGAAGCAGAGGAGGCAGCTCGTGGGTGACCAGGGAAAGAAAAGAAGAAAAAGAAGAAGAAGAAGAAGAAGGAGAAGAGAAAGAAAATTTGGGGCTTTTAGGGTTTTTGCTTTAATCTTGTTACTTCGGGTCAAAATTTGCAAAGGCAAGTGTTCTAACCCCATCCTACATAAGTATTTGACTCTGTTTTTATGTTGATTCAAAATAAATTGGAAGATTTCTATTTAGAGACTGATATATCTCTCTTTGGACTTAAACCATGGATTCTGAAAGTCTTTCGGTAAACTGACCCCTAAGCACTGTTTCGGCTATAAGTTTTAATATAGAATGAGAATTCAGGCAGGAACTATTTTGTTTGAAATTAGACTCGTATGTGTTTCTTTTGACACCGATTTTGTAGATTTTGGACACCGAATACTTACCCAAAAATTTGTTTCAAAAGAGCCTATAGACGCTGTAAAACAGAGTTCAGATTTCTGACCTTTCGATACTAAAACGCCTAAAACTTCCTGTTGAAAATTCTGATTTGTATCAAACTGATTTTATTTGAAACTAGACTTGAAATTCTCTCTTTTGACATATAGTTTGAAAATTTTGGAGTTCAATTGCCCACCCTATCGTCTGTTGATTCCGACCTTATAAATTCTGTAACACAGTGATTGTGATTTTGACCTTGTGTTACCAAATCAGAGGTAACTCAGTGTTGGGAGCCCTGTTTCATATGAAATCTGTTCCATCTTAATATAGATTGATATATGATTCGACCCTAGCCTTATTATGGGTATTGGAGCATAATTGTTATTCTAAAATATTTGTTTGATGTGCCACTGGAATTCTGTCCGAAAACGAGCTTTGGTCGATTTCGCGTATTTGGTTCCATTCCTTTGGATATCTGGATTTGTCTAACCTTCTTATTGGAATTGAGCTGATTAGGATTGCTTGGAATCCCTGTACACTCTTGCTTTCAATTCTTTCCTAAAATGAATACTTTTGTGAGAGATTTGTTCCTTGCATCATTGTTTTGAAAAGGCACATGTACGTTTGGTTGTTCCGCGTGTGCTTCCGTTATATGCTGCTTATTGTTGAAACTGCCTTCTTGTACTCTGGTGTGTGGGATATTGTGAACCTTTGCCAGAAATGGTAAAGGGAGTTGTGAACCTTTGCCAGAAATGGTAAAGGGAGTTGTGAACCTTTGCCAGAAATGGTAAAGGGAGTTGTGAACCTTTGCCAGAAATGGTAAAGGGAGTTGTGAACCTTTGCCAGAAATGGTAAAGGGAGTTATGCATAGAGCCTGCGATGCTCTGCCGGCCCCCTCTGACTTCACCTAGACGTGGGTGGATGGAGCTCCCAGACGTGGGAGACTTTTGTCAGGTGGTCATTCAGAAATGGATGAATCACATTCTGACTGAGATCCCACTACACCCTCTATATGTTTGATATGACATCCAGAGTTTTGGTGAGTTATTTCTGTTCGTGCTCTGGATAAGTATGATATGATTGCAACGTCAAGGACGACGTTTGAGCTTCTGTACGACATATGAGTTTGATATGCTCTGAAATGCTTCATTCACTATTGAGTTTGCTTCGTAATGTTCCATAGATCGTTGATGTGTTCTGGAACATTTTATATGCCATTGATAAGCTCCGATATGTTTCCTTTGTTTCTGATATGCTCCAATTACTCTATGCCCCATCTGTCAGGAACCAAATATGTATGATTAAAAAGGACAATTATGATTCTGCTCCTAATGATATTATGTATACGAAATCGTATATTCTGCTTTTGTGTTTTGATACTGTATCTCTTTGGAAATTGTACTATTTTGATATGGATATGTTAGTCACTTGCTGAGCTCTTTATGCTCACCCCGTTTGTTGATAAATTTTTCAGGATAGCGTATCGCTTGCTTAAATGTTAAGAATGGGCTGAGGCAGTGGAAAGTTTAGAAGACGTTGGGCAGAACTTTTGTTAGCATATATGTAGTTGTGTATAAGCTACCTTGCATCTAATGAAATGTGACTATGAATCTAAACCTGTGGATTTTGTGTAAGTTAAAGGATCCCTCATGTATAGGGTTTTGGAATGTTAAATTAAATTTGTGTAATGATATGAACTTATGGTAAATCGATGATTGTGGTGACTGCATAGATTTCCCCACTTGTGGACTTATATTGTGGTTTTTATTTTGATGAGTCGGGTTCAGATGGTATAAATTTTCGAGTGATGTGTGCTATGTTTATGAATTGCACAGGGATATGAATTGGTAGATTATAGAAGCGAAATTTTTGATTTGAATGTTTTCTTAGTGACCTCAAATGTGTGTTTGGATCCTGGGTTAGTTGTGACGAAAGATTTTAAATATCATGTATATTTTTAGGGGTGTGACAGCTACCTCCTGACAGAGGTGGTTGCACCGCCCAGTCTCGCTCGGAGACTAAGCCCTGGGCGGTTGCACCTCTTGGCTGGGGCGGTTGCACCGCCCAGTCTCGCTTGTAGACATAGCCTGGGCGGTGCTACCTCCCTGCCTGGGCGGTAGCACCTCCCACCGCAACCTGGGTCCGAATGGGTTGAACCATTCGACCCGATTTGAGTTCTTCAGGGGCCCAATTGCCCCAGGATTAAGCTAATGGGATCACCTCCCATTTCTAACTTAATCAAAGTGCTAACTACTATTATTTCCTAAGACATATTCTGCAGCTTGCTTCGGTGCATCACTTGCTTCTTCCGGCGAGTTTCCGGCGAACTTCCGTCGATCATCCGATGAACCCTCGGTGATGCTCCTGCGGACTTCTGGCAAACTCCTGGACTGCGATGATCCACTTGGCAAGTTCCGACGAGCTCCTTTGGTAAGCTTCTGGACTTCTCGAATTTGTTCCCGCAGAACCTCCGACGACTGTCCGAACTTCCGTCGAGCTCTCGAACTCCCAACGTGATCATTGTCATGACTCCGGCGTAACTCCTGCTGCATGTCTTACTTTCATCGTAGTTAATCCTGCACACACAAAAACAAAAACTTTGATCGAGACAATTAATCCTAAGCAATTAACCAAGTTGTCCGGCATGTCATTGGTCCCTCGACGCTTCGTCCGATTCTTCGGCGCATCGTCCTTTCCTGCAGCCTATTGCCCAATCGGCCAGTTGACTCGGCAACTCCGAAATCCTTGGCACAATACCCGCTCTTCTTGGCCCGATGCCCGAGTCCACGACCCGAAGCCTTCTGTCGAAACGTCAACCGATTCACCGGCCCGACGTCCAATCTTCTGACATGTTCCTCCAGCACAACATGATGTTCCTGCTTTAATTGTCTCATCCTGATCGAAGCATCCTGCGTCACTCAAAACGCAGATTGAATCATAAATATATATCAAGTAGTTTCCTCATCAAAATATGAGATTCAACATGAAACACGTTCGTAAATGATTAGAAGGCCGTAAGCTATTGAGGAGGTTTGCAGTAAAGATAAGATGCTCAAAGTAAATGCAAACCAAGATTTAGAGTGGTTCGGTCAATCTTGACCTACATCCACTTTTGGCTTCCTCCACTAACGAGGTCACCGACGTCCACTAGAGGCCTTCCTTCAATAGACGAAGGCCAACCACCCTTTTACAGTTTCACTCCTTTTGACGGGCTTAGGAGACAACCCTTACAAACTTTTCTCTCCTCTCTTGAAAGATCAAAACTTGAAAAAAGATGGAGGGGAACTTCTAGCCTTTACAACACTTTTGAGCTCTAAAAATCACATAATAAGATTGGATTTTTGGTGCCCTTTTATGCAGGAAAGGGTGGGGTATATATAGGCCCCAAACTAGTTTGAATTTGGAGCTCAAAAATGTCTTTTCCTGGATTTCCGGGGTCCTGGCGGTACCACCTCCTAAGGGGGGCGGTACAACCGCCTGGTAGCTCAGAGACTGAGCCTCTAGGCGGTGCCACCACCTGGCAGAGCTCGGAGACCGAGCTCAGGCGGTTCCATCGCATGTCAGGGGCGGTTGCACCGCCCAGTCTCGCTCGGAGACTAAGCCCAGGCAGTGCCACCACCTGCTTGGGGCGGATGCACCGCCCAGCTTTCCTGGGAGACCCTCTCCTGGGCGGTGCCACCATTGACCCTGGCGGAGCCACCGTCTAGTAGTAATTCTGGTCTGAATGGGTTGATCCATTCAGCCCAATTTGGGTATTTCAAGGGCCCAATTGCCCCCAAATTAAGTTAATGGGATCACCTCCCATTCCTAACTTAATCTACATGCTAACTATGACATTTCTTAAGACATTTACTGCAACTTGCTCCGGTGCATCAATCGCTTCTTCCGGCGAGCTTTCGACGAACTTTCGTCGATCATCCGATGAACCCTCGGTGATGATCCTGCGGACTTCTGGCAAACTCCTGGACTTGCGACGATCCACTTGGCAAGTTTCGACGAGCTTCTTTTGGCAAGCTCCTGGACTTCTCGGATTTGTTCCCGTAGAACCTCCGACGATCGTTCGGACTTCCTTCGAACTCTCAATCTCCCAACGTGATCATAGTCTTGACTCCGGTGTAACTCCTGCTACATGTCTTTCTTTTATCGTAGTTAATCCTGCATATGCAAAACAAAACTTCAATCGAGACAATTAATCCTAAGCAATTAACCAAGTTGTCCGGCATGTCATTGGTCCCTCGACGTTTCGTCCGATTCTTCGACGCATTGTTCTCTCCTACAGCCTATTGCCCAATCGGCCAGTTGACTTCGCAACTCTGATATCCTTGGCACAATACCCACTCTTCTTGGCCCGATGCCCGAGTCCATGGCCCGAAGCCTTCTGTCGATATGTCGACTGATCCACCGGCCCGACGTCTAATCTTCTGACATGTTCCTCCAGCACAAATGATTTTTTTTGCTTTAATTGTCTCATCCTGATCGAAGCATCCTGCGTCACTCAAAACATAGATTAAAACATAAACATATATCAAATGGTTTCATCATCAAATTACGAGATTCAACAAATTCATGCATATGAAATCTCAAGTTTTAAATCTCAAAAAATCAAGATAAATCTCATTCAAATTCAAATCATCAAATCAAAATCATTTTCTAGTGTTTCAATTCATAAGATTGATTTCATAGAAGTATGCCTTTTTCATATATGCCAAATATAAACATGCATCATACATTAACACCGAAAAAGAACTTTCAAAACCATAAAAGTCGATAATCAATAAATCTCAAGAATCATCATGCATAAATTCGAAACATAAACTTATTGAGCATGATATCAAATCATTACTTCACATGAAACTTGATTTCATTAATCATAGAGCATCTTTAATTAAAATTGAGAAACAATATGATTAATTTTGTTAAGTGTACAAGCATTATATTTATATTTAACATTTTATTGCATTATTGCATCATTAAAACATTAAGCATGATTGCAATCAAAATTGGAAATACACATTATTTCTTCTTGAAAAACATACATAGGATTATTATTAGATTTAAATATAACATTTTATTCCTTTAACATAAAACATGTAATTTTCAATATCATTTTTAAAATTGCTAGCATGATAAGCATGATCCTATTTTATTTTTGTATTTTTCATTACATCATTAAACATGAAAATTTTAAGAAAAATAATTAAACTAAATTAAAAACAACTCATTAAAAGTATCATGTAATTTTGAAATAAATTAAAGGAGTTTCGTTTGAGTTGTTTACCTCATTGTAGAAAGTCGTTAAGGCGTAGTTTGCCACCTCACCTTTGTTGATTTTCTCCTCGTCTTCGGAGGAGCTCGATTCATCCTTACCTCATTGTAGAAAGCCGTTAAGGCGTAGTTTGCCACCTCACCTTTGTTGATTTTCTCCTCGTCTTCAGAGGAGCTTGATTCATCCCAAAGTTCTTTCCTCTTCTTGTGTTCATAGCAAGTAGTTGCATTCTTTTTGTTCTTTAATTTTTGTTTCATTAACTTTATAAATTTCATAATAATGAGTTCAAGTTCACCATCACTTGAGCTTATGCTCGAGTGGTCTTCAATTCTTCATAGTCCGAAATCCTTCCTATTCTTTGGCAGGTTGCTCTCGAGTTATCTTTTTGCCACATTGTTCATTTTGTAGGTCATTAAAGACCCAATTAGTTCTTCAAGTGGAAGGTTGTTTAGGTTTTTAGCCTCTTAGAGTATGACCATTACTTTAGAGTCCCAAGTTTTAGAAAGCGATCGTAAAACCTTGTTTACAAGTTCAAAATCCAAGAAACTTCTACCAAGTGCTTTTAAACCATTGACGACATTTGTAAAACGTGTATACATATCTCCAATGGTTTCGTCTGATTTTATATGAAACAATTCGAAATCATGCATCAAAAGATTAATCTTCAAAACTTTTACTCTACTAGTGCCTTCGTGTGTGGTTTCAAGAATGTGTCAAATATCGAAAGTCGTTTCGCACAAAGAAACCCGATTGATATCGTTTTTGTCTAAGGCACAAAATAGAGCATTCATAGCTCTACCATTTAGTGAAAATATTTTCTTCTCCAAATCATTCTAATCATTCATTAGAAAAGAAGACATTTAAAATATGTTTTTGACCATATTCCATAAATTTAAATCAATCAAAAGCAAGAAAACTCTCATTCGAGTTTTTCAATAAGTGTAGTCCATCCCATTCAAAAAGGGAGGACGAATGAGAGAAAGTCTCTCTTGAAAGCTGAAAAAAGCCATTTCTCTTAGGTGTTAAACCAATTGAGAAATACGAGGCTCTGATATCAACTGTCAGGAACAAGTCGGCACTAAGAGGGGGGGGGGGGTGGTGAATCAGTGTAGCGGTAAAATATATCTTCAAATTAGTTCCGAAAAATCTCTTCGTACGATAAAACCGATTTCGGAAATGCTTGACTTTGAAAGCAAAGTAAGAGCGCATTGAATGTAAAGCAAGTAAGGAGGTAAAGAGGTTTGCAGTAAAGATAAATTGCTCAAAGTAAAATATAGACCAAATTTTAAAGTGGTTCGATCGTCGTGACCTACATCCACTTCGCTGATTCTTCTTCCGTCGAGGCCACTGACATCCACTATCGATCTTCCTATAATAGGCAAAGATTAACCTCATTCTTATACCCCTCTTCTCCTTTTATCGGGTTTAGGAGACAACCCTTACAAGCACTCACTCCTCTCTCAAACTATTCTAACACTTAGGCTGGAAGAGGAGGATTCTCAAAAGATTACAATAGCGTTTTTCCCTCTTTAAATTCTCTGTACTTATGCATGTTAACTAGGGATGAGGGGGATATTTATAGCCTTCAAGTTGATTCAAACTTGGAGCCTAAAAAGGTCTCATCCTAGGTTTCCTGGGTATTGGCGGTACCACCACCGTTCCTGGGCGGTACTACCGCCACAGGATTTGGTACTCAGTGGTACGATTATCGAATAGGGGCGGTACCATCGCTGGCAACATTGCTACCAGTGGTACTGCTAGTCATAGGTGCCCAACAAGCCAATAACATGAGTGATGGCACGTGTGACTTGACATGGAATCTTTTTGCTTACTATATTTTGGCATTTATCACTTTATATTAACTATTGTATATATGCATGTATATATTGTGATGTGCTTGGATCTATGCAATAGGAATCGGATCGTGATGAGATCATAATAATGAGATCAATTCACCTTTAAACACAGATCATAAATAATCCCGATCATAGGTTACTCGAGAGTGACATCGTAATAACCGGATAGATTGGTGTGCTATATACCCATCCATATGATGGATGCAGCTAGTCTCATAGCTACTCGTGTGGGGACACTAGGGATACAGTACAAGTGCTCATTGGAGAATGAGTTTACTAATTGATCCGCTTACGGAATGTTGGAGAGTTGATGATGCCTTATTGTCAGACAGCGATTCCGTAGTCTTAGTGGTGTATCTAGTCCTTAGACTTGAGATACCAAGGATATCCTATATGAGTGCTTCACTCTTTAATACTAGACTTATAGCTTTGAATGTCTCAAATCTAGTATAGTTGGTCCTTGGGAGTAGTAGTCGACCTTACGAGGGCTATTAAGTGTCGATAGAGGATCATCCACTCTCGATATCATGAGAAGAATATCCCATGTGTGTTCTTGCTCAAACAAATCCCTGGCTAGGGTCATTCAGATTGAGAGAGAAAGAGTTCTCTAGGAGACTCTGATTAGAGCGAGACTCGAGAAGAAACCGTATGGGTCTGACAGCACCATGCCTGATATACGGTCTTTGGGATATTAGATGGATGAGGGACTATAGGTATACGGTAATTGAGAACAGACAGGTCCAATGGATTGGATTCCCCTATGTCGTCTGTGCTAGGAGATCTTGGGGGCGACATCACATGCGCAGTAGAAGAATAAGAAAAATAAAATCTCCTATTCCCAAAGAGATGTTCGTTTTTATACAAAGATTGGTGCGCAAAATCTACGAAACTTAAAATTGCATATAGAGTAGATTGTGTTACCTAGGGAGATCGTATATCCCTATTTCCTTACAGATCTTTATGAGAGGGTGAAGGAGGTCAAGCGTCCTCCTCTCTAGTAGTGATCCAAACGGTAGGACTGCGACGATGCTCCTCAAAACTCCAAGCCTGCTCTGAGGTGGAGAGGGGGAGGAGAATAAGAGAGGCAAGTAAAGGCTCTAGCCTTTGATGCTCTGAATCCCTCCTATTTATAGAGGCCCCTTGTCAAAACCTAATGGATACTCCCCTAGTGGGTATTCGATCTGCATCCAATTACCCAAGCATTTTAGATTAGTGGATCTCTATCTAATAATCTCTCATGGGCTCTTATTGGATCTCATCCATGGGATCCAATAATTCAGGGGCTTATTGGATATCCAATAAGATATAGGCTCAGGCGGATATCTCATATCCGAACCTCTACTCATCGCAATGCCTACCATATGTGTGTGACCCTCTAGGCCCAATATCGAGCTGGCCGTGAGTCATACCTATCAGAACTCCTTCTAACTTAGTGAATTATTATCTCTGTAATAATTCACTCGACTCATCGACTATGGATGTACTAGGCCACTACGCCGTAGTCCCCAGACGATACAAGGGAATCCAATCCATTGGACCTGTCTGTCCTTAGTTACTGTGTACCTATAGCCCCTCATCTATCTAATATCCCAGAGACTGTATATCGAGCATGGTGTTGTCAAACCCATACGATTTCTACTTGAGTCTCGCTCTAATCGGATTCTCCTGGAGAACTCTTTCTCTCTCAACCTGAATGACCCTGGCCAGGGATTTGTCTGAGCAAGAATATTTGGGATATTCCTCTTATGACGCCAATAGTGGATGATCCTCTATCGACACTCAATGAGCACCTGTATTGTATCCCTAGTGTCCCCACATCAACAGCTATGAGACCAGCTGCATCCATCATATAGACCGGTATACAGCACACCAGTCTATCCGGTTATCATGATGTCCCTGTCGAGTAACCTATGACCGGGATTATTTATGATCTGTGTTTAAAGATGAATCGATATCATTATCGTGATCTCATCACGATCCGATTCCCATTTCATAGATCCAAGGACATCACAATATATACATGTATATATGCAATAGTTAATATAAAGCGATAAATGCCAAAATATAATACGTAAAAAATGATTCTGTGTCAAGTCACTGTTAGAACCCTTGCAGATTCCAAACTTGGGGTAGATCTCTTTAGGGGATCGGCCTCCTTGGAACTTTATAGGGGTTCCTCCCTCCAAGTTGCTGCTCAAAGGCTATAGAAAAGATTCATCTATTGCTTATGAAAAGAGGTGGAATACATGACTATTTATAGGGCTTCTAAACCCTAACTCCTAATAGGACTCTTACTTAAGACTCCTACTTCTAACCAACTCCTAATAGGACTCCTACTCAAGACTCCTATTCCTTTACAACTCCTTATTCTTCTCTAAGAAATAACCTCCTAACCCTAGCCGGCCACTTCACCTCTTTAATAGGGGTCGGCTTAGGTAGGTTTTACATGAATGTCCCTCTCAATTAGGACTCTCCTAGCTAGAGTCCTAACAAACCTGCCCTCTTCAAATCAGCCTTGTCCTCGAGGCTGACGATTCATGAATTTTGGGAATTTGATCTACAAGTCATCATAGTTCTCCCAAGTGGCATCTTCTATTAGTAGGTTTGCCCACTGTATTAGCAATTCAGTAGTGGATCATCGTCGTCGAGTCACGATCCGTCGATCAATAATGGCACTTGGCTGAGTCTGAAGTTCTCCTTGGGTAGTCATATTTGGTGGGTGGCTTTGGGTTGTCTCCAAGCACCTATTTACAACTTTCGTTTGGCCGTCGATTTGTGGGTGATATGCCATACTCCTTTTCAATTTAGTACCCTGCTTATGAAATAACTTTGTCCAAAATCTGCTCGTGAAGATGCAAGTAGAATTTATCATAAGCACAATGCGTCCCTTATAGTGTAATTCTTTTGAGTCCCAATTGTAATGAGCCATGGGGCTTGGTGCTTCCTCCAATTTTTTAATAATCTTACTAGTCTCTGAATCTTCCTGCCATTCCATCTTAATATCCTCCAGGAAGTCGCTGGTCGGAAGTGAAACGGCCGAAACTTCAACTTGCTCGGGTAGTTGCGAAAGCGCATCTGCAAGAACATTCTCTTTCCCCTTTTTGTAAGTTATTTCATAATCAAATCCAAGAAGTTTTGTTACCCATTTTTGCTGCTCAGGAGATGATATCTTTCGCTCTAAAAAGTACTTGAGGCTTTTATGGTCGGTTTTAATTTGAAATCGTCGGCCAATCAAGTAGGGCCTCCACCTCGTTGTTGCGCGCACAATGGTGAGCATCTCCTTATCATATATTAACTTATTTTGATGGAAGGGAGATAATGCCTTGCTAGTGTATGTGAGTGGTCGACCATCTTGCATGAGAATGGCTCCAATTATGACTCCAAATGCGTTAACCTCAATAATGAAGGGTCGGTTGAAATCTGGTAGTGTTAGCACCGGCGTCATCGTCATGGCTGCCTTAAGTTTGTCGAAGGCAGCAGAGGCTCTGTCCGACCATTGGAAGACATATTTTTTCAGTAAGGAAGTAAGTGGTGCACTGATCTCTCCATAGTTTTTCACGAACTTGGAGTAGTAGCTTGTTAAACCCATAAAGCCATGTAGCAATTTTATGTTTCTCGGGGTCAGCCAGTTCTGTATTGCTTCTATTTTGGAGGGGTCGACTACTATACCTTCCTCTGATATGATATGCCCAAGATATTCCACCTTCTGTTGAAGAAAGCAAAAATTCGTAGTGGTTGTTGTGTGTTCAAAAGGTGATTTTCGGTATGTCTTCTTCGCACACTCGTATTTGATGATACCCGGATCAAAGGTCTAGCTTTGTGAAGATTTGTGCTCCCTTTCATCTAGCAATTCATCTACTATTAGAATAGGGTATTTTTCCTTGACGGTTATGCCATTGAGAGCTCGGTAATCAATACACAATCGCCATGTTCCGTCCTTCTTTCATACGAGAAGCACCAGTGAAGAGTAGGGGTTGCAACTTGGTCGAATAACTCCTGTTTTGAGCATCTCTTTTACAATCCTTTCTATTTCATCCTTCTAGAGATGTGGATACTGATATGACTAAGTATTTGCTAGACATTTGCCTGGAAGAATTGTTATATAATGATCATACCGACGAGTAAGAGGTAGGTTGCGCGGTTCATCAAATATATCTAAAAATTCAACAAGCAAAGGAAGTAGATTTGGATCTTCAAATTCTGTTGGCTCTCCCTTAGTTTGCTACTCAAGTTGTACCAAAAAGTCGTTGCATACTTTATGCAAAATCTTCTCCATTTGTTGTGTGCAAATCGTTGTTACGTCGCCCCCACATTTCCTGTGCAGTATCACATGTTTCCCTTTACTATAAAATTTTCATAATTAGTTTCATAAAATTCCAGGAAACATCACCTAATGTCATCAACAATTCAATTCTGTGCATGGCCTCATGATCATCAAGTGGGAGGAGGAAGAAATCTGCAATTATCCCTTGGTCCTGCAGCAATAGTTTCACCTACGGGCACCTACGATCACACTTCAAAATCCGTCCGTTGGCGACCTTAACGACAAACCTACTGCAATTCTCAATAGGTAAGTTCATCTGGACAGCAACCTTACTATTTAAGAAGTTATTAGTACTGCCCGTGTCGATGAGAACAGTGATCGGTTGTTGTTTGAGAAGGCCTCCAACTTTCATCGTTTGCGGGTTTGAGTAACCAGCTAGTGCATGTATCGTAACTTCGGTCGGTTGTGGCTCTTTTTCTGCATCTTCTTCTTTATGTTCAAGGCTCTCTTCTAGATTTTCAATGAGCTCTTCTTCTACTGGTCCAATCATTAGAAGTCCCCCTTTACTACAGCGATGCTCACGGCTCCATGGCTCGTCACAATGCCAACATAACCCCTTCGCATATCGCTCCCAAAGCTCTTCTCTTATTAACCTCTTTGGTGTAGGGACTTGGTCGACAGTAGGGAGGGCTGAGGGCTTCAATATTACTGGTTGAGGAGCGACCCTAGTCCTTCGAGATTCATGGTTCAATTGCTCCTCTTGATGTCATGCGAAAGAGATGGCTGCCATAAGCGTATACGGTTGTCGCGCTTTAACTTCTCCTCGGATCTCTGGCTTCAAGCCCTCAATGAAGGTCCTCAATAGTTGTTTTTGAGACCAATCATGAGTTTGATTAGATAACCTTTCAAACCTGGTTTGGTACTCCTAAATGGTAGAGGTTTGTCGGATCTTTGCTAGTTGTCTGTCAATATTCTCGTAATCGGTTGGTTTAAAGCGGATCAGCAGTCCTTCTTTGAATTGTCGCCATGAAAGGACTCCATAAGTATGTTCAAACCAGTCAAACCACTGTATAGCATCCCCTTCAAGATGTATAGCTGCAATTTTCACCATAGATGCATCCACGATTTTATGGTACCGAAAATATCGTTCCGCGCGTGAGATCCAACCAATTGGGTCTCCTTCTTCCCATCTAGGGAAGTCCACTCTCATGCATGGATGGTTGGGGTTGGTCATAGAGCTTCCTCTTTCTTGGAAGTCATATCTTCGGGCTTGGTGCGATTGGGCAAAGCTCTCTCCTTGATGTGATTTCTTTGGGCATAGTGGTCGGCCCAATCTGAGTTCGGTAGAGAGCGTCCGAATCTTATCCTCCATTCACACCTCAAAGGCTTCAAATTTAGCATTGATTACTTTCTCAGATGTCATAGTATATGTCGCCAAATCTGTGATGTTAAGATCTCTCTTTTGTTGTTGGATTAAAGGCATGTATTGGTTGAGAGAGGTGATGGTCGAAAGGATTGGTGGATTGGTGGATGTAGGCTACGGTTTAGGATTGTTTTGTGGCCATTTTGGGTGCAGTTTGAGGGTATGATTTGGTGGAGTTTTAGGGCTGTGGATGAATGTTTTGGATCTATGGTAAATGGTAGCAAAGGTTTGATAGAAATCAGTGGAAATTGCAACAAGTATGTGCTGTCTTGTAAGAGTAGAATTGTCATCAAAGAAACAACGATTTCTCGATGTAATTTCCACCAAAAACTTGAGAGAATTGAGGAGGGAATTGATAGCAAAATCACAGTTTATATGACAGCAAGGATATCTAATTTAATCAAGAAAATTTCAGCAGTATAATAGTAAGGAAATTGGTGCAAGTTGCGATTGCAGAATTCTCGTCAAAAAATTTCAGCGGGTTACGATGAAAATTTGCAGCAACATAAAATCATTTTTAGAGATGAATTTCTTAATAGATCAATCTTAGATGGAAGCCAAGATGATCTATGAAGTGTATAAGAAATTTCATTCAAAAAAGATTGCAAGTAGATGGGTTAAGGCAACAATATGTGGCTGAAATTTTCTACAGCACAGATTTTTAGGTATAGCAGATTGGACGTAAAAGATCAGTAGTTTATATTGAGAATTTTTTTATTAAACAAAAGAGAAATCCACTGTTAGGAAGTGTCAAAGCTATCATAAAAATTTCGTAGAGATTTGGACAGAAACTGTTAGGACTCTAGCTTGGAGAGTCCTAATTGAGAGGGACATTCATGTAAAACTGTTAGGACTCTAGCTAGGAGAGTCCTAATTGAGAGGGACATTCTGTTAGGACTCTAGCTAGGAGAGTCCTAATTGAGAGGGGCATTCAAGTAGGAGGTATTTTCTTAGAGAAGAATTAGGAGTTGTAAGGGAATAGGAGTCTTGACTATGAGTCCTACTAGGAGTTGGTTAGAAGTAAGAGTCTTAAGTATGAGTCCTATTAGGAGTTAGGGTTTAGAAGCCCTATAAATAGCCATGTATTCCTTCTCTTTTCATAAGCAATAGATGAATCTTTTCTGCAGCCTTTGAGCAGCAACTTGGAGGGAGGAACCCCTATAGAGTTCCAAGGAGGCCGATCCCCTAAAGAGATCAACCCCAAGTTTAGAATCTGCAAGGGTTCTATCACCTGGTATCAGAGCAGCGTTCTTGGTATCTCGCTGCCCTTCCACTGCCATCCATCAACCCTCCACAACCGCCCAAAGCAATTCCCACAATTGCTTAAAAGATCGTCGCCAAATTCCACCATCATCTCCACCACCGCAAATCATCTTTTCATCTCCCCGTGGATTGCAATAGGTTCTGGTTTCCTACCTTACTGCTGCTGCAAGTTAGTTATCCTTATTCGAAAATCCAAAAAAAAAAAAATTGTTCCTATATTGCTGCATAAACCTTTCGTCACAAAGTTTTCATCTCTACGACGAAAGATACATTGCAGAATTCTAGCCGCATAGCACCATCTGTTTGATCTTGCTACTGTACTTTTTCTATCCAAATTTCTATGAAATTTTTGTTAGGATCGGAGCGGCACTAAGAGGGGGGGGTGAATTAGTGCAGTGGATTAAAACTTCGTTTTAGAAAATCTTTCGTACGATAAAAATTGGAACTTGAAAAGCTTAACTTGAACTTGTGTTCGTAAACGTGTGCAGCAAAGGTAATGAGGAAATAAAGCTCGTAAGAAGGTTTGCAGTAATGTAAATAGCGATAAGAAAATGCAAACCAGAGATCACGCCGATTTTACAGTGGTTCGGTCAAATGACCTACATCCACTTGTGAGGCCCCTCTTCGATGAGGCTCCCACCTTCCACTAGCAAATCTCTTGAAATGGAAGGGTAAAATACCCCTCTTACAACTCTTTACAAGCGGTTCACTCTCTTACAAATTTTCAGCAAGAAAGAAGGAGGTGAACACTAGCAAAATGAAAACAAGATTAGCTAGGACTTTTCTAAGACCTTTCTCTCAAACACTTGCTGCTCAAAAAGTTGTATTCTCAGCTGAGACTTGAGGGGTATTTATAGGCCTCAAGAGGATTCAAATTTGGGCTCCAAAAATTTGAATTCTCTTATGTTCCCGATGCTGGCGGTGCCACCGCCCAGCGCTCGGGTGCTGGGCGGTGCAACCGCCCAGCCCAAGAGGTGTCACCGCCCAGCCTAGGCGGTGCCACCGCCTAGGCCAATTCAGCTCACTGGTTGGGCTCCAAACTTGGCCCAAACCAGTCCGAACTCGGGCCCAATTGGCCCCTACTTGGGTTATAGGATTAACACCTAATCCTAACCCTAATTAACATGCTAACTACGAATTTAAAGACATTTTCTAAGCTATTACAAAGTCCGTAAGTCAAGACTTTTTCCGGCAAGCTTCCGGCGAACTTCCGACGGTTTTCCGATAAACTCTCGGAAACCATTCTGCGGACTCCCGGCAAGCTCCTAGACTTCACGATTTGATCTTGACGAGTTCCAATGAGCTTCTTCGGCAAGCTCCGATCTTTCTCGGTGAGCTCCGCGAACTTCCAACGAACCTTCCGGCGAGCTTCCGAAAAACCCTTCGGCAAGCTCCCTACTCATTCTCGGCTAGTTCCGGCAGCATTCCCGACGAACCTTCGGACTTCCGTCGAACTCTCGAACTCCCAACGAATCCTTCGCCCTTGACTCCAGCACTTTGTTTCGCTTTATGTCTTCATCATTATCGTAGTTAATCCTGCACACACAAACCAAAACTCTACTCCGATCTAGACAATTATTACAACGCAAATTGACATTCTGTTGCCCGGCACGTCATTGGTTGGCGCTTCGTCCGATTCATTGATGCATCATCCTCTCTTGCGGCTGGTTGCCCAATCGGCGGTTGACCTCCGCAACCCCGATATCCTTGGCGCAATTTCGCTCTCCTTGGCCCGATGCCCGACGTTTGAAGCATTCAGCCATCCTATATCCTGACGTGATCTCTTCCGGCGCAACGTCAATTCCTCCTGCGTCAACTGTCTAATCCTGATCGAGTAGACCTATATCACTCAAAATGCAGTCAAACATTTAAACACAATCAATTAGTTTCATCATCAAAATCCGAGATTCAACAATCTCCCCCTTTTTGGTGATGACAACTAATTGATGACTAACGGAGTTAACCTTAACTCCCCGGAGTTAACCGTAACTCCCCGGAGTTTAACCAAACTCCCCCTATCAATATGCCATATTGATAGAACCTTGAATTCAAACTGAATTCAAGTCATTACAATATTCATCATGAATACTTGCAACACATCATCATGAACATATGCATAAACTTATGCATATCATGTCATCAACATACTTCTCCCCCTTTGTCATCAACAAAAAGGAGAAGTACAACTATTCTTTGTGTTTGTAATATAAGTTTAACTCATTGCATGAAAAACATAATATTAAGTTTTATCATCATTCTGTTTTGAAGCTAGAAAATTTAGTAAGTAATACATCATGCTTAGGACATTCAAGCTATCAAGTTTTAGATATGCAAGTTTTACAGCATACAAGATAGCACTTTTGGTAATGTTCAAGATAGTAAGTTCTACATCATGCAAGCTAGCAATATTGAGATGTTCAAGAAAGCAACTCTTGCTTCTTGAAATATGTAAATTTGTCAAGTTTTGTTAGATGTGCAAGTTAGCATTTTTGCCTCTTAAGATAGGAAAGATTGCACATTTGCTTCTTTTGAGATAGCAACTTTTTGCTTCTCTTTAGACTACTATCTAGCAATTTTTACGATATGTAAGTTTCACAATATACAAGCTAGCAAAAATTTCGAAAGCAAATGCAAGATAGCTTTCTTGTGTAAGCTCATAATTCTTGCTTCCTATTGCAATGTGCAAGTTGCAAGTTTTGCTTCTTGAGACAGGCAAGATAGCACTTTTGCAATTTTTATTTCTTAAGATAGGAAAGCTTGTGATGTTCAAAATAACAAGCTCTTTCTTCTAGAAGTGTCATTTTTGCTTTCTTTGCAAAGTGTAAGCTAGCAAAATGTTTGAAAAAGTGATCAAGTTTTGCAACATACAAGCTAGCAAAAATGCCAAACTAGCAAGAGATAATGTTTTACATGCGGCAAGTAAACAATTTGGCAAATGTTACATTTGCATCTTCTCTTTTGAGAAGTGCAATTTTTGCTTTCATCTTGAATTATGCAAGCTAGTTAGTTTGCCTCTTTTCATGATGTCCACGCTAGAAATTCTTGCTCCCCCTTTGTCATTGTCAAAAAGAAGGGAAGACCCTTATATCAATTTTCATATTATGACAAAGGAAAGTATCATTCTTATTTGTGCATCATTATATATTCAAATTAAAACATACACAATTTCAATAACCTTATTTTTCATGCACGATACCGAAAAATAAATCAATCATCATTAATAAGCATATCATACATGATACTCAAACATTAAAATTTTCAAGCATTTATCAACATGTTGATCATGATACCAAACATTCATCATTTAAAGCATTTCAATCATTGTTTCAATCATCACTATAACTCATCATGCACAAAATGTAAAATCATCTAACATGATACAAACATTTATTTTCAAGATGTTTATCACTATTTTCATGTATGATAATAAAGTATTCATGATGCATATATCATCACAATACAAAGCAATTGCATGCATAATTTTAAATTATAAATATTTCAAATCATGAAGATATTAACTTGTCAAATTTCATCCGATCATTCATTATTATAACTTTTCATTTGTATACATCAAAATAATATCAAGAGTATTTCATGCATAATTTTAATCACCACATAAGGAATATCAAGAAGAAAGTAATTGGGTGATGCGATAAATATTTCATGAATACAAGGAATTGTATAAAAATCATATCATGAAAGATTAGAACATATGAATACCAAAAGGCATGATTTCTTTTTGAAAAACCTACTCATAAATAATCAAAAGAAAATCTTAGGAGATCGATTAATGAAAAAATCTTGATTCATAATAAATCTTAATTTGTAAATATCACGGAATCAAGATCATGATTTTGAATAAAACTCATTCAAATTCAAATCATCCAAATCATCAAAATCTCAACATTTCTTTCAAGAGATTCAAAAATGGCATAGATAGTTTTATTGGTCTCTTAGGTAGAAATCAATAAGATAGAGGATTACATTTAATTTTTATAAATTTTTATTCATGTGATTTGCTTCTTATGAGCATGCCTTAGTCTTTATATGCCAAATCAATATAAGCATTAAAGTTCAAGATGTAAAGGCAAAATCTTATAAGACAACTCATTTATAAAATATTCATCATGTTTATTTTCATGAGATTCATAAGATTGGTAAAATAAATTCATTAATCTCAATAGAATAGAAAATTCATTTCCATTTCATACAATTGATTTCATGTGAGAGTGTTCAAGTCTTTTTGTGAAAACGTTGTATCATCATTTAAAGTCAAAACATAAGTTTCGTCATAAAGCCGTCAAGACCAAACACATCAAAAATAAAACATCATGATATCACATCTATCATCAAAAGACTATCAAGAAATTTATACATAGATATAAATGCACTATGTCATCTTAATATGTCATGAGAATGTCATCTTAATTCGTCATAAAAATGATTAAACCAAAAACATGTTAATCCAAAATGAGAGTATCAAATCAACATTTACTTCAAAAACTCATGCATGACATAAAATCATCAAAATACACATGCATGGATTAATCCTAAGCATTATCACATATCATATAACTATAATCCATAATGTTGCATACATCATTCAACATTTCAAAACATAACATGCATGAAACCTTAGCAATATACTTTTCATTGATCAAATTTTTAATTTTTTTCAAAGATGCTAAAAAAGAAAAACATGATATAATTTTTAAAAATTAATTTTTTTTTTATTTCCTATTCCTACTATCTAAATTAAGAACTCATGAAAAACTTCAAGTAATTTCAAAATAATTCAAGAGAGTTGAGTTACTTACCTTGTAGTCGAAGCCCGTCAAAGCCCAATTCGCCGTTTCACCTTTGGAACTTCTTGATTCATCCTTGGGTGCCTTCCTTTTCTTTGGCCTCTTCCTCCATTCAAGTTCATTGTTTATTTTAGATTTTTGTTTAATGAACTTATTAAGAGTTGGTGTTCGAAGTTCAAGTTCATCATTGTCCTCATCACTTGAGTCATCGCTCAAGTGGTATTCATTTGTTCGAGGTTCCAAATCCTTCCTGTTCTTTGGAAGGTGGTTCAAGTGTTCATTGTGTTCATCATGTGCATTGCGCACCATTTCTATTGTCATTAATGAGCCGATAAGTTGTTCAAGTGGAAAAATATTTAAATATTTTGTTTCTTGTATTGTCGTTACTTTTGATTCCCAAGCTTTAGAAAGCGATCGTAAAACTTTACTAACAAGTTCAAAATTCGAGAAACATTTGCCAAGAGCTTGTAAACCATTGACGACATCCGTGAAACGGGTGTACATGTCAACAATGGTTTCGCTCGGCTTCATTTGAAAAAGCTCGAAATCATGCATTAAAATGTTGATTGTCGAGTCTTTAACTCTAGAAGTGCCTTCGTGTGTGATTTCAAGAGTGTGCCATATGTCGAAAGCCGTTTCACATAAAGAAACCCGATTGAACTCATTTTTGTCCAAAGCGCAAAATAAGGAATTCATAGCCTTTGTGTTTAAAGAAAACATCTTCTTCTCCAAATCATTCCATTGGTTCATTGGAAGAGAAGACATTTCAAATCCATTTTCGACTATGTGCCATAAATTCAAATCCAAAGAAATTAAGAAAACTCTCATTCGTGTTTTCCAATAAGTGTAGTCCGTCCCATTGAAAAAGGGAGGCCAAATGAGAGAGTGACCCTCTTGAAAGCCGTAAAGAGCCATTTCTATTTGGGTGTTAAACCAAAGTAGAAAAATGTGGCTCTGATACCAATTGTTAGGATCGGAGCGGCACTAAGAGGGGGGGGTGAATTAGTGCAGCGGATTAAAACTTCGGTTTTAGAAAATCTTTCGTACGATAAAAATTGGAACTTGAAAAGCTTAACTTGAACTTGTGTTCGTAAATGTGTGCAGTAAAGGTAATGAGGAAATAAAGCTCGTAAGAAGGTTTGCAGTAATGTAAATAGCGATAAGAAAATGCAAACCAGAGATCACGTCGATTTTACAGTGGTTCGGTCAAATGACCTACATCCACTTGCGAGGCCCCTCTTCGATGAGGCTCCCATCTTCTACTAGCAAATCTCTTGAAATGGAAGGGTAAAATACCCCTCTTACAACTCTTTACAAGCGGTTCACTCTCTTACAAATTTTCAGCAAGAAAGAAGGAGGTGAACACTAGCAAAATGAAAACAAGATTAGCTAGGACTTTTCTAAGACCTTTCTCTCAAACACTTGTTGCTCAAAAAGTTGTATTCTCAGCTGAGACTTGAGGGGTATTTATAGGCCTCAAGAGGATTCAAATTTGGGCTCCAAAAATTTGAATTCTCTTATGTTCCCGATGCTGGCGGCGCCACCGCCCAGCGCTAGGGTGTTGGGCGGTGCGACCGCCCAGCCCAGGAGGTGTCACCGCCCAGCTCTCAGGTGCTGGGCGGTGCCACCGCCTAGGCCAATTCAGCTCACTGGTTGGGCTCCAAACTTGGCTCAAACCAGTCCGAACTCGGGCCCAATTGGCCCCTACTTGGGTTATAGGATTAACACCTAATCCTAACCCTAATTAACTGGCTAACTACAAATTTAAAGACATTTTCTAAGCTATTACAAAGTCCGTAAGTCAAGACTTTTTCCGGCAAGCTTCCGGCGAACTTCCGACGGTTTTCCGATAAACTCTCGGAAACCATTCTGCGGACTCCCGGCAAGCTCCTAGAGTTCACGATTTGATCTTGACGAGTTCCAATGAGCTTCTTCGGCAAGCTCCGATCTTTTTCGGTGAGCTCCGTGAACTTCCAACGAACCTTCCGGCGAGCTTCCGAAAAACCCTTCGGCAAGCTCCCTACTCATTCTCGACTAGTTCCGGCAGCATTCCCGACGAACCTTCGGACTTCCATCGAACTCTCGAACTCCCAACGAATCCTTCGCGCTTGACTCCAGTACTTTGTTTCGCTTTATGTCTTCATCATTATCGTAGTTAATCCTGCACACACAAACCAAAACTCTACTCCGATCTAGACAATTATTACAACGCGAATTGACATTCTGTTGCCCGGCACGTCATTGGTTGGCGCTTCGTCCGATTCTTCGATGCATCGTCCTCTCTTGTGGCTGGTTGCCCAATCGGCGGTTGACCTCCGCAACCCCGATATCCTTGGCGTAATTTCGCTCTCCTTGGCCCGATGCCCGACATCTGAAGCATTCAGCCATCCAATATCCTGACGTGATCTCTTCCGGCGCAACGTCAATTCCTCCTGCGTCAACTGTCTAATCCTGATCGAGTAGACCTATATCACTCAAAATGCAGTTAAACATTTAAACACAATCAATTAGTTTCATCATCAAAATCCGAGGTTCAACAATTTTTATGACATCTTTGACACTTCCTAACAGTCGATTTCCCTTTGGTTTTTTCGAAAAATTCTCAATATAAACCATTGATCTTTTACGTCTAATCTGCTATACTTAAAAATCTGCACTGTAAAATTTCAGCTGCATAGCACTGTTTTTTGATCTTGATACTACGTTGTTTCTATCCAAATCTCTACGAAATTTTTATGATAGCTTTGACACTTCCTAATAGTGGATTTCTCTTTGGTTTCATCAAAAAATTCTCAATTTAAACCACTGATCTTTTACGTCCAATCTGCTATACCTAAAAATCTGTGCTGTAGAAAATTTCAACCGCATATTGTTGCCTTAACCCATCTATTTACAATCTTTTTTGAATGAAATTTCTTATGCACTTCATAGATCATCTTGGCTTACATCTAAGATTGATATATTAAGAAATTAATCTCTAAAAATGATTTTATGTTTCTGCAAATTTTCGTCGTAACCCGCTGAAATTTTTGGACGAGAATTCTGCAATCGCAACTTGCACCAATTTCCTTGCTGTTATACTGCCAAAATTTTCTTGATTAAATTAGATATCCTTGCTGTCATATAAACTGTGATTTTGCTATCAATTCCCTCCTCAATTCTCTCAAGTTTTTGGTGAAAATTACGTCGAGAAACCGTTGTTTCTTCGACGACAATTCTACTCTTACAAGACAGCACATACTTGCTGCAACTTCCACTGATCTCTATCAAACCTTTGCTACCATCTACCACAGATCCAAAACTTTCATCCACAACCCTATAACTCTGCCAAACCACACCATCAAACTGCACCCAAAACAGCCACAAAACAAGCCTAAACCGCAGCCTACATCCACCAATCCACCAACCCTTTCAACCATCACTTCTCTCAACCTATACATGCCTTTAACCCAACAACAAAAGAGAGATCTTAACATCATAGATTTGGGGGCATATACTATGGCATCTAAGGAGGTAATCAATGCTAAATTCGAAGCCTTGGAGGCACGAATGGAGGATAAGATTCGGATGCTCTTTACTGAACTCAGATTGGGCCGACCACTAAGCCCGAAGAAATCATATCAAGGAGAGAGCTTTGCCCAATCACACCAAGCCCAAATATATGACTTCCAAGAGAGGGGAAGCTCTATGACCAACCCCAACTATCCATGCATGAGAGTGGATTTCCCTAGATGGGAAGAAGGAGACCCGATTGGTTGGATCTCGCGCGTGGAGCGATATTTTCGGTACCATAAAACCGCGGATGGATCTATGGTGAAAATTGCAGCTATACATCTTGAAGGGGATGCTATACAGTGGTTTGATTGGTTTGAACATACTTATGGAGTCCTTTCATGGCGACAATTCAAAGAAGGACTGCTGATTCGCTTCAGACTAACGGACTACGAGAATATTGACGAACAACTAGCAAAGATCCGACAAACCTCCACCATTCAGGAGTACCAAACCAGGTTTGAAAGGTTATCTAATCAAACTTGTGATTGGTCTCAAAAACAGCTATTGAGGACCTTCATTGAGGGCTTGAAGCCGGAGATCCGAGGAGAAGTTAAAGCGCGGCAACCGTACACGCTTATGGCAGCCATCTCTTTCGCACGACATCAAGAGGAGAAATTGAACCATGAAGCTCGAAGGACTAGGGTCACTCCTCAACCAGCAATATTGAAGCCCTTAGCCCCCCCTATTGTTGACCGAGTCCTTGCACCAAAAAGGTTGACAAGAGAAGAGCTTCAAGAGCGATCTGCGAAGGGGTTATGTTGGCATTGCGACGAGCCGTGGAGCCATGAGCATCGCTGTAGTAAAGGGAGACTTTTTATCATTGAACCAGTAGAAGAAAAGGTCATTGAATATCTAGAAGAGAGCATTGAACATAAAGAAGAAGATGCAGAAGAAGTGCCACAACCGACCGAAGTTACGGTACATGCACTAGCCAGCTACTCAAACCCGCAAACGATGAAAGTTGGAAGCCTTCTCAAACAACAACCGATCACTATTTTCATCGACACAGGCAGCACTAATAATATCCTAAACAGTAAGGTTGCTATCCGAATGGCATTACCTATCGAGAATCACTGCAGGTTTGATGTTAAGGTCACCGACAGACAGATTTTGAAGTGTGATCGTGGGCTCCCGCAGGAGAAACTATTGCTGCAGGACCAAGAGATAATTGCAGATTTCTTCCTTCTTCCTTTTGATGATTGACAGGCCATGCTTAGAATTAAATGGTTGACAACATTAGGTAATTTTTCTTGGAATTTTATGAAACTAATTATGAAATTTTACAGTAAGGAGAAACAGGTGATACTGCACGGGAAACGTGGGGGCGACGTAACGATGCTTTGCACACAACAAATGAAGAAGGTTTTGCATAAAGCATGCAGTGGCTTTTTGGTACAACTTGAGCAGCAAACTAAGGGAGAGTCAACAGAATTTGAAGATCCAAATCTACTTCTTTTGCTTGCTGAATTTTTAGATATATTTGATGAACCGCACAACCTACCTCTTACCCGCCGGCATGATTATTATATAACGATTCTTCCAGGCAAACCTCCAGCAAATGCTCAGCCATATCAGTATCCACATCTCCAGAAGGATGAAATAGAATGGATTGTAAAAGAGATACTCGAAACAGGAGTTATTCGGCCATGTTGCAGCCCCTACTCTTCACCGGTGCTCCCCATACGAAAGAAGGACGGAACATGGCGATTATGTGTTGACTACCGAGCTCTCAATGGCATAACCATCAAGGATAAATACCCTATTCTAGTAGTAGATGAATTGCTTGATGAAAGGGAGCACAAATCTTCACAAAGCTGGACCTTCGATCCGGGTATCATCAAATACAAGTATGCGAAGAAGACATACCGAAAACCACCTTTTGAACACACAACAACCACTATGAATTTTTGCTTTCTTCAAAAGAAGGTGGAATATCTTGGGCATATCATATTAGAGGAAGGTGTGGCAGAAGACCCCTTCAAAATTGAAGCAATGCAAAACTGGCCTACCCCGAGGAACGTAAAATTGCTACATGGCATTCTGGGTTTAACAGGCTACTACTGCAAGTTCGTGAAAAACTATGGCGACATCAGTGCACCACTTACTTCCTTACTGAAAAAAGATGTCTTCCAATGGTCGGATAGAGCCTCTGTTGCCTTCGACAAACTTAAGGCAGCCATGACGACGACGCCGGTGCTAACACTACCATATTTTAACCGACCCTTCATTATTGAGGCCGACGCATCTGGAGTCAGAATTGGAGCCATTCTCATGCAAGATGGCCGACCACTCGCATACACTAGCAAGGCATTATCTCCCTCCCATCAAAATAAGTCAACATATGATAAGGAGATGCTCGCCATTGTACGTGCAGCAACGAGGTGGAGACCCTACTTGATTGGTCGACGATTTCAAAATAAAACCGACAATAAAAGCCTCAAGTACTTTTTGGAGCGAAAGATACCATCCCCTGAGCAGCAAAAATGGGTAACAAAACTTCTTGGATTTGATTTTGAAATAACTTACAAAAAGGGGAAAGAGAATGTTCTTGCAGATGCGCTTTCGCAGCTACCCGAGCAAGTTGAAGTTTCGGCCGTTTCACTTCCGACCAGCGACTTCCTTGAGGATATTAAGATGGAATGGCAGGAAGATTCAGATACTAGTAAGATTATAAAAAAAATTGGAGGAAGCACCAAGCCCCATGGCTCATTACAATCGGGACTCAAAAGAATTATGCTATAAGGGACGCATTGTGCTTGTGACAAATTCTACTTGCATCTTCAAGAGCATATTTTGGACAAAGTTATTCCATATGCAGGGTACTAAATTGAAAAGGAGTACGACATATCACCCACAAACCAACAGCTAGACGGAAGTTTTAAATATGTGCTTGGAGACAGCCCAAAGCCACCCACCAAATATGACTACCCAAAGAGAACTCCAGACCCAGCCAAGTGCCATTATTGATCGACGGATCGTGACTCGACGACGACGACCCACTAATGAAGTGCTAATAAAGTGGGCGAATCTACCAATAGAAGATGCCACTTGGGAGAACTATGACGACTTAAAGATCAAATTCCCAGAATTCACGAATCATCAGCCTCGAGGACAAGGCTGATTTGAAGAGGGCGGGTCTATTAGGACTCTAGCTTGGAGAGTCCTAATTGAGAGGGACATTCATGTAAAACTATTAGGACTCTAGCTAGGAGAGTCCTAATTGAGAGGGACATTCTGTTAGGACTCTAGCTAGGAGAGTCCTAATTGAGAGGGGCATTCAAGTAGGAGGTATTTTCTTAGAGAATAATTAGGAGTTGTAAGGGAATAGGAGTCTTGACTATGAGTCCTACTAGGAGTTGGTTAGAAGTAAGAGTCTTAAGTAGGAGTCCTATTAGGAGTTAGGGTTTAGAAGCCCTATAAATAGCCATGTATTCCTTCTCTTTTCATAAGCAATAGATGAATCTTTTCTGCAGCCTTTGAGCAGCAACTTGGAGGGAGGAACCCCTATAGAGTTCCAAGGAGGCCGATCCCCTAAAGAGATCAACCCCAAGTTTAGAATCTGCAAGGGTTCTATCAGAAACAACGTAGTATCAAGATAAAAAAACAGTGCTATGCGGCTGAAATTTTACAGTGCAGATTTTCAAGTATAGCAGATTAGATGTAAAATATCAATGGTTTATATTGAGAATTTTTGACAAAACCAAAGGAAAATCTGCTGTTAGGAAGTGTCAAAGATGTCATAAAAATTTCGTGGAGATTTGGATAAAAAAAACACAATAGCAAGATCAAACAGACGGTGTTATATGGTTGGAATTCTGCAATGTATCTTTCGTTGTAGAGATGAAAACTTTATGACGAAAAGTTTATGCAGAAATATAAGAATAGTTTTTTTGGGATTTTCAAATAAGGATAACTAAATTGCAGCAGCAGTAAGGTAGAAAACCAGAACCTGTTGCAATTCACGGGGAGATCAAAGGATGATCCGTGGTGGTGGAGATGACGATAGAATTTGGTGACGATCTTTTAAGCAATTGTGGGAATTGCTTTGAGCGGTTGTGGAGGGTTGATGGATGGCTGTGGAAGGGCAGTGAGACTCCAAGAACACTGCTCTGATACCAGGTGGTAGAACCCTTGTAGATTCTAAACTTAGGGTTGATCTCTTTAGGGGATCGGCCTCCTTGGAACTCTATAGGGGTTCCTCCCTCCAAGTTGCTGCTCAAAGGCTGTAGAAAAGATTCATCTATTGCTTATGAAAAGAGGTGGAATACATGACTATTTATAGGGCTTCTAAACCCTAACTCCTAATAGGACTCTTACTTAAGACTCCTACTTCTAACCAACTCCTAATAGACTCCTACTTCTAACCAACTCCTAATAGGACTCCTACTCAAGACTCATATTCCTTTACAACGCTTTATTCATCTCTAAGAAATAACCTCCTAACCCTAGCCGGCCACTTCACCTCTTTAATAGGGGTCGGCTTAGGTAGGTTTTACATGAATGTCCCTCTCAATTAGGACTCTCCTAGCTAGAGTCCTAACAGTCACATGTGCCATCACTCATATGATTGGCTTGTTGGGCACCTATGACTAGTAATCTCCGACTTGACCTAAAGTCAATCACATATATATGTGATCCCCATCAGACCCCTATGATGCTCAAAGACAATCTAAGACAACGGCTTTGTTAGTGGATCTACAATGTTATCTTCGGATGAAACTTTTTCCACTACTACATCTCCTCGGGTTACGATCTCTCTGATAAGGTGGAACCTCCTTAGGACATGCTTAGATTTCTGATGAGACCTGGATTCCTTCGCTTGAGCAATCGCCCCGTTGTTGTCGCAATATAAGAAAATCGACTCCTCGCTACCTGGTAGGACTCCCAAATCTATGATGAACTTCTTCACCCAGACTCCCTCCTTTGCTACATCTGATGCAACAATGTACTCCGCCTCTGTGGTCGAGTCAGCAGTAGTATCTTGTTTGGACCTCTTCTAGCACACTGCTCCTCCATTCATGGTGTACACATACCCCGAATTCGACTTGCTATCATTGATATCAGACTAAAAACTCGAGTTTGTGTAGCCTTCAACCTTGAGGCTATTACCTCTATATACTAGTAAAAGATCCTTAGTCCTTCTCAATGATTTAAGGATACACTTTACTGCTTTCCAGTGCTCCAAGCTTGGATCCGCCTGATACCTGCTTGTGACACTCAAAGCATATGCTATATCAGGCATAGTACATAGCATGGCATACATGATAGGCTCTATTGCTGAGGCATAAGGTATCATATCTATGTTCGCCCTTCTTTCTAGAGTCTTTGGGGACATACTCCTAGAAAGCGATATCCCATATCTCATCGGTATGAGACCTCTATTGGAGTTTTCCATGCCAAACCTTTGGACAATGGTTTCTATGTACCTAGATTGGGATAAGCCAAGCATCCTCTTGGATCTATCTATATAGATCTGAATCCCCAAGATATAGGATGTTTCCCCTAAGTCCTTCATGGAGAAGTGTCTAGATAACTAAGCCTTTATTGTGGATAGCATTCCTACGTCATTCCCAATTATCAGGATGTCATCCATATATAACACCAAAAAGGTGATAGCGCTCCCACTTATCTTCCTATACACACAAGGCTCATCTTTGTTCTTAACGAAGTCATAAGATATGATTGCCTCATCAAATCTTATGTTCCAAATTCAGGAAGCTAGCTTTAGTCCATAAATGGATCTAAGTAATCTGCACACCTTAACTAGGCAGTTCTTGGATACGAATCCCTCAGGTTGCACCATATATACCTCCTCCATGAGGTTGCCATTGAGGAATACAGTTTTCACATCCATCTGCCAGATCTCATAATCATAGTGTGTTGCAATAGCCAATAGAATTCGGATGGATTTTAGCATTGCTACGGGTGAGAAAGTTTCGTCATAGTCAACACCTTGCCTTTGACGATATCCCTTAGCCACTAGCCTTACTTTATAGGTCTCTACCTTTTCATCTACTATGATCATTTTCTTAAAGATCCACTTGCAATCGATGGGTACAATACCTTCAGGCGTATCAACTAAGTTCCAAACCTTGTTGGAGTATATAGAATCTATCTCAGAATTCATGGCTTCTTGCCACTTCCTAGAGTCTATACTCATAATAGCCTCCTCGTAGGTCTGTGGATCAATATCCTCAACATCCTCTCCTCCAATATGTCCCGCATATCTCTCAGGAGGATGGGATACTTGGCCAGACCTACGTAAAGTTGAAACTTGTGTATTAGGTACCTGAACAGACTCGGGCTATAGAGTGGTGCTTTAGCTTGGTTCTCCAACCTCGCTCAACTCTATCGTGCTCCCACTATCTCCGCCAAGAATGTTTTCCTTCTTAAGGAACACTTCTCTCTTAGCTACAAAGACCTTTTGGTCCTCGAGATGATAGAAATAATACCCATAAGTTTCCTTGGAGTATCCCACAAATTTGCATCGCTCTGTCCTCAATTCTAACTTATTAGGGTTGTGTTTTTTAACGTGGGCAGGGCAGCCCCAAATCTTAACAACCTTAAGATCGGGCTTCTTCCCTTTCCATATATCATATGGTGTAGATACTACCGACTTAGTTGGAACTCTATTCAGAAGGTAAGCTGCGGTCTCTAGGGCATATCCCCATAATAAGATGGGTAGGTCAGCGAAACTCATCATGGACTGTACCATGTCGAATAGCGTACGATTTTTTCTTTCAGAGACACCATTGAGTTGAGGTGTATAAGGAGGTGTCCATTGGGATAATATCCCATGGTCCTTGAGGAATTGAGTAAACTCTATACTTAAGTACTTACTTCCTTGAGGAAGACCGCCGGAAGTTCGCTGGAAGCTCGTCGGAAGAAGTCTTGACTTACGGACTTTGTAATAGCTTAGAAAATGTCTTTAAATTCATAGTTAGCATGTTAATTAGGGTTACGATTAGGTGTTAATCCTATAACCCACGTAGGGGCCAATTGGGCCCGAGTTTGGACTGGTTTGGGCCAAGTTTGGAGCCCAACCAGTGAGCTGAAATAGTGTAGGTGGTGGCACCGCCAGATTAGGAGGTGGCACCGCCCAGGAGAGGGTCTCCCAGGAAAGCTGGGTGGTGCAACCGCCCCAGGCAGGTGGTGGCACCGCTTGGGCTCAGTCTCCTAGCAAGACTAGGTGGTGCAACCGCCTCTGACAAAGGTGCAACCGCTTGAGCTCGGTCTCTGAGCTCTGGCTGGGCGGTGCAACCGCCCCAGTCAAGCGGTGACACCGCTTGAGCTCAGCCTCCGAGCTCTGCCAGGAGGTGCAACCGCCCCTGACAAGCGGTGGCACCGCCTAGAGGCTCAGTCTCCGAGCTCTGCCAAGCGGTGCAACTGCCCTAGTCAGGCGGTGCAACCGCCAGACCCCTGAATTCCGGGAGATGACAGATATGAGCTCGAAATTCAAATTGGGTTGGGGCCTATAAATACCCCACCCTTTCAGCAATGAAAGGGTAACTCAAAAGGCACCGAAAGCTTGATCTTACTCTGTGTTTTTATAGCTCAAAAGTGTTGTATGAGTTAGAAGTTCTCCTCCCTCTTTTCTTCTAAGTTTTGATCTTTCAAGAGAGGAGAGAAAATTTCGTAAGGGTTGTCTCCTAAGCCCGTCAAAAGGAGTTAAACTGTAAAAGGGTGGTTGTCCTTCACCTATTGAAGGAAGCCCTATAGTGGACGTCGGTGACCTCGTCGGTGGAGGAAGCCAGAAGTGGATGTAGGTCAAGATTGACCGAACCACTCTAAAATCGCAGTGCTCTCTGGTTTGCATTTAAATTAAGCATATTATCTTTACTGCAAACCTCCTCAATAGCTTACTGACTTCTGCGCTTTTACGATCGTGTTTCAAAGTTCAGTATTTTCCAATTCGGTGTTTAGACGTAAATCAGTTTTATCCTACGAATATCATATTTCAGTTTACGCTTACATTCTGATTTCCATTATAACTGCAAACTGCCTTTATAGATTCGCTTTAACTGCATCTTGCTTGATCACAAGTTAAAGTGATTTACGAATTGACTTTTCTACCGAAATCGCTCTTATTGTACGAACGCAGTTTTAATCGTCGAAAGTTTTCCGCTGCACTAATTCACCCCCCCCCCCTCTTAGTGCTCTTGATCCTAACAATTGGTATCAGAGCCCGGTATTTCTCATTTCGGATTTATACCCGAGAGAAATGACTCTTCATGGCTTTAAAGAGGGTTTTTCGGTTATTCATCCACCGTTGTTTAACGGATTGGACTAAACTTATTGGAAAACTCGAATGAGAGTTTTCTTGATTTCTATGAATTTGGATTTATAGAATATTGTTGAAAACGGTTTTCAACTTCCCTCTAAACCGATGAACGAATGATTGGATTTGGAGAAGAAGTATTTTTCTTTAAATGCAAAAGCTATGAATGCCTTATTTTGCGCTTTGGATAAAAATGAGTTCAATCGGGTTTCTTTGTGTGAAACGGCTTTTGACTTATGGCACACTCTTGAAATCACACACGAAGGCACTTCTAGAGTTAAAGATTCAAAAATCAACTTTTTTATGCATGATTTCGAGCTTTTTCAAATGAAGCCAAGCGAAACCATTGGTGACATGTACACCTGTTTTACGGATGTCGTCAATGGTTTAAGAGCTCTTGGCAAATGTTTTTCGGATTTTGAACTCATAAACAAGATTTTGCGTTCTCTTTCTAAGAAGTGGGATTCAAAAGTAACTGCAATACAAGAAGCTAAAAACCTAAAAACTTACCACTTGAAGAACTAATTGGTTCGTTTATGACAAATAAAATGGTGCACAATGCACATGATGAACATGATGAACAAAACAACCTTCCAAACAATAAGAAAGATTTAGAACCCTGGACAAATGAATACCACTTGAGCGATGACTCAAGTGTTGAGGACAATGATGAACTTGAACTTCGAACACTAAATCTTAATAAGTTTATTAAACAAAAATCTAAAATAAATAATGAACTTGAACGGAGGAAGAGGCCAAAGAAGAAGAACACAAAGTGGGATGAATCGAGCCCCTCCGAAGACGAGGAGAAAATCAAGAAAGACGAGGTGGCAAACTACGCCTTAACCACTTTCAATGATAAGGTAATCGAAATCTCCCTGATTTATTTTGAAATTACTTGATGCTTTCATGATGTATTTTCTTTTTTAGTCTAGAATTAATTTTCTTGAAAATTACATATTTAAAAATAAAAATACAAAAATTATGATCATGCTAGTAATTTCGAAAATGATAATATTGCATATTCTATGATAAACAAAAAAAATGATTTTGATTGAAAATATGAAATCATGGTTAAGAAGTAATAATGTGTATCATGTTTGATTAACATTATTGAATGAAATCATGTTTGATTTGAAGTAATGCATAATGATGTAATAAACAAAAGAATTCTTGCCTGAAGATTTGAAGGTCGCGTGTTCGATTCACGCTCACCGCATTCTTGCTATCGATGTCACATCAACAAAAGAATCGATCGCATCATACTCGATTATTAAGTCATTAATATCATGTATCGACTAACTTTAGACACTAACATTATTCAGTAAAAATCTTTTTAAGAGCGGCGGCCAGATCTAGGGCGACCACTATAGTGGCGACGACACTATAGCGACGGCCAGATCTCCCTAGGGCGATCTGACTCCTGCAGCGGCGACGACACTGTAGCGGCGACCAGATCAAGGGCGACAACTATAGCGGCGGCCAGATCTCCCTAGGGCAATCTGACTCCTGCAGCGTCGGCTTTCTTCCACGGGCGATGGGCGACGATACTGTAGCTGCGATCTGATTTCCTGCAGCGTCGGCTGTTTCCCAAGGGCGACGGTACTGTAGCGGCGGCGACGACACTGTAGCGGCGACGAGATCTCCCTAGGGCGATCTGACTTCTACAGCGTTGGCTTTCTCTCACGGGCAACGATATTATAGCAACGATCTGATCTCCCTTACAGTAGTGGTGATCGGATCTCCTGCAGCGTCGGCTTCTCCCCAAGGGCGACGATACTATAGTGGCGACCAGATCTCCCTAGGGCGACGGTACTGTAGCGGCGATCTGATATACTGCGACGGTGGCTTTTCCCTATGGAGACGATTCTATAACGGCGACCAGAAGAGGGATCAAACATGGCAGCGACGGCCCCTAGGGCTGGCGACGGTGGCAGGAGGGTTGATACGATGGTAAGACTCCCTACCGTTACCCCTCAATTGGCTCCTCCTCCATATCCTCTCCAGAGAGAAACTCCTTCGACGAAACAGCATCGAAGTAGGTCGCGCTCTAGATCGCGGCAGCCTGCCCTCATTTCCAATGACCCAAGGCCTTGGACTAGCCTCTTCAAGGCTCCGGTTGGAAGTCCGGATCTAAGCTTGGAATTCTTTACTCTAGAAGTTCAGGCTGATAAGAAGATTGCTGTATACGAGACTGCTGATTCAGCAGAGCTTATTGAGACATGGTCTATGGCGATTGTTGGCTATGTGGTAGGTCTCAAAACATCTTATTTCCCACTATCCTCATTTATCAAAACTTGATGGGGAATATCATCATTTGATCTTCATATGCTGGAGAACGGATTCTTTGTTTGCAAGTTCTACTCTGAAGAAGATTTACAACGGGTCCTCGAAGGATTCTGGACTATTCGCGGCCATCCAATGATTCTACGACGCTGGTCTCCTGATGTCCATTTGGAGTTAGATAGCGTACAGTCTATTCCATTATGGGTATCCTTTCAAGGTCTTCCACTACATCTTTGGAGTCGTTTATTGCAAAGTTATGCAGCACTCTGGGACAGCCACTCTACATCGACAAAGCAACAGCTGCTCAGACGAGATTAGCATTTGCACGAGCATGTGTACTGGTTTCTTCCGGCGAAGATCTTCCAAATGAGGTTTTCTATCGTGATCTTGACGGGAAAACTCGGAAGGTACATGTCTCATATTCCTGGAAGCCACAACGATGTCAGCATTGCTTATCTTTTGGTCATGCAAATGGAGCTTGTCAGCAAACTCCAAAACAAATCACAAAGGTCTATCGAACACGTCAAGCGCCTCAGCAACAAAGCGAGTCTTCTCTAATGGCAGTAGCACTGATGGTGGCGAAGACTATTGAGCATTCCGACTCGCAAGGACAGCACCGCGGACAGAAGGACAAATCCAAAACTATATCTCTTCCTATAATGTCGGAGCCTTCCACAACAGAGGTTTCCCTTGGTACTAGTGGACGGGAGAAACATAAGTTAGGAACTTCATCTCTTCCAATATCATTGGATCCGTCCACAATAACTCAACAAACTCAGGCCCAAACAAATCTCGCCAGCAAGGATATTCTTCCTCAACAAACTCAGGCCACAACAAACATCACCAACAAGGATATTCTGTCTCAACAAACTCATGCCCCAACAAACCTCTCTAGCCAGGCTACTCCAACAAGTACTATCCAGGATATTGTGCTGCAACAATCTTATCGTGCTTCGACAAACCCTACCAATCAAGACCACATGATTCAAGGTATTTTAAAGTTTAAAAATCTGCAAGCTGTAGATGAAGTGGATAAATATAGGAATAAAGCCATAAAAGGTAAGGATATTGTGCGGGAGGAAAATACAAAACCGAAGGATAAGAAAAAGGATGGTATAGTCCATCCAAAGTCGTAGGATGAATACCTTACCACTTTTTCATTTCTTTATTACTGATGAAGATAACATGTTGGAATGTTCGCGGACTTAATAAGCCGGAGAAATGTCGGGAGCTCAACAGAATAATCAAGTCTGCCGCATGTGATATTGTTATTCTAGTAGAAACGAAAATTAAACAATCACGCGTTCAAGCTCAAAAGAATTTAATATGGCCGGACGCAGAACTGTTTACCAATGACTCAAATGAAACTTTTAGTAGAATATGGGTCTTATGGCATCCTAACTCTATTAATGCTTGGTTTATTTCTACTACTGATCAATTCATTCATCTTAAGGTAGAGGACAAAAAGAATGGCAGTCAATTCAATCTTACTGGTATATATGCTTCAAATAGTATGCAAGAAAGAAATACTCTTTGGTCTGACCTGACTAATATTGTAAATGGCTGTCTCAATGTACCTTGGATTGTTCTTGGAGACTTTAACACTGTTCGGTACACAAATGAAAAAGAGGGGGGTAGACAACTTTCAGAAAGCCAGCTTCAAAGTTTTAATGATTACATTGACACTGCAGCTTTGTTTGATATGAAATCTGTGGGTAATTGGCTCTCTTGGAGTAATCAAGTGTTAGGACTCTAGCTAGGAGAGTCCTAATTGAGAGGGACATTCATGTAAAACTGTTAGGACTTTAGCTAGGAGAGTCCTAATTGAGAGGGACATTCTGTTAGGACTCTAGCTAGGAGAGTCCTAATTGAGAGGGACATTCTATTGAGAGGGACATTCTGTTAGGACTCTAGTTAGGAGAGTCCTAATTGAGAGGGACATTCATGTAGGAGGTTTTTTCTTAGAGAAGAATTAGGAGTTGTAAGGGAATAGGAGTCTTGAGTAGGAGTCCTATTAGGAGTTGGTTAGAAGTAAGAGTCTTAAGTAGGAGTCATATTAGGAGTTAGGGTTTAGAAGCCCTATAAATAGCCATGTATCCCTCCTCTTTTCTCAAGCAATAGATGAATCTTTTCTGCAGCCTTTGAGCAGCAACTTGGAGGGAGGAACCCCTATAGAGTTCCAAGGAGGCCGATCCCCTAAAGAGATCAACCCCAAGTTTAGAATCTGCAAGGGTTCTACCACCTGGTATGAGAGCAGCATTCTTGGCGTCTCGCTGCCCTTCCACAGCCATCCATCAACCCTCCACAACCACCCAAAGCAATTCCCACAATTGCTTAAAAGATCATCGCCGAATTCCGCCATCATCTCCACCACCGCGGATCATCCTTTGATCTCCCCGTGAATTGCAACAGGTTCTAGTTTTCTACCTTACTGCTGCTGCAATTTAGTTATCTTTATTTGAAAATCCCAAAAAAATTATTCCTATATTGCTGCATAAACTTTTCGTCATAAAGTTTTCATCTCTACGACGAAAGATACATTGCAGAATTCCAACCGTATAACATTGTCTGTTTAATCTTGCTACTATGTTTTTCTATCCAAATCTCCACGAAATTTTATGACATCTTTGACACTTCCTATCAGCAGATTTCCTTTTGGTTTTGTCAAAATATTCTCAATATAAACCATTGATATTTTACATCTAATCTGCTATACTTGAAAATCTGCACCGTAAAATTTCAGCCGCATAGCACTGATTGTTTGATCTTGATACTACGTTGTTTCTATCCAAATCTCTACGAAATTTTTATGATAGCTTTGACACTTCCTAATAGTGGATTTCCCTTTGGTTTCATCAAAAAATTCTCAATATAAACTTCTGATCTTTTACGTCCAATCTGCTATACTTAAAAATCTATGGTGCAGAAAATTTCAGCCACATATTGTTGCCTTAACCCATCTATTTGCAATCTTTTTTGAATGAAATTTCTTATACACTTTATAGATCATCTTGGCTTCCATCTAAGATTGACCTATTGAGGAATTCATCTCTAAAACCGATTTTTGTGTTGCTATAAATTTTCATCGTAAACTGCTGAAATTTTTCGACGAGAATTCTGCTATCGCAATTTGCACCAATTTCCTTGCTGTTATATTGCCGAAATTTTCTTGATTAAATTAGTCATCCTTGCTGTCATATAAACTGTAATTTTTCTATCAATTCCCTCTTCAATTCTCTCAAGTTTTTGGTGGAAATTACGTCGAGAAACCGCTGTTTCTTCGACAATAATTCTGCTCTTACAAGACAGCACATTCTTGCTGCAACTTCCACTGATTTCTCTCAAACCTTTGCTGCCATCTACCACAGATCCAAAACTTTCATCCACAGCCCTAAAACTCTACCAAACCACACCCTCAAACTGCACCCAAAACAGCCACAAAACAAGCCTAAATCATAGCCTACATCCACCGATCCACCAACCCTTTCGACCATCACTCTTCTCTCAACCTATACATGCCTTTAACCTGACAACAAAAGAGAGATCTTAACATCATAGATTTGGAGGTATATACTATGGCATCTAAGGAGGCAATCGATGCTAAATTCGAAGCCTTGGAGGCACGAATGGAGGATAAGATTTGGACGCTCTTTACCGAACTCAGATTGGGCCGACTACTAAGCCCGAAAAAATCATATCACGGAGAGAGCTTTGCCCAATCGCACCAGGCCCGAAGAGATGAGTTCCAAGGGAGGGGAGGCTCTATGATCGATCCCAACTATCCACGCATAAGGGTGGACTTCCCTAGATGGGAAGAAGGAGACCCGATTGGTTGGATCTTGCACGCGGAGCGATATTTTCAGTACCACAAAACCGCGGATGCATCGATGGTGAAAATTACAGCTATACATCTTGAAGGGGATGCTATACAGTGGTTTGACTAGTTTGAACATACTTATGGAGTCCTTTCATGGCAACAATTCAAAGAAGGACTGCCGATCCGCTTCAGGCCAACCGATTACGAGAATATTGACGGACAACTAGCAAAGATCTGACAAACCTCCACCATTCAGGAGTACCAAACCAGGTTTGAAAGGTTATCTAATCAAACTCTTGATTGGTCTCAAAAACAGCTATTGAGGACCTTTATTGAGGGCTTGAAGCCGGAGATCCGAGGAGAAGTTAAAGCACGACAACCGTACACGCTTATGGCAGCCATCTCTTTCGCATGACATCAAGATGAGCAATTGAACCATGAAGCTCGAAGGACTAGGGTCACTCCTCAACTAGTAATATTGAAGCCCTTATCCCCCCCTACTGTTGACCGAGTCCCTGCACCAAAAAGGTTGACAAGAGAAGAGCTTCAGGAGCGATCTGCGAAGGGGTTATGTTGGCATTGCGACGAGCCGTGGAGCCATGAGCATCGCTATAGTAAAGGGAGACTTTTTATCATTAAACCAGTAGAAGAAGATGTCATTGAATATCCAGAAGAGAGCATTGAACATAAAGAAGAAGATGCAGAAGAAGAGCCACAACCGACCGAAGTTACGGTACATGCACTAGCCGGCTACTCAAACCCGCAAATGATGAAAGTTGGAGGCCTTCTCAAACAACAACTGATCACTGTTTTCATCGACACGGGCAGCACTAATAATATCCTAAACAGTAAGGTTGCTATCCGAATGGCATTACCTATCGAGAATCGTTGCAGGTTTGATGTTAAGGTCACCGACAGATGGATTTTGAAGTGTGATCGTAGGCGCCCGCAGGAGAAACTATTGCTGCAGGACCAAGAGATAATTGCAGATTTCTTCCTTCTCCCTCTTGATGATCATGAGGCCATGCTCATAATTAAATGGTTGACAACATTAGGTGATTTTTCTTGGAATTTTATGAAACTAATTATGAAATTTTACAGTAAGGAGAAACAGGTGATACTGCATGGGAAACGTGGGGGCGACGTAACGATGATTTGCACACAACAAATGAAGAAGGTTTTGCATAAAGCATGCAGTGGCTTTTTGGTACAACTTGAGCAGCAAACTAAGGGAGAGCCAACAAAATTGGAAGATCCAAATCTACTTCCTTTGCTTGCTGAATTTTCAGATATATTTGATGAACTACGCAACCTACCTCTTACCCGTCTGCATGATCATTGTATAACGATTCTTCCAGGCCAATCTCCAGCAAATGCTCAGCCATATCTGTAACACCCCTCATTTCCGAATGTTCGTATGAATTTTTGGTGATAATGTAAGCATCTATTTTAATTGACAAAAGAAATAGAGTATGAATTAGAGGTAACCTATTTGTAAGATTTGGGAGATCTGTTCAAAAAAAAAAAGAAGAAAGAATCTGAGGACCTATATGTAAACCCTAAGGACCTAATCATGAATATGATAAAAACAAGGACTAAACTGCAAAATGCACCAAATGACAAATTCCACCGCTTAAGCCTCTCTGCCTTCGTTGTTAAGGAAGCAGAGGAGGCAGCTCGTGGGTGATCAGGGAAAGAAAAGAAGAAGAAGAAGAAGAAGAAGAAGAAGGAGAAGAGAAAGAAAATTTGGGGCTTTTAGGGTTTTTGCTTTAATCTTGTTACTTCGGGTCAAAATTTGCAAAAGCAAGTGTTCTAACCCCATCCTACATAAGTATTTGACTCTGTTTTTATGTTGATTCAAAATAAATTGGAAGATTTTTATTTAGAAACTGATATGTTTCTCTTTGGACATAGAACTATGGATTCTGAAAGTTTTCGGTAAACTGACCCCTAAGCACTGTTTCGGCCCTAAGTTTTAGTACAGAATGAGAATTCAGGCAGGAACTATTTTTGTTTGAAATTAGACTCGTATGTCTTTCTTTTGACACCGATTTTGTAGATTTTGGACACCGAATACTTACCCAAAAATTTGTTTCAAAAGAGCCTATAGACGCTGTAAAACAGAGTTCAAGATTTCTGACCTTTCGATACTAAAACGCCTATAACTCCCTGTTGAAAATTCTGATTTGTACCAAACTGATTTTATTTGAAACTAGACTTGAAATTCTCTCTTTTGACATATAGTTTGAAAATTTTGGAGTTCAATTGCTCACCCTATCGTCTGTTGAATCCGATCCTATAAAGTCTGCAAACCAGTGATTGTGATTTTGACCTTATGTTACCAAATCAGAGGTAACTCTGTGTTGGGAGCCCTGTTTCATATGAAATCTGTTCCATCCGAATATAGACTGATATATGGTTCAACCATAGCCTTCTTATGGGTATTGGAGCATATTTGTTATTCTGAAATATTTGTTTGATGTGCCATTGGAATTCTGTCCGAAATCGAGCTTTGGTCGATTTCGCGTATTCTGTTCCATTTCCTTTGGATACTTGAATTCGCCTAACCTTCTTATTGGAATTGAGCTGGTTATGATTGCTTGGAATCCCTGTACACTCTTGCTTTCAATTCTTTCCCTAAAATGAATACTTTTGTGAGAGATTTGTACCTTGCATCACATTGTTTTTGAAAAGGCACATGTACGTTTGGTTGTTCCGCGTGTGCTTCCGTTATATGCTGCATTTTGTTGAAACTGCCTTCTTGTACTCTGGTGTGTGGGATTGTCTGGACCTTTGCCAGAAATGGTAAAGGGTATGCGCTGATTTGCCCGCTATGTGGGGTCCCGCTATGTGGGATATTCTGGTATGCGCTTATTTGCCCGCTATGTGGGGTCCCGCTATGTGGGATATTGCTTAGAGCCTGCGATGCTCTGCCGGCCCCCTTTGACTTCACCTAGACGTGGGTGGATGGAGCTCCCAGACGTGGGAGACTTTTGTCAAGTGGTCATTCAGAAATGGATGAATCACATTCTGACTGAGATCCCACTACACCCTCTATATGTTTGATATGACATCCAGAGTCTTGGTGAGTTATTTCTGTTCCTGCTCTGGATAAGTATGATATGATTGCAACGTCAAGGACAACGTTTGAGCTTCTGTACGACATATGAGTTTGATATGCTCTGAAATGCTTCCTTCACTGTTGAGTTTGCTTCGTAATGTTCCATATGTCGTTGATGTGTTTTGGAACATTTTATATGCCATTGATAAGCTCCGATATGTTTCCTTTGTTTCTGATATGCTCCAATTACTCTATGCCCCATCTGTCAGGAACCAAATATGTATGATTAAAAGGACAATTGTGATTCTGCTCCTAATGATATTATGTCTACGAAATCGTATATTCTGCTTTGTGTTTTGAAACTGTATCTCTTTGGAAATTGTACTATTTTGATATGGATATGTTAGTCACTTGCTGAGCTCTTTATGCTCACCCCGTTTGTTGATAAATTTTTCAGGATAGCGTATCGCTTGCTTAAATGTTAAGAATGGGCTGAGGTAGTGGAAAGTTTAGAAGACGTTGGGCAGAACTTTTGTTAGCATATATGTAGTTGTGTATAAGCTACCTTGCATCTAATGAAATGTGACTATGAATCTAAACCTGTGGATTTTGTGTAAGTTAAAGGATCCCTCATGTATAGGGTTTCGGAATGTTAAATTAAATTTGTGTAATGATATGAACTTATGGTAAATCGATGATTGTGGTGACTGCATAGATTTCCCCACTTGTGGATTTATATTGTGGTTTTTATTTTGATGAGTCGAGTTCAGATTGTATGAATTATCGAGTGATGTGTGCTATGTTTATGAATTGCACAGGGTTATGAATTGGTAGATTATAGAAGTGAAATTTTTGATCTGAATGTTTTCTTAGTGACCTCAAATGTGTGTTTGGATCCTGGGTTAGTTATGATAAAAAATTTTTTAATATCATGGATATTTTTTTTAGGGGCGTGCCAGAGGTGGTATCAGAGCATGATTTGAGAATCACTAAGAATATTATGTTTTTTTTTTAGGTTTATTGACTATCATTTAGAGATTGATCAAAGAAAATGTTCTTTTGATGTTTTAGGAAGCAAGGATGACGAGATCATCTGGTTCTCCTGTTGCATCTACTACTGATCAATTGAGTGGTATTATGCGGACTTTGGAGATTCATTGGCAACAAACTTGATCTACCCATCTTGTTTGATCTCTATAGGAGACCACGAATTCCTTGCTGATTTGATTCTCCTAGAGATCCAGGGTTTTGATATTATACTTGGCATGGATTGGTTATCTTCTCATCACGCTAGTATTGATTGTTACAAAAAAAAAATAATTACTTTTTGCATACCAGATCAGCCTATATTTTTCTTTGAGGGCATTAAGCATGATTTGCCTCCTTGCTTAATATCCGCACTTCAAGCTTATCATCTTATGCAAAAAGGTTGTTTTTGTTATATGGTGTGTGTAAAGGAGCATTCAAACCAGGAAACCCACTTAGATGAAATTTCAGTGGTCAAAGAGTTTCCTGATGTATTTCCTGATGACTTGCCTGGTTTACCTCTAGATAGAGAGGGTGAATTTGCTATTGATCTAGTCCCCAGTACAACCCCAATATCTAAGCCTCCCTACAGAATGGCACCACTTGAGTTAGAAGAATTAAAGAAGCAAATACAAGAATTATTAGATAAGGGTTTCATACGACCTAGTGTATCCCCATGGGGTGCTCCGGTACTATTAGTGAAGAAGAAGGATGGAACATTGAGGCTTTGTATTGATTATAGACAGTTGAATCAGGTGACCATCAAAAACAAGTATCCCATACCTAGAATTGATGATTTGTTTGATCAACTGCAGGGTGCACAAGTATTCTCTAAGATTGACCTGAGGTCAGGTTACTATCAGTTGAGGATCAAGGAGGAGGATATTTCAAAAACAGCTTTCAGAACTCGATATGGTCATTATGAATTCTTGGTGATGCCATTTGGTTTGACTAATGCCCCTGCAGCTTTTATGGAACTAATGAATAGGATATTTCAACCGCTCTTGGATATCTGTGTAATTGTATTTATTGATGACATATTGGTGTATTCAAAGAGTAATCAGGAGCATGAGGAACACTTGAGAGATGTGTTGTCCACACTAAGAAGAATATGAAATTTGTATGGGGTGATGATTGTGAGCAAAGCTTTCAAGAGTTAAAAAGAAGATTGACTAGTGCCCCTATTCTCACTATTCCAAGTGGTAGTGAGGGATTTGTAGTTTATACTGATGCTTCAAGAAAGGGCCTAGGATGTGTTTTGATGCAGGAAGGGAGAGTAATTGCTTATGCTTCTAGGCAACTTAAAGGTTATGAATTGAATTATCCAACTCATGATTTGGAATTGGCAGCAATTATTTTTGCTCTAAAGATTTGGAGACATTATTTGTATGGTCGACAGTTTGAAATTTTCACTGATCACAAGAGTTTAAAATATATTTTCACCCAGAAGGAGTTGAACATGAGGCAGCGAAGATGGATAGAACTTCTGAAGGATTATGATTGTGCCATCCGTTATCACCCAGGCAAGGCCAATGTTGTAGCTGATGCACTTAGTAGAAAATCTACAAGTTTTATGGCTAGTCTGGTCGTGAAGCAATGGAAGCTAATAGAAGAAAATTTTGATTTGAAAGCTTTGAGGAAAGAGCAAGACTCGATGATTCTGATGGCCTCCATTCAAGTGCAGTCTGATCTTATGCAACAAATTAAGGAAGGACAATTACGAGATCCACATTTAATCTACTTGAGGAGTGAAGTAGAAAAGGGATTGAAGCCACAATTTCAAATTTCAAAGGATGGCCTATTGAGATTTGGGGAGAGAGTATGTGTACCAAATGAACTAGTTATCAAGAATCAAATCCTAACTGAAAGTCATACTTCAAAGTACACCCTACACCCTGGGAGCACTAAGATGTATAGAGATCTTCGAAGTCATTATTGGTGGAAAGGCATGAAGAAAGAAATTGCAATGTATGTTTCTAAATGTTTGACTTGTCAGCAAATCAAAGTAGAACACCAAAGACCTGGAGGGTTGTTGCAACCTTTAGTTATTCCTGAATGGAAATGGGAATGTATTACTATGGATTTTGTTTCAGGACTACCCAGAACCTCGAGGAAGCACGATGCTATTTGGGTTATCATTGATAGGTTAACAAAATCTACGCATTTCCTACCGATTAATATGACTTATTCACTTGATAGACTTGCAGATTTATATGTTAATGAAGTAGTAAGACTTCATGGTATACCAAAGGAGATTATCTCTGATAGAGACTCCAGATTTCTCTCTAGATTCTGGAGAAAATTGTAGGAGTCGATGGGCACCAAAGTCAAGTTTAGTACTGCATATCATCCTCAGACTGATGGTCAGTCAGAAAGAACAATTCAAACACTTGAGGATTTGCTTAGAGCCTATGTTATGGATTGGAAAGGTGAATGGGATAAGGATATTTCACTTGTTGAGTTCACGTATAATAATAGTTATTATTCAAGTATTCAGATGGCTCCTTATGAAGCTCTATATGGGCGAAAGTGCATAACACCTATATGTTGGGAGGAAGTTGGAGACAGAAAGCTATTAGCACCGGACAAGGTACAAGAAACTACCGAGAAAATTCAAGTAATAAGGAAAAGGTTAAAAACTGCTCAGAGTCGTCAAAAGAGTTATGCTGACAATAGAAGACGAGATATTGAGTTTGGAATCGGAGATTTTGTATTCTTAAAAGTCTCCCCTTCCAAAGGCATTATGAGGTTTGGGAAGAAAGGAAAATTAAGCCCAAGATTTATTGGACCTTTTGAGGTTCTTGAGAGGGTTGGTTCTGTCGCTTACAGGATTGCCTTGCCACCAGCATTGAGCCATGTCCATGATATATTTCATGTCTCGATGATTAGAAAGTATATGTATGACCCTTCTCACATCATTAAGTATGAGCTGGTGGAATTCGATAAAGATTTATCCTATGTGGAAGAGCCTATTCAGATTATTGATAAGAAAGAAAAAGTCCTAAGGAATCGGGTCATCCCACTGGTTCAAGTAAATTGGAGACATCATTCTGGAGAAGAGACAACTTGGGAGCTAGAAGAGGAAATGAAAAAGGTGTATCCTCGTCTTTTCATCGAATAGAGGTACGATAAATTTAGAGGACTAAATTTTTCTTTTAAGGGGGGGAGAGTGTAACACCCCTCATTTCCGAATGTTCGTATGAATTTTTGGTGATAATGTAAGCATCTATTTTAATTGACAAAAGAAATAGAGTATGAATTAGAGGTAACCTATTTGTAAGATTTGGGAGATCTGTTCAAAAAAAAAAAGAAGAAAGAATCTGAGGACCTATATGTAAACCCTAAGGACCTAATCGTGAATATGATAAAAACAAGGACTAAACTGCAAAATGCACCAAATGACAAATTCCACCGCTTAAGCCTCTCTGCCTTCGTTGTTAAGGAAGCAGAGGAGGCAGCTCGTGGGTGATCAGGGAAAGAAAAGAAGAAGAAGAAGAAGAAGAAGAAGAAGGAGAAGAGAAAGAAAATTTGGGGCTTTTAGGGTTTTTGCTTTAATCTTGTTACTTCGGGTCAAAATTTGCAAAGGCAAGTGTTCTAACCCCATCCTACATAAGTATTTGACTCTGTTTTTATGTTGATTCAAAATAAATTGGAAGATTTTTATTTAGAAACTGATATGTTTCTCTTTGGACATAGAACTATGGATTCTGAAAGTTTTCGGTAAACTGACCCCTAAGCACTGTTTCGGCCCTAAGTTTTAGTACAGAATGAGAATTCAGGCAGGAACTATTTTTGTTTGAAATTAGACTCGTATGTCTTTCTTTTAACACCGATTTTGTAGATTTTGGACACCGAATACTTACCCAAAAAAATTTGTTTCAAAAGAGCCTATAGACGCTGTAAAACAGAGTTCAAGATTTCTGACCTTTCGATACTAAAACGCCTATAACTCCCTGTTGAAAATTCTGATTTGTACCAAACTGATTTTATTTGAAACTAGACTTGAAATTATCTCTTTTGACATATAGTTTGAAAATTTTGGAGTTCAATTGCTCACCCTATCGTCTGTTGAATCCGATCCTATAAAGTCTGCAAACCAGTGATTGTGATTTTGACCTTATGTTACCAAATCAGAGGTAACTCTGTGTTGGGAGCCCTGTTTCATATGAAATCTGTTCCATCCGAATATAGACTAATATATGGTTCAACCATAGCCTTCTTATGGGTATTGGAGCATATTTGTTATTCTGAAATATTTGTTTGATGTGCCACTGGAATTCTGTCCGAAATCGAGCTTTGGTCGATTTCGCGTATTCTGTTCCATTTCCTTTGGATACTTGAATTCGCCTAACCTTCTTATTGGAATTGAGCTGGTTATGATTGCTTAGAATCCCTGTACACTCTTGCTTTCAATTCTTTCCCTAAAATGAATACTTTTGTGAGAGATTTGTTCCTTGCATCACATTGTTTTTGAAAAGGCACATGTACGTTTGGTTGTTCCGCGTGTGCTTCCGTTATATGCTGCATTTTGTTGAAACTGCCTTCTTGTACTCTGGTGTGTGGGATTGTCTGGACCTTTGCCAGAAATGGTAAAGGGTATGCGCTGATTTGCCCGCTATGTGGGGTCCCGCTATGTGGGATATTCTGGTATGCGCTTATTTGCCCGCTATGTGGGGTCCCGCTATGTGGGATATTGCTTAGAGCCTGCGATGCTCTGCCGGCCCCCTTTGTCTTCACCTAGACGTGGGTGGATGGAGCTCCCAGACGTGGGAGACTTTTGTCAGGTGGTCATTCAGAAATGGATGAATCACATTCTGATTGAGATCCCACTACACCCTCTATATGTTTGATATGACATCCAGAGTCTTGGTGAGTTATTTCTGTTCCTGCTCTGGATAAGTATGATATGATTGCAACGTCAAGGACAACGTTTGAGCTTCTGTACGACATATGAGTTTGATATGCTCTGAAATGCTTCCTTCACTGTTGAGTTTGCTTCGTAATGTTCCATATGTCGTTGATGTGTTTTGGAACATTTTATATGCCATTGATAAGCTCCGATATGTTTCCTTTGTTTCTGATATGCTCCAATTACTCTATGCCCCATCTGTCAGGAACCAAATATGTATGATTAAAAGGACAATTGTGATTCTGCTCCTAATGATATTATGTCTACGAAATCGTATATTCTGCTTTGTGTTTTGAAACTGTATCTCTTTGGAAATTGTACTATTTTGATATGGATATGTTAGTCACTTGCTGAGCTCTTTATGCTCACCCCGTTTGTTGATAAATTTTTCAGGATAGCGTATCGCTTGCTTAAATGTTAAGAATGGGCTGAGGCAGTGGAAAGTTTAGAAGACGTTGGGCAGAACTTTTGTTAGCATATATGTAGTTGTGTATAAGCTACCTTGCATCTAATGAAATGTGACTATGAATCTAAACCTGTGGATTTTGTGTAAGTTAAAGGATCCCTCATGTATAGGGTTTCGGAATGTTAAATTAAATTTGTGTAATGATATGAACTTATGGTAAATCGATGATTGTGGTGACTGCATAGATTTCCCCACTTGTGGATTTATATTGTGGTTTTTATTTTGATGAGTCGAGTTCAGATTGTATGAATTATCGAGTGATGTGTGCTATGTTTATGAATTGCACAGGGTTATGAATTGGTAGATTATAGAAGTGAAATTTTTGATCTGAATGTTTTCTTAGTGACCTCAAATGTGTGTTTGGATCCTGGGTTAGTTATGATAAAAAATTTTTTAATATCATGGATATTTTTTTTAGGGGCGTGACAATATCAGTATCCACATCTCCAGAAGAATGAAATAGATAGGATTGTAAAAGAGATGCTTAAAACAGGAGTTATTCGACCATGTTGTAGCCCCTACTCTTCACCGGTGCTCCTCGTACGAAAGAAGGATGGAATATGGCGATTATGTGTTGATTACCGAACTCTCAATGGCATAACCATCAAGGATAAATACCCTATTCCAGTAGTAGATGAGTTGCAAGATGAAAGGGAGCACAAATCTTCACAAAGCTGGACCTTCGATCCGGGTATCATCAAATACGAGTATGCGAAGAAGACATACCGAAAACCACCTATTAAACACACAATAACCACTATGAATTTTTGCTTTCTTCAAAAGAAGGTGGAATATCTTGGGCATATCATATCAGAGGAAGGTGTGGCAGTAGACCCCTTCAAAATTGGAGCAATGCAAAATTGGCTGACCCCGAGGAACATAAAATTGCTACATGGATTTTTGGGTTTAATAGGCTACTACTGCAAGTTCGTGAAAAACTATGGAGAGATCAGTGCACCACTTACTTCCTTTCTGAAAAAAGATGTCTTCCAATGGTCGGACAGAGCCTCCATTGCCTTCGACAAACTTAAGGTAGCCATGACGACGACGCCGGTGCTAACACTACCAGATTTCAACCGACCCGTCATTATTGAGGCCGACGCATCTGGAGTCGGAATTGGAGCAATTCTCATGCATGATGGTCGACCACTCGCATACACTAGCAAGGCATTATCTCCCTCCCATCAAAATAAGTCAACATATTATAAGGAGATGCTCGCCATTGTGCGCGCAGCAACGAGGTGGAGACCCTACTTGATTGGTCGACGATTTCAAATTAAAACTGACCATAAAAGCCTCAAGTACTTTTTGGAGCGAAAGATATCATCCCCTGAGCAGCAAAACTGGGTAACAAAACTTCTTGGATTTGATTATGAAATAACTTACAAAAAGGGGAAAGAGAATGTTCTTGCAGATGCGCTTTCGTAGCTACCCGAGCAAGCTGAAGTTTTGGCCATTTCACTTCCGACCAGCGACATCCTTAAGGATATTAAGATGGAATGGCAGGAAGATTTAGAGACTAGTAAGATTATAAAAAAATTGGAGGAAGCACCAAGCTCCGTAGCTCATTACAATTGGGACTCAAAAGAATTACACTATAAGAGTACTAAATTGAAAAGGAGTATGACATATCTCTCACAAACCGACGGCCAAACATAAGTTATAAATAGGTGCTTGGAGATAGCCCAAAGCCACCCACCAAATATGACTACCCAAGGAGGACTTCAGACTCAGCCAAGTGCCATTATTGATCGACGGATTATGACTCGACGACGACGATCCACTACTGAATTGCTAATACAGTGGGCAAACCTACTAACAGAAGATGTCACTTTGGAGAACTATGATGACTTGAAGATCAAATTCTCAAAATTCATGAATCGTCAGCCTCGAGGACAAGGCTGATTTGAAGAGGGCTGGTTTGTTAGGACTCTAGCTAGGAGAGTCCTAATTGAGAGGGACATTCATGTAAAACTGTTAGGACTTTAGCTAGGAGAGTCCTAATTGAGAGGGACATTCTGTTAGGACTCTAGCTAGGAGAGTCCTAATTGAGAGGGACATTCTATTGAGAGGGACATTCTATTAGGACTCTAGTTAGGAGAGTCCTAATTGAGAGGGACATTCATGTAGGAGGTTTTTTCTTAGAGAAGAATTAGGAGTTGTAAGGGAATAGGAGTCTTGAGTAGGAGTCCTATTAGGAGTTGGTTAGAAGTAAGAGTCTTAAGTAGGAGTCCTATTAGGAGTTAGGGTTTAGAAGTCCTATAAATAGCCATGTATCCCTCCTCTTTTCTCAAGCAATAGATGAATCTTTTCTGCAGCCTTTGAGCAGCAACTTGGAGGGAGGAACCCCTATAGATTTCCAAGGAGGCCGATCCCCTAAAGAGATCAACCCCAAGTTTAGAATCTGCAAGGGTTCTACCATCAAGGTGCTGCTAACAGAAAAATAATGGCTCGATTTGATAGGTGTTTGATTAATCATGAATGGTTAACAGTTTATCCAGATTCACTTCTTGAGTATGGTGCTCCTTTGTTTTCTGACCATTCTTTAATGTATATACACGCAGACAAAGCGACACCAAGAGGCAAGAAACCATTTAGATTCTTTAACATGTGGAGTACTCATCCTCAATTTCTTGATGTTATCAGATCTGCTTGGAATGTTAATGTGCATGGATCCCCCCCTTACATCTTATGTCAAAAGCTCAAAGCCTGTAAAGCAGCACTAAAGGAGTGGAATACAAATACCTTTGGCAATATTATCACCACAGTTCAAATTTGCAGGAAGGAACTAATGTCATTGCAACATGAGCTGCAACTTCAGCCAAATGATGAGAATATTATCTACAAAGAGACAGAAGCCAGAAATAACTTCATGCAAGCCTTAAAACAGGAGGAAAGTTTTGCAAAGCAGAAGTCTCGACAGCATTGGCTTACACTAGGAGATTCCAATACTAAATTTTTCTATGCTTCAATTGCTACTCGAAGGGCTGTTAACCGTATCAGCAAATGCAGAGACAAAGATGATAATCTTATTGAGAATTTAGATGAGGTTAAAGCACACACAGAGCAATTTTTTTATTCCTTACTCAATCAAGCTGGGAAAACTAATAATATTCATGTGGAGCCGACTAGAAAACTTGATTCGGAAGCTATTTCAATCCTCAATGCCCCAATTACAGACGACGAAATTGTATGTGTTGTCTTTAAGTCACCAAAGCACAAAAGCCCAGGTCCAGATGGATTTCCAGCTGAATTTTATCAAACTGCTTGGTCTATTTTTGGAAATGATGTGATCAAGGCTTGTCAACATTTTTTCTCTTCAGGTCATATTCTTAGAGAGATGAATTGCACTTTTATTTCTTTAATTCCGAAGAATGCAGGGTCTGATTCACTAGAGAACTATCGACCCATATCATTATGCAACTTTATTTACAAGATCATCTCCAAAGTATTGGCAAATAGAATGCAAAAGGTAATACACAAGATCATTAGTCCAAATCAAGCTGCTTTCATCAAAGGGAGAAGTATACATCATAACATTTTGCTTGCTAATGACTTGGTCAAAGATTTGCATTCAAAAGCAAGAGGGACAAAAATATGTTTTAAAGCTGATTTATGGAAAGCCTTTGATTCAGTTAATAGGAAATTTATCTATAAGATGCTCCTCGATATGAACTTCCCACAACAATGGGTTAATTGGATTCAATCTTGCCTGGAAACTCCAACGTTTTCGATACTCTTTAATGGCTCACCTATTGGTATTTTTGGGAGCACGAATGGCATCCGACAAGGTGATCCACTCTCTCCATATCTCTTTACTATTGCGATGGAAGGACTTAGCTGTATGTTGGAACATGCAGTCTTAAATGGCAGCATTAAGGTACCCAATGCTGGCTCTATTCATATATCACATATAACATTTGCAGATGATTTACTTATCTTTCTCCAAAATGATCCAACTTCAGTAAAGAACCTGGCTACTATTATGAATGACTTTGGTATGGTTTCTGGACTTCAATTAAATCATGTGAAAAGTAAAGTATATATGAGCCCTTACGTTGAGGATAAGGTCTTTATTGCACAAACTTTGGGGGTTAGTGAGGGAAGCCTACCAGTTCCTTATTTGGGTCTCCCGCTCATATCCACAGGCATTCACAAAACCCACTGTCAGCCTATCCTGCAAAAAATAAAGAATAGAATTTCTTCTTGGAAAAATAGGCTTCTATCAAAAGCAGGACGACTCGAACTCATCCGTTCTGTATTGCACTCCTACTCTATATATTGGTGTAATGCATTTCTTCTGCCTGTTGGACTTCTCCAAGATATTGAACGATTATTAATGAACTTCTTCTGGAATGGCACAAATGATAAGGCAATGCATATGGTAAATGGGGATAGCATTTGCAAACCGAAAGATGAAGGGGGGCTAAACTTGAGAAATACTAGAGATTGGAATCAAGCATGCCTGGTACAACAATTGTGGGATCTTTTGCAAAACAAATGTTCCTTATGGTCACAATGGGTTTCTGCTAGGTATCTTTCAAAGGAATCAATCTGGGAAATTTCAACAAGAACATACCACTCTGCAGCTTGGAAAGGAATTTTAAAGGCAAGGAATTGGCTAATCAAACACATCTCTTATGCAATCTCTTCTGGAACTAGTACTAATATGTGGTACGATCCTTGGGTGAGTGGGAAGAGTATATTTCAATTATATGGCGACAGAATACGAAAAGATCTTGGGGCTCCTAAAGATTGGAAGGTTTCCGAGTTCATTGCTAACGGTACCTGGTGTCTCCCTAATCCTATTTCTCCCGAAATGTTATCACTTTGGCTGACTATCATAGCTATTCCAATCAGGAACAACTCTTCAGATATACTTATTTGGCCTCATGACAATGGCAAATTTAGTGCCACATCCGCATGGAATCAAATTAGGCAAAGAAATAACAAGTGGGTCCCAAGCAGTTGGACATGGGATCGACCGGGATCACAAAGACACTCCTTATGTATATGGCAGGCCCTTCTCAATAAACTACCTACAATAGACAATATGAAAAGAAGAGGTATCTATCATGTTAACCGATGCTCCCTTTGTTTGCAATAAGAATAAACTGTTGACCACCTCTATTTTGCTTGTGATTATACAAAATGGATATGGAAGGAGATTCTCCAGTGATTTGAACTCAATAGATTGCCGCAACCAAACTTGCACCAAGAACTAGGCGACCTTATGCAATGTTTCTCAAGAAAAGGGCCTCTAACACAACTGGCAAAGGTCACTTTCAGATGCGCTATTTGGTGGATGTGGAAGGAGAGATGTAATAGAATCTTTGAATGTCAACACACAAACAATGCTCAGCTCTTGAAAGAGATTATTAGAGACTCAAGATCCTGTTTGGAGCAAGATCTCAAAACCGAGCACTTCACCCGAAAAGAAAAAGATATTTTTATCAAATTTAACTTTGCTATTAGCAAAAGATCTTGGGAATGATGCCAAATAATATACCCACAGGTAGTTATAGTCTACAGCATGTGTAGTCATAACTATCGCATTCGCACTCTATGAGTTACTTGGCTTTGTCTATGACTTGTATAGATAAAGCTATTTGTAGAAACTTTACACATAATCAATTTACTTTTACTTACCAAAAAAAAAAATGATGTAATAAAAATATTAAATGTTTTTGATACAATGATTGACAATTTTATGCATGAGATTTTAAGTTATACATGATGATAAGCATGTGTTATTTTCATGAGTGTATTTGAAAAATATATGGCAAAACCATGTCGGAATGCATGAAAGTGTTAAATTTCATTTTCGGATTTTCTTGACCATAACAATTCATTTTTGAGAAACTATTGATCTTGATGGTTTTATGACGAAATTCATTTTTTGATCCTAAATGTTGATGCATGTTTTTATTTAACATAAATGAAAAAGCATGCTAACATGAAATCAAATACTTCAAAAAAAAAATGGGGGGAAATATATTATCAATGAAATCATGCATCTACCTATGTTATGAATTTTGTGAAACATAAAAGTGATTTTGATGATTTATATTTGAAATGAGTTTTATCAAAATCATGATATTGATTTGTTGGAATAACATGAGATTACCTTTGATGATCATTTTGATTCATGGAATTTTGGATTCATGACTTGTCTTACATTTGTTTATGAGATGGTTGAAATCTTTGTACCTTTGAATTCTTCCCTTCTCCTTTCAATTTTTGAATTTATGCATGTTATATGTTGAAAATTTAAAACCATATTTTGGTATCATGCATATCTAAGAAATATTGATATGACAAATTGAATGAGTTGAAAATGAATGATGATTTTTCTCTTGAATATAACTTGTGATATTTTTTATATAAATCATCATTTTAATTTCTCGACATTTGATACATGAGATTTTATTATAAATCAAAATTTCTCATTAATCGATCTTCTACGATTTTACTTGATATCCTCTTAAGAGGAGATTTTCTAAATGAATCATGATTTTTCCTTGTGAGTTCTTGGAGTTATTACTTGATTTTCTTTTAAAACAAGATCTCCTCTTTGTACTCCTATGATTTTTCTTGATATTTTATTTAAAGAAGATATTTACTATATGAATCATGTCTTTTAGTATTCAAATGATTTTATCCGTCATGACATGATTTCTTTGTATTTATGGCTTGCATGGCTTGAAATGTTTTGGTATGATGCATGCAATGATGAAATATTCATAAGTTAAAATGATGTATGCAATACTTATGATAATGATGTACATGATGTATTTATTGCATATGATGTGTATCATGAATGCTTTAAATGATGAATGTTTGGTATCATGATCAACATGTTGATAAATGCTTAAAAATTTTAATGTTTGAGTATCATGTATGATATGCCTATTAATGATGATTGATTTATTTTTCGGTATCGTGCATGAAAAATAAGATTTTTGAAATTATGTCTGTTTTAATTTGAATATATAATGATGCACAAATAAGAATGATACTTACCTTTGTCATAATATGAAAATTGATATAAGGGTCTTCCCTTCTTTTTGACAATGACAAAGGGGGAGCAAGAATTTCTAGCGTGGACATCATAAAAAGAGGCAAACTAACTAGCTTGCACAATTCAAGATGAAAGCAAAAATTGCACTTCTCAAAAGAGAAGATGCAAATGTAACATTTGCCAAATTGTTTGCTTGCCTTATGTAAAACATTATCTCTTGCTAGTTTGGCATTTTGCTAGCTTGCACTTTGCAAAGAAAGCAAAAATGGCACTTCTCAAAAGAGAAGAAAGAGCTTGTTATCTTTAACATCACAAGCTTGCCTATCTTAAGAAACAAAAATTGTAAAAGTGCTATCTTGCCTATCTCAAGAAGCAAAACTTGCAACTTGCACATTGCAATAGGAAGCAAGAATCATGAGCTTACACAAGAAAGCTATATAGCATTTGCTTTCGAAATTTTTGCTAGCTTGTATATTGTGAAACTTACATATCGTAAAAATTGCTAGCTTGTAGTCTAAAGAGAAGTAAAAAGTTGCTATCTCAAAAGAAGCAAATGTGCTATCTTGCCTATCTCAAGAGGCAAAAATGCTAACTTGCACATCTAGCAAAACTTGACAAATTTGCATATTTCAAGAAGCAAGAGTTGCTTTCTTGAACATCTCAAAACTGCTAGCTTGCATGTTCTAAATTATTATAAAATTTGCTAGCTTGATGTTGTGGAACTTGCTATCTTGCTACCTTGCATATCTCTGATGATAGCAAAATTGCATGATGATACTATGTTTTTCATGCAATGAGTTGAACTTATATAACAAACACTTGATTGTGATACTTCTCCTTTTTGTTGATGATAAAGGGGGAGAAGTATGATGTTATGCATAAGTCTATGTATAAGTTCATGATGACGTGTTGTAAGTATTAATGATGAATATTGCAATGACTTGAATTCAGTTTGAATTCAAGGTTCTATCAATATGGCATATTGATAGGGGGAGTTTGTTTAAACTCCGGGAGTTAAGTTTAACTCCGTCATCAATTGGTTGTCATCATCAAAAAAGGGGAGATTGTTGAATCTCATATTTTGATTATGAAACGAATTGATAATTGTGTTTATGTTTTAATCTGCATTTTGAGTGACGCAGGATGCTTCGATCAGGATGAGACAATTAAAGCAGGAAAAATCATGTTGTGCCGGAGGAACATGTCAGAATATTGGACGTCGAGCCGATGGATCGGTCGACGTATCGATAGAAGGCTTCGGGCCGTGGACTTGGGCATTGGGCCAAGAAGAGCAGGTATTGCACCAAGGATATCGGAGATGCGGAGTCAACTGGCCGATTGGGCAATAGGCCGCAGGACAGGACGATGCGCCGAAGAATCAGACGAAGCGTCGAGGGACCAATGACATGCCGGACAACTTAGTTAATTGCTTAGGATTAATTGTCTTAATCAAAGTTTTATTTTAAGTGTGCAGGATTAACTACAATGAAAGAAATACATGCAGTAGGAGTTGCGCCGGAGACAAGACTATGATCATGTTGGGAGTTCGAGAGCTCGACGGAAGTTCGGACGGTCGTCGGAGGTTCTGCGGGAACAAACCTGAGAAGTCCAGGAGCTTACCAAAAGAAGCTTGTCGGAACTCGCCAAGATCAAATCATGAAGTCTAGGAACTTGCCGGAAGTCCGCAGAATGGTTTCCGAGAGTTTATCGGAAGACCGCCGGAAGTTCACCGGAAGCTCGCCGGAAGAAGTCTTGACTTGCGGACTTTGTAATAGCTTAGAAAATGTCTTTAAATTTGTAGTTAGCATGTTAATTAGGGTTAGGATTAGGTGTTAATCCTATAACCCACGTAGGGGCCAATTGGGCCTGAGTTCCGACTAGTTTGGGCCAAGTTTGGAGCCCAACTAGTGAGCAGAAATAGTGTAGGCAGTGGCACCACCAGATTAGGAGGTGGCACCGCCCAGGAGAGGGTCTCCCAGTAAAGCTAGGCAGTGCAACCGCCCCAAGCAGGCGGTGGCACCGCTTGGGCTCAGTCTCCGAGCGAGACTGGTCGGTGCAACCGCCTTTGACAGAGGTCAACCGCCTGAGCTCGGTCTCCGAGCTCTGGCTAGGCGGTGCAACCGCCCCAGTCAGGCGGTGGCACCGCCTAAGCTCAGTCTCCGAGCTCTAGTAGGACGTGCAACTACCCCTGACAAGCGATGGCACTGCCTAGAGGCTCAGTCTCCGAGCTCTACTAGGCGATGCAACCGCCAGACCCCGGAATTCCGGGAGATGACAGTTTTGAGCTCGAAATTCAAATTGGGTTGGGGCCTATAAATACCCCACCCTTTCAGCAAAGAAAGGGTAACCTAAAAGGCACCGAAAGCGTAATCTTACTCTGTGTTTTTAGAGCTCAAAAGTGTTGTATGAGTTAGAAGTTCTCCTCCCTCTTTTCTTCCAAGTTCTGATCTTTCAAGAGAGGAGAGAAAATTCTGTAAGGGTTGTTTCCTAAGCCCGTCAAAAGGAGTGAAACTGAAAAAGGGTGGTTGGCCTTCGCCTATTGAAGGAAGGCCTCTAGTGGACGTCGGTGACCTCATCGGTGGATGAAGCCAGAAGTGGATGTAGGTCAAGATTGACCGAACCACTAAAAAATCGCAGTGCTATCTGGTTTGCATTTACTTTGAGCATATTATCTTTACTGCAAACCTCCTCAATAGCTTACTGCCTTCTGCTCTTTTACGATCGTGTTTCAAAGTTCAATATTTTCTGAATCGGTGTTTAGACGTAAATCAGTTTTATCCTACGAACATCATATTTCAGTTTGCGCTTACATTCTGATTTCCATCATAACTGCAAACTGCCTTTATAAATTCGCTTTAACTGCATCTTGCTTGATCACAAGTTAAAGTGATTTATGAATCGGCTTTTCTACCGAAATCGCTCTTATCGTATGAACGTAGTTTTAATCGTCGAAAGTTTTCCGCTGCACTAATTCACCCCCCCCCCTCTTAGTGCTCTTGATCCTAACAATCAGAATATAAGCGCAAACTGAAATATGATGTTCGTATGATAAAACTGATTTACGTCTAAACGCGAACTTTGAAACACGAACGTAATTGCGCAGAAGGCAGTAAGCTATTGAGGAGGTTTGCAGTAAAGATAATATGCTCAAAGTAAATGCAAACCGAGATTTAGAGTGGTTCGGTCAATCTTGACCTACATCCACTTTTGGCTTCCTCCACCGACGAGGTCACCGATGTCCACTAGAGGCCTTCCTTCAATAGGCAACGGCCAACCACCCTTTTACAGTTTCACTCCTTTTCATGGGCTTAGGAGACAACCCTTACAAACTTTTCTCTCATCTTTTAAAAGATCAAAACTTGGAAGAAAAGAGGGAGGAGAATGTTAGGACTCTAGCTAGGAGAGTCCTAATTGAGAGGGATATTCATGTAAAACCTACCTAAGCCGACCCCTATTAAAGAGGTGAAGAGGCCGGCTAGGGTTAGGAGGTTGCTTCTTAGAGAAGAATAAGGAGTTGTAAAGGAATAGGAGTCCTATTAGGAGTTGGTTAGAAGTAGGAGTCTTGAGTAGGAGTCATATTAGGAGTTAGGGTTTAGAAGCCCTATAAATAGTCATGTATTCCTCCTCTTTTTATAAGCAATAGATGAATCTTTTCTGCAGCCTTTACGCAGCAACTTGGAGGGAGGAACCCCTATAGAGTTCCAAGAAGGCCGATCCCCTAAAGAGATCAACCCCGAGTTTAGAATCTGCAAGGGTTCTAACACCTGGGATCAGAGCAGCGTTCTTGGCGTCTCGCTGCCCTTCCGTAGCCATCTATCAACCCTCCATAACCATCCAAAGCAATTCCCACAATTGCTTAAAAGTTCGTCGCCGAATTCTGCCATCATCTCCATCACCGCGGATCATCCTTTGATCTCCCCGTGAATTGCAATTGGTTCTGGTTTCCTGCCTTACTGCTACTGCAATTTATTTATCCTTATTCAAAAATCCAAAAAAAAAAATTTTGTTCCTATATTGCTGCATAAACTTTTCATCACAAAGTTTTCATCTCTATGACGAAAGATACATTGCAGAATTCCAACCGCATAGCACCATCTGTTTGATCTTGCTACTGTGCTTTTTCTATCCAAATTTCTACGAAATTTTTATGACATCTTTGACAATTCCTAACAGCATATTTCCCTTTGGTTATTTCAAAAAATTCTCAATATAAACCATTGATCTTTTACGTCTAATATGCTATACTTGAAAATTTGCACTGTAAAATTTCAGCCGCATAGCACTGTTTGTTTGATCTTGATACAATATTTTTTTTATCCAAATCTCTATGAAATTTTTATGACAGCTTTGACACTTCCTAATAGTAGATTTTCCTTTGGTTTCATCGAAAAATTCACAATATAAACTTCTGATCTTTTATGTCCAATCTGCTACACTTGAAAATATATGTTGCAGAAAATTTCAGCCGCATATTGTTGCCTTAACCCATCTATTTGCAATCTTTTTTGAATGAAATTTCTTATACACTTCATAGATCATCATGGCTTCCATTTAAGATTTATCTATTGAGAAATTCATCTCTAAAAAGGATTTTGTGTTGGTGAAAATTTTCATCGTAAACCGCTAATATTTTTTGACGAGAATTCTGCAATCGCAACTTGCACCAATTTCCTTGCTGTTATACTACCGAAATTTTCTTTATTAAATTAGACATCCTTGCTGTCATATAAACTGTGATTTTGCTATCAATTCCCTCCTCAATTCTCTCAAGTTTTGGTGAAAATTATTTCGAGAAACCGTTGTTTATTCGACGACAATTCTACTCTTACAAGACAGCACATACTTGCTGCAACTTCCGCTTATTTCTATCAAACCTTTGCTACCATCTACCACAGATCCAAAACTTTCATCCACAGCCCTAAAACTCCACTAAACCACACCTTCAAACTGCACCCAAAACAGCCACAAGACAAGCCTAAACCGCAGCCTACATCTTCCAATCCACCAACCCTTTCGACCATCATCTCTCTCAACCTATACACGCCTTTAACCCGACAACAAAAGAGAGATCATAACATTATAGATTTGGAGGCATATATTATGGCATCTGAGTAGGCAATCAATGCTAAATTCAAAGCCTTTGAGGCATGAATGGAGGATATGATTCGGACACTCTTTACTGAACTCAGATTGGGACGACCGCTAAGCCCGAAAAAATCACATCAAGGAAAGAGCTCTGCCCAATCGCACCAAGCCCGAAGAGATGACTTCCAAAAGAGGGGAGGTTCTATGATCGATCTCAACTATCCACGTATGAGGGTGGACTTCCCTAAATGGGAAGAAGGAGACCCGATTGGTTGGATTTCGCGTGCAGAGCGATATTTTTGGTACCACAAAACTGCGGACGCATCTATGGTGAAACAGCTATACATCTTGAAGGGGATGCCATACAGTGGTTTGACTAGTTTGAACACACTTATGGAGTCCTTTCATGGTGACAATTTAAAGAAGGATTGCTTATCCACTTCAGACTAACCGATTACGAGAATATTGACGGACAATTAGCAAAGATCCGACAAACCTCCACCATTCAGGAGTACCAAATCAGGTTTGAAAGATTATCTAATCAAACTCATGATTGGTCTCAAAAACAACTATTGATGACCTTCATTAAGGTCTTGAAGCCAGAGATCCGGGGAGAAGTTAAAGCACGACAACCGTACACGCTTATGGCAACCATCTCTTTCGCACGACATCAAGAGGAGCAATTGAATCATGAAGCTTGGAGGACTAGTGTTGCTCCTCAAATAGAAATACTGAAGCCCTCAGCCCCCCCTACTGTCGATCGAGTCCCTACACCAAAGAAGTTGATAAGAGAAGAGCTTCGGGAGCAATCTGCGAAGCGGTTATGTTGGCATTGCGACGAGCCGTGGAGTTACAAGCATTGCTGTAAAAAAGGGAGACTTCTTTTGATTGAACTAGTAGAAGAAGAGGTCATTGAGCATTCAAAAGAGAGCCTTAAACATAACGAAGAAGATGCGGAAGAAGAGCCACAACCGACCGACGTTACAGTACACACACTAGCTGGCTACTCAAACCCGCAAACGATGAAAGGGATACTTCTTATGATTGAACCAATAGAAGAAGAGGTCATTGAACATTCAGAAGAGAACCTTGAACATAAAGAAGATGCGGAAGAAGAGCCACAACCGACTAACGTTACAGTACACGCACTAGCCGGCTACTCAAACCCGCAAACGATGAAAGTTGGTGGCCTTCTCAAACAACAATCGATCACTGTTCTCATCGACACGGGAAGTACTACTAACTTCCTAAATAGTAAGCTTGCTGTTCGGATAGCATTACCTATCGAGAATCGCTGCAGGTTTGATGTTAAGGTCACCGACGGACGGATTTTGAATTGTGATCGTAGGCGCCCGCAGGAGAAACTATTACTGCAGGACCAAGAGATAATTACAGATTTCTTCCTTCTCCCTCTTAACAAACATGAGGCCATGCTTAGAATTAAATAGTTGATGACAATGCGTCCCTTATAGTGTAATTTTTTTGAGTCCCAATTGTAATGAGCCACGGAGCTTGGTGCTTCCTCCAAATTTTTTTTAATCTTACTAGTCTCTGAATCTTCCTGCCATTCTATCTTAATATCCTCAAGGAAGTCGCTGGTCAGAAGTGAAACGGCCGAAACTTCAGCTTGCTCGGGTAGCTGCGAAAGCGCATCTGCAAGAATATTCTCTTTCCCCTTTTTGTAAGTTATTTCATAATCAAATCTAAGAAGTTTTGTTACCCATTTTTGCTGCTCAGGGGATGATATCTTTTGCTCCAAAAAGTACTTGAGGCTTTTATGGTCGGTTTTAATTTGAAATCGTCAACCAATCAAAGTAGGGTCTCCACCTCGTTGCTGTGCGCACAATGGCGAGCATCTCCTTATCATATATTAACTTATTTTGATGGGAGGAAGATAATGTCTTGCTAGTGTATGCGAGTGATCGACTATCTTGCATGAGAATGGCTCCAATTTCGACTCCAAATGCATCGACCTCAATAATGAAGGGTCAGTTGAAATATGGTAGTGTTAGCATCGGCGTCGTCGTCATGGCTGCCTTAAGTTTGTCGAAGGAAGCGGAGGCTCTGTCCAACCATTGGAAGACATCTTTTTCTATTAAGGAAGTAAGTGGTGCATTGATCTTTCCATAGTTTTTCATGAACTTGTGGTAGTAGCTTGTTAAACCCAGAAAGCTATGTAGTAATTTTATGTTTCTCGGGGTCGGTCAGTTTTGCATTGCTCTACTTTTGAAGGGGTCCACTGCCACACCTTCCTCTGATATGATATGCCCAAGATATTCCACCTTCTGTTGAAGAAAGCAAAAATTCGTAGTGGTTGTTGTGTGTTCAAAAGTTGGTTTTCGGTATGTCTTCTTCGCACGCTCGTATTTGATGATACCCGGATCAAAGGTCCAGCTTTGTTAAGATTTGTGCTCCCTTTCATCTAGCAATTCATCTACTATTGGAATAAGGTATTTGTCCTTGATGGTTATACTATTGAGAGCTCGGTAATCAACACATATTCGCCTTGTTCCGTCCTTCTTGCGTACAAGTAGCACCGGTGAAGAGTAGAGGTTGCAACTTGGCCGAATAACTCCTGTTTTGAGCATCTCTTTTACAATCCTTTCTATTTCATCCTTCTGGAGATGTGGATAATGATATGGCTGAGCATTTGTTGAAGATTTGCCTGGAAGGATCGTTATACAATGATCATGCCGACAGGTAAGAGGTAGGTTGCGCAGTTCGTCAAATATATTTGAAAATTCAGCAAGTAAAGGAAGTAGATTTGGATCTTCAAATTCTGTTGGCTCTCCCTTAGTTTGCTGCTCAAGTTGTACCAAAAAGCCGCTGCATGCTTTATACAAAACCTTCTCCATTTGTTATGCGTAAATCGTTGTTATGTCGCCCCCACGTTTCCCGTGCAATGTCACATGTTTCTCCTCACTGTAAAATTTCATAATTAGTTTCATAAAATTCCAGGAAATATCATCCACAAATTTTGGACAAAGTTATCCTATATGCAGGGTACTAAATTAAAAGGAGTATGGAATATCACCCACAAATCGACGACGAGACAAAAGTTATAAATAGGTGCTTGGAGACAGCCCAAAGCCACCCGCCAAATATGACTATCTAAGGAGAACTCCAGAACCAGCCAAGTACCATTATTGATCGTCCAATCATGACTCGACGATGATGACCCACTATTAAAGTGCTAATACGGTGGGTAAACCTACCAACATAAGATGCCACTTGGGAGAACTATGATGACTTGAAGATCAAATTTCCAAAATTCATGAATCGTCAGCCTCGAGGACAAGGCTGATTTGAAGAGGGTAGGTATGTTAGGACTCTAGCTAGGAGAGTCCTAATTGAGAGGGATATTCATGTAAAACCTACCTAAGATGACTCCTATTAAAGAGGTGAAGAGGCCGGCTAAGGTTAGGAGGTTGTTTCTTAGAGAAGAATAAGAAGTTGTAAAACAATTAGAGTCTTGAGTAGGAGTCCTATTAGGAGTTGGTTAGAAGTAGGAGTCTTGAGTAGGAGTCCTATTAGGAGTTAGAGTTTAGAAGCACTATAAATAGTCATGTATTCCTCCTCTTTTCATAAGCAATAGATGAATGCTTTTTGTAGCCTTTGAGCAGCAACTTGGAGAGAGGAACCTCTATAGAGTTCCAAGAAGGCCGATCCCCTAAAGAGATCAACCCTAAGTTTAGAATTTACAAGGGTTCTAACAGAGAACTTCTAGACTTTACAACACTTTTGAGCTCTAAAATCATAGAGAAAGATCAAGCTTTCGGTGCCTTTGGGTTACCCTTTAATTATTGAAAGGGTGGGGTATTTATAGGCCCCAACCTAATTTGAATTTCGAGCTCAAAACTGTCATCTCCCGGAATTCCAAGGTCTGGCAGTTACACCGCTTGACTGGGGCGGTGCACCACTTGGTAGAGCTCGAAGACTGAGCCTCTAGGCGGTGCCACCTCCTGTTAGGGGCGGTTGCACCTCTTGCCAGAGCTCGGAGACCGAGCTCAAGCGGTGCCATCGCCTGACTGGGGCGGTTGCACCGCCCAGCCAGAGCTCGGAGACTGAGCCCTGGGTAGTGCCACCGCTGACCCAGGTGGTGCCACCTCTGGCCAAGTAATCTGGGTCCGAATGGGCTGATCCATTCGGCCCAATTTGGGTCTGTCAAGGGCCCAATTGCCCCCAGATTAAGTTAATTGGATCACCTCCCATTTCTAACTTAATCATCGTGCTAACTACGAATTTCTTAAGACATTTACTGCAACTTGCTCTGGTGCATCAATCGCTACTTCCGGCAAGCTTCCGTCGATCATTCGATGAACCCTCGGTGATACTCCTGCGGACTTCCGGCAAACTCCTGGACTTGCGATGATCCACTTGGCGAGTTCCGACGAGTTTCTTTTGGCAAGCTCCTGGACTTCTCAGATTTGTTCCCGCAGAACCTCCGACGACCGTCCGGACTTCCGTCAAGCTCTCGAACTCCGAACATGATCATAGTCTTTGACTCCAACTCAACTCCTGCTGCATGCCTTACTTTCATCGTAGTTAATCCTGCACACTTAAAACAAAACTTTGATCGAGACAATTAATCCTAAGCAATTAACTAAGTTGTCCGGCATGTCATTGGTCCCTCGATGCTTTGTCTGATTCTTCGGCGCATCGTCCTCTCCGATGGCCTATTGCCCAATCGGCCAGTTGACTCCGCAACTTCGATATCCTTGGCGCAATACCCGCTCTTTTTGACCCGATGCCCAAGTCCACGGCCCGAAGCCTTCTGTCGATACGTCGACCGATCCATCGACCCGACGTCCAATCTTCTAACATGTTCCTCCGGCACAACATGATTTTTCCTGCTTTAATTGTCTCATCCTGATCGAAGCATCCTGCGTCACTCAAAATGCAGATTAAAATATAAACACATATCAAGTGGTTTCATCATCAAAATACGAGATTCAATAGTATATACCTGAAGCTTCACCAAGCTTTTGTTTCGCCCTTTCTACAAGGTACTCTTTGCAGTTCCTCTTCTAGTGCCCATCTTTGCCATAGTGGAAGCACTGGCCTTTGTACTTTGCTAGGTCCTTTTTAGCAACCTTTGCTTTACCTGGTCTGCCCTTGCCCTTTCCCTTCTTAAAGGACTTTTCTACTTTTCTTTTCTTTCTAGTCTCACCAGTGTAGAGAACTGGCTTCTCTTTCTTAATAGTAATCTCTGCCTCCCTCAACATATTGAGGAGCTCTGGGAGAGTCACCTCAAGCTTGTTCATCTTAAAATTTATTATGAACTATGAAATCGAATCTGGTAGGGACTGAAGCACAATGTCCACATACAAGTTATCCTCTAGGACCATTCCTAGACCTATAAGTTTCTCTATCCACTCAATCATCTTTAGGACATAGTTCTGAACCGGTGTCCCCTCAGTCATCCTAGCGCGAAAGAGGCTCTTAGATATCTCATATCGCTAAGTCCTTTCTTGTTCCTCAAACAATTTGTGGACATATAAGAGAATGGATTTGGCGTCTATCTTTTCATGTTATCTCTGTAACTCAGGAGTCATAGAGCCCAACATATAGCACTGATCAAGAGTAGAGTCATCAATGTACTTCACGTAGTGAGTGATCTCATCCTCGCTTGCTCCTTCCTCGAGCGTAGGCATCACTGTATCAAGGACGTATGCAATTTTCTATACCATGAGAATGTTAGAACCCTTGCAGATTCTAAACTTGGGGTTGATCTCTTTAGGGGATCGGCCTCCTTGGAACTCTATAGGGGTTCCTCCCTCCAAGTTGCTGCTCAAAGGCTGCAAAAAAGATTCATCTATTGCTTATGAAAAGAGGTGGAATATATGACTATTTATAGGGCTTCTAAACCCTAACTCCTAATAGGACTCTTACTTAAGACTCCTACTTCTAACCAACTCATAATAGGATAACTACTCAAGACTCATACTTCTAACCAACTCCTAATATGACTCCTACTCAAGACTCATATTCCTTTACAACTCCCTATTCTTCTCTAAGAAATAACCTCCTTACCCTAGCTGGCCTCTTCACCTCTTTAATAGGGGTCGGCTTAGATAGGTTTTACATGAATGTCCCTCTCAATTAGGACTCTCCTAGCTAGAGTCCTAACAGAGAACAACTCTCAAGTTGTAGAGTCAATCTGTATAATTTGGACCAGTGAGGCGGTTGACATCAAGTATGCCACGTAAGGGATTTAAAAGCGACATTTTCTGAAAATAAAGATGCAGCAGAAATGAATAACATGTAGATTTTGCAAGAAATAAACTATCAAGATATAGACTTATATCTTAATATGCTCCCACTATTTTACTAGCGAGTCACGCAACACCCTCAGCACGTGAAACGGAAGTCTCCAGTACACTTCTAGTGGGGATCAGGATCCAATTAGCATCTTAGTGTAACCTCAAGGGACTTGACTAATCACACTAAGCCCAAAAGGTAGGCAATGTTAGGACTCTAGCTAGGAGAGTCCTAATTGAGAGGGACATTTATGTAAAACCTACCTAAGCCGACCCCTATTAAAGAGGTGAAGTGGCCGGCTAGGGTTAGGAGGTTATTTCTTAGAGAAGAATAAGGAGTTGTAAAGGAATAGGAGTCTTGAGTAAGAGTCCTATTAGGAGTTGGTTAGAAGTAGGAGTCTTGAGTAGGAGTCCTATTAGGAGTTGGTTAGAAGTAGGAGTCTTAAGTAAGAGTCCTATTAGGAGTTAGGGTTTAGAAGCCCTATAAATAGTCATGTATTCCACCTCTTTTCATAAGCAATAGATGAATCTTTTCTGCAGCCTTTGAGCAGCAACTTGGAAGGAGGAACCCCTATAGAGTTCCAAGGAGGCCGATCCCCTAAAGAGATCAACCCGAAGTTTAGAATCTGCAAGGGTTCTTGTCACACCCCTCAAAAATATATCCATGATTTTAAAATTTTCATCAAAAACCAATCCATCCAGGATCCAATCACACATTTGAGGTCACTAAGAAAACATTCATATCAAAATTTCACCTCTATAATCGACAAATTTATAAACCCTATGCAGTTCATAAACATACAACCTATCGTTCGATGATTCATAAAATCTGAACCCAACTCACCAAAATAATAACCACAACATAAATTCACCAGTATGGGAGTCTATACAGTCATAAAACCAACATTTACCATAAGTTCATATTATTACACGAATTTAACTTAACATTCCAAAATCCTAGACATAAAAAGAGTCTTTTAAACTTATACAAAATCCACAAGGTTAGATTCATCGTCAACATTTCATTGGATGTAGAGTGTACTTTCGCAACAAAAACATATATACTATTAAAGATCTGCCCAAAGTCTTTTAGTTCTCCACTGCCTCAGCCCAATCGTAATCATTTAAGCGAGCGACAGGCTATCCTAAAAAATTTATATAGCAACGGGGTGAGCATATAGAGCTCAGCAAGTGACTAACATATCCATGGTAAAAGAGGGAAATTTCCAAATAAATAAGGTTTCGTAATGAAAGGCAGAATATAAGAATCCATAAACCTAATCTCATTAGGTGTAGAATCACACATATCATTTCAATCGATATTTTTGGTTCTTAACAGACAGATCATAGAGTAATTGGAGCATATCAATAGAGTATAAAATGTTCCGGAGCATATCAACGGCATATGGAACATTTCGGAGCATGCCAATAACAGATGAAATCTTTCGGAGCATATCAAACAACGAATGAAACGTTTCAGAGTATAACAACAACAAATGAAACGTTTCGGACTCTATGAGTTATAGTCCATAGGTAGTTATAGTCTACAGCATGTGTAGTCATAACTATCGCATTCGCACTCTATGAGTTACTTGGCTTTGTCTATGACTTGTATAGATAAAGCTATTTGTAGAAACTTTACACATAATCAATTTACTTTTACTTACCAAAAAAAAAAAAAATATTTCGGAGCTTATCAGTGGCGTATAAAATGTTCCGAAGCATATCAACGGCGTATGGAACATTTCGGAGCATATCAATAACAAATACCAAACAGAAGCTCAAACGTCGTGTTTGACATTGCATTCATATAATTTCTTATCCAAAGCATGTACAGAAACATATAACCAAAGCTCTAGATATCATATCAAACATATAGAAGGTGCAGTGGGACCGCAGACAGAATGTGAATCATCCATTTCTGAATGACCACCAGACAGAAGTCTTCCACGTTTGGGAGCTCCATCCACCCACGTCTAGGTGAAGTCAGAGGGGGGCCGGCAGAGCATCTCAGGCTCTATGCACATACCCTTTACCATTTCTGGCAAAGGTCCAGATAATCCCACAAACACCAGAGTACAAAAGGCAGTATGAACAATAAATAGCACATATCGGAAGCACACGCGGAACAACAAAACGTACATGTGCCTTTACGAGTCAGTGTGATATAGCATAAAAGTTACACAATATATTCAAGAATGGAAATAGTTTATAGACAAGAGCAAATGAGAATTCAAGCATTAATATAAGCCTTAATTGAGTGAAGGGAACTGAATGAAATCTATTCCCAAGCGAATGAAAACAAGAGATGCGAAATCGATCCAAGTTCAATTTCTGGCAGAAATCAAGAGGCACATTGAACAATTATTTCAGATTGTCAATTATGCTCCAATATCCTCAAGAAAGCTATGGTCGAACAATATATCAATCTATATTCTGATGGAACAAATTTCATATGAAACAGGGTTTACAACACGGAGTTACCATGGATTTAGTAATCAAAGGTCAAAACAAAATCACTGTTTTGCAGAATTCATAGGGTCGGGTTCAACAGATAACAAGATAGGCATATGAATTCCAAATTTATCACTCTATGTGTTAAAAGAAAGGGTTACAAGTCTAGTTTCGAATGAAGTTAGTTTTGTACAAATCAGAATTTCCAACAGGAACTTATAGGTGTTTTAGTACCGAAAGGTCAGAAATTCTGATCCCTGTTTTGCAGCATCTATTGGCTCATTTGAAACAGACGTTTGGGTAAGTATTCGGTGTTCAAAATCTTCAAAATTTGTGTCAAAAGAAAGATACAAGAGTCTAATTTCAAACAAACTAGGTCCTGCTCAAATCTACATTTCGTACTAAAAATTATAGCTGGAAAAGTATATAGGGGTCAGTTTACCGAAAAATTTCAGAATCCATGGTTCTATGTCCAAAGAGAGACATATCAGGTTCTAAATAGAAATCCTTCAGATTATTTTGAATCAACATAAGAACAAAGACTAATATTTCTATAGGATGGGGTTAGAACACTTGCCTTTGAGAATTTTGATTCTAAATGAGAAGATTTGAGCAAGAAACCTTAAAGCCCCAATTTTTCTTCTTCTTCTTCTTCTTCTTCTTCTTCTTCTTCTTCTTTCTTTCTTTCCCTGATCATCCACGTAGCTGCCTTCTCTGGTTCCATAAGAACGAAGGCAGAGAGGCTTAAATGGTGGGATTTGTATTTTTGTGCATTTTGCAGTTTAGTCCTTGTTTTTATTATATTCACGATTAGGTCCTCAGGGTTTACATATAGGTCCTCAGATTCTTTTTTTTTTAACAAATCTCCCAAATCTTAAGAATAAGTTACCTCTGATTCATACTCTAGCTCTTTTGTCAAATTTAAAATAGATACTTACATTATCACTAGAAACTTATACGAAAATTCAGAAATGAGGGATGTTACAGTTCTAACACCTGGTATCAGAGCAGTATTCTTGGTATCTCACTGCCCTTCCATAGCCATCCATCAAACCTCCACAACTGTCCAAAGCAATTCCCATAATTGCTTAAAAGATCGTCGCCAAATTCCGCCATCATCTCCACCACCACGGATCATCCTTTGATCTCCCCGTGAATTGCAACAGGTTCTGGTTTCCTACCTTAATGCTGCTGCAATTTAGTTATCCTTATTCAAAAATTCTAAATAAATTGTTCCTATATTGCTGCATAAACTTTTCATCATAAAGTTTTCATCTCTTCGACGAAAGATACATTGCAGAATTCTAGCCGCATAGCACCATCTGTTTGATCTTGCTACTGTGCTTTTTCTATCCAAATTTCTACGAAATTTTTATGACATCTTTGACACTTCCTAACAGCAGATTTCTCTTTGGTTTTTTCAAAAAATTCTCAATATAAACCATTGATCTTTTACGTCTAATCTGCTATACTTGAAAATCTGCATTGTAAAATTTCAGCCGCATAGCACTGTTTGTTTTATCTTGATACAATATTTTTTTTTATCCAAATTTCTATGAAATTTTTATGATAGCTTTGACACTTCCTAACAGTAGATTTTCCTTTGGTTTCATCGAAAAATTCTCAATATAAACTACTGGTCTTTTATGTCCAATCTGCTACACTTGAAAATCTATGCTGCAGAAAATTTCAGCCGCATATTGTTGTTTTAACCCATCTATTTGTAAACTTTTTTGAATAAAATTTCTTATACACTTCATAGATTATCTTGGCTTCCATCTAAAATTGATCTATTGAGAAATTCCTCTCTAAAAACGATTTTGTGTTGCTGCAAATTTTCGTCGTAAACCTTTGAAATTTTTCGACGAGAATTCTGCTATCGCAACTTGCACCAATTTTCTTGCTGTTATACTGCCGAAATTCTCTTGATTAAATTAGACATCCTTGCTGTCATATAAACTGTGATTTTGCTATCAATTCCCTCCTCAAATCTCTCAAGTTTTTGGTAGAAATTACATCGAGAAACCATTGTTTCTTCGACGACAATTCTACTCTTACAAGACAGCACATACTTGCTGCAAATTCCACTGATTTCTATCAAACCTTTGCTGCCATCTACCACAGATCCAAAACTTTCATCCACAGCCCTAAAACTGCACTAAACCACACCCTCAAACTGCACCCAAAATAGCCACAAATCAAGCCTAAACCGTAGCCTACATCCACCAATCCACCAACCCTTTCGACCATCACCTCTCTCAACCAATACATGCCCTTAACCCGACAACAAAAGAGAGATCTTAACATTACAGATTTGGTGGCTTATACTATGGCATCTGAGGAGGTAATCTAATCAAACTCATGATTGGTCTCAAAAACAGCTATTGAGGACCTTCATTGAGGGCTTGAAGCCGAAGATCCGAGGAGAAGTTAAAACACGACAATCGTATACGCTTATGGCAGCCATCTCTTTCGCACGACATCAAGAGGAGCAATTGAACCATGAAGCTCGGAGGACTAAGGTCGCTCCTCAACCAGTAATATTGAAGCCCTCAGCCCCCCTTACTGTCGACCAAGTCCCTACACCAAAGAGGTTAACAAGAGAAGAGCTCGGGAGCAATATGCGAAGGGGTTATGTTGCCATTATGACGAGCCGTGGAGTCGTGAGCATCGTTGTAGTAAAGGGGGACTTCTAATGATTGAACCGATAGAAGAAGAGGTCATTGAATATCCAGAAGAGAGCCTTGAACATGAAGAAGAAGATGTAGAGGAAGAGCCACAACCGATCGAAGTTACGGTACATACACTAGCTGGCTACTCAAACCCGCAAACGATGAAAGTTGGAGGCTTTCTCAAACAACAACCGATCACTGTTCTCATCGACACGGGCAGCACTAATAACTTCCTAAACAGTAAGGTTGCTGTCCATATGAACTTACCTTTTGAGAATTATGGCAGGTTTGTCGTTAATGTCGCCAACGGACGGATTTTGAAGTGTGATCATAGGTGCCTGCAAGTGAAACTATTGCTGCAGGACCAAGAGATAATTGCAGATTTCTTCCTCCTCCCTCTTGATGATCATGAGGCCATACTCAGAATTAAATGGTTGATGACATTAGGTGATATTTCTTGGAATTTTATGCAACTAATTATAAAATTTTACGGTAACGAGAAACAGGTGATACTGCACGGAAAACGTGAGGGCGATGTAACGATGATTTGCACACAACAAATGGAGAAGGTTTTGCATAAAGCATGCAGGGGCTTTTTGGTACAACTTGAGCAGCAAATTAAAGGAGAGCCAATAGAATTTGAAAATCCAAACCTATTTCCTTTGCTTGCTGAATTTTCAGATATATTTGACGAGCCGCACAACCTACCTCTTACTCAGCCATATCAGTATCCACATCTCTAGAAGGATGAAATAGAAAGGATTATAAAAGAGTTGCTTGAAACAAGAGTTATTCGGCCAAGTTGCAACCTCTACTCTTCACCGGTGCTACTTGTATGCAAGAAGGATGGAACATGGCGAATATGTGTTGATTATCGAGCTCTCAATGGCATAACCATCAAGGATAAATACCCTATTCCAGTAGTAGATGAATTGCTAGATGAAAGGGAGCATAAATCTTCATAAAATTGGACCTTCGATCCGGGTATTATCAAATATGAGTGTATGAAGAAGTCATACCGAAAACCGCCTTTCGAACACACAACGGCCACTACGAATTTTTACTTTCTTCAAAAAAAGGTGAAATATCTTGGGCATATCATATCAGAGGAAGGTGTGATGGTGGACCCCTTCAAAATTGATGCAATGCAAAACTGGCCTACCCCGAGGAACATAAAATTGCTACATGGCTTTCTGAGTTTAACAGGCTACTACTGCAAGTTCGTGAAAAACTATCGAGAGATCAGTGCATCACTTACTTCCTTACTAAAAAAAGATGTCTTCCAATGGTCGGACAGAGCCTCCATTGCCTTCGATAAACTTAAGACAGCCATGACGACGATGCCGGTGCTAACACTACCAGATTTCAACCGACCCTTCATTATTGAGGCCGACGCATCTGGAGTCAGAATTGGAGCCATTCTTATGCAAGATGGTCGACCACTCACATACACTAGCAATGCATTATCTCCCTCCCATCAAAATAAGTCAACATATCATAAGGAGATGCTCGCCATTGTGCGCGCAGCAACGAGGTGGAGACCCTACTTGATTGGCCGATAATTTTAAATTAAAACCGACCATAAAAGCCACAAGTACTTTTTGGAGCGAAAGATATCATCCCCTGTGCTAGTCATAGGTGCCCAGCAAGCCAATCACGTGAGTGATGGCACGTGTGACTTAATACAGAATCTTTTTTGCTTATTATATTTTGGCGTATATCACTTTATAACTATTGCATATGTGCATATATATATTGTGATGTCCTTGGATTTGTGCAATGGGAATCGGATCGTGATGAGATCACGGAATGCTGGATGGTTAATGATGCCTTGTTGTCAGACAGCGATTCCGTAGTCCTAGTGGTGTATCTGGTTCTTAGACTTGAGACACCAAGAATGTCCTATATGAGTGCTCCACTCTTTGATACCAGACTTATAGGTTTGGCTGTCCCAGATCTAGTATAGCTAGTCATTGGGAATGGTAGTCGACCTTACGAGGGCTATTGAGTGTCGATAGAGGATCATCCACTCTCGGCGTCATGAGAGGAATATCCCATGTGTTCTTGCTCAGACAAATCCCTGGCCAGGGTCATTCGGGTTGAGAGAGAAAGAGTTCTCCGGGAGAATCCGATTAGAGCGAGACTCGAGTAGAAACCGTATGGGTCTGACAGCACCATGCTCAATATACGGTCTCTGGGATATTAGATGGATGAGGGACTATAGGTACACGGTAACTGAGGACAGACAGGTCCAATGGATTGGATTCCCCTGTATCGTCTAGGGACTACGGCGTAGTGGCCTAGTACGTCCGTAGTCGATAAGTCGAATGAATTATTACAGAGATAATAATTCACTGAGTTAGAAGGAGTTCTGACGGGTATGACTCACGGCCAGCTCGATATTGGGCCTAGAGGGTCACACACATATGGTAGGTATTGCGATGAGTAGAGGTTCGGATATGAGATATCCGACGGAGCCCTTGTCTTATTGGATGCAGATCCAATACCCACTAGGGAAGGACCCATTAGGGTTTGACACGGGACTTCTATAAATAGGAGGGATTTAGAGCCTCATAGGCTAGAGTCTTTGCTTGCCTTTCCTATTTTCCTCTCCCTCTACACCTCAGAGCAGGCCTAGAGTTTTGAGGAGCGTTGTCGCAACCCTACTGTGTGGATCACCACTAGAGAGGAGGATGCTTGACCTCCTTCACCCTCTCCTAAGGATCTGTAAGGAAATAGGGATATACGATCTCCCTAGGTAACACAATCTACTTTATACGTAGTTTTGAGTTTCGCAGATTTTGCGCACCAATCTTCGCACGACGACGAACATCTTTTTGGGAATCGGGGATTTTGTTTTCTTGTTTTTCCGCTGCGCATATGATGTCGCCCCCAAGATTTCCCAACACCCTGAGCAGCAAAAATGGGTAACAAGACTTCTTGGATTTGATTATGAAATAATTTATAAAAAGGGGAAAGAGAATGTTCTTGCATATGCGCTTTCGCAACTACCCGAGCAAGTTGAAGTTTCGGCCATTTCACTTCCGACCAGCGACTTCCTTGAGGATATTAAGATGGAATGGCAGGAAGATTCAGAGACTAGTAAGATTATAAAAAAATTGGAGGAAGCACCAAGCCCCATGGCTCATTACAATTGGGACTCAAAAGAATTACATTATAAGGGACTCATTGTGCTTATGATAAATTCTACTTGCATCTTCACGAGCAGATTTTGGACAAAGCTATTCCATATACAGGGTACTAAATTATAAAGGAGTATGACATATCACCCACAAACCGACGGTCAGACGGAAGTTGTAAATAGGTGCTTGGAGACAACCGAAAGCCACCCACCAAATATGACTACCCAAAGAGAATTTCAGACTAAGCCATGTGCCATTATTGATCGACGGATCGTGACTCGATGATGACGTTCCACTACTGAATTGCTAATACAGTGGGAAAACCTACTAATAGAAGATATTTATGTTATTTCTTAGAGAAGAATAAGGAGTTGTAAAGGAATATGAGTCTTGAGTAAGAGTCCTATTAGGAGTTGGTTAGAAGTAGGTGTCTTGAGTAGTAGTCCTATTAGGAGTTGGTTAGAAATAGGAGTCTTAAGTAAGAGTCCTATTAGGAGTTAGGGTTTAGAAGCCCTATAAATAGTCATGTATTCCACCTCTTTTCATAAGCAATAGATGAATCTTTTCTGTAGTCTTTGAGCAGCAACTTGGAGGGAGGAACCCCTATAGAGTTCCAAGGAGGCCGATCCCCTAAAGAGATCAACCCCATGTTTAGAATCTGTAAGTGTTCTAACATGCAACACTTGCCGATCAAAACTCCTTGTGATTCTTGTCCTGTTTGGCCTCTAAATCATCATGGTCTCGAGGGACTTGACTAACCATGATGCTCAGTTTAGTCAACACCTTCGTTACAAGATGAGTCTGATTTGAGGATATACCCTCGAGAGACTTGGCTAAGCATACCATGTCCTCAGGTCACTGCTGACATCTCTATATCGTAAGCAAGATAGCGAGTCACGATATAGGTGAGCCTCGAGGGACTCGACCAACTCAACCTATACTGGGAATCGATTCCTACCTATAATGATGGAAGGCCATGTGGGTCAATCTAATTGCCTCACGTTTACCGACTTTGTTAGGATCAAGAGCACTAAGAGGGGGGGGGGGTGAATTAGTGCAGCGGAAAACTTTTGACGATTAAAAAGTGTTCGTACGATAAAAATGATTTTAGTAAGAAAGCCGATTCGTAAATCACTTTAACTTTTGATTAAGCGAGATGCAGCAAAGATATAAATGCAGTTTGCAGTTATGGTTCAAATCAGATAGTAGGCGCAAACTGAAATATGATATTCGTATGAAAAAACTGATTTACGTCTAAATGTTGATTCATAAATCACTTGATTAAGCGAGATGCAGTTAAAGCAAGGATATAAAGGCAGTTTGCAGTTATAATAGAAATCAAAACGTAAGCGCAAACTGAAATATGATGATCGTACGATAAAACTGATTTACGTCTAAACGCCGATTCGGAAAGTGCAAATCTTGAAACCCAATCGTATATGCGCAGAAAGCAGTAAGCTTTTGAGGAGGTTTGCAGTAAAGATAATATGCTCAAAGTAAATGCAAACCGAGATTTAGAGTGGTTCGGTCAATCGTGACCTACTCCACTTTTGGCTTCCTCCACCGACGAGGTCACCGATGTCAACTAGAGGCCTTCCTTCAATAGGCGAAGGCCAACAACCCTTTTACAGTTTCACTCCTTTTGACGGGCTTAGGAGACAACCCTTACAGAATTTTCTCTCCTCTCTTTAAAGATCAGAACATGGAAAAAAAGAGGGAGAGGAACTTTTGGCCTTTAGAACAATTTTGAGCTCTAAGAATCACAGAATAAGATTAGGATTTCGGTATATTTTGAGTTACCTTTCAGTGCTGAATGGGTTGGGTATTTATAGGCCCCAACCCAGTTTGAATTTGGAGCTCAAAACTGTCAATTCCTGGAATTCCGGGATCTAGCGGTTGCACCGCCTGACTGAGGCGGTTGCACCGCCTGGCAGGGATCAAAGACTGAGCCTCTGGGCGGTGCCACCTCTGTCATGGGCAGTTGCACCTCTTGCCATAGCTCAAAGACCGAGCTCAGGCGGTGCCACCGCCTGACTAAGGCGGTTGCACCGCTCAGCCAGAGCTCGGAGACCGAGCCCAAGCGGTGCCACCTCTTGGCTGGGGTGGTTGCACCGCCCAGTCTTGCTCAGAGACTGAGCCCAGGTGGTGCCACCACCTGACTTGGGCGGTTCAACCGCCTGGCAGAAATCAGGGTCCGAATGGGTTGATCCATTCGACCCAATTTGTGTTTTTTAGGGGCCCAATTGCCCCAAGATTAAGTTAATGGGACCACCTCCCATTTCCAACTTAATCATTATGCTAACTATGATATTTCCTAAGATATTTACTGCAACTTGCTCCGGTGCGTCAATCGCTTCTTCCGGCAAGCGTCCCGCGAACTTCCGTCGATCATCCGATGAACCCTCGGTGATGCTCCTGTAGACTTCCGGCAAACTCCTGGACTTGCGACGATCCACTTGGCGAGTTCCAACGAGCTTCTTTGGCAAGCTCATGGACTTCTCGGATTTGTTCCCGCAAAACCTTCGACGACTGTCCGAACTTCCGTCGAACTCTCGAACTCCCAATGTGATCATTGTCTTGACTCCGGCGCAACTCCTACTGCATATCTTATTTTCATCATAGTTAATCCTGCACACTTATCTCAACATATAGATTAGATAACAAATGACAATTGACTTCATCATCAAAATCCGAGATTCAACAATCTCCCCCTTTTTGATGATGACAATTAATTGGTAATGGAGTTAACCTTAACTCCCCCTGTCTATATGCCATACTTGAGATAAGTCATTCTTGAATTCAAAACCTTTGAATTCAAGAGACATATTGATAAGTTAAAATCATTTAAACTTATCAATACTCCCATCATGATTCCCATCATGATGTTTCTCTCTGAAGATGATGTCAAGGCTTGACATTCATTTTCAAATTTTACATAACAAGTGTGAATGATGGTAATAGTAGCAATTCATCATATTGTAAGATATCAACATGTAAAACTGTGAAGTAAGATTTTGATATCATTACATGATACAAACAAGGCATAATGCAAATTATAGCAATCATAGCATCAATTCATGTATCTCTTGGTGATGCAAGCATGGCATTAATACTCATATATTTCTCCCTCTTTGTCATCAACAAAAAGCATGATAATTGTGATAGCAGGAGAACAATAAGCGAATTTTGAGCATAAGTGTGATAGTTGTTCATGCCTTTACATGTTATTTTCCAATAGTAAGTGATAGGAAATCAATTATACAAGCATATAAAGGAAAGCATGATACTTAGATTGCTTTGAATACTTCTTCCGTTTTATTTGTTATAATCATTTTGCATGAAGGAGGAAGGCTATTTGTGATTTTACTTTGAAGTTAAAATTGATGAGAGATTAAATCATGCTTCATTTTTACAAGGATCAAGATATGTATGTGAAACAAATCTTTGCAAGTAAAAACACTATCATCCATATTTCAAGATGGAATTTATAAGCAGGAATCATTTCATCAAATCCATTTCAGAAAAATATTTTTCATAAGTGTATGAGAAAATCCGATTGTTAGGATACCGATTGTTAAGCGAATCCGAAAATAAAATTAACACTTTCATGCATTCGGACAAGACTATGCTATAGATTTTCAAATATAATTTCCAGCATGTTATTTAGGCATGTAATGGCAATCAGGTGATTTGATCATTCAATAAAGTCCGAAAAATAATTTTAACTAGTTTATGTATTCGGACACATCAACATTCCTAATTCTCTTCTTATGAAATCAAATTGTTCTTCACTTAGAGGTTTTGTAAAAATATCAGCTAGTTGATGTTTAATGTTATAATAATATCATGGCAATGTCATGACTCATCAACTGCATTGGTATATCATTTTCTCAAATCATATTTATCATGGAAACCAAGGCACAAGGTTTTCAAAGTAGTTTTAAAAACATTTAGTTTCAATGTAAAATTCGACAATAAATAACGAGATTAAACAATGAGAGATGTTTGTAACTCTGCATATGCTCACAAATAAATACATCAGGTAACCATATTAAGGATCCAAGCAAAGGGCATCATGGTGAGTAACATAAAGAGTTTACAATAACAATAGGTGATTGTGTTCATATATACACATACAAGCTCATTCAGGAGATGGAAAATTAAAGTGCCTAAATAAGGAGTCAAATTGAAGATGAATTTGCTACAACTCAGATAGGATTTGATCTTGTCGATGTTCAAGCCGTTCTTATCTTTGTTCAAATCGGTCCATCCGAATCCCAATATCTTCGATAGATGATGTATGAGCTTGCTCAAATGAATGTGTTTCCTCAAAGGGATAGATCAGAGGAGATTGAGTACCCCTAAAGACTGGTATTTCCGGTTCTAGTTCAGGTTGAGGGGGATCAGTTCTTCTAGGCATTCTAACCCAGTTACCGTTTCTATAAACACATCTTAATCGGTGAAGTAGATTTTTATTTATTATGCTAAACCTATCTACTTTTATTACTTCTTCTTCCGGTGGTATTGGAATATCGTAGGCTTTCAGTATTCTAGTGATTATACCACCATATGGAAGCATCATGTCTTTCTTAGATAATTCTAACATGTTTTGCTAGATAAGATAACCAAGACAGATGTCATGTCCTTTCATGATCCAATACATAGTTCCTAATTCTATTTGGCTTACTTCATCATGATGGTATTGTTTAGGGAGAATGATGCTAGTTAGGATATGATGAAGTACCTTAGTGTTTAGTGGCAGTTGATGTTCACAACTTTTAGGAACAAATGCTAAGTTGGGATTGGCGAAAATTGTTCCTAAGGCTTCAACATATGTTGTCCCAATAATTTCATCATCCCATGATCCTCTAAAGTAAAGTCCTCTATTTTTTATGGGAATGCCTATCATGTTGCAAATGAATTTATCCGTAATGGAGATGTGTTGTCCTAAGAGATAGGTAGGCATTCTTTCTTCTTCATCTACTTGTATATTGTTGTAAAACAATCTAACAAGTCTTGGATAGATGGGTTCACTAATTTGTAAAATAGGGAGTAGATCTAAGTTTGCAAACCATTGGATTGTCTCTAAGTCTCTTAGTTCATTTAAATATATATGTTTTCCCTTATTGACACTCCAAAGTTCGAAAGAGGAAAACTTTTCAGCATGATATTTTGAATCGAAAAGGGTAAAATCAAAATCTTCCACTAATCTCCTCTTCCCTTTGTCCCTTGAGGATCTTCTAGACCCCATAACTACTGCTATTTAAGAGGATAGTAATGAGCAAGAGTAAATGAATCAAAAACAGAATTTAAGGGGTTCTTAGAGAATACCTTAGTGAGATCTTCAATAGAAGGAGAGATTGTTGATCTTTTGCTTCAAAATGAGGAGTATTTGGGATGCTATGAGGGGTGAAATGGAGGTGGCGAAGCTTTGGAAGAGTAAAGAGGGGAAGGGAGTGAGTTGGGGTCGGTTCCACCGCCGGCCCTAGCTCGGGTTAAAAGAGGCAGAATTGCGGGCAGTTGCACCGCTAGCTAGGGTGGTGCAACCGCTTGCAACACGTGACAGCCGGAGGTGCTACCTCCAACTAGGGCGGTGAGCACTTGTTATGACTGCAGTGTGATCTGATTTGAATGTTTTTGGCTTGAGAAGAATTTTCATTCAGAGCAATCAACTTTACTTTCCTAATGACGTAAGAATTTTCATTGTAAGATAAGAAATTTTACATGATCAAGATAGATCTTGTGACGTGCATACTCTAAATGTCGTGCACATGTTTGTGATAGATTGTTCAGGTTGGTAAGCCTTGCAAGTTCATGACAAACTTAGTAAGTTCATGATATAGTTGGATTCGAAAGTAACGAATCGATGAAATCAATGAGTTTGAAAATCTAGAGGATATGTGAAGTGAGAATCATGGGTTTTCAATTCTAAGAGATCAAATAGGATTGTATCTATATCGCATTTGTAATTTTAACTTTCTAATCCTCTTCTGTTATTTAGACTAGAGAGCATCGCGAGTTCTTTTTGGATCTCGGGTCATGAATATCGAGAATCCAAAGAGCAAGATATTATTTCTTGCTCCCAGCTTAAGATGTTTTATGTCTTTACAAGAAAGGATGATCTTCAGGTACCCATTTGCTTTTGGGTGCCTCAAAAATAGATCTATATTGTTTATCATGCTGCATAGAATTTATCATGGTTCCTTTAGGAATACAAATTAATTTGTTCGGACTAATTTTCTTGAATGGGCAATAATGTGTTTTGTGTCCAAGTTTGCAACAAAAGTTGCATTTGGTTTGGTGTCGAACCTGTAAGATGGGGCCTTTTATGAAGGTGGTTGGATTTTGGTGAGGACTTCTCACAAATCCAATTTCACTTCTTTTGGGAACGTGACCCTTGTTTGCAAGGATCATGTTCAAGGACTTGCTACCAACCTCGAATTTTTTCAAGGTGTCCTTAAGTAGCAAGTTTTCCTTTTGGAGAGTTTCTAGATCATGGCATTTTATGCATGAACCTAAACTATCATGATATTCAGTTTTTAACTTATCAAAATTACAAGTAAGACTATCATGCTCCTTTGTTAGCAATTTATATTTTCTACTAATAATCTTACATTCATCAAATAAGTCATGGAAGGAATTTAATAATTCATCAAATGATAAATCTGCATCTATTAAATTTGTTACCTCCTCTCCGATGGCCATTAAGGCATAATGAGCAACTTGCTCGGTGTTGGACTCCTCTTCTTCGGACGCGCTCGAGTCATCCCACGTTGCTTTAAGCGCCTTCTTCTTTGATGTTCTCTTTTTGACTTGGGGACAATCACTTTTGTAGTGTCCCGGCTTTTTGCACTTGTAGCAAATAACATGGTCCTTCTTGGGTTCAAGTTTATTTTTTGTGTCATTCTTAAACTTGTTTCTTTTAATGAATTTTATAAATTTTCTTGTTAGAAGTGCCAAGTCATCGTCACAGTCCGCATCACTTGAGTTTTCTCTCAAGTGGTCTTCTGAAGTTCTAAGTGCCACATCCTTCCTGTTCTTTGGAAGGATGTCTTCTTGCTCTTCATGAGCTTTGCAAATCATCTCGTAGGTCATTAATGACTCGATTAGTTCTTCAAGAGGGAAGTTGTTTAGATCTTTTGCCTCTTGAATAGCTGTGACTTTAGGATCCCAACTCTTAGGAAGGGATCTTAGAATCTTATTTACGAGCTCAAGATCCGAAAAACTTTTTCCGAGTCCTTTTAGACCGTTGACGACATTCGTGAAGCGGGTAAACATGTCGCCAATAGTCTCACTCGGTTTCATCTGGAAAAGTTCGAAATAATGTAACAAAAGATTGATTTTTGACTCTTTCACTCTACTTGTGCCTTCGTGAGTCACTTCGAGTGTGTGCCAAATATCAAATGCAGTTTCACAAACCGAAACATGGTTGAACTCATTTTTATCAAGCGCCCAAAATAAGGCATTCATAGCCTTTGCATTAAGAGCGAAAGCCTTCTTCTCCAAGTCATTCCAATCGATCATTGGAAGAGAAGACTTCGAAAATCCATTTTCGACAAGATTCCAAAGTTCAAAATCCATAGAAATAAGAAAGATCCTTATTCGGGTCTTCCAATAGGTGTAGTCCGTCCCTTTGTAATAGAATGACCCTCTTGGTTTCCGGCGTATGCCATCTCTCTTGGGTTTTAATCCGTTTGAGAGTTAACCCCGCTCTGATACCAATTGTTAGGATCAAGAGCACTAAGAGGGGGGGGGGGGGTGAATTAGTGCAGCTGAAAACTTTTGACGATTAAAAAGAGTTCGTACGATAAAAATGATTTCAGTAAGAAAGCCGAAAACACTTTAACTTTTGATTAAGCGAGATGCGGCAAAGATATAAATGCAGTTTGCAGTTATGGTTCAAATCAGATAGTAGGCGCAAACTGAAATATGATATATGTACGAAAAAACTGATTTACGTCTAAATGCTAATTCATAAATCACTTGATTAAGCGAGATGCAGTTAAAGCAAGGATATAAAGGCAGTTTGCAGTTATGATAGAAATCAAAACGTAAGCGCAAACTGAAATATGATGATCGTACGATAAAACTGATTTACGTCTAAACGCCGATTCGGAAAGTGCAAAGCTTGAAACCCAGTCGTATATGCGCAGAAAGTAGTAAGCTTTTGAGGAGGTTTGCAGTAAAGATAATATGCTCAAAGTAAATGCAAACCGAGATTTAGAGTGGTTCGGTAAATCGTGACCTACTCCACTTTTGGCTTCCTCCACCGACGAGGTCACCGACGTCAACTAGAGGCCTTCCTTCAATAGGCGAAGGCCAACCACCCTTTTACAGTTTCACTCCTTTTGACAGGCTTAGGAGACAACCCTTACAGAATTTTCTCTCCTCTCTTTAAAGATCGGAACTTGGAAGAAAAGAGTGAGAGGAACTTTTGGCCTTTACAACAATTTTGAGCTCTAAGAATCATAGAATAAGATCAGGATTTCGGTGTGTTTTAAGTTACCTTTTAGTGCTGAATGGGTGGGGTATTTATAGGCCCCAACCCAGTTTGAATTTGGAGCTCAAAACTATCAATTCCCAGAATTTCGTGATCTGGCGATTGCACCGCCTGGCAGAGCTCGAAGACTGAACCTCTGGGCGGTGCCACCTCTGTCAGGGGTGGTTGCACCTCCTGCCAGAGCTCGAAGACCGAGCTCAGGCGGTGCCACCGCTTGACTCAGGCGGTTGCACCGCTCAGCCAGAGCTCGGAGACCGAGCCCAGGCGGTGCCACCTCTTGGCTGGAGCGGTTGCACCGCCTAGTCTCGCTCGGAGACTGAGCCCAGGCGGTGCCACCGCCTGACTTGGGCGATTCAACCGCTTGGTAGAAATCAGGGTCCGAATGGGTTGATCCATTCGGCCCAATTTGGGTTTTTCAGGGGCCCAATTGCCCCAAGATTAAGTTAATGGGCAAGCTCATGGACTTCTCGGATTTGTTCCCGCAGAACCTCCGACGATTGTCCGAACTTCCGTCGAACTCTCGAACTCCCAATGTGATCATTGTCTTGACTCTAGCGCAACTCCTACTGCATATCTTATTTTCATCGTAGTTAATCTTGTACACTTATCTCAACATATAGATTAGATAACAAATGACAATGGACTTCATCATCAAAATCATAGATTCAACATAGTTAATATTATCGAGAGAGATGTTTGTATGATTTGATCTCTTAATATGACATGTCACACATATACATATTTAATATTTATCTACATCGCCTGCAAATATATATACATATCTAGTATGTCTATAAGCAATCACACCAGATGATCATGGATCACAACCTATTGTGATCAGACCCGAGCCAGTAGCCTGATCACTCACATCAAGATCTATATACGTAACGATGCATCTTCATGCCCTGTGATCGTACATCTCATTCTCGTCGGTTCCATCGACATCTCGATACATCTCCATGCATCGCAATCGTCCGTCTCGTGGGTCCCGCTATCGCATCCACGCTCCCGCTGCGCCTTCTCATATGATTGCAACTTAATTATAGGCACGTAGGCTCGACAATAAATGAGAAATATAAAGGAGGCTCGCAGACCCCAATAATAATAATCACAAGTACACACATCACACGGTCCATGATTATCCGTCCACATAACATACATCACTTGTATAAATAATCATCATCATGTAGGAATACTAGATAATGATAAAAATAATAATCAATTAAACTTTTTAATTAATTACTATTTTATGAAATCAAGGACATGTAGGGAATTTATGAATTTCTAAGGGTATTTTCATAATTTGGACAAAAGGGACAGAACTGAAATTTCTAAAAATTCACAAGGGCAAAACTATCCTTTTGCCCAAAACCCTAAGCCCCTCTTCCTCTCCCCTACTGTTGCCGCTGCCGTCGCCACAGTACCGGCAGCAGCCTATGCGGCGGGGGGCAGGGCGCTGCCCTCGCCTGTAGGCGGCACGCCCGCTAGCGGCGTTGCCACTGTAGGTGGGCGCCCCTGCGGGCGCCGCCACCTCCGCAAATGGTTCTGCCAATGGGGAAGTGCCCATAGCCATTGATGCCCCGCCGAGCGGCCGCCCTCGCGGAGGGGTTTTACCCGTGGGTCCAACACCCGCAGGTGCTTCCCTTGCGGGCTGCCTGTGAGCAAGCGTCGCTGTGGGCGCTGTGCTCGCAGGCAACGACCGCGGGTGCCGATGCTGCCCCTAGTGCACGGGCACAGTGCCCGCGCAGGTGGCCGTCGTGCTTGCGGCCCTACTTGCGGGCACTGCTATAGGGGGCCTGCCTGCACGCAAGCAGACGGTAGTGCTGCCATCTGTGACGACAGCAAGGGCAGCAATAGTTGCTGTCCTTTCTCGCTTTTGCGTAAATGATTTTGACGTCAAAAGCTTCTCCAAAATACAACACACGCAGTTCAAAACCAATCTTTCGCACGAACAACCTAGGTCTGATACCACTATTGGGAAATCTTGGGGGTGACATCACATGCGTAGCGGAAAAACAAGAAAAACAAAATCCCCTATTCCCAAAGAGATGTTCATCGTCATGCAAAGATTAGTGTGCAAAATCCGCGAAACTTAAAACTGTGTATAGAGTAGATTGTGTTACCAAGGGAGATCGTATATCTCTGTTTTCTTATAGATCTTTAGGAGAGGGTGAAGGAGGTCAAGCGACCTCCTCTCTAGCGGTGATCCACACAGCAGGACTGCATCGACGCTCCTCAAAACTCCAGGCCTGCTCTGAGGTGTAGAGTTGGAGGAGAATAGGAAAGACAAGCAAAGGCTCTAGCCTATGAGGCTTTGAATCCCCTATCAAAACCTAATGGATCCTCCCCTAGTGGGTATTTGATCCACATCTAATTACCTAAGCCTTTTAGATTAGTGGATCTCTATCCAATAATCTCTCATGGGCTCTTATTTTATCTTGTCCATGGGATCCAATAATTCAGGGGCTTATTGGATATCCAATAAGACAGGGGCTCTGGCGGATATCTTATATCCGAACCTTTACTCATCGCAATGCCTACCATATGTGTGTGACCCTCTAGGCCCAATATCGAGCTGGTCGTGAGTCATACCTGTTAAAACCCCTTCTAACTTAGTGAATTATTATCTTTATAATAATTCACTCGACTCATCGACTACGGACGTACTAGGCCACTATGTCGTAGTCCCCAGACGATACAAGCGAATCCAATCCATTGGACCTATCTATCCTCAGTTACCATATACCTATAGTTCCTCATCCATCTAATATCCTAGAGACCGTATATCTAGCATGGTGTTGTCAGACCCATATGGTTTCCACTTGAGTCTCGCTCTAATCAGATTCTTCTGGAGAACTCTTTCTCTCTCAACCTGAATGACCCTGGCTAGGGATTTGTCTGAGCAAGAACACATGAGATATTCCTCTTATGACGCCAAGAGTGGATGATCCTCTATCGACACTCAATAGCCCTCGTAAAGTCGATTGCCACTCCCAATGACCAACTGTACTAGATCTGGGACAGCCAAACCTATAAGTCTGGTATCAAAGAGTGGAGCACTCATACAGGACATCCTTGGTGTCTCAAGTCTAAGGACCAGATACACCACTAGGACTACGGAATTGCTGTCTAACAATAAGGCATCATCAACCATCTAGCATTCCGTAAGCGGATCAATCAATGAACTCATTCTCCAATGAGCACCTGTACTGTATCACTAGTGTCCCCACACGAGCAGCTATATGACCAACTACATCCATCATATGGACGGGTATACAGCACACTGGTCTATCCGATTATCACGAAGTCCCTCTCGAGTAACCTATGATCGAGATTATTTATGATCTATGTTTAAAGGTGAATCGATTTCATTATCACGATCCGATTCCCATTGCACAGATCCAAGGACATCACAATATATACATGTATATATGTAATAGTTAATATAAAGCGATAAATGCCAAAATATAATAAGCAAAAAAAGATTCCGTGTCAAGTCACACCTGTCATCACTCACGTGATTGGTTTGTTGGGCACCTATGACTAATCGTCTGGGGACTACGGCATAGTGGCCTAGTACGTCCATAGTTGATGAGTCAAGTAAATTATTATAGAGATAATAATTCACTGAGTTAGAAGGAGTTCTGATAGGTATGACTCACAACGAGTTTGATATTGGGCCTAGAGGGTCACACACATATGGTAGGCATTGCGATGAGTAGAGGTTCGGATATGAGACATCTGCTAGAGCCCCTATCTTATTAGATATCCAATAAGCCCCTGAATTATTGGATCCCATGGACGAGATCCAATAAGAGCCCATAAGAGATTATTGGATAGAGATCTATTAATCTAAAAGGCTTGGGCAATTGGATGCAGATCCAATACCCATTGAGGGAGAATCCATTAGGGTTTGATAGGGGACCTCTATAAATAAGAGAGATTCAGTGGTTCATAGGCTAGAGCTTTTGCTTGCCTCTCCTATTCTCCTCCCCCTCTCCACCATAGAGCAGGCCTGGAGTTTTGAGGAGCGTCGTCATAGCCCTGTTGTGTGGATCACCGCTAGAGAGGAGGACATTTGACCTCTTTCACCCTCTCCTAGAGATCTGTAAGGAAATAGGGATATACGATCTCCCCCTAGGTAACACAATCTATTCTATATACAGTTTATTTCACGGATTTTTGTGCACCAATCTTCGCATGACAAAGAACATCTTTTTAGGAAATTGGGGATTTTATTTTATTTTCTTATTCTTCCGCTGCGCATGTGATGTCACCCCTAAGATTTTCCAACAGTGGTATCAGAGCCAGGTCATCGATGGCGCGCAAGGGCGGCGCTTGCGGGTGTTGGACCCGCGGGCAAAGGCGCCGTTGGGTAGCGACGCCTCCGGCCACTGCTCCCATGGGCAAAACCCCCCCCGCAAGGGTCACCGCCCAGCGGAGCAACACCATCTACGAGCGCTACCCCGCAGGCAGAACCGCCCACAGAGGTGCCCACCTATAGGGGCAGTGCCGCCAGCGGACATGCCGCCCACAGGCGAGGGCAGCGCCCCACCCTCCGTCGCACAGCTTGCCGTCGGCAGGGTTGTGGCGGCGGCTGCAACATTGGAAAGGGAGAAATGGGCTTTGGGTTTTCTAGGCAAAAGATAGTTTTGCCCTTGGAAATTTAAGAAATTCTAGTTTCTGTCATTTATCTAAATTACAAAAATACCTCTAGAAATTCAAAAATTCCCTACATATCCCTGATTTCAAAAAATATTAGTTAATTAAAAGGTTTAGTTGATTATTATTTTTATTATTATTTAATAGTCCTATATGATGATGATTTATGCATGTGATGTATGATGTGTGGACGGATGATCATGGACCGTGTGATGTGTGTACTTGTGATTATTATTATTGGGGCCAATGAGCCTCCATTATATTTCTCGTTTATTGTCAGCCCTGCGTGCCTGTGGTTAAGTTGTAATCACATGAGGAGGCACAGCAAAAGCGTGGGTGCGATAGCGGGACCCACGAGATGGACGATCACGATGCATGAAGATGTATCGATATGTCGACGGAACCGACGAGGACAAGATGGACGATCATAGGGCATGGAGATGCACCGTTGCACACATAGATCTTGATGTGAGTGATTAGGCCTACTGGCTCAGGCCGGATTACATTAGGTTGTGGTCCATGATCATCTGGTGTGATTGCTTATACACATACTAGATATATATATATATATTTGCATGCGATGTAGATATATATTAAATATGTATATATGTGACATGTCATATTAGGAGACCAAATCATAGAAATATCTCTCTCTATAATATTAAGTTGGTAAATGTGAGACAATTAGATTGACCCACGTGGCCTTCCATCATTATAGGTAGGAATCGATTCCCGATGTAGGTTGAGTTGGTCGAGTCCCTCAAGGCTCACCTATATCACGATTCGTTATCTTGCTTACAACATAGAGATGTCATCAGTGACTTGAAGACATAGTATGCTTGGTCGAGTCCCTCGAGGGTATATCATCAAATCAGACTCATCTTGTAACGAAGGTGCTAATTTAACCGAGGTGATCGGATCTCCTGCAGCGTCGGCTTCTCCCCAAGGGCGACGATACTATAGCGGCGACCAGATCTCCCTAGGGCGACGGTACTATAGCGGCGATCTGATATACTGCGACGGTGGTTTTTCCCTATGGAGATGATTCTATAGCCGCGACCAGAAGAGGGATCAAACATGGCAGCGACGGCCCCTAGGGCTGGCGATGGTGGCGGGAGAGTTGATACGATGGTAAGACTCCCTACCGTTACCCCTCAATTGGCTCCTCCTCCATATCCTCTCCAGAGAGAAACTCCTTCGACGAAACAGCATCGAAGTAGATCGCGCTCTAGATCGCAGCAGCCTGCCCTCATTTCCAGTGACCCTAGGCCTTGGACTAGCCTCTTCAAGGCTCCGGTTGGAAGTCCGGATCTAAGCTTGGAATTCTTTACTCCAGAAGTTCAGGCTGATAAGAAGATTGCTGTATACGAGACTGCTGATTCAGCAGAGCTTATTGAGACATGGTCTATGGCGATTGTTGGCTATGTGGTAGGTCTCAAAACATCTTATTTCCCACTATCCTCATTTATCAAAACTCGATGGGGAATATCGTCATTTGATCTTCATATGCAGGAGAACGAATTCTTTGTTTGCAAGCTATACTCTGAAGAAGATTTACAACGAGTCCTCGAAGGATTCTGGACTATTCGCGGCCATCCAATGATTCTACGACGCTGGTCTCCTGATGTCCGTTTGGAGTTAGATAGCCTACAGTCTATTCCATTATGGGTATCCTTTCAAGGTCTTCCTCTACATCTTTGGAGTCGATGTTTTATTGTAAAGTTATACAGCACTCTGGGACAGCCACTCTACATCGACAAAGCAATAGCTGCTCAGACGAGATTAGCATTTGCACGAGCATGTGTACTGGTTTCTTCTGACGAAGATCTTCCAAATGAGGTTTTCTATCGTGATCTTGATGGGAACACTCGGAAGGTACATGTCTCATATTCTTGGAAGCCACAACGACGAGATTAGCATTTGCACGAGCATGTGTACTGGTTTCTTCTGACGAAGATCTTCCAAATGAGGTTTTCTATCGTGATCTTGATGGGAACACTCGGAAGGTACATGTCTCATATTCTTGGAAGCCACAACGATGTCAGCATTGCTTATCTTTTGGTCATGCAAATGGAGCTTGTCAGCAAACTCCAAAATAAATCACAAAGGTCTATCGACCACGTCAAGCGCCTCCGCAACAAAGCGAGTCTTCTCTAATGGCAGTAGCACCGATGGTGGCGAAGACTATTGAGCATTCTGACTCACAAGGACAGCACCGCGGACAGAAGGACAAATCCAAAATTATATCTCTTCCTATAATGTCGGAGCCTTCCACAACAGAGGTTTCCCTTGGTACTAGTGGACAGGAGAAACATAAGTCAGGAACTTCATCTCTTCCAATATCATTGGATCCGTCCACAATAACTCAACAAACTCAGGCCCAAACAAATCTCGCCAACAAGGATATTCTTCCTCAACAAACTCAAGCCACAACAAGCATCGCCAACAAGGATATTCTGTCTCAACAAACTCATGCCCCAACAAACCTCTCTAGCCAAGCTACTCCAACAAGTACTATCCAGGAAATTGTGCTGCAACAATCTTATCGTGCTTCAACAAACCCTGCCAATCAAGACCACATGATTCAAGGTATTTTAAAGTTTAAAAATCTGCAAGCTGTAGATGAAGTGGATAAATATAGAAATAAAGTCATAAAAGGTAAGGATATTGTGCGGGAGGAAAATACAAAACTGAAGGATAAGAAAAAGGATGGTACAGTCCATCCAAAGTCGTAGGATGAATACCTTACCACCTTTTCATTTCTTTATTACTGATGAAGATAACATGTTGGAATGTTCGCGGACTTAATAAGCCGGAAAAATGTCGGGAGCTCAATAGAATAATCAAGTCTGCCGCATGTGATATTGTTATTCTAGTAGAAACGAAAATTAAACAATCGCGCGTTCAAGCTCAAAAGAATTTAATATGGCCGGACGCAGAACTGTTTACCAATGACTCAAATGAAACTTTTGGTAGAATATGGGTCTTATGGCATCCTAACTCTATTAATGCTTGGTTTATTTCTGCTACTGATCAATTCATTCAACTTAAGGTAGAGGACAAAAAGAATGACTGTCAATTCAATTTCATTGGTATATATGCTTCAAATAGTATGCAAGAAAGAAATACTCTTTGGTCTGACCTGACTAATATTGCAAATGGCTGTCTCAATGTACCTTGGATTGTTCTTGGAGACTTTAATACTGTTCGGTACACAAATGAAATACTCTTTGGTCTGACCTGACTAATATTGCAACTTTCAGAAAGCTAGCTTCAAAGTTTTAATTATTACATTGACACTGCAGCTTTGTTTGATATGAAATCTGTGGGTAATTGGCTCTCCTGGAGTAATCAAGGTGCTGCTAACAGAAAAATAATGGCTCGACTTGATAGGTGTTTGATTAATCATGAATGGTTAACAATTTACCCAGATTCACTTCTTGAGTATGGTGCTCCTTTGTTTTCTGACCATTCTTTAATGTATATACACGCAGACAAAGCGACACCAAGAGGCAAGAAACCGTTTAGATTCTTTAACATGTGGAGTACTCATCCTCAATTTCTTGATGTTATCAGATCTGCTTGGAATGTTAATGTGCATGGATCTCCCCCTTACATCTTATGTCAAAAGCTCAAAGCCTGTAAAGCAGCACTAAAGGAGTGGAATACAAATACCTTTGGCAATATTACCATCACAGTTCAATTTTGCAGGAAGGAACTAATGTCATTGCAACATGAGCTGCAACTTCAGCCAAATGATGAGAATATTATCTACAAAGAGACAGAAGCCAGAAATAACTTCATGCAAGCCTTAAAACAGGAGGAAAGTTTTGTAAAGCAGAAGTCTTGACAGCATTGGCTTACACTAGGAGATTCCAATACTAAATTTTTCTATGCTTCAATTGCTACTCGAAGGGCTGTTAACCGTATCAGCAAATGTAGAGACAAAGATGATAATCTTATTGAGAATTTAGAAGAGGTTAAAGCACACACAGAGCAATTTTTTTATTCCTTACTCAATCAAGCTGGGAAAACTAATAACATTCATGTGGTGCCGACTAGAAAACTTGATTCGGAAGCTATTTCAATCCTCAATGCCCCAATTACTGACGACGAAATTGTATGTGTTGTCTTTAAGTCACAAAAGCACAAAAGCCCAGGTCCAGATGGATTTCCAGCTGAATTTTACCAAACTGCTTGGTCTATTATTGGAAATGATGTGATCAAGGCTTGCCAACATTTTTTCTCTTCAGGTCATATTCTTAGAGAGATGAATTGCACCTTTATTTCTTTAATTCCGAAGAATGCAGGGGCTGATTCACTAGAGAACTATCGACCCATATCATTATGCAACTTTATTTACAAGATCATCTCCAAAGTATTAGCAAATAGAATGCAAAAGGTAATACACAAGATCATTAGCCCAAATCAAGCTGCTTTCATCAAAGGGAGAAGTATACATCATAACATTTTGCTTGCTAATGACTTGGTCAAAGATTTGCATTCAAAAGCAAGAGGGACAAAAATATGTTTTAAAGCTGATTTACGAAAAGCCTTTGATTCAGTTAATAGGAAATTTATCTATAAGATGCTCCTCGATATGAACTTCCCACAGCAATGGGTTAATTGGATTCAATCTTGCCTGGAAACTCCAAAGTTTTCGATACTCTTTAATGGCTCACCTATTGGTTTTTTTGGGAGCACGAATGGCATCCGACAAGGTGATCCACTCTCTCCGTATCTCTTTACTATTGCGATGGAAGGACTTAGCTGTATGTTGGAACATGCAGTCTTAAATGGCAGCATAAAGGTACCCAATGCTGGCTTTATTCATATATCACATATAACATTTGCAGATGATTTACTTATCTTTCTCCAAAATGATCCAACTTCAGTAAAGAACCTGGCTACTATTATGAATGACTTTGGTATGGTTTCTGGACTTCAGTTAAATCATGCGAAAAGTAAAGTATATATGAGCCCTTACGTTGAGAATAAGGTCTTTATTGCACAAACTTTGGGGGTTAGTGAGGGAAGCCTGCCAGTTCCTTATTTGGGTCTCCCGCTCATATCCACAGGCATTCACAAAACCCACTGTCAGCCTATCCTACAAAAAATAAAGAATATAATTTCTTCTTGGAAAAATAGGCTTCTATCAAAAGCAGGACGACTCGAACTCATCCGTTCTGTATTGCACTCCTACTCTATATATTGGTGTAATGCATTTCTTCTGCCTGCTGGACTTCTCCAAGATATTGAATGGTTATTAATGAACTTCTTCTGGAATGGCACAAATGATAAGGCAATGCATATGGTAAATTGGGATAGCATTTGCAAACCGAAAGATGAAGGGGGGCTAAACTTGAGAAATACTAGAGATTGGAATCAAGCATGCCTGGTACAACAATTGTGGGATCTTTTGCAAAACAAATGTTCCTTATGGTCACAATGGGTTTCTGCTAGGTATCTTTCAAAGGAATCAATCTGGGAAATTTCAACAAGAACATACCACTCTTCAGCTTGGAAAGGAATTTTAAAGGCAAGGAATTGGCTAATCAAACACATTTCTTATGCAATCTCTTCTGGAACTAGTACTAATATGTGGTACGATCCTTGGGTGAATGGGAAGAGTATATTTCAATTATATGGCGACAGAATACGAAAAGATCTTGGGGCTCCTAAAGATTGGAAGGTTTCCGAGTTCATTGCTAACGGTACCTGGTGTCTCCCTAATCCTATTTCTCCCGAAATGTTATCACTTTGGCCGACTATCATAGCTATTCCAATCAGGAACACCTCTTCAGATATACTTATTTGGCCTCATGACAATGGCAAATTTAGTGCCACATCCGTATGGAATCAAATTAGACAAAGAAATAACAAGTGGGTCCCAAGCAGTTGGACATGGGATCGACTGGATTTTGATGATGAAACTAATTGATTGTGTTTAAATGTTTGACTACATTTTGAGTGATATAGGTCTACTCGATCAGGATTAGACAATTAACGCAGGAGGAATTGACGTTGCGTCGGAGGAGATCACGTTAGGATATTGGATGGCAGAAGGCTTCGGGCGTCGGGCATCGGGCCAAGGAGAGCGAAATTACGCCAAGGATATCGGGGTTGCGGAGGTCAACCGCCGATTGGGCAACAAGCCGCAAGAGAGGACGATGCACCGAAGAATCGGATGAAGCGCCAACCAATGACGTGCCGGGCAACAGAATGTCAATTTGCGTTATAATAATTGTCTAGATCGGAGTAGAGTGTTTGCTTGTGTGTGCAGGATTAACTACGATAACGACAAAGACATAAAGCAAGGATACCAGAGTCGAGCTCGATGGACGTTTAAGAGACTGAAGAATCATCGGAGATGCTGCCGGAACCATCCGAGAAGAAATCGGGAACGTGTCGGAAGTTCACCGAAGAAATCGTCGGAGGCTCGCGAAGATCACCGAGAAGGCTCGGCTACTCATTAAAGTCATCACAAGATCGGGAGCTTGATGGGAGTCCGTCGAAAGAAGTTCGTCGGAAAGCTCGCCGAAACAAGACTCGACGTTCGCGGTTGAAAGCTTGCTTAGGATGTGTTTTTGTTATGTAGTTCACTTATAATTAGGATTTGGATTAAGAGATAATCCTATATCCTAGTTAGGGGCCAACTGGGCCCAAAGTCAGAGTTGGTTTAGGCTAAAAATTAAGCTAAACCAGCGAACTAGAGAGCCAAGATTGAAGCCCAACTAGTGGCTGAAAACACTGTAGTCGGGCTGAAAACACTGTAGGCGGTGGCACCGCCTAGCTGGGCGGTGGAACCGCCCAGCACCCGAGAGCTGGGCGGTGACACCTCCTTGGCTGGGCGGTTGCACCGTCCAGCACCCGAGCGCTGGGCGGTGGCACCGTCTGGTTGGGCGGTGGCACCTCCAGCACCGGAAACCCTAAGAAAATTCAAATTTTAGAGCCCAAAATTTGAATCCTCTTGAGGCCTATAAATACCCCTCAAATCTCAGCTGAGGTTACAACTTTTGAGAAGCATTTTGATTGAGAGAAAAGTCTTAGAAAGTCTTAGCAAGTCTTGTTTTCAATTTGCTAGAGAGTTCTCCTCCTCCTTTCTTATTGAAAATTTGTAAGAGGTTGAGCTGCTTGTAAAAGGTTGTAAGAGGGGTGTTTACCCTTCCATTTCAAGAGACTTGCTAGTGGAAGGTGGGAGCCTCATCGAAGAGGGGCCTCGCAAGTGGAGTAGGTCATTTGACCGAACCACTCTAAAAATCGACGTAATCTCTGGTTTGCTCTTTATTATTGTCATTTACATTACTGCAAATCTTCTTACTGCTTTGGTTCCTTATTACTCTTGCTGCGCAACTTCAAGAATACGCCTTCAAGTTAAATTTCTCAAGTTTCGTTCTTAACGTACGAAAGATCTTATTAAAATCGAAGTTTTAATCCGCTGCACTAATTCACCCCCCCCTCTTAGTGCCGCTCCGATCCTAACAATTGGTATCAGAGCCACGTTTTTCTACCTTGGTCTAACACCCAAATAGAAATGGCTCTTTACGGCTTTCAAGAGGGTCACTCTCTCATTTGTCCTCCCTTTTTCAATGGGACGGACTACACTTATTGGAAAACTCGAATGAGAGTTTTCTTACTTTCTTTGGATTTGAATTTATGGCACATAGTCGAAAATGGATTTGAAATTTCTTCTCTTCCAATGAACCATTGGAATGATTTGGAGAAGAAGATGTTTTCTCTAAATGCAAAGGCTATGAATGCCTTATATTGTGCACTTGACAAAAATGAATTTAATCGCATTTCGATGTGTTACTCGGCTTTTGATATTTGGAGAACTCTAGAGGTCACTCATGAAGGCACTAGCCGAGTGAAAGAGTCCAAAATCAATATTCTTGTGCATTCTTACGAACTTTTCCGGATAAAACCAAGTGAGTCCATCGGAGACATGTACACCCGGTTCACGGATGTCATCAATGGACTCAAAGCTCTTGGTAAAAGTTTTTCTAATTTTGAACTAGTCACTAAAATCTTAAGATCCCTTCCAAAAAGTTGGGATCCAAAAGTTACGACCATTCAAGAGGCCAAGGACCTTAAAACATTCCCTCTCGAAGAACTTATTGGGTCTCTAATGACCTACGAAATGAACAATGTGACAAAAAAGAAACTCGAGAACAACCTTCCAAATGATAGGAAGGATTTGGGACATAGAACACATGAAGATCACTCGAGCATAAGCTCAAGTGATGGTGAACTTAAACTACAAATGAAACAAAAATTAAAAAGCAAAAAGAATGGAACTACTTGCTTTGAACGCAAGAAGAACAAAAGTTGGGATGAATTGAGCTCTTCCGAAGACGAGGAGAAAATCAAGAAAGGCGAGGTGGCAAACTATGCCTCACCCTCTTACAACAATGAGGTAATCAAAATCCCACTAATTTATTTAGAAATTACATAATACTTTCTTTTTTTAATTTAGTTTAGGATTAATTTTCTTGAAAATTGCATGTGTTATGTTAATGCAGTAAAATGTTAAATATAAATCTAATGCTTATACACCTAGTAAGATTAATCTTATATATGTGCTTGAGAAGCAAGAATTTGTATTTTGACGATTTCCATATTGATTTTCAATGACGATGCATGACTTTTGAATGGAAGGCTTGATGATTTTTTATGAACCTTATCTTTGATTTTCAAACATGATGTATAGTTTTGACATAAGAACAAAAATTTGAAGCATGCTAATATAAAGTCAATCATATAAAGTAAAACTAAAGAAATTTTAAATATCTATAAGAATCATTCAAAATTATGTTCAATAAAACCTTACTTGATGTTGTAATGAAACCATTGAAAGTTTTGATGCTATGATTTGATGATTTTATGCATGAAATTGTAAAGTTATATACATGATGATTTTTATGATTTATTGGTCTTGATGGTTTTTATGATAAAATTCATTTTTCGATCCTAAATGTTGATGCACATTTTTATCTAGCATAAATGACATGAATTTAAATAACTAAAAAGAGAAAAGCATTGTTCTTGAAAATTATTTTTCTCTATCTTGTTGATTTATATGAATCCCTTGAAAATAATTTTGGTTTGATGATTTGAATTAGAAATGAGTTATATCAAAATCATGATATTGATTTGACAAAATTGAATGAGTTGAAAACAAATGATGATTTTTCTCTTGAATACAACTTGTAATATTTTTACATATATATTTTCATCTTGATTTCTCGATATTCGATACATGAAATTTTTCCATGAATCAAAATTCTTTCATGAAGTGATTCTTCTTGGTATTCACTAAAAATGATACATTCAAATTAACCTACTCTACTTGACATCTTGATAATTTATGACTTGAATATCATGTACAATATGCTCATAATGATGATTGAGTTATGTATGAAAAATGGAAGATATAGTTTTTAAATTTTGCATGTTCGAATTTGAAAATATTTGATATGCATGAAAATATTAAACATTTTGAAACCATGTTTTAGTGTTATGCTTAATGATCATGCTTAATAAATTTCGAAATTATGGATGATGAATCTTTTACGATTTATGGATCATTGATTTTTACCATAATGAAAGTACCTTATTGATTTTTGTTGTAATAAATCTTACTCTTTCGGTTTTAAACATGATAAATATTTTTATTTGGTATAAATGAAATAAAATCATATGTTTTGAAATAATCGAAAAGAGGATAACATTCTTGAAAATTATTTTGCTCAATCTTATTGATTTTGATGAATCCATTTGTATCATCTTTGTGAATCTCTTGGATTTTGATAATGATTTTGATGATTTAAATTTGAATAATTTTTTATTGAAATCATGATCTTGATCTCTTGAAATTCATAACATGAAATCCTTTATGAATCAACATTTTCTTTTCTATTTAAAATGAGATTTGTCGAAATGTTTCTTAGTCTTTTAGTATTCATAATCTTGACAATTATGTTTTGAAACTTTATGTAAACCAAGAATGTTCATCATGATTCTCTCTTTGAATATTTAAAGAGGAGAATTTTCTAGATGGTTCATGATTTTGATGATTGAATATTTGATATGCATGAATTGAGATCTTGCTCTCCTACCACTCTTTTTGCTATTCACCAAAAGGAAGACTAATTCTAATAAACCATGATATGCTATATGAATTTTATTGTATTCATGAAGTAAGATCTCATCACTAATTTTTGTTTATATTCCTTCATGTGATGATATGAATGTATGAAACACTTATGATATGACTTTTTATACAATTCCATGTATTCGTGAAATATTAATCTCATCACCCAATTAATTCCTCTTGACACTCCTAATGTGATGAAGTGAAATTATGCATGAAATACAAATGGGGATAAGTTTTTGGTAGGATATAATTTGACAAATTGATACCATCATGATATGAAACATTTATGATTTGCAATGATATATGCAATACTTGTGCTTTCTAATTATGATGTGATGTATTACATATGATGTAAATCATGATTTAAAATACTATGAGTTGTCGCTAAAATGATGTATTATAAATATTGATTTAATGTTTTGTATCATGAATACTCTAAATGATGAATATTTGGTATCATGATCAAAATGTTGACAAATAGTTAAAAATTTTAGTATCATGTGTGATATCCTTATAATGTTGATCGATTTATTCAATATCATGCATGAATGAATATAAGGTTTTTGAAAATATGCATATTCTAATTTGAAAATATGATGATGCACAATTAAGATTGATACTTACCTTTGTCATAATTGATGTATTGGGTCTTCCCTTCTTTTTGACAATGACAAAGGGGGAGATAGCTTGCTTGCGCAAGTCAAGAAGATGCAAAAAAACTTGATTGCTTGCTTGCCTATCTTAAGTAGCAAAGATTGCTAACTTGCTTATTTCAAGAAGCAAAAGTTGTCTTCTTGAACATCATTATCTTGCTCATCTCAAGAAGCAAGACTTGCAACCTGCACATTGCAATAGGAAGTAAGAATCGATAGCTTACACACATCAACAAGAAAGCTATCTTGTATTTGCTTTTGAAATTTTTACTAGCTTGTATGTTACAAAACTTGCTCACTTTTTCAAATACTTTGCTAGCTTGCACTTTGTAAAGGAAGCAAAAATAACACTTCTCAAAAGAGAATAAAAACTTACTGTCTTGAACATCTTTAATATGCTAGCTAGCATGATGTACAATTTGCTATTTTGAATATTACAAAGAAATACTATCATGCACATTGCAAAGAAAAGCAAAGTGCAATCGTGCACAAGAAGCAAGTGTTGAATTGACATGATTGAACTTAAGAATCTTGCTATACTTTTGTGCTTATATGTTGTGATGAAAATCTAGCTTTATGTTGCAAAAACTTGCATATCTTTTAAAATAGCTAGAGCTACTTCTCCTTTTTGTTGATGACATAGGGGGAGAAGTATATTGATGACTTCATGCATTGAATTAAATATTTTATATATTTGCATGATAGTTTAAATGTTTTTCATAACATGTGATGAATGTTACTTGGATTTGGGATAATCCAAGTGTTCTATCAATGGCATATTGATAGGGGGAGTTTAGTTAAACTCCGGGGAGTTAAGGTTAACTCCGTTAGTCATCAATTAGTTGTCATCATCAAAAAGGGGGAGATTGTTGAATCTCGGATTTTGATGATGAAACTAATTGATTGTGTTTAAATGTTTGACTACATTTTGAGTGATATAGGTCTACTCGATCAGGATTAGACAATTAACGCAGGAGGAATTGACGTTGCGTCGGAGGAGATCACGTTAGGATATTGGATGGCAGAAGGCTTCGGGCGTCGGGCATCGGGCCAAGGAGAGCGAAATTGCACCAAGGATATCGGGGTTGCGGAGGTCAACCGCCGATTGGGCAACAAGCCGCAAGAGAGGACGATGCACCGAAGAATCGGATGAAGCGCCAACCAATGACGTGCCGGGCAACAGAATGTCAATTTGCGTTATAATAATTGTCTAGATCGGAGTAGAGTGTTTGCTTGTGTGTGCAGGATTAACTACGATAACGACAAAGACATAAAGCAAGGATACCGGAGTCGAGCTCGATGGACGTTTAAGAGACCGAAGAATCATCGGAGATGCTGCCGGAACCATCCGAGAAGAAATCGGGAACGTGTCGGAAGTTCGCCGAAGAAATCGTCGGAGGCTCGCGGAGATCACCGAGAAGGCTCGGCTACTCGTTAAAGTCATCACAAGATCGGGAGCTTGATGGGAGTCCGTCGAAAGAAGTTCGTCGGAAAGCTCGCCGAAACAAGACTCGACGTTCGCGGTTGAAAGCTTGCTTAGGATGTGTTTTTGTTATGTAGTTCACTTATAATTAGGATTTGGATTAAGAGATAATCCTATATCCTAGTTAGGGGCCAACTGGGCCCAAAGTCAGAGTTGGTTTAGGCTAAAAATTAAGCTAAACCAGCGAACTAGAGAGCCAAGATTGAAGCCCAACTAGTGGCTGAAAACACTGTAGTCGGGCTGAAAACACTGTAGGCGGTGGCACCGCCTAGCTGGGCGGTGGAACCGCCCAGCACCCGAGAGCTGGGCGGTGACACCTCCTTGGCTGGGCGGTTGCACCGTCCAGCACTCGAGCGCTGGGCGGTGGCACCGCTTGGTTGGGCGGTGGCACCTCCAGCACCGGAAACCCTAAGAAAATTCAAATTTTGGAGCCCAAAATTTGAATCCTCTTGAGGCCTATAAATACCCCTCAAATCTCAGCTGAGGTTACAACTTTTGAGAAGCATTTTGATTGAGAGAAAAGTCTTAGAAAGTCTTAGCAAGTCTTGTTTTCATTTTGCTAGAGAGTTCTCCTCCTCCTTTCTTATTGAAAATTTGTAAGAGGTTGAGCTGCTTGTAAAAGGTTGTAAGAGGGGTGTTTACCCTTCCATTTCAAGAGACTTGCTAGTGGAAGGTGGGAGCCTCTTCGAAGAGGGGCCTCGCAAGTGGAGTAGGTCATTTGACCGAACCACTCTAAAAATCGGCGTAATCTCTGGTTTGCTCTTTATTATTGTCATTTACATTACTGCAAATCTTCTTACTGCTTTGGTTCCTTATTACTCTTGCTGCGCAACTTCAAGAATACGCCTTCAAGTTAAATTTCTCAAGTTTCGTTCTTAACGTACGAAAGATCTTATTAAAATCGAAGTTTTAATCCGCTACACTAATTCACCCCCCCCTCTTAGTGCCGCTCCGATCCTAACAGGTGTCTCCCTAATCCTATTTCTCCCGAAATGTTATCACTTTGGCCGACTATCATAGCTATTCCAATCAGGAACAACTCTTTAGATATACTTATTTGGCCTCATGATAATGGCAAATTTAGTGCCACATCCGTATGGAATCAAATTAGACAAAGAAATAACAAGTGGGTCCCAAGCAGTTGGACATGGGATCGACCGGGATCACAAAGACACTCCTTATGTACATGGCAGGCCCTTCTCAATAAACTACCTACAATAGACAATATGAAAAGAAGAAGTATCTATCATGTTAACCGATGCTCCCTTTGTTTGCAACAAGAAGAAACTGTTGACCACCTTTATTTTGCTTGTAATTATACAAAATGGATATGGAAGGAGATTCTCCAGCGATTTGAACTCAATAGACTGCCGCAACCAAACTTGCACCAAGAACTAGGCGACCTTATGCAATGTTTCTCAAGAAAAGGGCCACTTACACAACTGGCAAAGGTTACTTTCATATGCGCTATTTGGTGGATGTGGAAGGAGAGATGTAATAGAATCTTTGAATGTCAACACACAAACAATGCTCAGCTCTTGAAAGAGATTATTAGAGACTCAAGATCCTGTATGGAGCATGATCTCAAAATCGAGCACATCACCCGAAGAGAAAAAGATATTTTTATCAAATTTAATTTTGCTATTAGCTAAAGATCTTGGGAATGATGTCAAATAATGTACCCACAGGTAGTTATAGTCTACAGCATGTGTAGTCATAACTATCGCATTCGCACTCTATGAGTTAATTGGCTTTGTCTATGACTTGTATAGATAAAGCTATTTGTAGAATCTTTACACATAATCAATTTACTTTTACTTACCAAAAAAAAATTTAACCGAGCATCATGGTTGGTCGAGTCCCTCGAGACCATGGTGATTCGGAGGCCAAACAGGACGGGAATCACAAGGAGTTGTGATCGCCAAGAGTTGTCTACCTTTTGGGATTAGTGTAATTGTTTGAGTCCCTCGAGGTTACACTAAGACACTGATTTGATCCTAATCCCAACTAAAAGTCTGTCGGAGACATCCGTTTCACATGTTGAGGGTGTCGCATGACTCGCTAGTAAAATAGTGGGAGCATATTAAGATAGAAGTTCATATCTTAATTTTTTATTTCTAATAAAATCTGCATGTTATTCATTTTTGCTACATCTTTATTTTCAAAAATTATCGCTTTCAAATCCCTTACGTGGCAAACTTGATGTCAATCGCCTCACTGGTCCAAATTATATGGACTGGCTCTACAACTTGAGAATTGTTCTCACGGCGGCGAAAATCGCATACGTCTTTAATACAGTGATGCCTATGCCTAAGGAAGGGGTAAGTGAGGATGAGATTACTCGCTACATGAAGTACATTGATGACTCCACTCTTGCTCAGTGCTACATGTTGGGCTCTATGACTTCTGAGTTATAGAAACAATATGAAAAAATGGATGCTACATCCATTCTCTTATATGTTCGCAAATTGTTTGAGGAATAGGAAAGGACTCAGCGATATGAGATATCCAAGAGCCTCTTCCGCGCTAGGATGACTGAGGGGACACCGGTTCAGAACCATGTCCTAAATATGCTTGAGTGGATAGAGAAACTCACAGGTCTAGGAATGGTCCTAGAGGATAACTTATGTGTGGACATTGTACTTCAGTCCCTACTAGATTCTTTTTCACAGTTTATAATGAATTTTAATATGAACAAGCTTGAAGTGACACTCCCAAAGCTCCTCAATATGTTGAGGGAGGAAAAGAGTACTATCAAGAAAGAGAAGCTAGTTCTCTACACTAGTGAGACCAGAAAGAAAAGGAAAGCAGAAAAGTCCCCTAAGAAGGGCAAGGGCAAGGGCAGACCAAGTAAAGCAAAGGTTGCTAAGAAAGACCCAGCAAAGGACAAAGGCCAGTGCTTCCACTATGGTAAAGATGGGCACTGGAAGAGGAACTACAAAGAGTACATTGTAGAGAGGGCGAAACAGAAGCTTGGAGAAGTGTTAGAACCCTTGCAGATTCTAAACTTGGGGTTGATCTCTTTAGGGGATCGGCCTCCTTGGAACTCTATAGGGGTTCCTCCCTCCAAGTTGTTGCTCAAAGGTTGTAGAAAAGATTCATCTATTGCTTAAGAAAAGAGAAGGAATACATGGCTATTTATAGGGCTTCTAAACCCTAACTCTTAATAGGACTCCTACTTAAGATTCTTACTTCTAACCAACTCCTAATAGGACTCCTACTCAAGACTCCTATTCCCTTACAACTCCTAATTCTTCTCTAAGAAAAAACCTCCTACATGAATGCCCCTCACAATTAGGACTCTCCTAGCTAGAGTCCTAACAGAATGTCCCTCTCAATTAGGACTCTCCTAGCTAGAGTCCTAACATTTTTACATGATTGTCCATCTCAATTAGGACTCTCCAAGCTAGAGTCCTAACAGACCGCCCTCTTTAAATCAGCCTTGTCCTCGAGGCTGATGATTCATGAATTCTGGGAATTTGATCTTCAAGTCGTCATAGTTCTCCCAAGTGGCATCTTCTTTTGGTAGGTTTGCCCACTGTATTAGCACTTCATTAGTGGGTCGTCGTCGTCGAGTCATGATCCGTCGATCAATAATGGCACTTGGCTGGGTCTGGAGTTCTCTTTGGGTAGTCATATTTGGTGGGTGGCTTTGGGCTGTCTCCAAGCACCTGTTTAAAACTTTCGGTTGGCTGTTGGTTTGTGGGTGATATGTCGTACTCCTTTTCAATTTAGTACCCTGCATATAGAATAACTTTGTCCAAAATCTGCTATTGAAGATGCAAGTAGAATTTGTCACAAGCACAATGCGTCTCTTATAGTGTAATTCTTTTGAGTCTCAATTGTAATGAGCCATGGGGCTTGGTGCTTCCTCCAATTTTTTTATAATCTTACTAGTATCTGAATCTTCCTGTCATTCCATCTTAATATCCTCAAGGAAGTCGCTGGTCGGAAGTGAAACGGTCGAAACTTCAACTTGCTCAAGTAGCTGCGAAAGCGTATCTGCAAGAACATTCTCTTTCCCCTTTTTGTAAGTTATTTCAAAATCAAATCCAAGAAGTTTTGTTACCCATTTTTGCTGCTCGGGGGAAGATATCTTCTGCTCCAAGAGATATTTTAGGCTTTTATGGTCGGTCTTGATTTGAAAGTATCGCCTGATCAAGTACAATCTCCACCTCGTTGCTGCGCGCACAATGGCGAGCATCTCCTTATCATATGTTGACATATTTTGATTGGAGGGAGATAATGCCTTGCTAGTGTATGTGAGTGGTCGACCATCTTGCATGAGAATGGCTCCAATTCTGACTCCAGATGTGTCGGCCTCAATAATGAAGGGTCGGTTGAAATCTGGTAGTGTTAGCACCGGCATCGTCGTCATGGCTGCCTTAAGTTTGTCGAAGGCAGCGGAGACTCTATCCAACCATTGGAAGACATCTTTTTCTAGTAAGGAAGTAAGTGGTGCACTGATCTTTCCATAGTTTTTCACGAACTTGCGGTAGTAGCCTGTTAAACCCAGAAAGCCATGTAGCAATTTTATGTTTCTCGAGGTCGGCCAGTTTTGCATTGCTCCAATTTTGAAGGGGTCCACTGCCACACCTTCCTCTGATATGATATGCCCAAGATATTCCACCTTTTGTTGAAGAAAGCAAAAATTCGTGGTTGTTGTGTGTTCAAAAGGTGGTTTTCCATATGTCTTCTTCGCATGCTCGTATTTGATGATACCCGGATCAAAGGTCCAGCTTTGTAAAGATTTGTGCTCCCTTTCATCTAGCAATTCATCTACTATTGGAATAAAGTATTTGTCCTTGATGATTATGCCATCGAGAGCTCGGTAATCAACACATATTCGCCTTGTTCCGTCCTTCTTGCGTACAAGTAGCACCGGCGAAGAGTAGAGGTTGCAACTTGGCCGAATAACTCCTGTTTCGAGTATCTCTTTTATAATCCTTTCTATTTCTTCCTTCTGGAGATGTGGATACTGATATGGCTGAGCATTTGCTGAAGATTTGCCTGGAAGAATCATTATACAATGATCATGCCGATAGGTAAGAGGTAGGTTGCGCGGTTCGTCAAATATATTTGAAAATTCAGCAAGCAAAGGAGGTAGATTTCGATCTTCAAATTCTGTTGGCTCTCCCTTAGTTTGCTGCTCAAGTTGTACCAAAAAGCCGCTGCATGCTTTATGCAAAACATTCTCTATTTGTTGTGTGCAAATCGTTGTTATGTCGCCCCCACGTTTCCCGTGCAATGTCACCTGTTTCTCCTTACTGTAAAATTTCATAATTAGTTTCATAAAATTTCAAGAAATATCACCTAATGTCATCAACCATTTAATTCTGAGCATGGCCTCATGATTGTTAAGAGGGAGAAGGAAGAAATCTGTAATTATCTCTTGGTCCTGTAGTAATAGTTTCTCCTGCAAGCGCCTATGATCATAATTCAAAATCCGTCCGTCGGTGACCTTAACATCAAACCTGCAGCGATTCTCGATAGGTAATGATATTCGAATAGCAAGCTTACTATTTAGGAAGTTAGTAGTACTGCCCGTGTCGATGAGAACAGTGATTGGTTGTTGTTTGAGAAGGCCTCCAATTTTCATCGTTTGCGGGTTTGAGTAGCTAGCTAGTGTATGTACCGTAACTTCGGTCGGTTGTGGCTCTTCTTCTGCATCTTCTTCTTCATGTTCAAGGCTCTCTTTTGGATGTTCAATGACCTCTTCTTCTATCGGTTCAATCATAAGAAGTCCCCCTTTACTACAGCGATGCTCACGGCTCCACGGCTCATCACAATGCCAACATAACCCCTTCGCATATCACTCCCGAAGCTCTTCTCTTGTTAACCTCTTTAGTGTAGGGACTTGGTCGACAGTAGGGGGGGCTAAGGGCTTCAATATTACTGGTTGAGGAGAGACCCTAGTCCTCCGAGCTTCATGGTTCAATTGCTCCTCTTGATGTCGTGCGAAAGAGATGGCTGCCATAAGCGTATACGGTTGTCGCGCTTTAACTTCTCCTCGGATCTCCGGCTTCAAGCCCTCAATAAAGGTCTTCAATAGCTGTTTTTGAGATCAATCACAAGTTTGATTAGATAACCTTTCAAACCTGGTTTGGTACTCCTGAATGGTGGAGGTTTGTCGGATCTTTGCTAGTTGTTCGTCAATATTCTCGTAATCGGTTGGTCTGAAGCGAATTAGCAGTCTTTCTTTGAATTGTCGCCATGAAAGGACTCCATAAGTATGTTCAAACCAATCAAACCACTGTATAGCATCCCCTTCAAGATGTATAGCTGCAATTTTCACCATAGATGCATCCGCAGTTTTGTGGTACCGAAAATATCGCTCCGCGTGCAAGATCCAACCAATCGGGTCTCCTTCTTCCCATCTAGGGAAGTCCACCCTTATGCGTGGATAGTTGGGATCGATCATAGAGCCTCCCCTCCCTTGGAACTCATCTCTTCGGGCCTGGTGCGATTGGGCAAAGCTCTCTCCATGATATGATTTTTTCGGGCTTAGTAGTCGGCCCAATCTGAGTTCGGTAAAGAGCGTCCGAATCTTATCCTCCATTCGCGCCTCCAAGGCTTCGAATTTAGCATCGATTGCCTCCTTAGATGCCATAGTATATACCTCCAAATCTATGATATTAAGATCTCTCTTTTGTTGTCAGGTTAAAGGCATGTATAGGTTGAGAGAAGTGATGGTCGAAAGGGTTGGTGGATCGGTGGATGTAGGCTACGATTTAGGCTTGTTTTGTGGCTGTTTTGGGTTCAGTTTGAGGGTGTGGTTTGGTAGAGTTTTAGGGCTGTGGATTAAAGTTTTGGATCTGTGGTAGATGGTAGTATAGGTTTGACAGAAATCCGTGGAAGTTGCAGCAAGTATGCGCTGTCTTGTAAGAGTAGAATTGTCGTCGAAGAAACAACGGTTTCTCGACGTAATTTCCACCAAAAACTTGAGAGAATTGAGGAGGGAATTGATAGCAAAATCACAGTTTATATGACAGCAAGGATATCTAATTTAATCAAGAAAATCTTGGCAGTATAACAGCAAGGAAATTGGTGCAAGTTGCAATTGCAGAATTGTCGTCGAAAAATTTCAGCGGGTTACGATGAAAATTTGCAGCAACATAAAATCATTTTTAGAGATGAATTTCTTAATAGATCAATCTTAGATGGAATCCAAGATGATCTATGAAGTGTATAAGAAATTTCATTCAAAAAAGATTGCAAATAGATGGGTTAAGGCAACGATATGCAGCTGAAATTTTCTGCAGCATAGATTTTCAAGTGCAGCAGATTGGACATAAAAGATCAGTAGTTTATATTGAGAATTTTTCGATGAAACCAACGGGAAATCTACTGTTAGGAAGTGTCAAAGATGTCATAAAAATTTCATAGAAATTTGGATAGAAAAAGCACAGTAGCAAGATCAAACAGATGGTGCTATGCGGCTTGAATTCTGCAATTCAAGTGCAGCAGATTGGACATAAAAGATCAGTAGTTTATATTGAGAATTTTTTGATGAAACCAAAGGGAAGTCTACTGTTAGGAAGTGTCAAAGATGTCATAAAAATTTCGTAGAAATTTGGATAGAAAAAGTACAGTAGCAAGATCAAACAGATGGTGCTATGCGGTTGGAATTCTGCAATGTATCTTTCGTCGTAGAGATGAAAACTTTGTGACGAAAAGTTTATGCAGCAATATAGGAACGATTTTTTTTTTTTTTTTTTTGGATTTTCGAATAAGGATAACTAAATTGCAGCAGCAGTAAGGTAGGAAACCAGAACCTGTTGCAATTCACGGGGAGATCAAAGGATGATCTGCGGTGGTGGAGATGATGGTGGAATTCGGTGACGATCTTTTAAGCAATTGTGGGAATTGCTTTGGATAGTTGTAGAGGGTTGATGGATGGCTGTGGAAGGGCAGCGAGACGCCAAGAACGCTGCTCTGATACCAGGTGTTGGAAGCCTTGCAGATTCTAAACTTGGGGTTGATCTCTTTAGGGGATCGGCCTCCTTGGAACTCTATAGGGGTTCCTCCCTCCAAGTTGCTGCTCAAAGGCTGCAGAAAAGATTCATCTATTGCTTAAGAAAAGAGAAGGAATACATGGCTATTTATAGGGCTTCTAAACCCTAACTCCTAATAGGACTCCTACTTAAGACTCTTACTTCTAACCAACTCCTAATAGGACTCCTACTCAAGACTCCTATTCCTTTACAACTCCTAATTCTTCTCTAAGAAAAAACCTCCTACATGAATGCCCCTCACAATTAGGACTCTCCTAGCTAGAGTCCTAACAGAATGTCCCTCTCAATTAGGACTCTCCTAGCTAGAGTCCTAACATTTTTACATGATTGTCCCTCTCAATTAGGACTCTCCAAGCTAGAGTCCTAACAAGAAGCTTCAGGTACATTCATGATCAATCTCCAATAGTCATATTTTTGTGATAGTGAATTAGTATAGGATACAAGCATTGCTTATCATATCTGTAATTTATTATAGATTCTAGCAAAGCTGAGGGGAGATTGGTGAGATGAATAGTGCATAAAGGTTTGTTTATGCTAGACACTACTCCATATATCATGAATGTAAGTGTGTCTAGGAGGAAACGAGATTAGATGAATAGTGCATACCTGTGGCATTGTAAGCTAGGTCACATTCATGAGGGACGGATTCAAAAGTTGCTAAAAGATGGATATCTAGATCCATTCGACTATAAGTTATATGCAACTTGTGAGCCTTGCCTTCGTGGAAAACTGACAAACTCTGCAATTGGTGGAACTCATACATAGTGATGTATGTGGACTCATGTCAACTCATGCCATTGGTGGTTACTCCTACTTCATTACCTTTACTAATGATTTCTCAAGTTATGAATATGTGTACTTAATGAAGTACAAATCCGAGGCCTTTGAGAAATTCAGAGAGTATAAGAATGAAGTGGAGAACCAGACAGGAAAAAGTATCAAAACTCTTTGATCAGATCGAGGAGGTAAGTACTTAAGTACAGAGTTTACCGAGTTCCTTAAGGCCCATTGGATATTATCCCAATGGACACCTCCTTATACACCTCAGCTCAATGGTGTCATTAAAAGGAGAAATCGTATACTGACATGGTATGGTCCATGATAAGTATGGTCCATGATAAGTTTCGCTGACCTACCCATCTCATTCTGAGGATATACCCCAAAGACCAAAGCTTACCTTCTGAACAGAGTTCCAACTAAGTCGGTAGTGTCTACTGTTGGGAAATCTTTGGGGCGACATCACATGCACAGCGGAAGAACAAGAAAATAAAATCCCCGATTCCCAAAGAGATGTTCGTCGTCGTGCGATGATTGGTGCGCAAACTCCGCGAAACTTAAAATTGCATATAGAGTAGATTGTGTTACCTAGGGAGTGTTAGGACTCTAGCTTGGAGAGTCCTAATTGAGAGGGACATTCTGTTAGGACTCTAGCTAGGAGAGTCCTAATTGAGAGGGACATTCATGTAAAAATGTTAAGACTCTAGCTAGGAGAGTCCTAATTGATAGGGACATTCTGTTATGACTCTAGCTAGGAGAGTCCTAATTGAGAGGGGCATTCATGTAGGAGGTGTTTTCTTAGAGAAGAATTAGGAGTTGTAAGGGAATAGGAGTCTTGACTAGGAGTCCTACTAGGAGTTGATTAGAAGTAAGAGTCCTATTAGGAGTTAGGGTTTAGAAGCCCTATAAATAGCCATGTATTCCTTCTCTTTTCATAAGCAATAGATGAATCTTTTCTGCAGCCTTTGAGCAGCAACTTGGAGGGAGGAACTCCTATAGAGTTCTAAGGAGGCCGATCCCCTAAAGAGATCAACCCCAAGTTTAGAATCTGCAAGGGTTCTAACACCTGGTATCAGAGCAGCGTTCTTGGCATCTCGCTGCCCTTCCATTGCCATCTATCAGCCCTCCACAACCTCCCAAAGCAATTCCCACAATTGCTTAAAAGATCGTCCCTGAATTCCGCCATCATCTCCACCACCGTGGATCATCCTTTGATCTCTCTGTGAATTGCAACAGGTTCTAGTTTCCTACCTTACTGCTGCTGCAATTTAGTTATCCTTATTCGAAAATCCAAAAAAAAAAAAAACTGTTCCTATATTGCTGCATAAACCTTTCGTCACAAAGTTTTCATCTCTACGACGAAAGATACATTGCAGAATTCCAGCCGCGTAGCACCATCTGTTTGATCTTGCTATTATGCTTTTTCTATCTAAATTTCTATGAAATTTTTATGACATCTTTGACACTTCCTAACAGCAGATTTTCCTTTGGTTTTTTCAAAAAATTCTCAATATAAATCATTGATCTTTTACGTCTAATCTGCTATACTTGAAAATCTACACTATAAAATTTCAGCCGCATAGCACTGTTTGTTTGATCTTGATACTATATTGTTTCTATCCAAATCTCTATGAAATTTTTATGATAGCTTTGATACTTCCTAATAATGGATTTTCCTTTGGTTTCATCCAAAAATTCTCAATATAAACCACTGATCTTTTACGTCCAATCTGCTATACTTAAAAATCTATGCTGCAGAAAATTTCAGCGGCATATTGTTGCCTTAACCCATCTATTTGCAATCTCTTTTGAATGAAATTTCTTATACACTTCATAGATCATCTTGGCTTCCATCTAAAATTGATATATTAAGGAATTCATTTCTAAAAATAATTTTGTGTTGCTGCGAATTTTCATCGTAACCCGCTGAAATTTTTCGACGACAATTCTATTATCGCAACTTGCACCAATTTTCTTGCTGTTAAACTGCTGAAATTCTCTTGATTAAATTAGACATCCTTGCTATCATATAATCTGTGATTTTGCTATCAATTCCCTCCTCAATTCTCTTAAGTTTTTTGGTAGAAATTACATTGAGAAACCATTGTTTCTTCGACGACAATTCTACATTTACAAGACAACACATACTTGCTGCAACTTCTACTGATTTCTATCAAACCTTTGCTGCCATCTACCACAGATCCAAAACTTTCATCCACAGCCCTAAAACTCCACTAAACCACACCCTCAAACTGCACCCAAAACTGCCACAAAACAAGCCTAAATCGTAGCCTACATCCACCGATCCACCAACCCTTTCGACCATCACTTCTCTCAACCTATACATGCCTTTAACCTAACAACAAAAGAGAGATCTTAACATCATAGATTTGGAGACAAATACTATGGCATCTAAGGAGGCAATCAATGCTAAATTCGAAGCCTTGGAGGCACGAATGGAGGATAAGATTCGGACGCTCTTTACCGAACTCAGATTGGGCCGACCACGAAGCCCAAAAAAATCATATCAAGGAGAGAGCTTTGCCCAATCACACCAAGCCCAAAGATATGACTTCCAAGAGAGGGGAAGCTCTATGACCAACCCCAACTATCCATGCATGAGAGTGGACTTCCCTAGATGGGAAGAAGGAGACCCGATTGGTTGGATCTTGCACGCGGAGCGATATTTTCGGTACCACAAAACCGTGGATGCATCTATGGTGAAAATTACAGCTATACATCTTGAAGGGGATGCTATACAGTGGTTTGACTGGTTTGAACATACTTATGGAGTCCTTTCATAGCAACAATTCAAAGAAGGACTGCTAATCCGCTTCAGACCAACCGATTACGAGAATATTGACGGACAACTAGCAAAGATCCGACAAACCTCCACCATTCAGGAGTACCAAACCAGGTTTGAAAGGTTATCTAATCAAATTCTTGATTGGTCTCAAAACCAGCTATTGAGGACCTTTATTGACGGCTTGAAGCCGGAGATCCGAGGAGAAGTTAAAGCGCGACAACCGTACACGCTTTTGGCAACCATCTCTTTCGCACGACATCAAGAGGAGCAATTGAACCATGAAGCTCGAAGGACTAGGGTCACTCCTCAACTAGTAATATTGAAGCCCTTAGCCCCCCCTACTGTTGACCGAGTCCCTGCACCAAAAAGGTTGACAAGAGAAGAGCTTTAGGAGCAATCTGCGAAGGGGTTATGTTGGCATTGCGATGAGCCGTGGAGCCATGAGCATCGCTGTAGTAAAGGGAGACTTTTTATCATTGAACCAGTAGAAGAAGAGGTCATTGAACATCTAGAAGAGAGCATTGAACATAAAGAAGAAGATGCAGAAGAAGAGCCACAACTGACCGAAGATACGGTACATGCATTAGTCGGCTACTCAAACCCGCAAATGATGAAAGTTGGAGGCCTTCTCAAACAACAACTGATCACTGTTTTCATCGACACGGGCAGCACTAATAATATCCTAAACAGTAAGGTTGCTATCCAAATGGCATTACCTATCGAGAATTGTTGCAGGTTTGATGTTAAGGTCACCGACAGACGGATTTTGAAGTGTGATCGTAGGCGCCCGTAGGAGAAACTATTGCTGCAGGACCAAGAGATAATTGCAGATTTCTTCCTTCTCCCTCTTGATGATCATGAGGCCATGCTTAGAATTAAATGGTTGACAACATTAGGTGATTTTTCTTGGAATTTTATGAAACTAATTATGAAATTTTACAGTAAGGAGAAACAGGTGATACTGCACGGGAAACGTGGGGGCGACATAACGATGATTTGCACACAATAAATGAAGAAGGTTTTGCATAAAACATGCAGTGGCTTTTTGGTACAACTTGAGCAGCAAACTAAGGGAGAGCCAACAAAATTGGAAGATCCAAATCTACTTCCTTTGCTTGCTAAATTTTCAGATATATTTGACGAACTACGCAACCTACCTCTTACCCGTCGGCATGATCATTGTATAATGATTCCTCCAGGCCAATCTCCAGCAAATGCTCAGCCATATCAGTATCCACATCTCCAGAAGGATGAAATAGAAAGGATTGTAAAAGAGATGCTCAAAATAGGAGTTATTCGGCCATGTTGTAGCCCCTACTCTTCACCGGTGCTCCTCATACGAAAGAAGGATAGAATATGGCGATTATGTGTTGATTACCGAACTCTCAATGGCATAACCATCAAGGATAAATACCCTATTCTAGTCGTAGATGAGTTGCAAGATGAAAGAGAGCATAAATCTTCACAAAGCTGGACCTTCGATCCGAGTATCATCAAATACGAGTATGTGAAGAAGACATACCGAAAACCACCTTTTGAACACACAACAACCACTATGAATTTTTGCTTTATTCATAAGAAGGTGAAATATCTGTTGGGAAATCATTGGGGGGCGACATCATATGCGCAGCGGAAGAACAAAAAAACAAAAATCCCCGATTCCGAAAAAGATGTTCGTCGTCGTGCGAAGATTGGTGCGCAAAAATCCGCAAAACACAAAACTGCGTATAGAGATTGTGTTACCTAGGGAGATCATATATCCCTGTTTCCTTGCAGAGCCTTAGGAGAGGGTGAAGGAGGTCAAGCATCCTCCTCTCTAGCGGTGATCCACACAGCAGGGTTGCGACGACGCTCCTCAAAACTCCAAGCCTACTTTGAGGTGGAGAGGGAGAGGAGAATAGGAAAGGCAAGCAAAGACTCTAGCCTATGAGGCTGTGAATCCCTCCTATTTATAGAGATCCTGTGTCAAACCCTAATGGGTCCTTCCCTAGTGGGTATTGGATCTGCATCCAATAAGACAAGGGCTCCGTCGGATATCTCATATCCGAACCTCTACTCATCGCAATGCCTACCATATGTGTGTGACCCTCTAGGCCCAATATCGAGCTGGCCGTGAGTCATACCTGTTAGAACTCCTTCTAACTGAGTGAATTATTATCTCTGTAATAATTCACTCGACTCATCGACTACGGACGTACTAGGCCACTACGCCGTAGTCCCCAGACGATACAGGGGAATCCAATCCATTGGACCTGTCTGTCCTCAGTTACCATGTACCGATAGTCCCTCATCCATCTAATATCCCAAAGACCGTATATCGAGCATGGTGCTGTCAGACCCATACGGTTTCTACTCGAGTCTCGCTCTAATCGGATTCTCCTGGAGAACTCTTTCTCTCTCAACCCGAATGACCCTGGCCAGGGATTTGTCTGAGCAAGAACACATAGGATATTCCTCTCATGACGCCGAGAGCGGATGATCCTCTATTGACACTCAATAGCGCTCGTAAGGTCGACTACCACTCCCAATGACCAGTTGTACTAGATCTGGGACAGCCAAACCTATAAGTCTGGTATCAAAGAGTGGAGCACTCATACAGGACATCCTTGGTGTCTCAAGTCTAAGGACCAAATACACCACTAGGACTACGGAATCGCTGTCTGACAATAAGGCATCATCAACCATCCAGCATTCCGTAAGCGGATCAATCAGTGAACTCATTCTCCAATGAGCACCTGTACTGTATCCCTAGTGTCCCTACACGAGCAGCTATGAGACCAGCTGCATCCATCATATGGACGGGTATACAGCACACCAGTCTGTCCGGTTATCACGATGTCCCTCTCGAGTAACCTATGATCGGGATTATTAAGGATATGTGTTTAAAGGTGAATCGATCTCATTATCGTGATCTCATCACGATCCAATTCCCATTGCACAAATCCAAGGACATCACAATATATGTATGCATTTATGCAATAGTTATAAAGTGATATACGCCAAAATATAATAAGCAAAAAGATTCTGTATCAAGTCACACGTGCCATCACTCACGTGATTGGCTTGCTGGGCACCTATGACTAGCAATCTCCCACTTGACCTAAAGCCAATCACCTATATGTCTGATCCCCACCAGACCCCTGTGACGCTCAAAGACAATCTGAGACAACGGCTTTGTCAGTGGATCTGCAATGTTATCTTCGGATGGAACTCTTTCCACTGCTACATCTCCTCGGGCTACGATCTCTCTGATAAGGTGGAACCTCCTCAGAACATTTCTGATAAGACCTGGGTTCCCTTATTTGAGTAATCGCCCTGTTGTTGTCGTAATATAAGGAAGTCGACTTGTCGCTATCTGTATCGACTCCCAAATCTGTGATGAACTTTTTCACCCAGACTCCCTCCTTTGCTGCATCTAATGCAGCAATGTACTCCGCCTCTGTGGTCAAGTCAGCAGTGGTATCTTGCTTGGAACTCTTCCAGCACGTTGCTCCTCCATTCAAGGTGTACACATACCCTGAATTCGACTCGCTATCATCGACATCAGACTGAAAACTTGAGTCAGTGAAGCCTTCAACCTTAAGGCTATTACCTCCATATACTAGTAAAAGATCCTTAGTCCTTCTCAAGTACTTAAGGATACACTTTACTTCTTTCCAGTGCTCCAAGCCTGGATCCGCCTGATACCTGCTCGTGACACTCAGAGCATGCGCTATATCAGGCCTAGTACATAGCATGGCATACATGATAGACCCTATTGCTGAGGCATAAGGTATCATATTCATGTTTGCCCTTTGGAATTTTCCATGCCAAACCTTTTGACAATGGTTTCTATGTACCTGGACTGGGACAAGCCAAGCATCCTCTTGGATCTATCTCTATAGATTCTAATCCCCAAGATATAGGATGCTTCCCCTAAGTCCTTTATGGAGAAGTGTCTAGATAACCAAGTCTTTACTGTGGATAGCATTCCTACGTCATTCCCAATGATGAGGATGTCATCCACATATAACACAAAAAAGGTGATAGCGCTCCCACTTACCTTCCTGTACACACAAGGCTCATCTTCGTTCTTAACGAAGTCATAAGATCTGATTGACTCATCAAATCTTATGTTCCAACTTCGGGAAGCTTACTTTAGTCCATAAATGGATTTAAGCAACCTACACATCTTATCTGGGTAGTTCTTGGACACGAATCCCTCAGGTTGCATCATATACACCTCCTCCTCGAGGTTCCCTTTGAGGAATGCGGTTTTCACATCCATCTGCCAGATCTCATAATCATAGTGTGCTGCAATAGCCAATAGAATTCTGATGGATTCTAGCATTGCTACGGGTGAGAAGGTTTCGTCGTAATCAACACATTGCCTTTGACGATACCCTTTAGCCACTAGCCTTGCTTTGTAGGTCTCTACCTTTCCATCTACTCCGATCTTTTTCTTAAAGATCCATTTTCAACCGATGGGTACAATACCTTCGGGCGCATCAACTAGGTTCCAAACCTTATTGGAGTACATAGAATCCATCTCAGAATTCATGGCTTCTTGCCACTTCCCGGAGTCTATACTCATAATAGCCTCCTCGTAGGTCTGAGGATCAATATCCTCAGCATCCTCTCCTCTAATATGTCCCACATATCTCTCAGGAGGATGAGATACTCTATCAGACCTGCGTAAAGTTCAAACTTGTGTATTAGGTTCCTGAACAGACTCGGGCTGTAGAGTGGTGCTTGAGCTTGGTTCTCTAACTTCGCTCAACTCTATCATTCTCCCACTGTCTCCGCCAAGAATGTGTTCCTTCTCAAGGAACACTGCTCTCTTAGCTACAAAGACCTTTTTGTCCTCGAGATGACAGAAATAATACCCACAAGATTCCTTGGGGTATCCCACAAATATGCATCGCTCTGTCCTTGATTCTAACTTATCGGGGTTGTGTCTTTTAACGTGGGCAGGGCAGCCCCAAATCTTAACAACCTTAAGATCATGCTTCTTCCCTTTCCATATCTCATATGGTGTAGACACTACTGATTTAGTTGGAACTCTGTTCAGAAGGTAAGCTGCGATTTCTAGGGCATATCCCCAGAATGAGATGGGTAGTTCAGCGAAACTCATCATGGACCGTACCATATCTAATAACGTACGATTTCTCCTTTCAGAGACACCATTGAGCTGAGGTGTGTAAGGAGGTGTCTATTGGGATAATATCCCATGGTCCTTGAGGAACTGAGTAAACTCTGTACTTAAGTACTCACCTCCTCGAACTGATCGAAGAGTTTTGATACTCTTTCCAGTCTGGTTCTCCACCTCATTCTTATACTCTCTAAATTTCTTAAAGGCCTCAGACTTGTACTTTATTAAGTACACATATCCATACCTTGAGAAATCATCAGTAAAGGTAATGAAGTAGGAGTAACCACCAATGGCATGAGTTGACATGGGTCCACATACATCACTATGTATGAGTTCCAACAGCTCAGTGGCTCTCTCTCCAGTTCCACTAAATGAAGAGTTGGTCAGTTTTTCACGAAGGCAAGGCTCACAAGTTGCATATGACACATAGTTGAATGGATCTAGATATCCATCATTTAGCAATTTTTGAATCTTTTTTTCATGGATGTGACATAGCCTACAATACCATAAGTATGCACTATTCATCTCATCTCGTTTCCTCTTAGACACTTACATTCATGATATGTGGAATAGTGTCTAGCATAAACAAACCTTTATGCAAAATTCCTCTTGCCAATCTCCCCTCAGCTTGGCTAGAACTTACAATAAATTGTAGATGTGATAAGCAAAACTAGTATCCAATACCAATTTACTATCACAAAAATCTGACAATTGGAGATTGATCATAAATGTACTGAAGCTTCTCCAAGCTTCTATTTCGCCCTTTCTGCAAGGTACTTTTTGCAGTTCCTCTTCCAGTGCCCATCTTTACCACAATGGAAGCACTGGCCTTCGTCCTTTGTTGGGTCTTTCTTAGCAACCTTTGCTTTACCTAGTCTGCCCTTGCCCTTTCCCTTCTTAAGGGACCTTTCTGCTTTACTTTTCTTTTTGGTCTCACCAGTATAGAGAACTAGCTTCTCTTTCTTAATAGTACTCTCTACCTCCCTCAACATATTGAGGAGCTCTAGGAGAGTCACCTTTGGGAATGTACTCGTAGAAAGCGATATCCCATGTCTCATTGGTGTGAGACCTCTCTCGGAATTTTCCATACCAAACCTTTTGACAATGGTTTCTATGTACCTGGACTGGGACAAGCCAAGCATCCTCTTGGATCTATCTCTATAGATTCTAATCCCCAAGATATAGGATGCTTCCCCTAAGTCCTGCTGCAAGCAGACCGCCGGCCGGCTGCTGCAGGCACAGCGCTTGCGCATGCGCCGGCGCTGTGTTGCCTGGCTGCGGCTACGGCTGCCACTGCAGGTGGCTGCAAGCATGCAGATCGAGGGCAGCAACTGTAGCTGCCCTTCCTCGCTTTTGCGTCAACGATTTTGACGTCAAAATTCTTCCTAAACACAACACACGCAGTTCAAAACCAATCAATCGCACGAACAACCTGGCTCTGATACCACTGTTGGGAAATCATTGGGGGGCGACATCATATGCGCAGCGGAAGAACAAGAAAACAAAAATCCCCGATTCCCAAAAAGATGTTCGTCGTCGTGTGAAGATTGGTGCGTAAAAATCCGCAAAACACAAAACTGCGTATAGAGATTCTGTTACCTAGGGAGATCGTATATCCCTGTTTCCTTGCAGATCCTTAGGAGAGGGTGAAGGAGGTCAAGTGTCCTCCTCTTTAGCGGTGATCCACACAGCAGGGTTGCGACGACGCTCCTCAAAACTCCAGGCCTACTCTGAGGTGGAGAGGGAGAGGAGAATAGGAAAGGCAAGCAAATACTCTAGCCTATGAGGCTGTGAATCCCTCCTATTTATAGAGATCCCGTGTCAAACCCTAATGGGTCCTTCCCTAGTGGGTATTGGATCTACATCCAATAAGACAAGGGCTCCGTCGGATATCTCATATCCGAACCTCTACTCATCGCAATGCCTACCATATGTGTGTGACCCTCTAGGCCCAATATCGAGCTGGCCGTGAGTCATACCTGTCAGAACTCCTTCTAACTGAGTGAATTATTATCTCTGTAATAATTCACTCGACTCATCGACTACGGACGTACTAGGCCACTACGCCGTAGTCCCCAAACGATACAGGGGAATCCAATCCATTGGACCTGTCTGTCCTCAGTTACCATGTACCTATAGTCCCTCATCCATCTAATATCCCAAAGACCGTATATCGAGAATGGTGCCGTCAGACCCATACGGTTTCTACTCGAGTCTCGCTCTAATCGGATTCTCCAGGAGAACTCTTTCTCTCTCAACCCGAATGACCCTGGCCAGGGATTTTTCTGAGCAAGAACACATAGGATATTCCTCTCATGACGCCGAGAGTGGATGATCCTCTGTTGACACTCAATAGCCCTCGTAAGGTCGACTACCACTCCCAATGACCAGCTGTACTAGATTTGGGACAGCCAAACCTATGTCTGGTATCAAAGAGTGGAGCACTCATACAGGACATCCTTGGTGTCTCAAGTCTAAGGACCAGATACACCACTAGGACTACGGAATCGCTGTCTGACAATAAGGCATCATCAACCATCCAGCATTCCGTAAGCGGATCAATCAGTGAACTCATTCTCCAATGAGCACCTGTACTGTATCCCTAGTGTCCCTACACGAGCAGCTATGAGACCAGCTGCATCCATCATATGGACGGGTATACAGCACACCAGTCTGTCCGGTTATCACGATGTCCCTCTCGAGTAACCTATGACCGGGATTATTAAGGATATGTGTTTAAAGGTGAATCGATCTCATTATCGTGATCTCATCACGATCCGATTCCCATTGCACAAATCCAAGGACATCACAATATATGTATGCATTTATGCAATAGTTATAAAGTGATATACACCAAAATATAATAAGCAAAAAGATTCTATATCAAGTCACACGTGTCATCACTCACGTGATTGGCTTGCTGGGCACCTATGACTAGCAATATCTTGGGTATATCATATTAGAGGAAGGTGTGGCAGTAGACCCCTTCAAAATTGGAGCAATGCAAAACTGGCTGACCCCAAGGAACATAAAATTGCTACATGGCTTTCTAGGTTTAACAGGCTACTACTGCAAGTTCGTGAAAAGCTGTGGAGAGATCAGTGCACCACTTACTTCCTTACTGAAAAAAGATGTCTTCCAATGGTCGGACAGAGCCTCCGCTGCCTTCGACAAACTTAAGGCAGCCATGACGACGACGCCGGTGCTAACACTACCAGATTTCAACCGACCCTTCCTTATTGAGGCCGATGCATCTGGAGTCAGAATTGGAGCCATTCTCATGCAAGATAGTCGACCACTCATATACACTAGCAAGGCATTATCTCCCTCCCATCAAAATAAATCAACATATGATAAGGAGATGCTCGCCATTGTGCTCGCAGCAACAAGCTGGAGACCCTACTTGATTGGCTGACGATTTCAAATTAAAACCGACCATAAAAGCCTCAAGTACTTTTTGGAGGGAAAAATATCATCCCTTGAGCAGCAAAAAAGGGTAATAAAACTTCTTGGATTTGATTATGAAATAACTTACAAAAAGGGGAAAGAGAATGTTCTTGCAGATGCGCTTTCGCAGCTACCCAAGCAAGTTGAATTTTCAGCCGTTTCACTTCCGACCAACGACTTTCTTAATGATATTAAGATGGAATGGCAGGAAGATTCAAAGACTAGTAAGATTATAAAAAAATTGGAGGAAGCACCAAGCCCCATGGCTCATTACAATTGGGACTCAAAAGAATTACACTATAAGGGACGCATTGTGCTTACGATAAATTCTACTTGCATCTTCACGAGCAGATTTTGGACAAAGTTATTCCATATGCAGGGTACTAAATTGAAAAGGAGTATGGCATATCACCCACAAATCGACATTCAGACGAAAGTTTTAAATAGGTGCTTGGAGACAGCCCAAAGCCACCCACCAAATATGACTACCCAAAGAGAACTCCAGACCCAGCCAAGTGCCATTATTGATCGACGGATCGTGACTCGACGACGATGACCCACTAATGAAGTGCTAATACAGTGGGCGAACCTAATAATAGAAGATGCCACTTGGGAGAACTATGACGACTTGAAGATCAAATTCCCATAATTCATGAATCATCAGCCTCGAAGACAAGGCTGATTTGAAGAGGGCGGGTATGTTAGGACTCTAGCTTGGAGAGTCCTAATTGAGAGGGACATTCTCTTAGGACTCTAGCTAGGAGAGTCCTAATTGAGAGGGACATTCATGTAAAAATGTTAAGACTCTAGCTAGGAGAGTCCTAATTGATAGGGACATTCTATTAGGACTCTAGCTATGAGAGTCCTAATTGAGAGGGGCATTCATGTAGGAGGTGTTTTCTTTGAGAAGAATTAGGAGTTGTAAGGGAATAGGAGTCTTGACTAGGAGTCCTACTAGGAGTTGGTTAGAAGTAAGAGTCTTAAGTAAGAGTCCTATTAGGAGTTAGGGTTTAGAAGCCCTATAAATAGCCATGTATTTCTTCTCTTTTCATAAGCAATAGATGAATCTTTTCTGCAGCCTTTGAGCAGCAACTTGGAGGGAGGAACCCCTATAGAGTTCCAAGGAGGCCGATCCCCTAAAGAGATCAACCCCAAGTTTAGAATCTGCAAGGGTTCTAATAGGGAGATTGTATATCCCTATTTCCTTGCAGATCTTTAGGAGAGGGTGAAGGAGGTCAAGCATCCTCCTCTCTAGTAGTGATCCACACAGCAGGGTTGCGATGACGCTCCTCAAAACTCCAAGCCTACTCTGAGGTGGAAAGGGGGAGGAGAATAGGAGAGGCAAGCAAAGGCTCTAGCTTTTGAGGCTCTAAATCCCTCCTATTTATAGAGGTCCCCTGTCAAACCCTATTGGGTCCTCCCCTAGTGGGTATTAATCTGCATCCAATAAGACAAGGGCTCCGTCGGATATCTCATATCCGAACCTCTACTCATCATAATGGCTACCATATGTGTGTGACCCTCTAGGCCTAATATCAAGTTGGCCGTGAGTCATACCTGTCAGAACTCTTTCTTACTCAATGAATTATTATCTCGGTAATAATTCACTTAACTCATCGACTACGGACGTACTACGCCACTACGCTGTAGTCCCCAGATGATATAGGGGAATCCAATCCATTAGACATGTCTATCCTCAGTTACCGTGTACCTATAGTCCTCATCCATCTAATATCCCTGAGACCATATATCGAGCATGGTGCTGTCAGACCCATACGGTTTCTACTCGAGTCTCGCTCTAATAGATTCTCTCAGAGAACTCTTTCTCTCTCAACCCGAATGACCCTGACCTGGGATTTTTCTGAGCAAGAACACATGGGATATTCCTCTCATAACGCCGAGAGTGGATGATCCTCTATCGACACTCAATAGCCCTCGTAAGGTCAACTACCACTCCCAATGACCAGTTGTACTAGATCTGGGATAGCCAAACCTATAAGTCTGGTATCAAAGAGTGGAGTACTCATACAGGACATCCTTGGTGACTCAAGTTTAAGGACCAGATATACCACTAGGACTACAGAATCATTGTCTGACAATAAGGCATCATCAACCATCCAGCATTCCGTAAGCGGATCAATCAGTGAACGCATTCTCCCATGAGCACCTGTACAGTATCCCTAGTGTCCCTACACGAGCAGCTATGAGACTAGCTGCATCCATCATATGGACGGGTATATAGCACACTAATCTGTCCGGTTATCACGATGTACCTCTCGAGTAATCTATGACCGGGATTATTTAGGATATGTGTTTAAAGGTGAATCGATCTCATTATCATGATCTCATCACGATCCGATTCCCATTGCACAAATCCAAGGACATCACAATATATATATGTATATATGCAATAGTTATAAAGTGATATACGCCAAAATATAATAAGCAAAAAGATTCTGTATCAAGTCACCTTTGTCATCACTCACGTGATTGGCTTGCTGGGCACCTATGACTTGCAATCTCCCACTTGACCTAAAGCCAATCACCTATGTGTCTAATCCCCATCAGACCCTTGTGACGCTCAAAGACAATCTGAGACAACGGCTTTGTCAGTGGATCTACAATGTTATCTTCGGATGGAACTCTTTCCACTGCTACATCTCCTCGAGTTACTATCTCTCTAATAAGTTGGAACCTCCTAAGAACACTTCTGATGAGACCCGGGTTCCCTTATTTGAGTAATCGCCCCGTTATTATTGCAATATAAGGAAATCGGCTCCTCGCTACCCGGCACGACTCCCAAATCTGTAATGAACTTCTTCACCCAGGCTCCCTCCTTTGCTGCATTTGATGCAGCAATGTACTCTGCCTTTATGGTCGAGTCAGCAGTAGTATCTTGCTTGGAACTCTTCCAGCACACTGCTCCTCCATTCAAGGTGTACACATACCTTGAATTAGCCTTGCCATCATCGACATCAGACTGAAAACTTGAGTCTGTGTTGTCTTCAACCTTAAGGCTACTACCTCCAAATACTAGTAAAAGATCCTTAGTCCTTCTCAAGTACTTAAGGATACACTTTGTTGCTTTTCAGTGCTCCAAGCCTGGATCTGCCTGATACTTGCTCGTGACACTCAGAGCATGCGCTATATCAGGCCTAGTACATAGCATGACATACATGATAGACCCTATTGCTAAGGCATAAGGTATCATATCCATGTTCGCCCTTTCTTCTAGATTCTTTGGGAACGTACTCATAGAAAGCGATATCCCATATCTCATCAGTATGAGACCTCTCTTGGAATTTTCCATGCCAAACCTTTTGACAATGATTTATATGTATTTGGACTAGGACAAGCCAAGCATCCTCTTGGATCTATCTCTATAGATTCTAATCCCCAAGATATAGGATACTTCCCCTAAGTCCTTCATGGAGAAGTGTCTAGATAACCAAGCCTTTACTATGGATAGCATTCCTACGTCATTTCCAATGATCAGGATGTCATCCACATATAACACCAAAAAGATGATAGCGCTCCCACTTACCTTCCTGTACACACAAGGCTCATCTTAATTCTTAACGAAGTCATAAGATCTGATTGCCTCATCAAATCTTATGTTCCAACTTAGGGAAGCTTGCTTTAGTCCATAAAGAGATCTAAGCAATCTACACACCTTATCTGGGCAGTTCTTGGACACGAATTTGTAAAGTTTCATCATATACACCTCCTCCTCGAGATTCCCATTGAGGAATGCAGTTTTCCAATCCATCTGCCAGATCTCATAATCATAGTGTGCTGTAATAGCCAATAGAATTCTAATGGATTTTAGCATTGCTACGGGTGAGAAGGTTTCATCGTAATCAACACCTTGCCTTTGACGATACCCCTTAGCCACTAGCCTTACTTTATAGCTCTCTACCTTTCCATCTACTCCGATCTTTTTCTTAAAGATCCACTTGCAATCGATGGGTACAATACCTTCGGGCATATCAAGTAGGTTCCAAACCTTGTTGGAGTACATAGAATCCATCTCAGAATTCATGGCTTCTTGCCACTTCCCGGAGTCTATACTCATAATAGCCTCCTCGTAGGTCTGAGGATCAATATCCTCAACATCCTCTCCTCTAATATATCCCACATATCTCTCAGGAGAATGGGATACTCTATCAGACCTGCATAAAGTTGAAACTTGTGTATTAGGTATCAGAACAGACTCGGGCTGTAGAGTGGTGCTTGAGCTTGGTTCTCCAACCTCGTTCAACTGTATCATTCTCCCACTATCTCTGCCCAGAATATGTTCCTTCTCAAGGACCACTGCTCTCTTAGCTACAAAGATATTTTGGTCCTCGAGATGAAAGAAATAATACCCACAAGTTTCCTTGGGGTATCCCATAAATTTGCATCACTCTGTCCTTGATTCTAACTTATCGGGGTTGTGTCTTTTAATGTGGGCAGGGCAGCCCCAAATCTTAACAACCTTATGATCAGGCTTCTTCCCTTTCCATATCTTATATGGTGTAGACACCACTGACTTAGTTGGAACTCTGTTCAGAAGGTAAGCTACAGTTTCTAGGGCATATCGCTAGAATGAGATGGGTAGGTCAGCGAAACTCATCATGGACCGTACCATGTCTAATAGCATATGATTTCTCTTTTCAAAGACACCATTGAGTTGAGGTGTATAAGGAGGTGTCCATTGGGATACTAACCCATGGTCCTTGAGGAACTGAGTAAACTCTATACTTAAGTACTCACCTCCTCGATCTGATCGAAGAGTTTTGATACTCTTTCCAGTCTGGTTCGCCACCTCATTCTTATACTCTCTGAATTTCTTAAAGGCCTCAGACTTGTACTTTATTAAGTACACATATCCATACCTTGAGAAATCATCAGTAAAGGTAATGAAGTAGGAGTAACCACCAATGGCATGAGTTGACATGGGTCCACATACATCACTATGTATGAGTTCCAACAGCTCAGTGGCTCTCTCTCCAGTTCCACTAAATGAAGAGTTGGTCAGTTTTTCACGAAGGCAAGGCTCACAAGTTGCATATGACACATAGTTGAATGGATCTAGATATCCATCATTTAGCAATTTTTGAATCCTTTTTTCAAGGATGTGACATAGCCTACAATGCCACAAGTATGCACTATTCATCTCATCTCGTTTCCTCTTAGACACTTACATTCATGATATGTGGAATAGTGTCTAGCATAAACAAACCTTTATGCAAAATTCCTCTTGCCAATCTCCCTTCAGCTTGGCTAGAACTTACAATAAATTGTAGATGTGATAAGCAAAACTAGTATCCAATACCAATTTACTATCACAAAAATCTGACAATTGGAGAATGATCATAAATGTACTGAAGCTTCTCCAAGCTTCTATTTCGCCCTTTCTGCAAGGTACTTTTTGCAGTTCCTCTTCCAGTGCCCATCTTTACCACAATGGAAGCACTGGCCTTCGTCCTTTGTTGGGTCTTTCTTAGCAACCTTTGCTTTACCTAGTCTGCCCTTGCCCTTTCCCTTCTTAAGGGACCTTTCTGCTTTACTTTTCTTTTTGGTCTCACCAGTATAGAGAACTAGCTTCTCTTTCTTAATAGTACTCTCTACCTCCCTCAACATATTGAGGAGCTCTAGGAGAGTCACCTTTGGGAATGTACTCGTAGAAAGCGATATCCCATGTCTCATTGGTGTGAGACCTCTCTCGGAATTTTCCATACCAAACCTTTTGACAATGGTTTCTATGTACCTGGACTGGGACAAGCCAAGCATCTTCTTGGATCTATCTCTATAGATTCTAATCCCCAAGATATAGGATGCTTCCCCTAAGTCCTTCATTGAGAAGTGTCTAGATAACTAAGCCTTTACTGTGGATAGCATTCGTACGTCATTCCCAATGATCAGGATGTCATCCACATATAACACCAAAAGGGTGATAGCGCACCCACTTACCTTCCTGTACACACAAGGCTCATCTTCGTTCTTAACGAAGTCATAAGATCTGATTGCCTCATCTTCGTTCTAAATAATCCCGGTCATAGGTTACTCGAGAGGGACATCGTGATAACCGGACAGAGTGGTGTGCTATATACCCGTCCATATGATGGATGCAGCTGGTCTCATAGTTGCTCATGTAGGGACACTAGGGATACAGTACAGGTGCTCATTGGAGAATGAGTTTACTGATTGATCCGTTTACGGAATGCTGGATGGTTGATGATGCCTTATTGTCACATAGCGATTCTGTAGTCCTAGTGGTGTATCTGGTCCTTAGACTTGAGACACCAAGGATGTTCTATATGAGTGCTCCACTCTTTGATACCAGACTTATAGGTTTGGATGTCCCAGATCTAGTATAGTTGGTCATTGGGAGTGGCAATCGACCTTATGAGGGCTATTGAGTGTCGATAGATGATCATCCACTCTCAGCATCATGAGAGGAATATCTCATGTATTCTTGCTCAGATAAATCCCTGGCCAGAGTCATTCGGATTAAGAGAGAAAGAGTTCTTCGGGAGCATCCGATTAGAGCGAGACTCGTGAAGAAACTGTATAGTTCTGACAGCACCATGCCCGATATACAGTCTTTGGGGTATTAGATGGATGAGTGACTATAGGTATATAGTAACTTAGGACAGATAGCTCCAATGGAATGGATTCCCCTATATCATCTAGGGACTACAGCATAGTGGCCTAGTACATCCGTAGTCGATGAATCAAGTGAATTATTATAGAGATAAGAATTCACTGAGTCAGAAGGAGTTCTGATAGATATGACTCATGACCACCTCGATATTGGGCCTAGAGGGTCACATGCATATGGTGGGCATTGCATTGAGTAGAGATTCAGATATGAGAGATCCACCGGAGCGCCTGAATTATTGGATCTCATGGACGAGATCCAATATAAGCCCATGAGAGATTATTGGATAGAGATCCACTAATCTAAAAGGCTTAGGTAATTGGATGCAGATCCAATACCCACTAGGGGAGGATCCATTAGGGTTTGATAGGGGACCTCTATAAATAGGAGGGATTTAGTGGTTCATAGGCTAGAGCCTTTGTTTGCCTCTCCTATTCTCCTCCCCCTCTCCACCTCAGAGCAGACCTGGAGTTTTGAGGACCGTTGTCGTAGTCCTGCTGTGTGGATCACCGCTAGAGAGGAGGATGCTTGACCTCCTTCACCCAATCCTAGAGATCTGTAAGGAAACAGGGATATACGATCTCCCTAGGTAACACAATCTATTCTATATGCAGTTTATTTCACGGATTTTTGCGCACCAATCTTCGCACGACGATGAACATCTTTTTGGGAAATTAGGGATTTTATTTTTTTTCTTGTTCTTCCACTACGCATGTGATGTCACCCCCAAGATTTCCCAATAAGTACCATCACCCAGCCTGGGCAGTACCACTGCCCAAGAATCTTGGGATGATGTTCCCCAAGCAGTGTAATCGCCGGCCAGGGTTTCAGCACACTGGTTGGGCCATGAATCCGGCCTAAACCAGTCCAACTTCGGGCCTAGTTGGCTCCTAACATAGTTAATGGGATTACATCCTAATCCTAACTCTAATTATATGCTAACTACGATTCCTAAGACATATTTTAAGCAAGATAAGTCTGATTTCTTCCAGCAAGTTTTCAGCGATCTTTCCGACGAACTTCTGATGATCTCTGGGCAATGTTCCAGTGGACTTCCGGTAAGCTCCTGGACTTCATGATGATCTTCTTGGTGAGTTCTAATGAGCTTATTTGGCAAGCTCCTGGACTTCTCAATTGGATCTGGTAGAAATTTCGATGAACGTCTGGACTTCCGACGAACTCTCAAACTCCCAACGAAATCACGTTCTTGACTCCAGGACTTCATTTTGCTGTATGTCTTGCTATCATATTTAATCCTGAACACTTAAAAATTCACTTTGATCTAGATAATTATTACTAAGCATAAATCATATTGTCCGGCATGTCATTGGTCCATCGATATTTCGTCCGATTCTTCGGCGCATCGTCCTCTCTTGCGGCCTATTGCCCAATCGACGAGTTGACCTCCGCAACTCTGATATCCTTGGCATAATATATGCTCTTCTTGGCTCGATGCCCGAATCCATGACCCGAAACCTTCTATCGATAAGTCGACCGATCCTCCAGCTCGATGTCCAATCTTCTGACACATTTTCCTCCGGCCCAACATGATTCTTCCTGCTTTAATTATCTCTCCCTGATCGAAGCATCCTGCTTCACTCAAAATATAAATTAAATCATAAATACTATTAATTGGTTTCATCATCAAAATCCGAGATTCAACACCAGGTACCGTTAGCAATGAACTCGGAAACCTTTCAATCTTTGGGAGCCCCAAAGTCTTTTCGTATGCTATCACCATATAATTGAAATATACACTTCCCATTCACCCAAGGATCATACCACATATTAGTACTAGTTCCGGAAGAGATTACATAGGAAATGTGTTTGATTAGCCAATTTCTTGCCTTCAAAATTCTTTTCCAAGCTACAAAGTGAAATGTTCTTGTTGAAATTTTCCAAATTGATTCCTTAGAAAGATACCTAGCAGAAACCCATTATGACTATAAGGAACAATTGTTTTGTAAAGGATCCCACAATTGCTTTATCAAACATGCTTTATTCTATTCTCTAGTATTTCTCTAGTTCAGCCCCCCTCCATCTTTCGGATTGTAGATGTCCTAATTTATCATATATATTATCTTACCATTTGTGTCATTCCAGAAGAAGTTCATTAATTACCATTCAATATCCTAAGAAGTCCAACAGGTAGAAGAAATGCATTAGACCATTAAATAGAGTAAGAGTACAACACCGAACGGATGCATTCAAGTCGTCATGCTTTTGAAATAAGCCTATTTTTCTTGGAAGAAATTTTATTCTTTATTTTTTGTAGGATAGACTGATAGTGAGTTTTGTGAATGCCAATGGATATGATTGGGAGACCCAGATAAGGAACTGGTAGATTTTTCTCACTAACCCCTAGAGTATGTGCAATAAAGTCTTTATCCTCAATGCAAGGACCCATGTAGACTTTACTTTTCATATGATTTAACTGGAGGCTAGAAACTATACCAAAGTCATTCAGAATAGTAGCCAGGTTTCTCACTGAAGTTGAATCATTCTAAAGAAAGATAAGAAGATCATATGCAAAGGTTATGTATGATATATGAATAGAACTAGCATGGGATACCTTAATGCTGCCATCAGAGACTACCTATTCCAACATATAGCTAACTCCTTCTATTGCAATAGTAAAGATATATGGAGAGAGTGGATCACCTTGTCAGATGCCATTCGTGCTCCCAAAAAAGCTAATAGGTGATCCATTGAAGAGTATCAAAAACTTTAGAGTTTTTAAGCAACACTGAATCCAATTAACCCGTTGCTGAGGGAAGTTCATACCGAGGAGCATCTTATAGATAAAGTTCCTATTAACTGAATCAAAGGCTTTTTGTAAATCAGCTTTAAAAAATATTTTCATCATTCTTGTCTTCGAGTGCAGATCCTTGACCAAGTCATTAGCAAGAAGAATATTATGATGTATACTTCTCCCTTTGATGAAAGCTGGCTGATTAGGACTAATGATCTTATGCATTATTTTTTGTATTCTATCTACCAACACTTTGGAGATGATCTTATAAAGAAAGTTACATAATGATACGGGTCGATAGTTCTCTAGTAAATCGGCCCTTGCATTCTTAGGAATTAAAGAAATAAAAGTGTAATTTATCTCTCTAAGAATATAACCTGAAGAGAGAAAATGTTGGCAAGCTTTAATCACATCATTATCAATAATAGACAATGCAATTTGGTAAAATTAAGTTGGAAATCCATCTGGACCAGGGCTTTTGTGCTTCAGTGACTTAAAGACAACTCTTACAATTTCGTCATCTATAATTGGGGTATTTGGGATAGAAATGGCACTTGAATCAAGCTTTCTATTTGGCTCCACATGAATGTTATTAGGTTGCACCTCTTGATTGAGTAAGGAATAAAAAAATTGCTCAATGTGTGCTTTAACCTCATCTAAATTCTCAATAAGATTATCATATTTGTCTCTGCATTTCCTGATGCGGTTAACGGCCCTTCGAGTAGTAATGGAAGTATAGAAAAACTTGGTATTGAAATCTCCTAGAGTAAGCCAATGCTATCGAGACTTCTGCTTTGCAAAACTTTTCTCCTACTTAAAGGCTTGCATGAAGTTATTTATAACTTCTATCTCTTTGTAGATAAGATTCTCATTATGGAAGTTGCAGCTCATGTTGCATTATCATTAGTTCCTTTCTGCAAAATTGAACCCGGGTGATAATATTGCCAAATGTATTTGTATTCCACTCCTTAAGTGTTTCTTTATAGGCTTTAAGCTTTTGAGATAAGATGTAAGAGGGGGAACCATGCACATTAACATTCCAAGCTGATCTGATAATATCAAGGAACTGCGGATGAGTACTCCACATGTTAAAAAATCTAAAAGGTTTCTTACCTTTTGGTATTGCTTTATCTGTGTGTATATACATTAAAAAATGATCAAAAAATAATGGAGCATCATACTCAAGAAGTGAATCAGGGTAAACTGCTAACCATTCTTGATTAATCAGATACTTGTCAAGTCGAGCTATTATTTTTCTGTTAGCAGCACATTGATTACTTCTGGAGAGCCAATTACTCACAGATTTCATATCGATCAATGTAGCAGTATCTATGTAATTATTAAAACTTTGAAGCTAGCTTTCTAAAAGCTATCTACCTCTCACTTTTTCATTTGTGTACCGAACAGTATTAAAGTCACCAAGAACAATCCAAGGTACATTAAGACAATCATTTGCAATGTTAGTCAGATCAGTCCAAAGAGTATTTCTTTCTTGCATACTGTGTGAAGCATATATACCAGTAAAATTGAATTGACAGCCATTCTTTTTGTCCTCCACCTTCAGATAGATGAATTGATCAATAGCAGAAATAAACCAGGTATTAATAGAGTTAGGATGCCATAAGACCCATATTCTACCAAAAGTTTCATGAGAGTCATTGGTAAACAGTTCTGCGTTCAGCCATATTAAGTTCTTTTAGGCTTGAATGCATGATTATTTAATTTTTATTTCCACAAGAATAACAATATCAGATGCTACAAACTTGATTATTCTGTTGACCACCCAACATTTTTCAGGCTTATTAAGTCCACAAACATTCTAACAGGTTATCTTCATCAGAAATAAAACAAATGAAAAAGGTAGTAAGGTATTCATCCTATGACTTTAGATGGATAGTACCATCCTTTTTCTTATCCTTAGATTTTGTATTTTCCTACTGCACAATATCCTTACCTTTTAAGGCTTTATTCCTATATTTATCTACTTCATCCACAGCTTGCAGATGTTTAAACTTTAAAATACCTTGAGTCAAGTAGTCCTAGTTGGTAGGGTTTGTTAAAGCTCGATATGATTATTGGGGCATAATATTGTGGTTAGTACTTGTTAGGGCAACCTGGCTGGAGAGGTTTGTTGAGGTAGAATATCCTTGTTGGCGAGGTTTGTTGTGGCCTGGGTTTATTAAGGAAGAATATCCTTGTTGGCGAGGTTTGTTTGCGCCTGAGTTCGTTGAGACACAAAGTCTTGGTTGGTGCAATGAGTGGATATTGAAATTCATATTGTGGATAGATTCAATGATATAGGAAGAGATGAAGTTTCTGACTTATGCTTCTCTAGTCCATGAGTACCATGGGAAACTTCTATTGTGGAAGGCTCCGACATAATAGGAAGAGATAAAGTTTTATATTTGTCCTTCTGTTTGTGGTGCTATCCCTAAGAGTTGGAATGCTCAATATTGTTCGCCACCACCGATGCTACTGCCACTAGAGGAGACTCACCACCTTGTTTCTAAGGCACCTGACGTGGCCAGTAGACCTTAGTAATCGGTTTCGGAGTTTGCTAACAAGCTCTATTTGCATGGCCAAAAGATAAGCAACTCTGACATCGTTGTGGCTTCCAGGAATATAAGATATGTAGCTTATGGGTGTTCCCATCAAGACCACGATAAAAAACCATATTAGGAAAATCTTTGTCGGAAGAAACCAGTACACATGCTCGTGCAAATGCTAATCTCGTCTGAGTAGTTGTTGCTTTGTCGATGTAGAGTGGCTGTCCCAGAGTGCTGCATAACTTTGCAATAAATATTAGGATCAAGAGCGATACTAAGAGGGGGGGGGGGGTAAATTAGTGCAACGGAAAATTCTTCGATTTCGGAAAAATATTCGTTTCGATTCAATCCATTTCGAAAATAAATTGAACTTGAAAACTTTCGTAAAAGTGCTAAGAGAAGGTTAAGGAAGTTTGCAGTAATGTAAATTGCATAAATAGAAAGGCAAACCAAAATTAAGAGTGGTTCGGTCGAAATGACCTACATCCACTTTCGGATTCCTCCTCCCTCGTGGTCACCAGCGTCCACTAAAGGCCTTTCTTCAATAGGCGAAGACCAACCACCTTTTACAGCTATTTCTCCTCTTCCTGGGTTTAGGAGACAACCCTTACAAGTCTCATTCATCTTTCTTGGATGGTTACAAGGCTAAGAGATGAAGGAGGAGAACTCTTCTCACTTTTACAACACTTTAAGACTCAAGAACTCAAGATTATGCCAATGCTTTCGTGCTCTTTCATGCAAAAAAGTGTGGAGTATTTATAGGCCCCAATGGCTTTAAAAATGGAGCCAAAAAGTGTCTCATCCCAGATTTTTGAGGTACTAATGGTACCACCGCCTGACACCTGACATTGGGTAGTACCACCACTGAGTTTGGGTGGTACTACCGCCTGACAGAGTTCAGAGACCGAGCTTTGGTGGTACTACCGCCTGACAGGGGTGGTACCACCACTGGCAGGTAATAACTGCTGGCGATACCACCGCCCAGATCACTTGGGGGACTAGGTCACCAAGTGATGCCACCGCCGGCCATGTTTTCAGGGGGTGAATAGGCTGTTCAATCCGGCCTAATGTAGCCCTGTTAATGGCCTAGTTGGCCCCTAATTAAGTTTGTGGGATGACCTCCAAATATTAATATAATTTACGATATAACTATGATAATTAAGACTTAATCATAGCACTTCTTATTCTGGTGCATCAATTGCTCTTCCGATGAATTTCCAGCGAACATCCGATGAACTCTCGGTAATGCTCCGGCGAACTCCCGGTAAGCTCCTAGACTTTACGATGATCTTCTTAGCAAGTTACAACAAGCTTCTTTGGCAAGCTCCTGGACTTCTCGGTTGGTTCCGGCAGAACTTCCGACGATCATCCGGACTTCCGATGAACTCTTAAACTCCCAATGAGATCTCGATCTTGACTCTAGCACAACACCTGCTTTATGTCTTACTGCTATCGTAGTTAATCCTGCACACTTTTCTTAATATATAGATTAGATTAAATAATTTACAATTGACTTCATCATCAAAATTCGAGATTCAACAATCTCCCCCTTTTTGATGATGACAATCAATTGATGACGGAGTTAACCTTAACTCTCCCTATCTATATGTCATACTTGAGAAAAAACATTCTTGAATTCAAGGCCTTTGAATTTAAGAAACAAACTGATAAGATAAGTTCATTAAACTTATTAATATGTATATCGTGATTCCTATCATGATCTAACATTCTCAAAATGATGTCAAGGCATGATATCCATTTTCAAGTATGATATTTTAAATATAAAAGATAACAAAGATAGCAATTCATCATTCTATGGCAAGAAACAAACTGATCTAACATTCTCAAAATGATGTCAAGGCATGACATCCATTTTCAAGTATGATATTTTAAATATAAAAGATAACAAAGATAGCAATTCATCATTCTATGGCAAGATATCAATTGTAAAATAGCAAGTTAAGCTATATATATCTGATCATAATGAAAGAAATTTATCAAGCAAACATTTCAAGTATATATGATAAAATACATTGCATACATTTGTCATCAATTTACCATATTTTGGTATTATTTCTCCCCCTTTGTCATCAACAAAAAGGAGAACAATTCAACAATGTAAGTGTGGTAAAAAAATTCAAGCAAGTTTCATACTCAAAAGTTCTCATCATTAAATGTTATCAACATTAAAGCAATAGATTCCATCAACTTCTCCCCCTTTGTCATCACAATTTTTCATGAAGAAGAGGAAAGAAGGTAAGGAGGGAATCCATTAGGAACTAAATTTATGAAATGATTTGAATCAAATAAAAAATGATAAATAAGTTTTCGTTATAACATACTTTCATTTTGACAAAGAGAAGGGATTTATGAAAAGGATCAAGACATCCATATGAAATCAAATCCTCAATCTTGCAAATAATTATCGCACACGAAAATTCATCTTTCAATGATTAAGATATCCATTGGAATTTTTTTATTTTTTATGAGAAGAATAAGGAAGAATTCATTGGAGAGGAGTATCACATGAAGGAGAAATTCATGAATAAAACTTCATAGTGAGAAGAGCATTACATCAAATCCATTTCTCATTAAAAATTCATAAGAATAAAATTCGTGAGAGATGCATTTATCAATGACTTCCATATATCAAACATCAAGATATTTAAATGCATAATCACTTTATGCATGATAAAATATTTTGGCATAGCCTTTCATCACTCTTTACATGAAATATCATTATTATTACATTGTAGCATTCAAAAGTTCACAATATTAAGAATCCGATAATGGATCATTTGTATGATAAAGAGATCACAATATCATAAAATTTTCAGCACATAGTTTTGACATCAAATTAAGCATCTTATTATGTAAAATTTGCATCAAAAGAGGAGAAGATTCGTACTCAAACATCATATAAAACTTGTATGGGAAAATGCATATGGCTCATTATGCATACTATAAGATCATGATTTAAGTGAGTGATCCAACGAATAAAAAAAGTCCGAAAATAAAATTTAATAAATTTATACATTCGGACAAATTAACATTCCTAATTCTCTTATATTAAAATCAAATTATTCTTCACTTAAAGGCTTTGTAAAAATATCGACTAATTGATATTTTGTATCAATAAACTCTAATATCACATCATGATTATTAACATGATCCCATATAAAGTGATGTATAATATCAATATGTTTAGTTCTAGAGTGTTGAATAGGATTTTTTGTTAAACATATTGCACTTGTATTGTCATATTTTATGGGAATGTTTTTAAGATAAATCTTATAATCCTCTAAAGTGTTTTTCATCCGCACAACATGTGCACAACTTGCACTAGCTACAATGTACTCAGCTTCGGTTGTAGATAGTGCAACCAAGTTTTATTTCTTGGAAGACCAAGAAATAAGTGTGTGTCCTAAATATTGGTATGTTCCGGATATGCTTTTTCTATCTAATCTATATCTAGCAAAATCTGCATTAGTATAAGCAATTAGTTCAAAGTTCTCAGATTTTAAACACCATAATCCTATATTAGTGACACCTTTAAGATATATAAGAATTCTCTTAATTGCTTTAAGCTGAGATATCTTAGGATTAGATTGAAACTTAGCACAAAGTTCTATACTAAACATGATATCCGGTCTAGTTGCGGTAAGGTATAGTAAACTTCCTATTATACCCCTACAAGCTTTTTGATCAAAGCTTTCTCCACTTTCATCAATGTCTAATTAGTGGAGATACTCATGGGAGTATTGATAGCCTTTGAGTATACATATTAAACCGTTTTAGCAAATCTAAAGCATATTTTGTTTGACTAAGAAAAATACCATTACTTAGTTATTTGATTTGTAAGCCTAAAAAGAAAGTTAATTCTCTTATCAAACTTATTTCAAATTCAAGACTCATACTTTTAACAAATGATTCACATAGAGATTCATTCGTGGAACCAAAAATAATATCATCAATATAAATTTGAATAATAAGAAAATTATTTTCAAAATTTTTGATAAACAATGTAGTATCGACCTTGCCTTTCGAGAAATTATTTTCAATAAGAAATGAGCTAAGTCTCTCGTACCAAGCCCTTGGGGCTTGTTTCAATCCATAGAGAGCTTTAGTCAATTTAAACACATGATTAAGGAGATTATCATTCTCAAATCCGGGAGGTTGTTCAACATAAACTTCTTCAGAATTAAAGCCATTAAGAAAAGCACTTTTAACATCCATTTGAAATAACTTAAAATTGTTACTACTAGCATAGGCAAGGAGCATCCTTATGGCTTCTAATTGTGTCATAGGTGTGAAGGTCTCTTCATAATCGATCCCTTCTTCTTGGTTGAAACATTTGGCCACTAATCTAGCCTTGTTTTTAACCATGATACCAAGTTCATCTTGCTTGTTTCTAAAGACTCATTTAGTACCAATAACTAAATGGTCATTTGGTCTTGGAACAAGCTTCCAAACCTCATTTTTCTTAAATTGATTTAACTCATTTTGCATTGCGATGACCCATGAATCATCTTTTAAGACCTCATCAATGCATTTAGGTTCAATTTGGGAGAGAAAAGCAATGTTTGCATAAAAGTTCTTAAGAGTGGAACGATTTTGAACCCCTTTAGATGTGTCTCCTATGATTAGCTCCTCAGAAAGAGCATCTATATACTTCCATTCCTTGGGTAAAGATATTTCGGAAGAAGATGTATCCAAGTTGCTAGATGGAGAAGGGGTTTTATTTAATTTCAAAGCATCAAAATTAACATCATCATCAAAATCATTTTTCTTAACTTCGAAAACTTCATTAGATCAAGAGCGCAATAAGAGGGGGGAGGGGGGTGTGAGTTAGTGTAGCGAAAAAGTTTTACGATTTCAATAAATTTATTTCGATTAAAGCCGATTCAACAAGAATGGTTTCAACTCAATCCTTTTCAGAAGAACTTTGAACTTGAAACCTTTCGTGAAAGAGCAAGAAAAGACTAAGGTGAAATGCAGCAGAGTAAAGTGCACAAATGAAAAGCGCTGGTTTTGTAAGGTCTTCGTACGATTAAAGCCAATCTCAGAAAATGTTAATGTCAAAGCGTATATAGACTAGTTAAGGCACAGTAAGGAGGAGAGGCAGTTTGCTATAAAAAAAAGTTGCTCAAAGTAAATGCAAACCGAGATTTTAGAGTGGTTCGGTCAACGTGACCTACATCCACTATCGGCTTCCTCCTTCGACGAGGTCACTAGCGTCCACTAGAGGCCTTCCTTCAATAGGCGAAGGCCAACCACCCTTTTACAATTTTTCTCCTTTTGCAAGCTTAGGAGACAACCCTTACAAGTTTCACTCCTCTCTTGAATGATCTCAACACTTAGAAAGGAGGAGGAGAAATCTAGATTTTTACAACAATTTAAGGCCTGAAAGACTCAAGAGTATTTCAAGATTTTGTTGCCCTTTCATGCAGGAAAGGGTGGGGTTTTTATAGGCCCCAATGAGTTCAAAAATGGAGCCTAAAAGTATCCATTCCTGGATTTCCGAGGTCCTGGCAATACCACCACCATTATTGGGCGGTACTATTGCTTGTCATTGGGCACTAGGCGGTACTACCGCTCAGTCTGGGCGGTATTACTACCTGACAATGCTCGAAGACCAAGCTCAGGTGGTACCACTACTTGATAGGGGTGTTGAATCTCGGATTTTGATGATGAAGTCAATTGTCATTTGTTATCTAATCTATATGTTGAGATAAGTGTACAGGATTAACTACGATGAAAGTAAGATATGCAGCAGGAGTTGCGCCGGAATCAAGACAATGATCACGTTGGGAGTTCGAGAGTTCGACGGAAGTTCGGACAATTGCCGGAGGTTCTACGGGAACAAATCCGAGAAGTCCATGAGCTTGCCAAAGAAGCTCGTCGGAACTCGCCAAGTGGATCGTCGCAAGTCCAGGAGTTTGCCGGAAGTCCGCAGGAGCATCACCGAGGGTTCATCGGATGATCGACGGAAGTTGACCGGAAGCTCGCCGGAAGAAGTGATTGACGCATTGGAGCAAGTTGCAGTAAATGTCTTAGGAAATATCGTAGTTAGCACAATGATTAAGTTGGAAATGGGAGGTGATCCCATTAACTTAATCTTGGGGCAATTGGGCCCTTAAAAAACCCAAATCGGGCCGAATGGATCAACCCATTCGGACCCTGATTTCTGCCAGGCGGTGGCACCACCTGGGCTTAGTTTCCGAGCGAGACTGGGCAGTGCAACCGCCCTTGATAGGAGGTGGCACCGCCTGAGCTTGGTCTTCGAGCTCTGGCAGGAGGTGCAACCACCTCAGTCAGGCGGTGGCACCGCCTCAGTCAGGCGGTGGCACCGCCTGAGCTCGGTCTTCGAGCTCTGGCAGGAGGTGCAACCGCCCCTAACAGGAGGTGGCACCGCCCAGAGGCTCAGTCTTCGAGCTCTGCCAGGCGACCGCCTGAGTCAGGAGGTGCAACTGTTAGATCCTAGAATTCCGGGAATTGATAGTTTTGAGCTCGAAATTCAAACTGGGTTGGGGCCTATAAATACCCTACCCTTTCAGCACTGAAAGAGCAAAAAAAACACACCGAAATCCTAATCTTATTTTATGATTTTTAGAGCTCAAAATTATTCTAAAAGCCAAAAGTTCTTCTCCCTCTTTTCTTCCAAGTTCTGATCTTTAAAGAGAGGAGAGAAAATTCTGTAAGGGTTGTCTCCTAAGCCTGTCAAAAGGAGTGAAACTGTAAAAGGGTGGTTGGCCTTCGCCTATTGAAGGAAGACCTCTAGTAGACGTCGGTGACCTCGTCGATGGAGGAAGCCAAAAGTGGATGTAGGTTAAGATTGACCGAACCACTCTAAATCTCGGTTTGCATTTACTTTGAGCATCTTATCCTTACTGCAAACCTCCTCAATAGCTTACTGCCTTCTGCACATTTACGATCGTGTTTTAAAGTTCAGTATTTTTCGAATTGGCGTTTAGACGTAAATCAGTTTTATCGTACGAACATCATATTTCAGTTTGCGCTTACATTTTAACTTTCATCATAACTGCAAACTGCCTTCATAGATTTTCTTTAACTACATCTCGCTTGATTACAAGTTAAAGAAATTTACAAATCGGCTTTTCTACCGAAATCACTTTTATCGTACGAACACCTTTTTAATCGTCGAAAGTTTTCCGCTGCACTAATTCACCCCCCCCCCCCCCCCCTTAGTGCTCTTGATCCTAACAATTGGTATCAAAGCGGGGTTAACTCTCAAATGGATTAAAACCCAAGAGAGATGGCATATGCCGAAAACTAAGAGGGCCATTCTATTACACGTCCACCCATGTTCAATGGGACGAACTACACCTATTGGAAGACCCGATTGAGGATCTTTCTTATTTCTATGGATTTTGAACTTTGGAATCTTATCGAAAATGGATTTTCGAAGTCTTCTCTTCCAATGATCGATTGGAATGAATCGGAGAAGAAGGCTTTCGCTCTTAATGCAAAGGCTATGAATGCCTTATTTTGTGCGTGTGATAAAAACGAGTTCAACCATGTTTCGGTTTGAGAAACCGCATTTGATATTTGGCACACACTCGAAGTGACTCACGAAGGCACAAGTAGAGTGAAAGAGTCAAAAATCAATCTTTTGATACATTCTTTCAAACTTTTCCGGATGAAACCGAGTTGGGATCCTAAAGTCACTGCTATTCAAGAGGCGAAAGATCTAAACAACTTTCCTCTTGAAAAACTAATCGGGTAATTAATGACCTACGAGATGACTTGCAAAGCTCATGAAGAGCAAGAAGACATCCTTCCAAAGAACAGGAAGGATATGGCACTTAGAACATGGGATGACTCGAGCGCATCCAAAGAAGAGGAGTCCAACACCGAGCAAGTTGCTCACTACACCTTATGGCCATCGGGGAGGAGGTAACGAATTTAATAGATGCAGATTTATCATTTGACGAATTATTAAATGCCTTCCATGACTTATTTGATGAATGCAAGATTATTAGTAGAAAATACAAGTTGCTAAAAAAGGAGCATGATAGTCTTACTTGTAATTTTGATAAGTTAAAAACTGAATATCTTGATAGTTTAGGTTCATACATAAAATGCCATGATCTAGAAACTCTCCAAAAGGAAAACTTGCTACTTAAAGGCACCTTGAAGAAATTCGAGGTTGGTAGCAAGTCTTTGAACATGATCCTTGCAAACAAGGGTCACGTTCCCAAAAGAAGTGGAATCGGATTTGTGAGAAGTCCTCACCAAAATGCAACCACCTTCATAAAAGGCCCCATCTTACATGTTCGACACCAAAGCAAATGCAACTTTTGTTGCAAACTTGGACACAAAACGCATTATTGTCCATTCAAGAAAATTAGTCCGAACAAATTAATTTGGGTTCCTAAAGGAACCATGATAAATTCTATGCAACATGATAAACAATGTAAATCTATTTTTGAGGCACCCAAAAGCAAATGGGTACCTAAAGATCATCCTTTCTTATAGAAACCTATATCATCGCAAGCTAGGAGCAAGAGATGGTACATTGATTGTGGATGCTCAAGGTATATGACCGGAGATCCATCTCAATTCTCTAAGCTCACTAGCATAGACGAAGGTTATGTCACCTTCGGAGACAACAACAAGGGTAAAATCATTGGCAAAGGAACCATAGGTAACAAATCCAACTTCTTTATTGAAGATGTTTTGTTAGTTGATGGTTTAAAACATAACCTCTTGAGCATTAGTCAATTATGTGATAAAGGATATATTGTCAGATTCGAATCTAATGCTTGCATCATTGAAAAACCACACAAAAACACGTCTATGATTGCATTAAAACAAAATAACATATACACTATTGACATCAATGATTTGTGTAATGAAATGTGTTTTTCGGTTTTGAATGAGGATGCTTGGCTATGGCATAGAAGATTAGGTCATGCTAGCATGAAACTAATCACTCAAACATCATCTAAAGAACTTCTAAGAGGAATTCCTCATATCAAGTTCATCAAAGATAATGTATGTGATGCTTGCCAATTAGGTAAACAAATTAAGGGTAGTTTCAAATCTAAGAATCAAATAAGCACCTCTAGGCCCTTACAATTGATCCATATGGACTTGTTCGGACCAATCTCTACATCAAGCCTAGGAGGTAGCAAATACGCCTTCGTCATTGTGGATGACTATAGTAGATACACATGGACTTACTTCTTAAAATAGAAAAATGAATGCTTTAGATATTTTACCAAGTTTTGTAAACTTGTTCAAAATGCGAAGGGTTCTATGATTTCGTCAATTAGAAGTGATCACGGTGGTGAATTTCAAAACCATAATTTCCAAGAATTTTGTGAACTCAATGGATACAACCATAATTTCTCTACTCCTAGAAATCCTCAACAAAATGGAGTAGTAGAAAGAAAAAATCGAAATTTACAAGAAATGGCAAGAACCATGTTGAATGAACATAGCCTACCCAAATATTTTTGGGCCGAAGCCGTAAACACTGCATGCTATATTTTGAATAGAGTTCTAGTAAGACCCTTACTCACCAAAACTCCCTATGAGTTATGGAACAACAAAAAACCCAATGTTTCATATTTTAAAGTCTTTGGGTGTAAGTGTTTTATATTGAATGAAAAATATAACTTAGGAAAATTTGATGCTAAATCCGATGAAGGAATCTTTCTTGGTTATTCTTCGGTTTCTAAAGCTTTTCGTATCTTCAATAAAAGATCTTTAATTATTGAAGAATCCATTCATGTTGTTTTCAATGAGATTTTCGAAATCAGGAAAAACGATTTTGATGATGATGTTAATTTTGATTCCTTGAATTAAAATGAAACCCCGTCTCCAACTAGCAACTTGGATGCATCCACTTCCGAAACATTCTTACCCAAGGATTGGAAGTATGCAGATGCTCATCCTAAGGAGCTAATCTTAGGAGACACATCAAAGGGGGTTCAAACACGTTCTTCTCTTAAAAATTTTGGTGCCAACGCCACTTTTCTCTCCCAAATTGAACCCAAATGTGTTGACGAAGCCATGAAAGATGATTCATGGATTATCACAATGCAAGATGAATTAAATCAATTTGAGAGAAATGAGGTGTGGAAGCTTTTTCCTAGGCTAACTGACCATTTAGTTATTGGTACTAAATGGGTTTTTAGAAACAAGCAAGATGAATATGGTATCGTGGTTAGAAACAAAGCTAGATTAGTGGCCAAAGGTTTTAACCAAGAAGAAGGTATCGATTACGAAGAAACCTTCGCTCCTGTGGCTCGATTAGAAGCCATAAGGATGTTCCTTACCTATGCTAGTAGTAATAATTTTAAGTTGTTTCAAATGGATGTTAAAAGCGCTTTTCATAATGGCTTTATTTCCGAAGAAGTCTATATTGAACAACCTCCTAGATTTGAAAATAATAGCCTCCCTAATCATGTGTTCAGATTAACTAAAGCTCTCTATGGTTTAAAACAAGCTCCGAGGGCTTGGTATTAGAGACTTAGTTCTTTTCTTATTGAAAATAATTTCACAAAAGGCAAGGTTGATACTACATTGTTCATCAAGAATTTTGATAATAATTTTCTCATTTTTCATATTTATGTTGATGATATTATCTTTGGTTCTACGAATGAATCTCTTTGTGAATCTTTTGCTAAAACTATAAGTCTTGAATTCGAAATGAGTTTAATGGGAGAATTAACATTCTTCTTAGGCTTACAAATCAAACAACTAAGCAATGACATCTTTATTAGTCAAACTAAATATGCTATGAATTTGCTAAAAAGGTTTAATATGAATAGCTCAAAAGCTATTAACACTCCTATGAGCACCTCCACTAAGTTAGAAATTGATTAAAGTGGAGAAAGCTTCGATCAAAAAACTTATAGGGGCATGATAGGAAGTTTACTTTACCTCACTGCAACTAGACCAGATATCATGTTCAGTGTAGGACTTTGTGCTAGATTTCAATCAAACCCTAAGATTTCTCATCTCAAAGCAGTTGAAAGAATACTTAGATATCTTAATGGTACCACAAATCTAGGATTATGGTATCCAAAATCAGAGAATCTTTAGTTAATTGCTTATGCTGATGTAGACTTTGCTGGCTGTAGACTAGATAGAAAAAACACGTCAGGAACATGTCAATTTTTAGGACATGCCCTTGTTTCCTGGTCATCTAAGAAACAAAACTCGGTTGCATTATCAATAACCGAAGCTGAATATATTGTAGCAAGTGCATGCTCTGCACAAGTTGTTTGGATAAAAAATACCTTAGAAGATTATAAAGTTCATCTTAAAAATATTCCCATTAAATGTGATAACACAAGTGCAATATGCTTAACAAAGAATCCTATACAACACTTAAGAACAAAACATATTGATATTAGACATCACTTTATACGAGATCATGTTACTAATCATGATGTAATTATAGAGTTCATTGATACTAAACATCAACTAGCTGATATTTTTACAAAACCTCTAAGTGAAGAACAATTTGATTTCATAAGAAGAGAATTAGGAATGTTGATGTATCCGAATACATAAACTAGTTAAAATTATTTTTCAGACTTTATTGAATGATCAAATCACTTGATTGCCATTACATTACCTAAATAACATGTTGGAAATTATGTGTTGAATACAAAAATTTCCATAACAATAAGCATGTTTTGTCTTCATGATTGTATTTGAAAATCTATAGCATAGTCTTGTCCAACTGCATGAAAGTGTTAATTTCATTTTCGGATTCGCTTAACAATTGGTATCCTAACAATCGGATTTTCTCATACATTTATTATATGAAAAATATTTTTCTGAAATGGATTTGATGAAATGATTCCTACTTATAAATTCCATCTTGAAATATGGATGATAGTGTTTTTACTTGCAAAGATTTATTTCACATACATATCTTGATCCTTGTAAAAATAAAGCATGATTTAATCTCTCATCGATTTTAACTTCACTCAAAGTAAACTCATAAATAGCCTTTCTCCTTCATGCAAAAAGATTATAACAAATAAAAAGGAAGAAGTATTCAAAGTGATCTACATATCATGCTTTCCTTTATATGTTTGTATAATTGATTTCCTATCACTCACTATTGGAAAATAACATGAACCTAGTAAAGGCATGAACAATTATCACACTTATGCTCAAAATTTGCTTATATTATTCTCCTGGTATCACAATTATCACACTTTTTGTTGATGACAAAGGGGGAGAAATATATGAGTATTAATGCTATGCTATGCCTTGTTTGTATCGTGTCAAGATATCAAACAAAAAACTTGCATCGTAATTTTACGTATTGATATCTTACCATGTGATAAAATGCAATAATTGCTAAAACATTTGAAATGTGGGCATCATGTAATGATATCAAAATCTTACTTCGCAGTTTTACATGTTGACATCTTACAATATGATGAATTGCTACTATTACCATCATTCAAACTTGTAATGTAAAATTTGAAAATGAATGTCAAGCCTTGATATCATCGTCAGAGAGAAACATCATGATGGGAGTATTGATAAGTTTAAATGATCTTAACTTATCAATATGTCTATTGAATTCAATGGTTTTGAATTCAAGAATGACTTATCTCAAGTATGGCATATAGATAGGGGGAGTTAAGGTTAACTCCATTATCAATTGATTGTCATCATCAAAAAGGGGGAGATTGTTGAATCTCAGATTTTGATGATGAAGTCAATTGTCATTTGTTATCTAATCTATATGTTGAAATAAGTGTGCAGGATTAACTATGATGAAAGTAAGATATGCAGCAGGAGTTACGCCGGAATCAAGACAATGATCACGTTGGGAGTTCGAGAGTTCGACGGAAGTTCGGACAGTCATCGGAGGTTCTGCGAGAACAAATCCGAAAAGTCCATGAGCTTGCCAAAGAAGCTACTCACCAAGTGGATCGTCGCAAGTCCAGGAGTTTGCCGGAAGTCCGCAGGACCATCACCGAGGGTTCATCGGATGATCGACGGAAGTTCGCCGGAAGCTTGCCGAAAGAAGCGATTGACGCACCGGAGCAAGTTGCAGTAAATGTCTTAGGAAATATTGTAGTTAGCATAATGATTAAGTTGGAAATGAGAGGTGATCGCATTAACTTAATCTTGGGGCAATTGGGCCCCTGAAAAACCTAAATTGGGCCTAATGGATCAAGCCATTCGGACCCTGATTTCTGCCAGGTGGTTGAACCGTGTAATATCCCTCACTTTTGAAACTTATTAATAAAGATTTATTTATAAATCGGAGGACCTATATGTAAATATGGAAATTTCAAGGACTAAACTGTTAAGTTGTAAAAAGAAGAAAATAAAGAAAACCGAAAACTTCGGTTTTATCCCACCGCCTCCCACGCTCTCTCTCAAAGAAACAGAGAGAAGCGGTGGGGCGTGGGGAGAAGAAGAAGAGAAGTAGAGGGAGAAGAGAAGGAAAAGAAGAGAGGAAGAAGAGGGAGAAGAGAAGAAAAGAAGAAGTAGAAGAGAGGGAAGATGGAGAGGAGAAAGAGAGGCAGCTGCAGCAGCTAGGGCTGCAGCACCTCTGTTTCCCGCAGGTGGAAACAGAGGAGAGGATGTGTGGGGCGTTGAGGATGAAAAGGGAAGAAGAAGAAGAAGAAGAAGAAGAAGAAGAGAGGAGGATAGCTGCGGCAAGGCTGCAGCGAGGAGGTGTGTCGCCTTGGGGAGGAAAAGGGAAGAGGAGAAGAAGAGAAGGAGAAGAAGAGGGAAAAGAGAGGGAAGACGGAGTGGAGCGAGAGGTGGCAGCAGCTAGGGCTGCAGCACCTCTGTTTCCTGCAGGTGGAAACAGAGGAGACGTGTGGGGTGTCGAGTAGGAGAAGAGCAGAAGAAGAAGAAGAGGAAGAGAAGGAGAAGGGGAAGCAGGAGAAGAGGTTGTGATACCTCTGTTCCCTGCAGAGGAAACAGAGGAGAGGGTGTGTGTGACGCCGGGAAGAAGAAGGGGAGGAAGGAGAAGAAGAAGAAGAAGAAGATAGCTGCGGCAAGGCTGCAGCGAGGAGGTGTGTGGCGTTGGGGAGGAAAAGGGAAGAGGAGAAGAAGAGAAGGAGAGGAAGAGGGAAAAGAGGGGGAAGAGGGAGAGGAGCGAGAGGTGGCAGCAGATAGGGCTGCAGCACCTCTGTTTCCTGCAGGTGGAAACAGAGAAGAGGTGTGGGGCGTTCGAAGAGGAGAAGAAGGAGAAGAGGAAGAGAAGAAGAAGAGGAAGCAGGAGAAGAGGTTGTGATACCTCTGTTTCCTGCAGAGGAAACAGAGGAGAGGGTGTGTGTGACGCCGGGGAGGAGGAGGGAAGAAGAAGAGGAGAAGAAGAAAAGAAAGGAAGAAGGGAAGGAGAGGAAGAAGAGAAGGGAAAGAAGGGTCTGCGGCTGCGGCGATGGCAGCTGCAGTTGGAAGAGAAGAAGGAGAGGAAGATGAGCAGGGGAGGAAGAAGAGGTTGTGGTCGTGGCTGCGGCCGCGACTGCAGCAGTTGCAGCTGGGAAAAAAGAGAAGGAAAGGAAGGAGAAGAGAAAGGGAAGGAGAGGAAGAAGAGAGGAAGAGGAGAAGGGGTGGCAGCAGCAGCTGGAATAGAAGGAGAGGAAGTAGAGCAGGAGAGGAAGAAGAGGCTGCGGTTGTGGTGGCTGCGGCCATGGCTGCGACTGCGACTGCGACTGCGGCAGTTGCAGTTGGGAAAGAAAAGAGAGAAAAGGGGGAAAAAGGGGCTGCGGACGGGATTGCGGCCGCAGCGGCAGCGACTGCGTATGCAGCAGTTATGTCTGCGAGAGAAGGGAGGAAGGAAGGTAGTGCGGTGGAAGGGGCTGCGATTGTGGCAGCGGCAGCGGCGGCGGCTGTGGCAGCTGGGTTTGGGAAAGAAAAAGAAGGAATGAGAGTAAGAGAGAGCAGGTGACTGTGCCTCGATGTTCGACACGTGGTGTATTTGTGAAGAAAGGAAGAAAACGAGAACACAAAACAAAACAGAGAGAGGACACGGAGGAAAAGTAGAAGGATTTGGGCTGGCACCTTCTTTGGATCTTCGGATCGAAATCTTTGAAAGGCAAGTGTTCTAACCTTTTCTATTGCAAGCTTTCTAATCTTTTCTCTTGCAAGTTCCCTGATCGTTTCTCCTATAATTGCTCTGATATGTCTTATTGCAAGTTCCCTGATCGTTTCTCCTATAATTGCTCTGATATGTCTTATTGCAAGTTCCCTGATCGTTTCTCCTATAATTGCTTTGATATGTTTTATTGCAAGTATCCTGATCTTTCCTCACTGCCAATTTTATCTCCACATTTGCTTTGAATATGAGGAACTTTGAATTGTTCTAGCCTTGGATTTGATATATCTCCTGTTTAGACGTAACGATTCGAATCTGTGCAACTTCTGAGATTCTGACCTTTTGATACCGAGCTGCCTATAAGTCTTTGTGGAAACTCTGATTTGTTCAAAACTGATTTCATTGGAAACTAGACTCGTAGACCTTTCCTTGATATATGGATTGAAAGATTTGGAATCTAAACACCTGCCTAGTTATCTGTTGAATATGACATTATGAATTCTGCCAATAGAGATTTTGTTCTACGACTCTTGCTCACCAAATTATTTGTAACTCTCTCTGTTGGACAGTTCAATTCATATGAAGCCTGTCTTATCTGAAAGTATCATCCAATGATTATTTCTGAGTAAATTGGAGCACGATTGATAGTTTGAATCATTTGTTCAATGTGCCTTCTGTATTCTGCCAGAAATCGAGCTTTGGTCGATTTCTCATATTCTGGTTTCATTCATGTGGAAATTGATATCCTTTAGCTTTCTCATTCAATTGAGCTTTATATTACTGCTTTGAATTCTTGTATGCTCTTGTCCTTAAAATTATTGCATTCTTGAAAACTGTTGTGTAACGTTTATGCTATATCGTATTGACTCATATAGGCACATGTATATCCTATTGTTCCGCATTTGCTTTCGATATGTGCCTATTCCAGTTTCATTCCTTTGGACATTGAATTCATCAAATCTTCTTATTGAATGGAGTTATTTGTGATTGCTTGGATTCCATATGTGCCCTTGCTTTCAATTCCTTTCAAATCTGAATATACTTGTGAAAGATTATTGCTTACTTCGGATTGACTCGTAAAGGCACATGTACGCTTTGTTGTTCCGCGTGTGCTTCCGATATATGCTACTTATTGTTGAAACTGCCCTTTTGTACTCTGGTGTGTGGGATTGTCTGGACCTTTGCCAGAAATGGTAAAGGGTATGCGCTGATTTGCCCGCTTTGTGGGGTCCCGCTATGTGGGATATTCTGGTATGCGCTTATTTGCTCGCTTTGTGGGGTCCCGCTTTGTGGGATATTGCTTAGAGCCTGCGATGCTCTGCCGGCCCCCTTTGACTTCACCTAGACGTGGGTGGATGGAGCTCCCAGACGTGGGAGACTTTTGTCAGGTGGTCATTCAGAAATGGATGAATCACATTCTGACTGAGATCCCACTACACCTTCTGTATGTTTGATATGATATCCAGAGCTTTGGTTATGTGTTTCTGTACATGCTTTGGATAAGATTGATATGTTTGCAACGTCAAAGACGACGTTTGAGCTTCTGTACGATATTTGTTTTTGTTATGCTCTGAAATGCTTCATTCACTGATAATATGCTTCGAAATGTTCCATATGTCGTTGATATGCTCCGGAACATTTCATCTGCCATTGATATGCTCCAATTACTCTGTGCTCCATTTGCTATGAACTGATATGTTCTGAAATGTCCTATCTGCCATTGATAAGCTCCGATATGTTTCCTTTGTTACTGATATGCTCCAATTACTCTGTGCTCCATTTGCTATGAACTGATATGTTCTAAAATGTCCTATCTGCCATTGATATGTTCCAATTACTCTATGCTCCATTCGTTATGGATCAAATATGTTTTGAATGACATGATACGTATGATTTGGTATCTATTGAGATGGTATCCTTGAGAATTCTTGTATTCTGCCTTGCATTATGATACCTTACTCGTTTGAAACCGTTCCTTTTGTTCTGAATATGCTTTGTCACTTGCTGAGCCGTTTTTGGCTCACTCCGTTGTTATATAAATCTTTCAGGTCAGCTTGTCACTCTTCGAGATGTTGATTTGGGCTGAGGCAGTGGATAGCTATTCAGAATTATGGGCAAGTCTGGGTGGTTATTATGATATTGTTGTATAAGTATGTTTTGTATGTAATGAAATGTTGTCGATGAATCGAAATGGATATACTGTGTAAAAGTGTTAGAAGATCTCTCTTATTTGGAATTTCGGAATGTTAAGTCTAATTTATGACGATATGAACTTGTGGTGAATAGTTGGAGTTCTGATTGTATAATTTATTTAGCTTGTGGATTTATAAATGTTGTTCATGTTTGTCAAGTTGGCTTGGGTTGCCATAAGTATGAATTATCGAGTGATGTGATATATGATTTTAAAATACACAGGTTTTAAGAATGTGAATTTGATTGAATGTTTTTCAGTGTCCTCAAACGTTAGTTTGGATCCTGGATTGGTCTGTGATGAAAATTGTTTTAAAAATCATGGATATATTTTGAGGGGCGTGACAGCCCCAGCCAAGCGGTGGCACCACTTGGGCTCAGTCTCCGAGCGAGACTGGGAGGTGCAACCGCCCCTGACAAGAGGTGGCCCCGCTTGAGCTTGGTCTTCGAGCTCTGGTAGGAGGTGCAACCGCCTCAATCAGGAGGTGGCACCGCTTAAGCTCGGTCTTCGAGCTCTGGCAGGAGGTGCAACCGCCCTTGACAGGAGGTGGCACCACCCAGAGGCTCAGTCTTCGAGCTCTGCCAGGCGGTGCAACCACCTCAGTCAGGAGGTGTAACCGTCGGATCCCGGAATTCCGGGAATTGACAGTTTTGAGCTCGAAATTCAAACTGGGTTGGGGCCTATAAATACCCCACCCTTTCAGCACTGAAAGAGCAAAAAAAACACACCGAAATCCTGATCTTATTCTGTGATTTTTAGGGCTCAAAATTATTGTAAAGGCCAAAAGTTCTTCTCTCTCTTTTCTTCCAAGTTCTGATCTTTAAAGAGAGGAGAGAAAATTCTGTAAGGGTTGTCTCCTAAGCCCGTCAAAAGGAGTGAAACTGTAAAAGGGTGGTTGGCCTTCGCCTATTGAAGGAAGGCCTCTAGTAGACGTGGGTGATCTCGTCGGTGGAGGAAGCCAAAAGTGGATGTAGGTCAAGATTGACCGAACCACTCTAAATCTCGGTTTGCATTTACTTTGAGCATCTTATCCTTACTGTAAACCTCCTCAATAGTTTACTGCCTTCTGCACATTTATGATCGTGTTTTTAAGTTCAGTATTTTCTGAATCAGCGTTTAGATGTAAATCAGTTTTATCGTACGAACATCATATTTCAGTTTGCGCTTACATTTTAACTTTCATCATAACTGCAAACTTCCTTCATAGATTTCCTTTAACTACATCTCGCTTGATTACAAGTTAAAGAGATTTACGAATCAGCTTTTCTACCGAAATCACTTTTATCGTACGAACACCTTTTTAATCATCGAATATTTTTCGCTGCACTAATTCACCCCCCCTCTTAGTGCTCTTGATCCTAACAAGGGGCGGTACCATCACTGATAGCAATAACTACTGGTGGTACTACCGCCTGACAGGGGCAATACCATCGCCCAGAATTCCTGGGAGACTGAGTCTCCCAAGCGGTGCCACCACCGACCAAGAATTCAGGGGCCGAATGGGCTGTTCCATTTGCCCCAATTTAGGTCTGTTAAGGGCCCGATTGGCCCCTAATTAAGTTAGTATGATTACCTCCTAATCCTAACTGAATTTATACTCTAACTATGATAATTAAGACATAATTACTGTAATTTGTATTCTGATGTGTCCATTGCTTCTTTCGACGTACTTCCGGCAAACATCCAATGAACTCTCGACGATGCTTCGATGGACTCCCGGCACGCTCCTGGACTTTACGACGATCTTCTTGGCGAGTTCCGATGAGCTTCTATGGCAAGCTCCTGGACTTCTCGGCTGGTTCTAGTAGAACTTTCGACGAACGTCCGGACTTCCGTCGAACTCTCGAACTCCCAGCGTGATCTTAATCTTGACTCCGGCATAACACCTACTGCATGTCTTACTGCAATCGTAGTTAATCTTGCACACTTTTCTCAACATATAGATTAGATAAACAAATGATAATTGACTTTATCATCAAAATCTAAGAATCAATAATCTTCTCCTTTTTTATAATGATAATCAATTGATGACGGAGTTAAACTTAACTCCCCCTATCAATCTATATGCCATACTTGAGAAAAGTCATTCTTGAATTCAAAGGCATGACATCCATTTTCAAAACTTATCAATACACCCATCATGATTCCTATCATGATGTAACTTTCTAAAAATGATGTCAAGGCATGACATCCATTTTCAAGTCTTATATTTCAAATATGAAGGATAACAATCATAGCAATTCATTCTATGATAAGATATCAGTTTGTAGTATTTCAAATTAAGCTCTAGATATCTTATCATAATGCAAACATTTCAAGTATAAAATTGCATACATTTACATCAATTTACCACATATTTCTCCCTCTTTATCATCAACAAAAAGGAGAACGATTCAACAATATATGAAATTGTGGTAAAAATTTATGTCATTTTTCAACTTGTAAAGAAATTCATACCAATTATTTTTCAAGCATTCATGACATGATATCATTCATTAACTTCTTTCCTTTTACTTATAATCAAAACTTTACATGAAGAAGGAAAGAAGGAAGGTAAAAACCATTGAGAACCAACTTTAAATGAAATTAAAAATGATAAGTGAGTTTCATTAAATCATGATTCATTTTTTACAAGGATCAAGATATAAATGTGAAATTAAATCCTTACAAGTATTCATCTCAAAACAAGAAAATTCTTCCTTCATCAAGAAGGAATTCAAGTGGAAGAATTATTATATCAAATCAATTTCTCAATTTAAAAATTTACAAGAGATAAATCCATGAGAGATGCATTTGTCAATTAATTCCATGTATAAAAAATCATTAAGTGATAGAGCATGGATATGAAATAGCTCTGATATGGCATAGGCTTATAAAAGCTCCATTCAAGAAATACATTAAGTCCGGAAGAGAAATACAACAAAATCATGCATTCGGACATGTTTTGTCATAGCTTTTCAATCACAATCATGAAGATAAACATGATATTGCATGATCATAGAAACTTTTTACAAACTTTCCAATGTGAATATGTTATTGAAGCACACAATCTAGTAAAATTCTCATCATAAAATTATAAGCACAAAATTTAAATGAGTGATCAAAGAATTAAGAAAGTCTGAAAACGAAATTTAATAAATTCATGCATTCGGACAAATCAACATTCCTAATTCTCTTCTAATAAAATTAAATTATTCTTCACTTAAATATTTTGTAAAAATATTAGCCAATTGATGTTTTGTATCAATAAATTCTAGGATTACATCATGATTAGTGATATAATCTCGTATAAAGTGATGCCTAATATCAATATGTTTTTTTCTAGAGTGTTGAATGTGATTCTTTGTTAAACATATTGCACTTGTGTTATCACATTTTATGGGGATATTTTTAAGATAAATCTTATAATCCTCTAAAGTGTTTTTCATCCACACAACATATACATAGCATGCACAAGCTGCAATGTACTCAGCTTCGGTTGTAGATAGTGCAACCGAGTTTTGTTTCTTGGATGACCAAGAAACAAGTGTGTGTCCTAAAAACTGACATGTTCTAGATGTGCTTTTCTATCTAATCTACATCCAGCAAAATCTGCATCAGCGTATGTAATTAGTTCAAAGTTCTCGGATTTTGGATACCATAATCCTAGATTAATGGTACCTTTAAGATATCTAAGTATTCTTTTAATTGTTTTGAGATGAGATATTTTAGGATTAAATTGAAACCTAGTATAAAGTCCTACACTAAACATGATATCCGATCTAGTTGCAATGAGGTAAAGTAAACTTCCTATCATACCCCTATAACCTTTTTGATCAAAGCTTTCTCCACTTTCATCAATTTCTAACTTAGTGGAGGTACTCATAGGAGTGTTTATAGCCTTTGAGGTGTCCATATTAAGCCTCTTTAGCAAATCTAAAGTGTATTTTGTTTGACTAAGAAAAATACCATTATTTAGTTGTTTGATTTGTAAGCCCAAAAAGAAGGTTAATTCTCCCATCAAACTCATTTCAAATTCAAGACTCGTACTTTTAACAAATGATTCACAAAGAGATTCATTCGTTAAACTAAAAATAATATCATCAACATAAATTTGAATAATAAAAAAATTATTTTCAAAATTTTTGATAAACAATGTAGTATCGACCTTGCCTTTAGATAAATTATTTTCAATAAGAAATGAACTAAGTCTCTCATACCAAGCCCTTTGGGCATGTTTTAAACCATAGAGAGCTTTAGTCAATTTAAACACATGATTAGGGAAACTATTATTCTCAAATCCGGGAGGTTGTTCAACATCAACTTCTTCGGAAATAAAGCCATTAAGAAAAGCACTTTTCACATCCATTTGAAACAACTTAAAACTATTACTACTAGCTGTGATTGGTCAAGTCCTAGAAGGTTACACTAAGACGTTGATTGGATCCTGATCCCTACTAGAAGTCTGCCGGAGACCTTCCGTTTCACGTGCTGAGGGTGTCGTGTGACTCGTTAGTAAAATAGTGGGAGCATATTAAGATAGAAGTCCATATCTTGATAGTTTATTTCTTACAAAATCTTCATGTTATTCATTTCTGCTGCATCTTTATTTTTAGAAAATGTCACTTTCAAATCCCTACGTGGCATACTTGATGTCAACCGTCTCACTAGTCCAAATTATACGAATTGGTACCGTAACTTGAGAATTGTTCTCATGGCGGAGAAAATCGTGTACGTCCTTGATACAATGATACCTACGCCCGAAGAAGGGGCAAGCGAGGATGAGATCACTCGCTACGTGAAGTACATTAATGACTCCACTTTTGCTCAGTGTTATATGTTGGGCTCTATGAGTCCTGAGTTACAGAGATAACATGAAAAGATGGATGCCAGATCCATTCTCCTACGTGTCCGCAAATTATTTGAGGAACAGGGAAGGACTCAACGATATGAGATATCTAAGAGCCTCTTCCGTGCTAGGATGACTGAGGGGACACCGGTTCAAAAACATGTCCTAAAGATGATTAAGTGGATAGAAAAACTCACAGGTCTAGGAATGGTCCTAGAGGATAACTTGTGTGTGGACATTGTGCTTCAGTCCCTACCAGATTCCTTTTCACAGTTCATAATGAATTTTAATATGAACAAGCTTGAGGTGACTCTCCCAAAGCTCCTCAATATGTTGAGGGAGGTAGAGAGTACTATTAATAAAGAGAAGCCAGTTCTCTATACTGGTGAGACCAGAAAGAAAAGCAAAGCAGAAAGGTCCCTTAAGAAGGGAAAGGGCAAGGGCAGACCAGGTAAAGCAAAGGTTGCTAAGAAAGACCTAGTAAAGGACAAAGGCCAATGCTTCCACTGTGGTAAAGATGGGCACTGGAAGAACAACTGCAAAGAGTACCTGTTAGGACCCTTTTTCTGAGCTTTTGAATAATGTTTATTGAGTTTGTTTAGTCTAGTTGTTTATTGAGTCAGTTTGGTTCAATTAGAGTCAAGTAGAGGTTTATTTAATATTTAATTATTATTAGAGTTCAAGTCCCGATGGACTCTGGGTGGAACTCTATAAATAGGGATGTAACTGCTTCTTTTCAGTAATATATGAAAAATACTATTCTGTCTTTTGACAAACCCTAGGAGGCCAATCCCCTCGAAGCGATCAAGGAGGGCCGATCCCCTCGAAGCGATCAAGGAGAGCCGATCCCCTCGAAGTGATCAAGGAGTCTGATCCCCTCGAAGTGATATTATCATCCCCTTTCTCTTCTTCCTTTTTAGGATAAGACTTTAGGGTCTTATCATTTGGTATCAGAGCGATGATAAGACCTTTAGGATCTTATCATTTGGTATCAGAACCTATGATAAGACCTTTAGGGTCTTATCATTTGGTATCAGAGCAACGATCCTTGGCGCAGCCCGCCACAGCCTTGCTTCCCTTCTTCCCCACCACCACTACAAGGCAACTCTTTCTTCACCGTTGTCGTTGTTTCCCCGGCCAGCGACCTTCGACCACCGCTCGACCTCCTCGCTGCCCCATCTCGTTCAAAAAAAAAAAAAAAACACGAGAGGAAGAAAAGCCGCAGCCACCCCTGCGTCCCTTGCTTCCGGCCAGCCTACCCACCACTGCTGCTCTCCGGCCAGCGCCCACCATCGCCCCGCTTCCCGACCGGTGACCACAACCGCCGTTGTTCCTCGGCTAGGAGACGACGCTGCCAGCGTCCATCCCAACCCTACTACCGCCGCTCGCCTCCCCTTGCGTCGCAGTGTAGCCGCTCGACCTCTCCTCCTCGGCGATCATTGGTGACGCTGCTCCCAGCCGCGCCACCACCATTGCCTCTCCACCGCCGCCCGCCTCCCCTTGGGTCGTAGCCGCAGCCGCCGATTGTCGCCCTCCTTGCGACGACCGAAACAGGGCAACTCACGAATTGCCCTTGTTCCCAACCGCGTCACCACCACTTTTCCTAGCTGCATCGCCGCCGCTCGATCACCCGGCCAACGACCTCTTCTCCTTGTATCCCCATCTCGCTCGAACGAGAAGGACCGCCGGCACCGCAGCCGTAGCCGTCGGTTGCCGCAACCCCTCCTTGCAGCGGTTGCAGAAACAGAGCTTCCTCTGTTGCCGCAGCCCCTTGTCGATCGCAGCCACGCCTCGAGCACCGTCGCCTTCCAGCCAACCCACCACCACTGCCAGCCACTGTGCGGTGACTACTACTCGCCTCCCAGCCGCCGCTCCCCTTGGGTCGGGCGAGAAAGACTGCCGCCACTCCCCCTTGCTCTGCCCCCTTGTGACCGAGAAACAGGGCAATCCTCTTACTGCTGCGAACGCCGGTTGCCACCAACATCGCCACTGCTGCCTAGCCAGCGATGACGCCGCTCGCCGCCTAGCCTGCCACAACTGCTGCTGCCAGCCACCGCATCCTTCACCTCAACCCCCTCGATCTACACTGTTGCTGTAGCCCCCTTGCTCTGCATCTTTGCCGCAGCCGCTAGTTGCCACCACTGTAGCCTGAACCCCGGCCGCTTCAACGCCACCTCCCTCTTGTTCTGCCTCCGATGCTGCAGTTGTTGGTTGCCATCACCGCAGCCTCAACCCGGCTGCTCGACGATTGCTTCCTTGGGTCACAGTAGTCACAACCGTCGCCTTTCAGCCTCGGCACTCTCATCTCACATAGTGACAAAAACACAGTGCAGCAACTCTTCCTCCATTGCAGCCACCGTAGTGGCGAGTCCTTGCCGGCGCTACCCCCAACCACACCACCATCGCTGCCTCCCAGCCCTCAGCAGCAGCGATCCCTCCACGTAGTGACTACAATAAGCATCGTTGCCTCTCACTAGTGCCTCCTTCTGCAGTGTGACAGAGATAGAGCAACGCTGCCTTCCATCCATGCCGTCGCAGCCATCGCAATAGCGAGCCCTTGGCGGTGCTGCCCCAGCCGTGCCACCATCGCTACCTCCCAGCCCTCAGCAGTAGCGATCCCTCCACACAACGACCACAGCAAGCATCGTTGCCTCCCACGCAGCGAACACAACTACATCCCCACGTCCTCGCAGCAACCCTTCATTCCAATAGTGCTACCACCGATTGCATCACAACAACAGCACCGAGTAGGGCAGTGATTTATTCCCTAGTCTTGACACCAAAAATAGGAGTTGAGATTACAGATTTGCAGTCTTACAAAATGGCCACCGATAACTCAATGAAAGCACAAATGGAAGCATTAGAAATCAGAATTGAGAACCAACTGCAAGAAACACTTAATGATTTCAAAAAGAGCCTACTGAAGAGCCTCAACAAATTTCAACAAAATGGGGGCTCAAGTTCTACGTTGCACAGATCTGAAAATACAAGAAAAGGGCCCCAAGATTGTGACACAATCTGCTCATACATGAAGTTGGATGGACGGCTCGCCAAAATTTGTCAGACTTCTACAGTGTTGGAATATCAGAGTAGGTTTGAAAGATTGTCAAATCAAGTTAGAGATTGGTCGGAACGACAACTGCTGGATACATTTATTGAAGGACTTATTCTAGAGATCCGATGTGAAGTTAAGGCTCGTCAACCCCGCACTATGATAGCTACGATCTCATTCGCACATCTACATGAGAAAAAAATCAATAGGGAAAATCATGGAAACAGAAGTGACAACCACCAGATGATTAGTAAGCCACCCACCATATCTATTCCCAACCAAAGCCTTGACACCCGAGGACTAACCCAAGAAGAACTCAAGAAAAATTCAGCAAAAGGGTTTGTACTATGATGAAAAGTGGAGTATGGAGCACCAATGTAAACAAGGGCAACATATGATGATTGAGCCAATTGGAGAGGAACCGAAAGCAGAAGAGTTGGACTCTGATCATGAAGGTATAAATTCTAATGAAGACGTTGAACCTACTGTATATACAATGCATATATTAGCCGACTACTCTAACCTGCAAACTATGAAAGTTGCCGGAACTCTATAGCATCAGCCTATTATAGTTTTGATTGATACTGGTAGCACTAACAATTCTATGGACAGTGACACTGTTGACCGATTGGCCCACCACATTAAAGACTATGACATATTCGAAGTAAAGATCATTGATGGATAGATTTTCACTTGTGATAGCAAAGGTTCAAAGATAAAATTGATTATACAGGGCCAGAAGTTTCATGCAACGATTACTACACTGAAAGATCGACCTGTTGCATACACTCTCAAAAAGTGGAGACCATACTTACTTGATCAACGGGTTGTGATGCGTTGCAGATAGTCTATGGCTAAAGTGTTGAAAGAGAAGCTCCCCGAGATTTATGCTGCTCAGCCTTGAGGACAAGGTTGATTTGAAGAGGGAGGAACTATTATGACCCTTTTTTTGAGCTTTTGAATAATGTTTATTGAGTTTGTTTAGTCCAGTTGTTTATTGAGTCAGTTTGGTTCAGTTAGAGTCAAGTAGAGGTTTATTTAATATTTATTTATTATTAGAGTTCAAGTCCTGATGGACTCTGGGTGGAACTCTATAAATAGGGATGTAACTGCTTCTTTTCAGTAATCTATGAAAAATACTATTCTGTCTTTTGACAAACCTTAGGAGGCCGATCCCCTCGAAGCGATCAAGGAGGGCCGATCCCCTCGAAGTGATCAAGGAAGCCGATCCCCTCGAAGTGATCATTATCATCCCCTTTCTCTTCTTCTTTTTTACGATAAGACTTTAGGGTCTTATCATTTGGTATCAGAGCGACGATAAGACCTTTAGGGTCTTATCAGTACCTTGCAGAGAGGGCGAAATAGAAGCTTGGAGAAGCTTCAGGTACATTCATGATGAATCTCCAATTGTTAGATTTTTGTGATAGTGCATTGGTATTGGATACCAGTATTGCTTATCACATCTACAATTTATTGTAAATTCTAGCAAAGCCGAGGGGAGATTGGCGAGAGAAATTTTGCATAAAGGTTTGTTTATGCTAGACACTACTCCACATATCATGAATGTAAGTGTCTAAGAGGAAACGAGATGAGGTGAACAGTGCATACCTATGGCATTGTAGGCTAGGTCACATCCATGAGGGAATGATTCAAAAGTTGCTAAATGATGGATATTTAGATCCATTTGACTATGTGTCATATGCAACTTGCGAGCCTTGCCTATTAGGATCGGAGTGGCACTAAGAGGGGGGGGGGGGGGGGGGGGGAGGGGTGAATTAGTGTAGCGGTAAAGTACGATAAACTTTTGACGATTTAAACACTTTCGGAAACTTCGTACGATAAAAGCAACGTTTCGTTTGAAACCGTTTCGATTGCGTTTTAACTTGAAGGGATATGTAAGAAGGAGACAAAGAAGTAGAACATCAAAGTGCAAATGGTTTGCAGTAATATAAATGATAATAAGTAAATGCAAACCAGAGATCACGCCGATTTTAAAGTGGTTCGGTCAAATGACCTACATCCACTTACGAGGCCCCTCTGCGATGAGGCTCCCACCTTCCACTAGCAAATCTCTTGAAGAGGAAGGGTAAATACCCCTCTTATAACTTTTTACAAGCGGTTCACTCTCTTACAGATTTTTAGCAAGAAAGAAGGAGGTGAACACTAGCAAATTGAAAACAAGACTTACTAAGACTTTTCTAAGACCTTTCTCTTAATCAAATGCTTCTCAAAAAGTTGTAATCTCAGCTGAGATTTGAGGGGTATTTATAGGCCTCAAGAGGATTCAAATTTGGGCTCCAAAATTTGAATTCTCTTTGGTTCCCGATGCTAGCGGTGCCACCGCTTGTCAGTGACGGTGCCACCGCTTGTCAGTGTCTGACACTGACAGTGGACTGGCGGTACCACCGCCCAGCTCTCGGGTGTTGGGCGGTGCCACCGCCTGGCTCTCGAGTGCTGGGCAGTGCAACCGCCCAGTCTGGCGGTGCCACCGCCAAACCCTTCGGTTTACTGATTGGGCTTTAAATTTAGCCCAAACCAAGTCTAATTTTGGGCCCAGTTGGCCCCTAACCAGGATATAGGATTATCTCTTAATCCTAATTCTAATTACAAGTGAAATACATAACTAAAAACATCCTAAGCAAGTTTTCAACTGCGAACGTCGAGTCTTGTTCCGGCGAGCTTTCCGACGAACTTCTTCCGACGGACTCCTAGCAAGCTCCCGATCTTGTGATGACTTCAATGAGTAGCCGAGCCTTCTTAGTGATCTCCGCTAACCTCCGACGATCTCTTCGGCAAACTTTCAAAAATTCCAACAGGTTCCCGATTTCTTCTCGGTTGGTTCCAGCAGCATCTCCGACGATTCTTCGGACTCTCAAACGTCCATCGAACTTGACTCCGGTATTCTTGCTTTATGTTTTCTGGTTATCGTAGTTAATCCTGTACACTTAACTCAATAATATGGATTAGATCAATTAACCCATCAATTGATTTTATCATCAAAATCCGAGATTCAACAATCTCCCCCTTTTTGATGATGACAATCAATTGATGACGGAGTTAAACATAACTCCCCCTATCTATATGCCATATTATAAGAAGATGAAAACACTTGAATTCCATCCATTGAATTCAAGCATAAACCGATAAATTCTAACTGTAGAACTTATCGTTATTTTCATTAAGCAATAGTAACTACGAAACTTCGATGAAAATCATTTTTAAGTCGAATGATAAGGGCAATTTTCACTATGATAGGAGATAAAGATTTTTAATATAAATTTCATGATATAGATATGAGGCATGCTTTCAATATGATCAATCAATCTTGCGATATTCTCAAAGATTTTGCAAGGCATATAAGACATTCGTATCACACAAGCTTTTGCAATTCATATAAGTCATGCTATCAAAATGGTACAGGTCATCACTTTTCTCCCCCTTTGTCATCAACAAAAAAAGGAGACGAGACTTTGAAGCATGCAATTTATGATCATAAAATCATTAGAGAAAGAATTCAGCATTAAGATTAATCATTCAAATTTGCCAAAAATACTTATCTAGAATTCATCTTAAAAGGAAAAATCAGCATTCATCTAGAAGCATATATCCATAATTTTAAAAATACATTTAAAAAGAAGGTTCAGTTTTCGTTCAAAAGATGACCAGTTTAGAACTTGATAGTAAGAGTAAATAGAACAGAATAAAAAGATACATCAATCCTTAGGAGGTAATCCATAGTGCTGATACATAATATCTAGTTTTTGATTTAGTTGTCGTAGTTCCTTCAAAATTTCAATTTTCTAGAGTTAAATTTGTTCTTGCTGCGATTTGAGTTGATCTTGTTGGAATTTGATCTAAGACAGTTCTGCCATAATGAGTCCTTCAGAGGATGAAACAGGAGCTGAAGGTGCTGTACCAAAGGGACTAGGAGGAGGAGATTCATTTCCCCTAAAAATTGGTGTTTCTGGTTGTTCTACTGGTGGAGGAATAGGATCAGTCCTTCTAGGTTGCCTTACCCATATTCATTGTTAAATGTGCACCTAAGTCTCTTTAGTAGATTTTTATTGATGATGTTATATCTATCACTTTGAATTGTTTCTTCATCGGGTGGGATGCAAATGTCATAGGCACGAAGAAATCTAGTGATTAACCCCCCATATGGCAACATAGTATCTTTAGCTGTAATATCCTACATGTGTTGCCGTATTGAGTATCCAAAACAGTTATGTTGACCGGTCATAATCCAATACATGGTACTTATCTCTATTAGACTCATTTCATCAAGATAATATTGCTTAGGGAATAGTATGCTTGTTATGATATGATGAAAAATCTTAGAGTTAAAAGGTAGTAAGTGTTCGCAACTCTTGGGTATTATTCCGAGGTCCGAGTTTGCAAAAATGGTTTCGACAGCTTCGGTGTAAGTTGCTCCTATTATATTAACATCCCATTTTCCTCTAAAATAGCAGCCCCTATCTTTTTCAGTGATTCCAATTAGTTCACAAATAATATTATCAGAAACCCTAATTTATGTTCCTAAAAGGTAAGTACTTAGGCTATCGTTATCTACCTATAGGTTTGTATAAAAGAGCCTAACTAACCTAGGATAAATTGGTTCATCTATTTGTAGGAGAGGTAGGGCCTCTAGATGAGCAAACCACCTAATGGGTTCTAAGTCTCCTAGTTCATCGAGATCAACATGTTTACCCTTATAGATACATCTTGTTTCAAATTTTGGAAACCTAAGGGCTTCTTCTTTGGATCTAAAAAGATCGTGGTAATATGAATCTCCTTTAATCCTTTTCCCTTTTGATCTCTTAGGAGCCATTTTCTAGATAAGATGATAAAAGAAATATGAAATTGTAATGAGTAGGTAAAATAAGAAGAAAGGGAAGGGAAGATTTTACCTTATGGAGTGTTTCTTGGAGGATGGAGAGCTTGGACCAACAAGAATCCCTCTCCAAGGTTTGTAGAGGTTAGAATGAGGGATTGAGAGAGTTTGGGAGAGTTGGAGCAAGGCTTCCACGAGTTGGGGGCGGTGTCACCGCCGGCCCTAACCCTTTGGGATTTATAGGGTGTCTCGGGCGGTGCCACCGCCAAACTGAGCGGTGCCACCGCCTGGCGCCCGAGCGCTTAGGCGGTGCTACCGCTGGTTCTGGCGGTGCCACCGTTGGCGTGCTGCGTTAGAAAATATTTTTTTTTTTTTTTCAGAGGTGTTTGACTCAAGATAGGTTAAGATAATGAGTCGTACTTCAGTATATCATCTTGAATCGAAGGAGAATGATGAAGTCAAATCCATAGAAGAACGGAAAAGGATGAGACATTTTTCGAAAAATATATTCAAACAAGCTTATTTTCAGGGATAATTTAACATGCCTAGTTCCCTTCTAATGAATTCAAATTGGTCTTCATTTAAGGCTTTTGTAAAAATATATGCCAATTGATGCTTTGTGTCAATAAATTCTACAATAACATTATTGTTAAGGACATGATCGCGTATGAAATGATGCCTAATATCGATATGCTTAGTTCTAGAGTGCTGAATTGGATTTTTGGTAAGACATATGGCACTAGTATTATCACATTTTATGGGAACGTTTTTGAAGTGAATTCCATAGTCTTCTAATGTATTTTTCATCCAAACAACTTGTGCACAGCATGCACTTGCGGCAATGTATTCGGCTTTCGCCGTAGATAGTGCAACTGAATTTTGTTTCTTGGAAGTCCAAAAACAAGTGCATGTCCTAAAAATTGGCATGTTCCGGATGTACTTTTTCTATCTATCCTACATCCGCAAAAATCGGCATCTGCATAAGCTATTAAATCAAAAATTTCAGATTTTGGATACTACAATCCTAAATTTGGAGTTCCTTTAAGATACCTAAATATTCTTTTAACACTCTTAAGATGAGATAATTTAGGATTAGATTGAAACCTAGCGCAAAGTCCTACACTAAACATAATATCCGGTCTAGTAGCGGTGAGGTAGAGTAGACTACCTATCATTCTCCTATATGTTGTTTGATCAAAATTTTCACTATTTTCTTCCATATCTAACTTAGTCGAAGTACTCATAGGGGTGTTTATTGCTTTTGAATTATCAATGTTAAATCGTTTTAACAATTCTAATGTATATTTAGATTGGTTAAGAAATATACCATCACTAAGTTGTTTGATTTGTAATCCTAAAAAGAAAGTTAATTCACCCATTAAACTCATTTCAAATTCATGACTCATACATTTGGCAAATGATTCACATAGTGATTCATCCGAAGAGCCAAAAATAATATCGTCAACATAAATTTGCACAATAAGAAAATTATTTTCAAAATGTTTGATAAACAATGTAGTATCAACCTTGCCTTTGTTAAAATTATTTAAAATAAGAAAGGAACTAAGCCTAACATACCAAGCTCTAGGAACTTGTTTCAAGCCATAGAGAGCCTTAGTCAATTTGAATACATGGTTAGGAAGAAGAGAATTTTCAAATCCGGGAGGTTGTTCGACATATACTTCTTCGGAAATAAAACCATTCAAGAAACCACTTTTGACATCCATTTGAAATAGTTTAAAATTATTACTACTAGCATAGGCAAGGAGCATCCTTATGGCTTCTAATCGAGCCACGGGAGCGAAGGTTTCTTCGTAATCGATACCTTCTTCTTGGTTGAAACCTTTGGCCACTAATCTAGCCTTGTTTCTAACCACGATACCATTTTCGTCTTGCTTGTTTCTAAAGACCCATTTAGTACCAATGACTAAATGGTCACTAGGTCTAGGAACAAGCTTCCATACCTTATTCCTCTCAAATTGATTTAATTCTTTTTGCATTGCAATAACCCAAAAATCATCTTTTATGGCCTCGTCAATGCATTTAGGTTCGATTTGAGAAAGGAAGGCGGTGTTAGCATAAAAATTCTTGAAAGCGGAACGAGTTTGAACCCCTTTTGATGTATCTCCTATAATTAGCTCATTTGGATGAGCATCTATATACTTCCATTCCTTGGGTAAGGAAATTTCGGAAAAAGATACATCCAAGTTGCTATTTTGAGGAGGGGGTTCATTTAAATTCAAATTATCAAAACCAAGATCATCATCAAAATCATTTTTCTTTAAATTAAAAATTTCATTAAAAACTACATGAATAGACTCTTCGATTACTAAGGTTCTTTTGTTAAAAACCCGAAAAGCCTTAGAAACGGAAGAGTAACCAAGAAAGATGCCTTCATCGGATTTAGCATCAAATTTTCCTAAGGCATCCCTTTCATTCAAAATAAAGCATTTACAACCGAAAACTTTAAAATAGGAAATATTTGGTTTTTTGTTATTCCATAATTCATAGAGAGTTTTTTATAGGGATGGTCTTATTAGGACTTTATTCATGATGTAGCAAGCCGTATTTACAGCTTCGGCCCAAAAATACTTAGGTAAACTATGTTCATTTAACATAGTTCTTGCCATTTCTTGTAGGTTTCTATTTTTTCTTTCAACTACTCCATTTTGTTGGGGATTCCTCGGAGTGGAGAAGTTGTGATTGTATCCATTAACTTCACAAAAATTTTGAAAGTCACGGTTTTGAAATTCGCCACCGTGATCACTCCGAATTGATGAAATCATGAAACCTTTTTCGTTTTGAGTGAGTTTACAAAATTTAGAGAAACACTTGAAACAATCACTTTTGTGAGCTAAGAAATAGGTCCAAGTGTATCTAGTATAGTCATCCATAATTACAAACGAATATTTGCTTCCTCCTAGACTTGTCGTGTCAATTGGTCCAAATAAGTCTAAATGAATCAATTGTAATGGTCTAGTGGTGCTAATTTGAGTTTTTGGTTTGAAACTAGTTTTTATTTGTTTACCTAGTTGACATGCATCGTATACTTTGTCCTTAATAAACTTTATATTTGGAATTCCTCGCACTAATTCTCTAGATGAGATCTTAGATATTAGTTTCATGCTTGCATGGCCTAGTCTCCTATGCCAAAGCCAAGCATCATCATTTAAAGCAGAGAAGCACATTTCATTACTTAGTTCATCAAGGTTGATGGTGTAGATATTATTTTGTTTTAATGCAATCATAGTTATGTTATGGTTTGGTTTTTCAATAATACATACATTTGATTCAAATCTAACGATATAACCTTTATCGCATAATTGACTAACACTCAAGAGATTATGTTTCAATCCATCAACTAGTAAGACATCATCAGTAGAAAATTTTAATTTGTTACCTATGGTTCCCTTGCCAATGATTTTGCCTTTGTTGTTGTCTCCGAAGGTGACGTACCCTTCTTCTTTGCTAGTGAGCATAGAGAAATGAGATGGATCTCCAGTCATATGTCTTGAGCATCCACTATCTAGATACCATCTCTTGCTCCTAGCTTGTGATGGTGTATGTTTCTACAAGAAGGGATTATTTTTAGGTACCTATTTTCTTTTGGGTGCCTTAAAAACTGATTTAACTTGTTCATCATATTGCATAGAATTGATCATGGTTCCTTTAGGAACCCAAATTAGTTTGTTCGGACTAATTTTCTTGAATGGACATTTATAAGTTTTATGTCCATATTTGCAACAAAAGTTACAATTGCTTTGGTGCCGAACATGTAAGACGGGACCTTTAATGAAGGTGGTTGGATTTTGGTGAGGACTTCTCACAAATCCGATTCCACTTCTTTTAAGAACGTGACCCTTATTTATAAGGATCATGTTCAAAGATTTGGTACCAACTATCATGATATTCTTTAAGATGTCCTTAAGTAGCAAGTTCTCCTTTTGGAGAGATTCTAGATTATGGCATTTTATACATGGAGCTAAACTATCATGATATTCAGTTTTTTATTTATCGATATCACAAGTGAGACTATCATGCTCCTTTTTTAGCAATTTTTATTTTCTACTAATTGTCTTACATACTTACCAAAAAAAAACTAATTGTCTTACATTCATCAAATAACTCATAGAAAGCATTTAATTATTAATGATAAGGTAAATCTGCATCAATTAAATCTGTTACCTCTTCTCCGATGGCCATTAGGGCGTAATGAGCAACTTGCTCAGTGTTAGACTCCTCTTCTTCGGACGCGCTTGAATCATCACACGTTGCCTTGAGCGCCTTCTTCTTTGATGTTCTCTTTTTGGCTTGAGGACAATCATTCTTGTAGTGTCCCGATTTTTTGCACTCATAGCAAATCACTTGGTCCTTCTTGTATTCGAATTTATTTTTTGTATTATTTTTAAATTTGTTCTTTCTTAAATATTTTTTAAATTTTTGAGTCAAAAGTGTAATGTCATTGTCACTGTCCTCATCACTTGATGTTCCTTTCAAGTGGTCTTCTTGTGATGTGAGTGTCATATCCTTTCTGTTCTTTGGAAGGGGGTTCTCGAGCTCGTCATGAGCTTGACATGTCATTTTGTAGGTCATTAGAGACCCAATAAATTCTTCAAGAGGGAATGTTTTAAGGTATTTGGCCTCTTGAATTGCCATAACTTTTGGATCCTAACTTTTAGGGAGAGATCTTAAGATTTTAGTTACTAGTTCAAAATTAGTAAAATCTTTACCAAGAGCTTTGAGTCCATTGATGACATCCGTGAACCGGGTGTACATGTCTCCGATGGACTCACTTGGTTTCATTCGGAAAAGTTCGTAAGAGTGCACAAGGATGTTGATTTTGGACTCTTTCACTCGGCTAGTGCCTTCATGAGTGACCTCAAGAGTTCTCCAAATATCAAAAGTCGAATCACAAATTGAAACACGATTAAATTCATTTTTATCTAGTGCACAAAACAAGGTATTCATAGCCTTTGCGTTTAAAGCAAAAACCTTCTTCTCCGATTCATTCCATTCACTCATCGGAAGAAAAGATTTTTGAAATCCGTTTTCAACAATAGTCCAAAGCTCGAAATCCATGGAAATGAGGAAGATCCTCATACAAGTCTTCTAATAAGTATAATCTGATCCATTAAACAAGGGTGGACGTGTGATAGAATGACCCTCATGTATACCGGAGTAAGCCATCTCTCTTAGGTATCAAACCAAATATGAGAGTGAGTCTAGCTCTGATACCAATTGTTAGGATCGGAGCGGCACTAAGAGGGGGGGGGGGGGGTGAATTAGTGCAGCGGTAAAGTACGATAAACTTTTGACGATTTAAACACTTTCGGAAACTTCGTACGATAAAAGTAACGTTTCATTTGAAACCGTTTCGATTGCGTTTTAACTTGAAGGGATATGTAAGAAGGAGACAACGAAGTAGAGCATCAAAGTGCAAATGGTTTGCAGTAATATAAATAACAATAAGTAAATGCAAACCAGAGATCACGCTGATTTTAAAGTGGTTCGGTCAAATGACCTACATCCACTTGCGAGGCCCCTCTGCGATGAGGCTCCCACCTTTCACTATCAAGTCTCTTGAAGGGGAAGGGTAAATACCCCTCTTATAACTTTTTACAAGCGGTTCACTCTCTTACAGATTTTCAGCAAGAAAGAAGGAGGTGAACACTAGCAAATTGAAAACAAGACTTGCTAAGACTTTTCTAAGACCTTTCTCTCAATCAATTGCTTCTCAAAAAGTTGTAATCTTAGCTGAGATTTGAGGGGTATTTATAGGCCTCAAGAGGATTCAAATTTGGGCTCCAAAATTTGAATTCTCTTTCGTTCCCGATGCTGGCAGTGCCACCGCCTGTCAGTGTCTGACACTGACATTGGACTGGCGGTGCCACCGCCCAGCCAAGCGGTGCCACCGCCCAGCTCTCAGGTGCTGGGCGGTGCAATCGCCTAGTCTGGCAGTGCCACCGCCAGACCCTTCGGTTCACTGATTGGGCTTTAAATTTAGTCCAAACCAAGTCTAATTTTGGGCCCAATTGGCCCCTAACCAGGATATAGGATTATCTCTTAATCCTAATCCTAATTACAAGTGAACTACATAACTAAAAACATCCTAAGCAAGTTTTTAACCGCGAACGTCGAGTCTTGTTCCGGCGAGCTTTCCGACGAACTTCTTCCGACGGACTCCCAGCAAGCTCCCATTCTTGTGATGACTTCAATGAGTAGCCGAGCCTTCTTGTTGATCTCCGCGAACCTCCGACGATCTCTTCAGCGAACTTTCAAAAATTTCGACAGGTTCCCGATTTCTTCTCAGTTGGTTCCGACAATATCTCCGACGATTCTTCGGACTCTCAAACGTCCATCGAACTTGACTCCGGTATTCTTGCTTTATGTTTTCTGGTTATCGAAGTTAATCCTGCATACTTAACTCAATAATATGGATTAGATCAATTAACCCATCAATTGATTTTATCATCAAAATCTGAGATTCAACATTGCCTTCATGGAAAACTGACCAACTCTCGATTTAGTGGAACTGGAGAGAGAACAACTGAGCTATTGAAACTTATACATAGTGATGTATGTGGACCCATGTTAACTCATGCCATTGGTGGTTACTCCTACTTCATTACCTTTACTGATGATTTCTCAAGGTATGGATATGTGTACTTAGTGAAGTACAAGTCCGAGGCTTTTGAGAAATTCAGAGAGTATAAGAATGAGGTGGAGAACCAGACTGAAAAGAGTATTAAAACTCTTCGATCAGATCAAGGAGGTGAGTACTTAAGTACATAGTTTACTCAGTTCCTCATGGACCATGGGATATTATCCCAATGGACACCTCCTTATACACCTCATCTCAATGGTATCTCTAGAAGGAGGAATCGCATGCTATTAGATATGGTACGGTCCATGATGAGTTTCGCTGACCTACCCATCTTATTCTAGGGATATGCCCTAGAGACCGCAGCTTACCTTCTGAATAGAGTTCCAACTAAGTCGGTAGTGTCTACACCATATGAGATATGGAAAGGGAAGAAGCATGATCTTAAGGTTGTTAAGATTTGGGGCTGCCCTGCCCACGTTAAAAGACAAAACCCCGATAAGTTAGAATCAAGGACAAAGCGATGCAAATTTGTGGGATACCCCAAGGAAACATGTAGGTATTATTTCTATCATCTCGAGGACCAAAAGGTCTTTGTAGCTAAGAGAGCAATGTTCCTTGAGAAGGAACACATTCTTGGCGGAGACAGTGGGAGAATGATAGAGTTGAGCGAGGTTGGAGAACCAAGCTCAAGCACCACTCTATAGCCCGAGTCTGTTTAGGTACCTAATACACAAGTTTCAACTTTACGTAGGTCTGATAGAGTATCTCATCCTCTTAAGAGATATGTGGGACATATTAGAGGAGAGGATGTTGAGGATATTGATCCTCAGACCTACGAGGAGGCTATTATGAGTATAGACTCCGGGAAGTGGCAAGAAGCCATGAATTCTGAGATGGATTCTATGTACTCCAACAAGGTTTGGAACCTAGTTGATGCGCTCGAAGGTATTGTACCCATCGGTTGCAAGTGGATCTTTAAGAAAAAGATCGGAGTAGATGGAAAGGTAGAGACCTATAAAGCAAGGCTAGTGTTAGAACCCTTCCAGATTCTAAACTTGGGGTTGATCTCTTTCGGGGATCGGCCTCCTTGGAACTCTATAGGGGTTCCTCCCTCCAAGTTGCTGCTCAAAGGCTGCAGAAAAGATTCATTTATTGCTTATCAAAAGAGGAGGAATACATGGCTATTTATAGGGTTTCTAAACCCTAACTCCTAATAGGACTCCTACTCAAGACTCCTACTTCTAATCAACTCCTAATAGGACTTCTACTCAAGACCCTAACCCTAGCCAGCCTCTTCACCTCTTTAATAGGGGTCGGCTTAGATAGATTTTACATGAATGTCCCTCTCAATTAGGACTCTTCTAGCTAGAGTCCTAACAGACCTGCCCTCTTCAAATCAGCCTTGTCCTCGAGGCTGGTGATTCATGAATTTTGAGAATTTGATCTTCAAGTCGTCATAGTTCTCCCCAGTGGCATCTTCTGTGGGTAGGTTCACCCACTGTATTAGCACTTTAGTAGTGGGTCATCGTCGTCGAGTCACGATCCGTCAATCAGTAATGGTACTTGGCTGGGTCTAGAGTTCTCCTTGGATAGTCATATTTGGCGGGTGGCTTTGGGCTATCTCCAAGCACCTATTTACAACTTCTGTCTGGTCGTCGATTTGTGGGTGATATGTCGTAGTCCTTTTCAATTTAGTACCCTGCATATAGAATAACTTTGTCCAAAATTTGCTTGTGAAGATGCAAGTATAATTTATCATAAGCACAATGCGTCCCTTATAGTATAATTTTTTTGAGTCCCAATTGTAATGAGCCACGGAGCTTGGTGCTTCCTCTAAATCTTTTATAATCTTACTAGTCTCTGAATCTTCCTGCCATTCCATCGTAATATCCTCAAGGAAGTCTCATCCTCCTAAGAGATATGTGGGACATATTAGAGGAGATGATGTTGAGGATATTGATCCTCAGACCTACGAGGAGGCTATTATGAGTATAGACTCCGGGAAGTGGCAAGAAGCCATGAATTCTAAGATGGATTCTATGTACTCCAACAAGGTTTGGAACCTAGTTGATGCGATCAAAGGTATTGTACCTATCGGTTGTAAGTGGATCTTTAAGAAAAAGATCGGAGTAGATGGAAAGGTAGAGACCTATAAAGCAAGGCTAGTGTTAGAACCCTTGCAGATTCTAAACTTGGGGTTGATCTCTTTCGGGGATCGGCCTCCTTGGAACTCTATAAGGGTTCCTCCCTCCAAGTTGCTGCTCAAAGGCTGTAGAAAAGATTCATCTATTGCTTATCAAAAGAGGAGGAATACATGGCTATTTATAGGGTTTCTAAACCCTAACTCCTAATAGGACTCCTACTCAAGACTCCTACTTCTAATCAACTCCAAATAGGACTTCTACTCAAGACCCTAACCCTAGCCGACCTCTTCACATCTTTAATAGGGGTCAGCTTAGGTAGATTTTACATGAATGTCCCTCTCAATTAGGACTCTCCTAGCTAGAGTCCTAACAGACCCGCCCTCTTCAAATCAGCCTTGTCCTCGAGGCTGACGATTCATGAATTTTGGGAATTTGATCTTCAAGTCGTCATAGTTCTCCCTAATGGCATCTTTTGTTGGTAGGTTCACCCACTGTATTAGCACTTTAGTAGTGGGTCATCGTCGTCGAGTCACAATCTGTCAATCAGTAATGGTACTTGGCTGGGTCTGGAGTTCTCCTTGGATAGTCATATTTGGCGGGTGGCTTTGGGCTGTCTCCAAGCACCTATTTATAACTTCTGTCTAGCCGTCGATTTGTGGGTGATATGTCGTACTCCTTTTCAATTTAGTACCCTGCATATAGAATAACTTTGTCCAAAATCTGCTCGTGAAGATGCAAGTATAATTTATCATAAGCACAATATGTCCCTTATAGTATAATTTTTTTGAGTCCCAATTGTAATGAGCCACGGAGCTTGGTGCTTCCTCCAAATTTTTTATAATCTTACTAGTCTCTGAATCTTCCTGCCATTCCATCTTAATATCCTCAAGGAAGTCACTGGTCAGAAGTGAAATGGTCGAAACTTCAGCTTGCTCGGGTAGCCATTTTTGCTGCTCAGGGGATCATATCTTTTATTCCAAAAAGTACTTGAGGCTTTTATGGTCGGTTTTAATTTGAAATCGTCGACCAATCAAGTAGGGTCTCCACCTCGTTGCTGCGTGCACAATGGCGAGTATCTCCTTATCATATATTGACTTATTTTGATGGGAGCGAGATAATGTGTTGCTAGTGTATGCGAGTGGTCGGCCATCTTGCATGAGAATGGCTCCAATTCCAACTCCAGATGCGTCGGCCTCAATAATGAAGGGTCGGTTGAAATATGGTAGTGTTAGCACCAGCGTCGTCGTCATAGTTGCCTTATGTTTCTTGAAGGAAGCGGAGGCTCTGTCCAACCATTGGAAGACATATTTTTCCAGTAAGGAAGTAACTGGTGCATTGATCTTTCCATAGTTTTTCACAAACTTGCGGTAGTAGCCTGTTAAACCCAGAAAGCCATGTAGCAATTTTATGTTTCTCAAGGTCGGCCAGTTTTGCATTGCTCCAATTTTGAAGGGGTTCACTACCACACCTTCCTCTGATATGATATGCCCAAGATATTCAACCTCCTGTTGAAGAAAGCAAAAATTCGTAGTGGTTGTTGTGTGTTCAAAAGGTAGTTTTCGGTATGTCTTCTTCGCACGCTCGTATTTGATGATACTCAGATCAAAGGTCCAGCTTTGTGAAGATTTGTGCCCCCTTTCATCTAGCAATTCATCTACTATTGGAATAAGATATTTGTCCTTGATGGCTATGCCATTGAGAGCTCGGTAATCAACACATATTCGCCTTGTTCCGTCCTTCTTGCATACAAGCAGCACCAGTGAAGAGTAGAGGTTGCAACTTGGCTGAATAACTCCTGTTTTGAGCATCTCTTTTACAATCCTTTCTATTTCATTCTTCTGGAGATGTGGATACTGATATGGCTGAGCATTTGCTGAAGATTTACCTGGAAGAATCGTTATACAATGATCATGCCGACGGGTAAGAGGTAGGTTGCGCGGTTCGTCAAATATATTTGAAAATTCAGCAAGCAAAGGAAGTAGATTTGGATCTTCAAATTCTGTTGGCTCTCCCTTAGTTTGTTGCTTAAGTTGTACCAAAAAGCTGCTGCATGCTTTATGTAAAACCTTCTCCATTTGTTGTGTGCAAATCGTTGTTATGTCGCCCTCACGTTTCCCGTGCAATGTCATCTATTTCTCCTTACTATAAAATTTCATAATTAGTTTCATAAAATTCCAGGAAACATCACCTATTGTCATCAACCATTTAATTCTGAGCATGGCCTCATGATTGTTAAGAGGGAGAAGGAAGAAATCTGCAATTATCTCTTGGTCCTGTAGCAATAGTTTCTACTGCGGGCGCCTACGATCACAATTCAAAATCCGTCCGTCGGTGACCTTAACATCAAATCTGCAGTGATTCTCAATAGGTAATGCTATCCAAATAGCAAGCTTACTATTTAGGAAGTTAGTAGTACTGCCCGTGTCGATGAGAACAGTGATTGGTTGTTGTTTGAGAAGGCCTCCAACTTTCATCGTTTGCGGGTTTGAGTAGCCGGCTAGTGCATGTACTGTAACGTCAGTCGGTTGTGGCTCTTCTTCCGTATCTTCTTTTATATTCAAGGTTCTCTTTTGAATGTTCAATGACCTCCTCTTCTATTGGTTCAATCATAAGAAGTATCCCTTTCATCGTTTGCGGGTTTGAGTAGCCAACTAGTGTGTGTACTGTAACGTCGATCGATTGTGGCTCTTCTTCTGCATCTTCTGCGTTATGTTTAAGGCTCTCTTTTAAATGCTCAATGACCTCTTCTTCTACTGGTTTAATCAAAAGAAGTCTCCCTTTTCTACAGCAATGCTTGTAACTCCACGGCTCGTCACAATGCCAACATAACCGCTTCTCTTATCAGCCTCTTTCGTGCAAGGACTCGATCGATAGTAGGGGGGCTGAGGGCTTCAGTATTTCTGGTTGAGGAGCAACTCTAGTCCTCCAAGCTTCATGATTCAATCACTCCTCTTGATGTCGTGCGAAAGAGATGGCTGCCATAAGCGTGTACAGCTGTCGCGCTTTAACTTCTCCTCGAATCTCCAGCTTCAAGCCCTCAATGAAGGTCCTCAATAGCTGTTTTTGAGACCATTCATGAGTTTGATTAGATAACCTTTCAAACCTGATTTGGTACTCCTGAATGGTAGAGGTTTGTAGGATCTTTGCTAGTTGTCCGTCAATATTCTCGTAATCGGTTGGTTTGAAGTGGATCAACAGTCCTTCTTTGAATTGTCACCATGAAAGGACTCCATAAGTATGTTCAAACCAGTCAAACCACTGTATAGCATCCCCTTCAATATGTATAGCAGTAATTTTCACCATAGATGTATCCGCGGTTTTATGGTACCGAAAATATCGCTCTGCGTGCGAGATCCAACCAATCGGGTCTCCTTCTTCCCATCTAGGGAAGTCCACTCTCATGCATGGATAGTTGGGGTTGGTCATAGAGTTTCCCCTCTCTTGGAAGTCATATCTTTGGGCTTGGTGCGATTGGGCAAAGCTCTCTCCTTGATGTGATTTCTTCGGACTTAGTGGTCGGCCCAATCTGAGTTCGGTAAAGAGCGTCCGAATCTTATCCTCCATTCGCGCCTCGAAGGCTTCGAATTTAGCATTGATTACCTCCTCAGATGCCATAGTATATGCCGCCAAAATCTGTGATATTAAGATCTCTCTTTTGTTATCAGATTAAAGGCATGTATTGGTTGAGAGAGGTGATGGTCGAAAGGGTTGGTAGATCGGTGGATGTAGGCTACGGTTTAGGCTTGTTTTGTGGCTATTTTGGGTGCAGTTTGAGGGTGTGGTTTAGTGGAGTTTTAGGGCTGTAGATGAAAGTTTTGGATCTTTGGTAGATGGTAGCAAAAGTTTGATAGAAATAAGTGGAAGTTGCAGCAAGTATGTGCTGTCTTGTAAGAGTAGAGTTGTCGTCGATGAAACAACGGTTTCTCGATGTAATTTCTACCAAAAACTTGAGAAAATTGAGGAGGGAATTGATAGCAAAATCACAGTTTATATGACAGTAAGGATATCTAATTTAATCAAGAAAATTTTGGCAGTATAATAGCAAAGAAATTGGTGCATGTTGCGATTACATAATTCTCGTCGAGAAATTTCAACGGGTACGACAAAAATTTGCAGCAACATAAAATCGTTTTTAGAGATGAATTTCTTAATAGATCAATCTTAGATGGAAGCCAAGATGATCTATGAAGTATATAAGAAATTTCATTCAAAAAAGATTGCAAATAGATGGGTTAAGGCAACAATATGCGGCTGAAAGTTTTTACAGCACAGATTTTTAAGTATAGCAGATTGGACGTAAAAGATCAGTAGTTTATATTGAGAATTTTTTGATGAAACCAAAGGGAATTCCACTGTTAGGAAGTGTCAAAGCTATCATAAAAATTTTGTAGAGATTTTGATAGAAACAACATAGTATCAAGATCAAACAATCAGTGCTATGCGGCTGAAATTTTACAGTGCAGATTTTCAAGTATAGCATATTAGACGTAAAATATCAATGGTTTATATTGAGAATTTTTTTGACAAAACCAAAGAAAATCTGCTGTTAGGAAATGTCAAAGATGTCATAAAAATTTCATAGAGATTTGGATAGAATAAACACAGTAGCAAGATCAAACAGATGGTGTTATACAGTTAGAATTATGCAATGTATCTTTCGTCGTAGAGATGAAAACTTTATGACGAAAAGTTCATGCAGCAATATAAGAATAATTTTTTTGGGATTTTCAAATAAGGATAACTAAATTGCAGCAGCAGTAAGGTAGAAAATCAAAACCTATTGCAATTCATCGGGAGATCAAAGGATGATCCGTGGTGGTGGAGATGACGGCGGAATTTGACAACGATCTCTTAAGCAATTGTGGGAATTGCTTTGGGCGGTTATGGAGGGTTGATGGATGGCTGTGGAAGGGCAGCGAGACGCCAAGAATGCTGCTCTGATACCAGGTGTTAGAACCCTTGCAGATTCTAAACTTGGGGTTGATCTCTTTAGGGGATCGGCCTCCTTGGAACTCTATAGGGGTTCCTCCCTCCAAGTTGCTGCTCAAAGGCTGCAGAAAAGATTTATCTATTGCTTATCAAAAGAGGAGGAATACAAGGCTATTTATAGAGTTTTTAAACTCTAACTCCTAATAGGACTCCTACTCAAGACTCCTACTTCTAACCAACTCCTAATAGGACTTCTACTCAAGACTTCTATTCCTTTACAACTCCTAATTCATCTCTAAGAAACAACCTCCTAACCCTAGTCGGCCTCTTCACCTCTTTAATAGGGGTCGGCTTAGGTAGGTTTTAGATGAATGTCCCTCTCAATTAGGACTCTCCTAATTAGAGTCCTAACAAAATTCTGCATACTTTTCTCAACATATAGATTAGATCAAATAATTTACAATTGACTTCATCATCAAAATCTAAGATTCAACATTGTAACCATCCAAGAAAAAGGAATAAGGCTTGTATATGTCGGTGACCTCAATATAGGAGGAATCCGTAGGTCACAATGACCATACGACTCTAAATGCTGGTTTGTATTTCTATTATCATTATTTACTTACTTTGCAATTGCTTCACTTTCACCTTACACCTTACGTGGCTTTCGCTACTCTATTGACCAAACATGTCTTTAAGTCATTTTCTGATATTACTTTCGACGAATGAAAAATATTCAAAACCAACGATTTTTTCATTGTATAAATTCACCCCGACCCTCTTAGTGCAGCTCTTGATCCTAACAGTTTTATCGAACGAAAGTTTTTAAATCAAATTTTTTTAAAAGTACTAATTCACCCCCTTTAGTGTTTTTACAATCCTAACATTTGTATGGTCATTATAGTATTAATTTCTTCTTTAGTGATAACTATAATTGTGTTTATGTAATAAAATTTTATCCACTTCCTAAGTTTGCCAATGGAATTTGTATATAAGTGTTTGTATAATACATTTTAGAGACTAACGCTCCCAGCCCAACGAAAACCCAAGAGCCGTATAACATTATTTATAGTCGCCATAAGCTTCCCTGTGAGAAAAGCAAGATCAAACCTAAACAAATCATTTACCATCCCAGATTTACATAGTCAAAGAAAACTCTAATCACTCATCTCACATATCCATAACATATTAAATAAATTTAATACAACCTCAAAGGATCTAATATCCAAATCCCTATAACAAAAGAAAAATTTTAAATACTTCACTATTTTTTTCCATCAGATCCACCTATTACTTGTAATATGCATATAACAGAATAACTATTTTTTTTTTCAAGGTAATAGATTTTTAACACAGATCTGAAAATATTTAAAGATAATATATACATAGCGACATTATAGAATCATATTTGACCTCATGATATAAATAACATATTTATCTCTATATTAGGGTCTAGGATAAATTAGATTTTAAATAAATACTAATATTTAAATCTTACTTTTTTTAATAAATAATATATATTTTTTAGAACGATACAGAGAAGATTAGCATGGTCCTATACAAGGATGACATGTAAATATTTAAGCTTTATCGTTGTAGACCAAATTATAGTCATACTAAACAAACAACTGAGACATCACATATCATATGTCAAATATTTATATAGTTATTTACAAACTATTTTATAGAATCATGTAGTATTTTTTAAAATTAACTTTGTAACTAATTTTATAATTTTTTGAACCATAAAATAATCTGTGAACCAATAGTTACCTGCAAGACAGAGATATAACTTTTTTAAAGATTGCAAGCATATATAATATATTTTTAATACTTTTTAAATGAAAATTATTTTATAGATCAATCAAAAATCATTTTAGTAACATATATGTCATGTTAGATGGAATAGTTTGAATACTTATCTTGATCTTAGACTATTAAGACCGGTGATGAAAATCTTTCATCTTTTTCTAAATTTTGCAAGGAACATAAATTAAAATTACATATAAAATCTTAGAATCTAATGTATCATGCTTGCATAATTTAATTTATTTTTTATTTTTTTTCTTGTCTTTCTCCTTAACTTATTTATTTTTTAATCTGTCTTATCTTGTTTTTCATCGTCTTTTCTTTTTGTTTTTTTTCGTTTACTTTAACCTTTTTTCCCCTCCCATTTTTCCTCCTCTTCGTCGCCCAGGTTAGGTGACAGCGACACAAATTTTTTCTTATTTTCTTTTATTTCCCCTTTCTCCTTTTTTTTTTGTGTTGCTTCTCTCTCTCTCTTTTCTTTCCTAATCCCTATTAATTTTCCTCGTGGTTAGCACGATCTTTCGTGCACCACCATGTGCTCCCTCTCCTCTTCTTGGGTACACTGCCATGTGCCGACACCAAGCTGTGGCTTGGCTTGCTGTGGCAATCAAGTTCTTTTTGGTTTTCTCTTTCATTGCTTCTATGGCTTACTAATGGCAGCCTCTTCTTCTCTCAACATGGTTGTTGACAACCTTGCACGCCGCAGCATGCCAATATCCTTTACTTTTTTTTTTTTCCAATTTATAATATACTCTAAAATTTGATCAAAATCTTATAAATATATATATCCTTACCACATCATATAAGATCTCCATCAAACGCTCAGAATATATTTCTTAGATAACCCTTAAATCATAATATATAAATATGCCTTGATTATCAGATCGTAGATCATTAAAAATTTTAGGAATCAACTCATACATGTTTAATGTGAAGATCGGATGATCGATTGATGATGTATATGTTTTGAGGATTGATAAAAATTTTAAAAAATTAAGAACATATCTAAGATTAATTTTTGAGAATAAGATCTTGATCTTTCAATGTCATTCCCCATTCTCCTTGCATAATCTTATGGGTTTCTTCATATGACATATAGAGAGTTCACCAGATAAGTATTTATATATTATATCACTTAATAAATCCTAAAAATCCTTGTGGCATAAAATTTTTTTCTATTAGGATTTTAATTTTTATAAATATATTCATAAATCCTATAATTATATTAATATCTATTAGTAGCTGAATACGAGGAACTACATAAAGAGAGTCTCCTTCGATGAGACTACAGGAAAGGAGGTGGGAGGAATGTAGCTCCTGGTTTCTGCCATTTGAACTGGTGATGGATTTAGCTCTTTGGACATCGTCTTCTTGCTCTTGCACAAGAATCTGTAGAAGCTTTCTAACTCTGTGACAACTTTAAGTCCAACACAACTAAACTTCAAGATGGTAAGCAAAGATAAACAGGAAACTGGAGATCATTCTCATAGGGTTAGGTAATTGGAACAAATCTATCCTACATGAGAACAATGTTCCCCCCTTAAATCCAATAGTTCCATGGACAATCAATCCTAGCACAAACTTCTCTTCTATTTGTGCTTGATGTCACTTCCACTCCCTACATAAATGATTACAAAAGCAGCAAACAAAGAAAAATCTGCTTGGTAAGAGGAAGCAACTGCTAGATCATGCTTCTTGCAGTTAATGTCACTGAGCACTTGTGAACTGTAACATCAGCCATTGCAAAAATCTGTCATCGTTTCATTGACCAATGCTTGAAGTATGTGTCCTTCTATCGCGTTGCCTGCCTCAAATACCTCGATCCCACAAGTTTTCCATATTGCAGTTGAATTTTTCATCTCCTCCTGAATCAGATCATCTAAGAATTTCCCGGACAAATTGACCCACCCTCTTATCTCCTCATGAACTTCTCTTATCAACAGATCTTCGGTCAGAGAGAAAGGAGTTCTCAACGATTTCCCGTTCTTACCGAAATGTTTGCACTTCGAATCCAGGGACTGAATCATGCAGTCAAAAAGACATTTTTTTAGTTGATATTTTCCCTTTGCGTCTTTGTCACCGGAAGTAATCTTTTGATCTTCAGAAGAACCTATAATAGCTTCCAGCACGTCTAGAAGAATAGATTCGAGAACAAAATCGGCTATCCAAACTGAAGCGTATAGTGCGAAGTTCATAAATGTCGTCTCTGAATTTGAAATGGTTCGCCTGGCTTCACAAAGCTTAGTTCCTGAGATTCCAGCTTCGGATGAGTGAATGCTGGACTTACTGAGCATATTGTCAGTGGAATGCTGAATCTTCCCAATAACAGACTCCATGATGCCTGATGAAGTTGCTGAATCTAAAAGATCAATGTCCATATCCAAGGATGGTTCTGTGCATTGGTTCTCTGTCAAGCTGAACCTTGATTGATTTGCTGAATCTAAAAGATCAATGTCCATATCCAAGGATGGTTCTGTGCATTGGTTCTCTGTCAAGCTGAACCTTGATTGATTTGCTGAAACTAAAACATGAATTGGAGAAAAAAAATCCATCGATTCAATAGCTAAAGAATGCCAAGTGCTAACCTCGTTAATTAGCTTCTCTATGCAATTGCACAAAGAATATATTTGAAATCTAATTCTTAGACAATGTAACTAGATCTGTTCCGTTGACATATTACTTCTAATAACAAATGCAATCTCACCTGAACTAGCATGGATACTTACATAAGAGCAACTATCATTCGAGATAGAAGCTTCAAGAATAGATACTGGGCTGGTTTGATCATACATAAGTCCAGCAGAAGTCTCAAATTTTGCCTTTTCCTGAAAAGAAAAGGGAGTATTTGTATTTGTCAGAAAGAATAAAAAACAACTCTTAGTGATCAGACTTCTCTTGAGAGGTTAAATTCATATTCAAGGTGGAACTTTTATTGATTACATCTGTCCTGACGCTGTCATCTGCCAGTTTCATGTTTCAAAGAACTAATTGTCCTAGGTAATATCAAGTAGCCGTGACTGTCATAAGGTCCAACCTTAGAATACTGCCATTAGTAATGTTACAAAGATCTGAATTCAAGTAAATTACAACAGAACAGAAGTACAATTTTACCTGAGCTTCGGTTTGGATATTACACAGCTTCTGTTTGGGGACGGAAAAATCAGAGAGATTGGTGTGAAGAGAATACAAGCCCTCTGTTTTGGAGGACCCATTTTGGTCGGCTGTACGAGTCCCAGTTTTGAGGCTAATCATTAGTTCTTCAAGAATGGAAGCATTGGGTTGAGCATCCTCCCTGATCTTTTTTTCTATGGGCCTGCTTATTTCTTCCCCTTCTAATCTCGTTCTTCTCTGGAAAACTGGATTGGTGTTAATTGAATCCGACAATAGCTTCTCCCTCGCAGAAAGTCGAGCATTGAGTTGATATCGGTTCCTGCACTTCTCTGCCAGTTCTTCATGTGACGAAGAGTTTGCAGATTTCCTCATTGGTGACTTGAATGTGAATGAAGCCATTTCGCTATACCAACCTCTGAAGTTATCAGTTTCCTTTTTCTCCTTTGTTAAGCTACGTTCAACACATCTTCTGCAAATGGGTTGGTTAATAGGAACTCCAGTCTTGCTTCCACTAAGCAAGTCCCTTTCGTTGCTACTTTCCCTAACAAAAGCTGGACCAAACACAACAAAATCATCGTTGTGAAAACTGATGCTCTTTCTTTTGCATGAGATGTTCTTTCCCCAACAGTTCCTTCCCAGTTGCACTCTGTGGTTGTTCATCACTTCACCAATTGATGTCATGCACCTTGGTTCTTTCATGGTGGTGCCGATCGCTGAGAAACCCTGGTGCCCCTTCAGCTCAGTGAAGTCACTTCGACTCTGCTTCCTACTACATGCCGTGGCACCATAAGTCATTTGCTCTGCTGCTTTCTCTCTGAGCATTGCTGCTTGATTATGCCGTAAGTTGTTCACCTTCGGAGTAATGTTATCTGGCTTAAGCTTGCATACATTCCGATGATTCTGTAAATGTTGTTTCCTCTCAAAATCGTCACATGCGTTGTTCTGCACATTGATCTGAGACTGAACAGCAGGATTCAGTTTGCTCTTTTGCTCGGCCAGTGTGAGTAGTGACATTGTATTTTTCTCCATGGAGTCTTGCCTGGAGGAAGAAGCAATACTGAACTGGAAAGCAGATGAACCAAAACGAGTGGTGAATGGCTCTCTTTCATGTGTCCCTAATCCAGGCATTTCAACCAAACTACCATAACCCATGCAAGACCTGAATTCGAAGTCACTGAGGGGCTCCTTGGATCTCTTCAAGCAAGTAGCAGCAGCAGCAGTAGCTTCTGCACCGGGTGGGGAAGGAACTACATATGCAATGGAACATTTGGCACGATTTCTGGGCTGCGAACCAGGCTCCAAAATCTTTGTAGCAGCCTGCATCAACCGAGCCCTGTGACTGCCGGAGAGCAGCCTCGGGCTCTTCACCGGGGACATCAGCTTATGATGGTTAATGCTCGAGCAGGAGGACGTCACATTCTTGCCAAATACATTCGGTCGAACACGTCCATCGTGTTCGACCGGTTGCCTCTGCAATAACTCCTCCGTCTTTCGAAGCTTCTGAGGCCTTGATTCTGTCTTCCCAAACCCACTTGTGCCTGAACGCAACTCCTCGTCCCCTTCGTAAACAAGATTGCAACCTATGGCCTTTCTTGGCCTTTCATTGACAGAAACAGGCATGGACTCCAAACCCATGAGCCTTGCCACCAGTCCGGGGGTTTGCACAGCGTTGCCAATATCAGCATCCAGCTTTTTCTTGCTTGGAAAACCTCCCCGATTCTCTTCAGCAATCTGAACATTTTGGAGGTGGATCGAGGCACTCAGCGAAGATCCAACCATTCGACATTAGAAAAAGGAAGCCAAATGAAAAGAAAACGATGAGTACCAGAAGCAACTTGGCCATGGGCATCTTGTCATCAGTACAGAACTTCTTCGACGCCCTTCTCGCAGCATGGGCTGTCAACAACGAGGAACATATCATGGAGTGAGCCAACAACGGTACCATCACACACTGGTGGGGTCAAGTTGCTGTCGTGACGTACCTGGAGGGAGGAGCTTCTTGGAGAAGAGCTTCTTCTTAGCGAACCGACGATTCCAATCCAGGAACTGCAAGAAGATGCCGACGCACCCGCTCGGCCGCTGTCGCTGCTGTTCCCTCTTCTCCGTGATAGCCAAACTCATCTTCCCACTCCTTCCGACTCTTCTGCTGAGAACAGGAAATTGAGACCAGAAGAGGAGAACTAAGATGGTATTTTGTGGCACCAATCATCCGTGTTTAGGAAGCGAAGCAGCAGTTCAGCTGTCAGACAACATCTGCATCCTTCACACATAGATATGTGCATGCCTATGTGTGTGTCAAAACACCCAGTCGATCGGAGTGCAGAGCGAGAAGAGGAGGAAGAAAGGATGGCTGGCTGAATAAGAACGGAAATCTGCAAAGAAGCTTAGAATGGAGGGTGCGGTCTCGGAGGGGAATGTGGCTTGCGAGAAAAGTATTCATCTTTCTAGTTTTTTCTTTTACTTATTTTACTGAGTCGGAGGAGGAGGAAACGGTGTCCGAAGTAGGTCTAGCGGTTTGTTCTGCGCTCGCCCGTGTTAGAATGGAGGAGGACTAACGTAGGCTGTGACCACTGAAGCGACAAGTCTTGTCTCTTATGCTGCGGCTCAGAGGACAAGCTGAGCCAACCAGAGAGAGAGAGAGAGAGAGAGAGAGAGAGAGAGGATAGAAATATATACTACGTTTCACTTTGAAATACAAATCCCAGCTAAATCCTAGATTGATCCGGATGAGAATTTTGGATAGGCTTTTGTGGAATTTTTTTTTAAATCTGATCAATCCAAGATATTCTTCGGCTATGATATCCATCCGTCCTCAACTTAAAACAATTATTATTATCTTCTGTCTTCTGTGCATTATGGGGAATATCCAATGGCCAAACTCTGTTTTATCTGAAATATATCTTCTAACTGATCTTTTCAGATAATATAAAAGTTCAACTTATTATCATGCATGGTTCCTATTTTTTAATTAATTGGGACTCCGGTGCATAAAATTCAATTAGTCGATTGGGTTGTCTCATTCACATCATGAGTAAAAGAATATTCTTGGACTAATATATTTAATTTTCTATGATCATTCAAACTCATTATCATCTTTGTTTGTTTTTTTTGAACTCCTCACTAAACACACTCATGATCTAAATATTTTTTACTTTCTAGAAAATTCTTCCCCAATCGAATTTCTGACTCACTTCTAGATGTGACGTCACTTGAATCATAGGTCAAGTATGATTATTTTTTCCATGTACGAATGATGATCAAAATTGATCATCTTATTATCATGCATGGTTGATATTTTTTAGTTAATTGGGACTCTGGTGCACAAAATTCAATTAGCCACTCACATGATGAGTAAAAGAATATTCTTTGACTAATATATTTAATTTTCTATGATCATTGGAACTCATTATCATCTTTTTCTTTTTTTCAACTCCTCACTAAACACACTCATAATCTAAATATTTTTTACTTTCTAGAAAATTCTTCCCCAACCAATCGAATTTCTGACTCACTTCTAGATGTGACATCACTTGACTCATAGGTCAAGTATGATTATTTTCTCCATGTCCGAATGATGATCAAAATTGATCATCTTATTATCATGCATGGTTACTATTTTTTAGTTAATTGGGACTCTGGTGCACAAAATTCAATTAGCCACTCACATGATGAGTAAAAGAATTTTCTTTAACTAATATATGTAATTTTCTATGATCATTCGAAGTCATTATCATCTTTGTTTTTTTTTTTTTTTAACTACTCACTAAACACACTCATAATCTAAATATTTTTACTTTCTAGAAAATTCTTCCCCAATCAAATTTCTGACTCACTTCTAGATGTGACATCACTTGAATCATAGGTCAAGTATGATTATTTTCTCACTTGAATCAAAATCGATCATCTTATTTCATTTAATAAAAGAAAAAGTATTCTATCTCAAGAATAATAATGAAATTCAATTAGAATTTTAATGTTGAATATTGCACCAATCGAAATTTGATTTAATGGTGGTTATCTTTTTCTTGTTTATCCACATATATAATCTTGAGCCAACTGTCCAAGATTGTTTAAAGGGATGGATTGTTGATTTTAGTAAAATAGACTGATGATTCTTGGAATAATTCGAACTTTTTATCGCTTTAGTATAGCATATATTTTCCTTACAAATATTAAGATCATGGCCGTGCGTCCCATAGTTACCAATTGCTATTTTAGACTTCACAATAGTAAAATAAAGGAAACCTAAAGCACGCTTAAAATATTAACGTTCCTAGTAGAGTTTAAAATGGGTGTTCATTTTATTTGAAATCCAAACATCTCTACTCTAAAACTCAAATAACAGTCAACTAACAAAAATTAACATAAAGAACATGTATATATAAGATTTTCAGTTGTACAAGAATATAGTTTTATGTTGAATTTATTTATAGAGAGAACAACTATAAAACCAACGAGCTTCTGGGAGATGTACAAACAAATTTACCACAAAGGTAAAATTGATGAGAATAGAATACAAAGATAAGATTCGTTGGTATGTAGAATCTTTTGGTGTTTTCTGTTTCGTAAAAGCTTGTCATTTCTCGTACGTTGGAGTCACTTATTTAAATTGCATGTGATCGGAAAAGGCAAGGGTACGAGATTTTTCAGTAGTGAACAACTTGCCGCTCTTCTTTTCGAGAGAGAGAGAGAGAGGAGTACTGGTCCGAATGTTTTGAATTATGCAGCCAAATCACAGGCTGCCGAATGTGTTCATTCTTAAGTAATTAAGAATTGGCACCTTTTGGGTAAGAAGGAAACTCCCAGAGCTGGTCGTAGAACTCAACAAGTATTATGCTTTCTTAAGCTCATAAGCTCAAGTCCTTCCAATTAAAGTGTCACGATAAGAATGAACCACAGTATTGCCTCACACAGACAAACTAACGGCAACCGACGGCACTTGGAAACAGTGGGTTTGGGAGCACGAGTTGTGCTAAGAAATGACATTGACGCTGATTGATAGAACCAGAATCTTCAATGGCTTTGATTGATTAGATTTAATTTGATTCTTGTTAGGGCAAACACGTTTTTCTATTTAACAAGCGACGTGGATTCACTAATCACTACTGGCTCAGTATTTCATATTGATTGAGTAAAAAAAATTATGTAGAATGATATTTTAGTATCTCTTATATTATCAATCAATCTATAATTTAAGGATTAATCATAGATTTAAATGATTGATTTGATTGAATGATATGAGTTTATGATTAAGAAATTTTTTTTTCTCAAAATCTATACAAATAAATATTACCTCAATGAATAAAATTATTCATCTTCACAATAAGTTTTTCTATTTTATATAGTATTAGAGCTCCCTTCACAATAAGCCTTTCAAGCAAGAAAGGTTTTCTTTCCTCCCTCTCCTTATCTCTTTCTCATCGAAGGTTGCTGACGATCTCATTTCCTTCATCTATTACCACTATTGTCCCTGTAATAGCAAACCCTTTCCTCCATGATCTAGCATCTGAGTTCCTCGAGAACATCTATTCCCTCAAATACCTCAACACCTAAAGTTGTTTAACTTTTGTTTTTTGTTGGGCTACAAACATCATTGTTGCCTTTTCTTTGATTGTTATGTTCCTTGATTATTGATTCCCAATTAATCGACCACATATGCTTGCTTTATTTTGTTGTAGAGTAGCTATCAGAGTTGTTCTCCTTTTTTTATTGTTGCCTTTCCTTAGATCGGATAGCCTCGTCCCATGTTTGTTCTCTCGGAGTTGGAGTAGGAGCCACAATAACCCCTCTCTTAGCTTTTCTCATCGGCTACAAACTCATTGTCGGTCACTGCTCCTCGGATGCCTATAAATCTAAGATCTCCTAGAGCTTGCTCTCGGACCTTCCTTGTGACCCACTCTCAAAGTCGAAGTAGGAGCTGGAGCTCTCCTCGATCACCTCCTGGAGCCCTCCCCATATGATGTAATCAAAGAAACAGAAAACAAACAACTACCGATGCTACCATCATAATTCTTCCCTACACCTCTCAAATCTTATCTCCTTCAATAGATTAGATCTCTACCATCTATCATCTGTCAGATCATCAATTGATTATGGACTTTTCTCATTGGATTACACCATATTCTCAACATGTCTTCCTTATTTATATTTGACACCGCAATTATTGTTTCCTTAGGAAACAATAGTTTAGTTCAACTGATATGACTTATATCCATCAATATAGTAACTCTAATCCCCTTCAAAGTATCCAGAGATGGCAATTATGTATCTTAGCAAGCATAATTTTTCAATCTCCTTTTTAGATATGATCTATTAGGTTACATCAATGACTCTCTTAGTTGTCCATTAGAAAATATCTAAATATTAAGAGAACCTAGCCCAATAATAAATCCTAATTACAAGTTATATCTACAATAAAATTATCTTATTCTACAAGTAATTCAAGACTCAGTTGTTGGCTCCATAGCACTATTAATCTCTTCGTATAATATTATAACAGAAGTATTGTCAATATTACAAACCACCCTCGCTAATCGTTCTCATACTCGTATGCTAAGTTTTTTTATTTACTTTGATGAAAACAACATAAGAGAGAAATACTATTGTTGATTATATGTGAAATATAAAAGTTATTATAGATGACTTGACTTTAATAAGTCATCCCTTAAGTGATAAAGAAATTATTAATACTTTCAATAGCCTAGGAGACAAATATAAAGAACTAACAATGGTAATTCGAGCATGAGACTCACCAATATCATTTAAAAAACTATATGATAAATTGATTGATCATGAAAAATACCTAAAATGAGAAAAAAAGATGAGGGGACCAACGATCACAACTCAATTCAATCAAAAATCCAAAAGAAAAAAAAAATCAAAGCAACATGAGCTTTAACAAAAGACCAAACAAGATGCTTATTGGTCATATGGGCAACACACAAAGTCATCATCCTCTATTACACAATCAACCCTCTAACCATAGTGGCAACTACAATTAAAATAACTTAGGAAATAACTTCAACTATAATTACTAGCAGTTTTGGCATCTCAATAATAATAATCAACATAAAGTCATCTGCCAACTTTACGATAAAATTATATATATAACAAAAGTTTATCGATCTCGATCCAAGCTTACGACCATACACAACTAGCCTTAAGCAAATATCATGACTATTCTAACTACTTATCCAAGCAATTAGATTGTTGACTTTAGTACTTCTTATCATATCATGTCTGATTTGTATAATTTATCTATCTATAACAATTATGGATACAATAAAGGCGTTATCATTAGTGATGGTAATGAAATCTTTATTACTCATATTAATTCCATAATACTTAATTCATACGCACACTTTCACACTTGATGACATTTTATGTTCACCTCACATCAGAAGGAATCTCATCTCTATCTCTTAATTTTATAAATAAAATAACATCTCTATTAAATTATTTTTTTAAACTTGTTTCTCGTAAAGAATCTGAGTAAGGGAGCATCCTTAAACCAAAGTCAGAATAAAGACAGCATCTACAAATGCTCATTAGCTTCACAAATCACTCAACAAATCACTCTTGCTTCAATTGTTGCTCCAATCGATGCGTGACATCGCTTTGAATCCTAGATTTTGATGATGAAATCAATTGATGAGTTTATGGACTAATATACTTTTAAGATAAATGACATACGAAATGTTAGGAATGAGTCACAACTCAGAGGGGGGGATGAATTAGTGCAATGGATAAAAGTGGTTGATTTCGAAAAAATATTCATTCGTTGAAAATAGATCGAAAAGATGTTAACTTAAAAACATTTTCATAAGTATGTAATGAGAAAGTAGAGTAGCACGTAAGTAAAATGATTTGCAGCAAAGGTAAATAGCAAAGTAAAAGACAGCAAACTAATTTTATAATAGTTCGATCATCGTGACCTACATCCACTCATGATTTCTCTTAACTCAAGGCCATCGGCTTCCACTACCGGTCTTCCTTCAATGAGCAAAGACCAACTATCATTTTACACCTTGATTCCCCTTTTGACAAGTTCAGGAGAGAACCTTTACATCCTCTTTTTACAAAGCTTCCCTTACACTATCCCTTAAAATGGTCTATAAACTTTAAGAGGAGGGACTCTACACTTTATAAGGGTTTTCAACTCTAGAAACATAGAGTTTTTGTTCAATTTTCTTCCTATTTCATGCAGGAATAGCTAGGATATTTATAGACCTCAAATGGCTTAAAAACTTGGAGCAAAAATTCAAATCCCCAAAATTTCAGGGTACGGGCGATACCACCACCTGCACTAGGCAGTACCATCGCCTACAGCCTGACACTGGTTTGACAATCTCTCGGAGACTATGTTTGGGCGGTACCATTACCTAGACCGATAGTATCACTGTCTGACATAGTCTCGAAGATTGTGCCACGATAGTTTCACTTATTGGGTCACTGTTTGGACCTTTTTACATAGCCCAACACAACCCAAAATTTGGCCTAATTAGTATCTAATTGAGTTAGACTAATTACATCCTAAATCAACTCAATTAGACTCTAAACTAACTTGATCTAGACATAATCGATTACAAGCGAATCCTATGTTGTTTGGCATGTCATTGGTTCTTCTAGCACTTCGTATGATCCTTCGGCGCATCGTCCTCTCCTTCGGCGTATTGCCCAATCAGCATGTTGTCTTCTCACAACTTCTGATCTCCTTGGCACAATATCCGATCTTCTTGGCTTGATGCCTGAATTCATGGACCGAAGCCTTCTACCGATATGTCGACCGATCCTCTGGCTTGACGTCCAATCTACTAACATATTTGCTCTGGCCCAATGTCTAATTCCTCTTGCTTTAATCAATTTACCTCTTCTGATTGAAGCTAGTCATGCGTCACTTAAATACACATCAGATAAACACTATTAATCAATTTTTATCATCAAAATCTGAGATTCAACAATCTCTCCCTTTTTGATGATGACAACCAATTAATGACGGAGTTAACTTTAACCCCCCATCAATATGTCATATTAATAGAACAATAATTCAAATTGAATTCAAGTCAAAGCAATATTTCATCATGAATATATGCAACATAATATCATGCATAATCAAATTTTTAATACATCATTCCATGCATGATTATCAACATAACTTCTCCCCTTTTGTTATCAACAAAAAGGAGAAGTGCATCTAACAAGTTTTAGAGATATGCAAGTTTTGTAACATACAAGCTAGCAAATTTTTTATCACTTTACAACATGCCTAATCACTAAATCATAATTAATTTTAAAGACATGGAAGATTGTAAATTTGGCAAGTTTATACTTTTGTTTCTTAAGATAGGTAAGCTAGTAATTTTTGGTAATATTCAAGATAGCAAGCTCTTTCTTCTCTTTTGAGAAGTATAATTTTTGCTTCCTTTGCAATGTTCAAGCTAGCAATCCTAACAAGTTTTACATTATGCAAGCTAGCAAATTTTTATATCATTTTAGAAAATATAAGCTAGCAATATTTGAGATGTTCAAGAAAGCAACTTTTACTTCTTGAATTATGCAAGTTAGCAATCTTTGCTTCTCTTTTGAGATGAGCAAGCTAGCATATTTTTGCATCTTCTTGAATTGTGTAAGCTAGCAAAACTTTCTCTTTTGAGATGTGCACACTAGCAAATCTTTTTGAATTATGCAAGTTAGCAATCTTTGCTTCTCTTTTGAGATGTGCACACTAGCAATTCTTTCTCCCTCTTTGTCATTGGCAAAAAGAGGGGAATAATAAAACAATAGTGTAATTCATTTCCCTTTATATCAATTTTTAAACTATGATAGAAATTAAGTGTCATTCTCATTGTAATGTCCCATAATTGAGATAAATCTTGAATTCAAATTGAATTCAAGTCAAAATAATTTTAATCATGATTCACATCATATGCAATACATCATGTACATCATCATAAGTATTGCATGCATCATTCCAAATCATAAATATTTCACATCATGATGGTATCAATTTGTCAAATTACATTACATCCTACCATCCATGATCATAACTTCTCACTTGTATGCATCAACATAATATCATGCATAATTTCATATCATCACATGAAAGATAATAAGAAAAAATTGGTGATGAGATATATTTCATGAATACAAAGAATTATAAAAATCATATCATGAAAGATACAATATCAAACATCATTTGAATACTAAGAGACATGATTCATATAGAAAATTTTCTCTTAGACAAATGCAAGAATCATATGAGAATAAAGAGCAAGAGATCTTGATTCATAAAAGAAAATCTCAAGTTAAGAAATCAAGAGAAGGTTCCTAATGCGATTGAAAAAAAATCTAATTTAGATTCAAATTATCAAATCATCAAAATTATTTTTAAGAGATTCAAGATGACATAAATTGATCTATCAATCTCTTGAGATACTAGCGATTTTCTTTCTCATTTTTTTTCATTATAAACAAGAAAGAAGAAGAGGGGAATTTTTTTTTAATGGTGCTATTCATTTCCTTCTTACATCAATGCTCTAAGCATCACATAAATATAAAGGTAATCATATGAAAATGAAAAATGAAAGATCAAGAAAGATCAATTTTTAAATGATTCATCTTGACAAATCTCCTTTTTAGTAAATAACAAAAAGAAATCTTAGGAGATCAATTAGTATAAAAAACCTTAAGTCATGAATTTCGAAAATGATATTCTCTTTAGTAAATGACAAGAAGAAAAAAAGAGAAAAAGATCTCAATTCATAGAAAGATCTCAAGTATCAAATATCAAAAAATCAAGATCATGACTTAGATTAATAACTCATTCAAATCTAAGTCATTAAAAGCACTTTAGCATTTCAAAAGATTCAGAAAAGCATAATATACATGGATTTATTAATCTTTTATCAAAAAATTAATAAGATAGACATGTTTCATTTTAAGTTGTTTGTTTCATAAAAGCATACCTTTGTCTTTTCATGCCAAATAAAAACATGCATCAATATTTATGATCAAAAAATAAATTTTGTCATAAAAACCAAGACTAAAAAAGTATAACACATTAAACATAAGACTTCTTCAAATAAGAGATTTGATTCATCATTTTAATTTTAATGATAATATGTTTTCCTTTTTAGTGTATTATTTTATGTGATTGATTTCATATAAGTATACTCAAGTTTTTCATATGAAAACCATCCATCATGTTTAAAATAGAAAAGCAATACAAAATCATCATGCATAATTAAATTATTAAATTATCAAACATGATTTCATTAAACATAAAGCATTTAATTTTAACATTTTGTTCCTTTATCATAAAACATGTAATTTTCGTGAAAAATAAATAAATATATTTATATATATATATTTAAAACTAATCATGAAAAGTACTAAGTAATTTTATGGTAAGGAAAAAGATATTCGATTGGAGTCGCTTACCTTGTTGACGAAAGCCATCAAAGCATAGTTCACCACCTTACCCTTGTTGGTTTGCTCATTGTCTTCGAATGTACTTGATTCATCCCATGTCACTTTGAATGCTCTCTTCTTCTTTAGTAACTTTTTTTTAAATTTATTTTTATTATTTAATTCTTATTTTATGAACTTTTTAAGTTCATCATCACTTGAGTTTTTACTCGAGTGGTCTTCATTTGTTCTAAGAGTCAAATCCTTCCTGTTTTTTGGAAGGTTATTCTCAATTTTGTCATATGCCACATAAATCATTTCATAGGTCATTAAAGATCTAATTGTTAGGATCGAGAGCACTAAGAGGGGGGGGTGAATTAGTGCAGCGGATATTTTTCAGCGATTAAAAAGCGAAGGCTGCGTTCGTTCGACAAAGACTATTTTGATGCAAAAACCGATTCTAAGATTACTTATGATTAAGTGCAGTTTACGTTTAAGCGCAGTTAGCGTCTAAACGCAGTTAGCGTCTAAATGCAGATTGCGTCTAAACTCAGATTGCGTCTAAGCGCAGTTTGCGTCTTAGCGCAGATTGCGTCTAAGCGCAGATTGCGTCTAAACGCAGATTGCGTCTAAGCACAGATTGAGCAGAAGTATAAAGACAATGTGCTGTTGTTGTACAGCTCAAAAGGTAATCTGCAAAAAACAGATTTACGTCTAAACGCAGATTTGCGTCTAAACGCAGATTTACGTCTAAACGCAGATTTACGTCTTACACGCAGATTTACGTCTTAGACGCAGATTTACGTCTGAACTTTGAAACTCGTTTGTATATTCGCAGAGGGCAGTATGCAGTTGAAATCAAGACGTAAACGTAAACTGAAATCTGACGATTGTGCGAGGAAAGCCGATTTACGTCTAAATGCAGTTTTACGTCTAAATGTTGAAACTCGTTCGTAAAATTGCAGAAGACAGTTTGCAGTTATAAATAGAATCAAATTGTAAGTGTAAACTGCAAAGAAACTCGTTTGCAAAAACACAGAGGACAGTTCTGCAGAATCAAAACGTAAACGTAAACTGTAATGTACTAAAACACGATTTTACGTCTGAATGCAGATTCGGAAGAACAGCACTTAGAACTTGTTCGTGAAAGCGCAGAGAGCAGTAGTAGTGGAGGAGGTTTGCAGTAAAGATAAAGTGCTCAAAGATAAACGCAAACCAGAGATTTAGAGTGGTTCGGTCAGTCCTGACCTACTCCACTTTTGGCTTCCTCCACCGACGAGGTTGCCGACGTCAACTAGGGGCCTTCCTTCAATGGGTGAAGGCCAAACTGCCCTTTTACAGTTTCTCTCCTTTTGACAGGCTCAGGAGACAACCTTTACAGACCTTTCTCTCCTCACTTTACAACTGAAAACTTGAAGAACAGAAGGAGGAGACTTAAAGGCTTTACAGTCACTTTTGAGCTCTTAGAATCACAGAAAAGATCAAGATTTCGGTGTAGGTCTGTATCTTTTCAGTGTTGAATGGATGGGGAATTTATAGGCCCCAACCCAATTCAAATTTGGAGCTCAAAACGATCAAATCCCGGAATTCCGGGATCAGGCGGTTGCACCTCTTGACTGGAGAGGTTGCACCGCCTGGCAGAGCTCGAAGACCGAGCTCAGGCGGTGCTACCTCTCTGCCAGGGAGGTTGCACCGCCCAGTCTAGCTCGAAGACTGAGCTCAGGCGGTGCTACCTCTCTGCCAGGGAGGTTGCACCGCCCAGTCTAGCTCGAAGACTGAGCTCAGGCGGTGCCACCTCTCTGCCAGGGAGGTTGCACCGCCCAGTCTAGCTCGAAGACTGAGCTCAGGCGGTGCCACCTCCCGGCTGGGGAGGTTGCACCGCCCAGTCTCGCTGGGAGGCTTAGCCCAGGCGGTGCCACCTCCTGGCCTGGGCGGTTGCACCTCCTGGTGCAATCAGGGTCCGAATGGTTCATTCCATTCGACCCAATTTCAATCTTTCAGGGGCCCAATTGCCCCAAGATTAAGCCAATGGGATCACCTCCCATTTTCCAACTTAATCATCGTGCTAACTACGATTAAATCTAAGACAACTTCTGCAGCTTTGCTTCGGTGCGTCAATCGCTCCTTCCGGCGAGTTTCCGGCGAACTTCCATCGATCATCCGATGAACCCTCGGTGATGCTCCTGCGGACTTCCGACAAACTCCTGGACTTTGCGACGATCCACTTGGCAAGTTCCGACGAGCTTCGCTTGGCAAGCTTCTGGACTTCTCGGATCTGTTCTCGCAGAACCTCCGACGACCGTCCGAACTTCCGTCGAACTCTCGAACTCCCAACGTGATCATGAACTTGACTCCGGCGCAACTCCTGCTGCTTGTCTATCTTTCATCGTAGTTAATCCTGCACACTTATCTCAACACATAGATTAGACAACAAATGACAATTGACTTCATCATCAAAATCCGAGATTCAACAATCTCCCCCTTTTTGATGATGACAATCAATTGATAATGGAGTTATCCTTAACTCCCCCTGTCTATATGCCATAGTTGAGATAAGTCAACCTTGAATTCAAGACCTAAGAATTCAAGTGACGTATTGATAAGTTAGATCAGTTAAACTTATCAATACTCCCATCATGATACTCATCATGATGTATCTCTTCAAAGATGATGTCAGGGCTTGACATACATCATCAGATTTGTATGATTGTGTTTGTAACCATTCATCATGTAGTATGAACATTATCATATAAAGCTGTGAAGCACTATTACATGATGCATATATTTGAAATATACTAGTAAGTTTTTGCATTTTCTTCACATGATAACATATCAACTCAGGGCATAATGCAAACTTTAGCACATGTTTTTGTATCTCTTGGTGATGCAAGGATGGCATAATCATAGCAGTGTTTATAGCATCACTTATAGTATGGTAGTGTTTATCAATTCATATATATATATCTCCCCCTTTGTCATCAACAAAAAGCATAATAATCATGATACCAGGAAATTAATCAAAGCAAGCTTATAGAGGAATTTCACATAGATTGCTCTAAATACTTCTTCCCCTTTGTGTTATAATCCATTGTCCATGTAAAGATTTTGCAGGATGGAATACATACACATGAATCACTTCATCAAATCTATTTCAGATACTTATTTTTCATGAAAGTGTATCTGATGCATTCGAAAAATCTGGTTCATAGCATTCGAAAAATAAGATGCATTCGGAGAAGATTTTGTTGCATATAATCATAGAGACATGGCAATCAAGTGATTTGATCATACAATATAGTCCGAAAAATAATTTTAACAAATTTAAGTATTCGGACATATCAACATTCTTCGAATCAAAGCACAAGGTTTTCAAAACTTTTCGTTTCAAAGCACAACATTCTTAATTTGGACATATCACATGCCAAAACAGTAATGATACCATAAAAATCTGAGATAACTTTTACCATAATAGATGTTTATATTCAGTACATCAGAAGTGAGAAGTTTACAACAACAACAGGTGTTCAATGAGTTCATTGATGCGGTGGAAAATTAAAGTGCCTAAACAAGGAGTTAAATTGACTATGAATCTGCTGCAGCTCAGATAGGATTTGATCTTGTCTTTGTTCAATCCGTTCTTGTCTCTGTTCAAATCGATCCATACGAATCCCAATTTCTTCAATGGATGTATGAGTTTGCTCAACTGGATGTGTTTCCTCAAAGGGAAGGGTCGGAGGAGATTGGGTAGCCCTGAATACTGGTGTTTCCGGTTCTGGTTCAGGTTGAGGATGATCAGTCCTTCTAGGGAGTCTAACCCAGTTACCGTTTCTATAGTAACATCTTAGTCGGTGAAGTAGATTTTTGTTTATTATGCTGTATCGATCTACTTTCATTACTTCTTCCTCTGGTGATATTAGAATGTCGTAAGCTTTTATTATTCTAGTGATTATACCACCATATGGGAGCATCATATCCTTTTTTGATAATTCTAACATATTTTGTTGAATAAGATAGCCAAGACAGATGTCATGTCCCTTCATGATTGAGTACATAGTTTCTAATTCTAGTTGACTAATTTCATCATGATGGTATTGTTTAGGGAGAATTATACTAGTCATGATATAATGAAGTATCTTAGTGTTCAAAGGCAATAGATGTTCACAACTTTTAGGAACTAATGCTATGTTAGGATTGGCAAAGATTGTTCCTAAGGCTTCAACATAGGATGTTCCAATACTTTCATCATCCCATGATCCTCTAAAGTAGAGTCCTATGCTTTTTATGGGAATGCCTATCATATCACAAATGAATCTATCAGTGATTGAGATGTGTTGTCCCAAAAGATAGGTGGACATCCTTCCTTCATCATCTATTTGTATGTTATTGTAAAATAATCTAACAAGCCTAGGATAGATGGGTTCGTTAATCTGCAAGATTGGAAGTAGACCTAGGTTTGCAAACCATTGGATGGTCTCTAAGTCTCTTAGTTCATTTAGATCTACGTATTTTCCTTTAGTGATACATCTAAGTTCGAAAGAGGGAAATCTTTCAGCATGGTATTTTGAATCGAAAAGAGTGAAATCAAATTCTTCTACTAATCTCCTCTTTCCCTTGTCCCTTGAGGATCTTCTAGATCCCATAATTACTGCTGTTTAGTGGGATGATGATGAGCTAGAGTAAATGAAGAACAAAACAGAATTTAAAAGCTTCTTAAAGAGTACCTTTGTGAAATCTTCAAGAGAGGGAAGGATTCTTGATGTTTTGCTCCGAAATGGAAGGTATTTGGACGGCTTAGAGGAGTGAAATGAGAGTGGAGGAGACTTGGAAGAGTAGAGGAGGAAATGGGGGTGAGTTGGGGTCGGTTTCACCGCCGGCCCTAGTGTGGGTTTAAAAAGGCAGAGTTGCGGGCGGTTGCACCTCTGGCTGGAGCGGTGCAACCTCTGGCAACCCGTGATAGCTGGAGGTGCAACCGCCAGCTGGAGAGGTGCCACCGCCTGCAGCCAGTGAGCACCTAATATGATTTGATCAGAGAGCCTTTGCCTTGAGGAGAGTTTCAGAGCAATTAGCGTTTGTTACATGACTTCGTATGAGTTTTTATTTACGGAAGAAGCTCTTGCATGATCAAAATAGATCTTTTAACGTGCATACGTATGTTGATAGTTTGTTTGGTATCCCTTTTAAGATCATGACATATTTAGTTTCATGATACAAGAATCAATTCGTAGATGATAGTGTTAACGGGTTTTGAAGATCAAGGAGGTATGTGAATTTGGATATCATATGTTTCTAATAAGGTTGTATCCAATTCGTATTTGTGATTTCATAACTTTCACTTGTTACTTAAGCGTTGCGAGTTCCTTTTTGATTCTTGATTTCTGACCATCGAGAGTCAAGGAGCAGAATATTATTTCTTGCTCCGGCCTAAAATTTTAATGTTTTTATAGGAAGGGATGATCTTTAGGAACCCATTTGCTTTTGGGTGCCTCATAAATAGATCTACATTTTCTATCATGTTGCATTGAGTTTATCATGGTTCCTTTAGGAACCCAAATCAGTTTGTTTGGACTTATTTTCTTGAATGGACAACAATGTGTCCTATGTCCAGATTTGCAACAAAAGTTGCACTTGGTTTGGTGTTGAACATGTAAGATGGAGCTTTTTATGAAGGAGGTTGGATTTTGGTGAGGACTTCTCACAAATCCAATTCCGCTCCTTTTTGGAACGTGACCCTTGTTTGCAAGGATCATGTTCAACGACTTGCTACCAACCTCGAATTTCTTCAAGGTATCCTTGAGTAGCAGGTTTTCTTTTTGTAAAGTTTCTAAATCATGACATTTGATACATGAATTTAAACTATCATGATGTTCGACTTTTAACTTATCAAACTCACAAGTAAGACTATCATGCACCTTTTTCAGCAATTTATATTTTCTACTTATACTCTTGCATTCGTCAAATAAGTCATTGAAAGCATTTAATAATTCATCGAAAGATAAATCAGCATTTAATGAATCCGTTACCTCCTCTCCGATAGCCATTAAGGCGTAATGAGCAACTTGCTCGGTGTTGGACTCCTCTTCCTCAGATGCGCTTGAATCATCCCATGTTGCTTGGAGCGCCTTCTTCTTTATTGTTCTTTTCTTGACTTGGGGACAGTCACTCTTGTAGTGTCCCGGCTTTTTGCATTCATAGCAGATTACTTGGTCCTTTTTGGGTTCAAGTTTATTTTTTGCATCATTCTTAAACTTGTTTCTTTTAAAGAACTTTTTAAACTTTCTTGTTAGAAGTGCCAAGTCATCATCACAGTCCTCATCACTTGAGTTTTCTCTCAAGTGGCATTCTGAAGTTTTGAGTGCCATATCCTTCCTGTTCTTTGGAAGGATGTCTTCTTGCTCTTCATGAGCTTTACAAGTCATTTCGTAGGTCATTAATGACCCGATTAGTTCTTCAAGAGGGAAATTTCGCAGATCTTTTGCCTCTTGAATAGCGGTGACTTTAGGATCCCAACTCTTAGGAAGGGATCTTAGTATCTTATTAACAAGCTCAAAATCCGAAAAGCTCTTTCCGAGTCCTTTTAGACCGTTGACGACATCCGTGAAACGGGTAAACATGTCGCCAATGGTTTCACTCGGTTTCATCCGAAAAAGTTCGAAGGAGTGTAACAGCAAATTGATTTTTGACTCTTTTACTCTACTTGTGCCCTCATGGGTCACTTCGAGTGTGTGCCAAATATCGAATCCAGTTTCACAAGTTGAAACACGGTTAAACTCGTTTTTATCAAGTGCACAAAATAAGGCATTCATAGCCTTTGCATTTAGAGCGAAAGCCTTCTTCTCCAAATCATTCCAATCGATCATTGGAAGAGAAGACTTTGAAAAACCATTTTCGACAAGATTCCACAGTTCAAAATCCATAGAAATAAGAAAGATCCTCATTCGGGTCTTCCAGTAGGTGTAGTCCGTCCCATTAAACATGGGTGGACGTGTAATAGAATGGCCCTCTTGGTTTCCGGCGTAAGCCATCTCTCTTGGGTTTTAATCCTTTTGAGAGTTAACCGGGCTCTGATACCAATTGTTAGGATCGAGAGCACTAAGAGGGGGGGGTGAATTAGTGCAGCGGATATTTTTCAGCGATTAAAAAGCGAAGGCTACGTTCGTTCGACAAAGACTATTTTGATGCAAAAACCGATTCTAAGATTACTTATGATTAAGTGCAGTTTACGTTTAAGCGCAGTTAGCGTCTAAACGCAGTTAGCGTCTAAATGCAGATTGCGTCTAAACTCAGATTGCGTCTAAGCGCAGTTTGCGTCTTAGCGCAGATTGCGTCTAAGCGCAGATTGCGTCTAAACGCAGATTGCGTCTAAGCACAGATTGAGCAGAAGTATAAAGACAATGTGCTGTTGTTGTACAGCTCAAAAGGTAATCTGCAAAAAACAGATTTACGTCTAAACGCAGATTTGCGTCTAAACGCAGATTTACGTCTAAACGCAGATTTACGTCTTACACGCAGATTTACGTCTTAGACGCAGATTTACGTCTGAACTTTGAAACTCGTTTGTATATTCGCAGAGGGCAGTATGCAGTTGAAATCAAGACGTAAACGTAAACTGAAATCTGACGATTGTGCGAGGAAAGCCGATTTACGTCTAAATGCAGTTTTACGTCTAAATGTTGAAACTCGTTCGTAAAATTGCAGAAGACAGTTTGCAGTTATAAATAGAATCAAATTGTAAGTGTAAACTGCAAAGAAACTCGTTTGCAAAAGCACAGAGGACAGTTCTGCAGAATCAAAACGTAAACGTAAACTGTAATGTACTAAAACACGATTTTACGTCTGAATGCAGATTCGGAAGAACAGCACTTAGAACTTGTTCGTGAAAGCGCAGAGAGCAGTAGTAGTGGAGGAGGTTTGCAGTAAAGATAAAGTGCTCAAAGATAAACGCAAACCAGAGATTTAGAGTGGTTCGGTCAGTCCTGACCTACTCCACTTTTGGCTTCCTCCACCGACGAGGTTGCCGACGTCAACTAGGGGCCTTCCTTCAATGGGTGAAGGCCAAACTGCCCTTTTACAGTTTCTCTCCTTTTGACAGGCTCAGGAGACAACCTTTACAGACCTTTCTCTCCTCACTTTACAACTGAAAACTTGAAGAACAGAAGGAGGAGACTTAAAGGCTTTACAGTCACTTTTGAGCTCTTAGAATCACAGAAAAGATCAAGATTTCGGTGTAGGTCTGTATCTTTTCAGTGTTGAATGGATGGGGAATTTATAGGCCCCAACCCAATTCAAATTTGGAGCTCAAAACGATCAAATCCCGGAATTCCGGGATCAGGCGGTTGCACCTCTTGACTGGAGAGGTTGCACCGCCTGGCAGAGCTCGAAGACCGAGCTCAGGCGGTGCTACCTCTCTGCCAGGGAGGTTGCACCGCCCAGTCTAGCTCGAAGACTGAGCTCAGGCGGTGCTACCTCTCTGCCAGGGAGGTTGCACCGCCCAGTCTAGCTCGAAGACTGAGCTCAGGCGGTGCCACCTCTCTGCCAGGGAGGTTGCACCGCCCAGTCTAGCTCGAAGACTGAGCTCAGGCGGTGCCACCTCCCGGCTGGGGAGGTTACACCGCCCAGTCTCGCTGGGAGGCTTAGCCCAGGCGGTGCCACCTCCTGGCCTGGGCGGTTGCACCTCCTGGTGCAATCAGGGTCCGAATGGTTCATTCCATTCGACCCAATTTCAATCTTTCAAGGGCCCAATTGCCCCAAGATTAAGCCAATGGGATCACCTCCCATTTTCCAACTTAATTATCGTGCTAACTACGATTAAATCTAAGACAACTTCTGCAGCTTTGCTTCGGTGCGTCAATCGCTCCTTCCGGCGAGTTTCCGGCGAACTTCCATCGATCATCCGATGAACCCTCGGTGATGCTCCTGCGGACTTCCGGCAAACTCCTGGACTTTGCGACGATCCACTTGGCAAGTTCCGACGAGCTTCGCTTGGCAAGCTTCTGGACTTCTCGGATCTGTTCTCGCAGAACCTCCGACGACCGTCCGAACTTTCGTCGAACTCTCGAACTCCCAACGTGATCATGAACTTGACTCCGGCGCAACTCCTGCTGCTTGTCTATCTTTCATCGTAGTTAATCCTGCACACTTATCTCAACACATAGATTAGACAACAAATGACAATTGACTTCATCATCAAAATCCGAGATTCAACACTAATAAGTTCTTCAAGTGGTAAATGATTCAAGTCCTTGATCTCTTGAATAACCATTACTTTAGGATTTCAATTTTTAGAAAGAGATCATAAAATTTTATTAACAAGTTAAAGATTTGAAAAACATTTCCCAAGAGCTTTTAAGCAATTGATGACATCCATAAAATAAGTGTACATATCCCTAATGGTTTCGCTTAGTTTTATATGAAACAATTCAAAATCATGTATCAAAAAATTAATCTTTGAATCTTTATCTCTACTAGTGCCTTCGTGTGTGATTTCAAGTGTATGCCAAATCTCATAAGTCATTTTGCAAATAGAAACTCGATTAAATTTATTTTTGTCTAAGGCACAAAATAGAGTGTTCATAGCTCTAGCATTTAAAGAAAAAGTTTTCTTCTCCAAATCATTCCATTCTTTCATTGGAGTAGAAGACTTTTGAAAACCACTTTTGATAATATTTCATAAATTTAAATCCAAGAAAAGCAAGAAAACTCTCATTTGAGTTTTCCAATAAGTATAGTCCGTCCCATTATGGGAGGATGAATGATCGAAAAGCCCTCTTGAAAGCTGAAAAGAGCCCTTTCTCTTGGGTGTTAAACCAAATGAGAAAGACATGACTTTGATACTAACTGTTAGGAATGAGTCGGCACTAAGAGGGGGGGGCAAATTAGTGTAACATATAAAAGTCATTGATTGTGAAAAATATTTGTTCGTTGAAAATCGATCGAAAAGATGTTAACTTAAAAACACTTTCGTAAGCATGTAATGAGGAAGTAGAGCTATGAGCAAGTAAAATGATTTGTAGCAAAGGTAAACAACAAAGTAAAAGGCAGCAAACCGATTTTATAGTGGGTCGGTCGTCGTGACCTATATCCACTCCCGATTCCTCTTCACTAGAGGCCACCAGCTTCTACTATCGGTCTTCCTTCAATGGGCGAAGACCAACTACCCTTTTACACCTCAATTCTCCTTTTGACAGGTTCAAGAGAGAACCTTTACACCCCCTTTTTACAAAGCTTCCCTCACACTCTTCCTTAGAATGATCTCTAAACTTTAGGAGGAGGAACTCTACACTTTACAATACTTACCAAAAAAAAAAAAACTCTACACTTTACAAAGGTTTTCAACTCTAGAAACTTAGAGTTTTTGTTCACTTTTCTTCTTACTCCATGTAGGAATAGCTGGGGTATTTATAGACTATAAATAGCTTCAAAACATGGAGCAAAAATTTAAATCCCTAAAATTTTATGGTACGGGTAGAACCACCGCTTGCATTGGGTGGTACCACCGCTTGCAGCTTGACACGGGTGGTACCACCACCCATTATAGCGTTACCATCGCCTAGAAGATTGTGTCTGGGTGGTACCACCACCCAGACTGATGATACCACCGCCTGATAGTTTCTTGGAGACTATGTCTGGGCGGAGGTTACTGCCCAAACCGGTGGTACCACCGCTTGACATAGTCTCAAAAATTGTGCCATAACGGTTTTACCTGTTGGGTCACTATTTGGGCCTTTTTACTTGGCCCAACACAACCCAAACTTAGGTTCAATTAGCCCCTAATTGAGTTAGCCTAAGTACATTCTAAATCAACTTAATTAGACTCTAAACTAACTTGATCTAGACATAATTGATTACAAGCGAATCCTATGTTGTTCGGCATGTCATTATTTCTTTCGACACTTCGTCTGATCCTTCGGTGTATCATCCTATCCTTCAGTGTATTGCCCAATCAGTATATTGTCTTCTCGCAACTTCTGATCTTCTTGGCGCAATATCTGATCTTCTTGGCTCGATGCCTAAATTCACAGACCGAAGCCTTCTATCGACATGTTGATCGATTATCTGGCTCAACGTCCAATCTTCTGACATGTTTGCTCCGGCCCAACGTCTGATTCCTCCTACTTTAATCAATTTACCTCTTCTAATCGAAGCTAGTCATGTGTCACTTAAACACACATTAGATAAACACTATCAATTGGTTTTCATCATCAAAATCCGAGATTCAACAATCTTTCCCTTTTTGATAATGACAACCAATTGATGATGGAGTTAACCTTAACCCCCCCTATCAATATGCCATATTGATAGAACCTTGTGTTAGGATCAAGAGCGACACTAAGAAGAGGGGTGAATTAGTACAGCGGAAAACTTTTCAAATTTGAAAGACTTTATTTCGATTAAAACCGATTCCGATGAAAATGGTTTTCATTCAATCCGTTTCGGAGAGAATTTGAACTTGAAAGCTTTTCGTAAAAGTGTAAGAGAAGATTAAAGAGATTTGCAATAATGTAAATTACACAAATGAAAAGTGTCAGTTTCATAAAATCTTCGTACGATTAAAAATGATCTCACAAGGTGTTTACTTGAAAGTATTTGTGAGACGTAGGCATAGTAAAAGCATAGTAAGGAGGAAAGGCAGTTTGCGATAAAATTAAATTACTCAAAGTAAATGCAAACTGAGTTTTAGAATGGTTCAGTCAATGTGACCTACATCCACTTTCGGATTCCTCCTTCGACGAGATCACCGACGTCCATTAAAGGCCTTCTTTTAATAGGTGAAGACCAACCACCTCTTACAGCGCTTTCTCCTTTTCACGGGTTTAGGAGAGAACCCTTACAAGTCTCACACCTCTCTTGAATGATCTCAAAACTTAGAAAGGGAGGAGGAGAACTCTAGCACTTATTTACAACACTTTTAGACCCTAACAACTCAAGATTATCTCAATGCTTTCGTGCCCTTTCAAACAAAAAAGGGTGAGGTTTTTATAGGTATCAATGGCTTCAAAAATGGAGCCAAAAAGTGTCTAATCCTAGATTTTTGGGGTCCTCGCGGTACCACCACCATTACTAGGTAGTACCACCAACTGACACCTGACACTGAGCGATACTACTGCTCATTCTGGGTGGTACCACCGCTTGATAGAGCTCGGAGATTAAGCTTTGTCGATACCACCGCCTGATAGGGGCGGTACCATCGTTGGTAGTAATAACTACCAGCGGTACCATTGCCCAATCTGGGCGATACCACCACCCAGACCACTTGGGAGACTGGGTCTTCTAGGCGGTGCCACCATTTTCAAGGGCTGATTGGGCTGTTCAATATGGCCCAAATCAGCCCTGTTAAGAGCCCAATTGGCCCTTAATTAAGTTAGTGGGATTATCTCCCAATCCTAACTTAATTTACGCTCTAACTACGATAATTAAGATATGATCACAGCTCTTCTTGTTCCGGTGAGTTAATTGCTCTTCCAGCGAGCTTCTGACGTACTTCCGGTGAATATCTGACGAACTCTCGGCAATGCTCCAGCGGACTCCCGGCAAGCTCCTGGACTTTATGACGATCTTTTTGGTAAGTTCCGAAGAGCTTCTTTGGCAAGCTCCTGGACTTCTCGGTTGGTTCCGGTAGAACTTCCGACGAACGTCCGGACTTCCGACGAACTCTCGAACTCTCAACGTGATCTCAATCTTGACTCAAGCACAACACACCTGCTTTATGTCTTATAGCTATTGTATTGAATCCTGTACACTTTTCTCAACATATAGATTAGATCAAATAAATTACAATTGACTTTATCATCAAAATCCGAGATTCAATAATCTCTCCCTTTTTAATGATGGCAATCAATTGATGATGGAGTTAACCTTAACTCCCCCTATCTATATGCCATACTTGAGAAAAGACACTTGAATTCAAAGCCTTTGAGTTCAAGTATCAAACTGATAAGTTAGATTCATTTAAACTTATCAACATGCACATCATGATTACTATCATGATCTAACATTCTCAAAATGGTGTCAAGGCATGACATCCATTTTTAAGTATGATATTTCAAATATGAAAGATGATAAATATAGCAATTCATCATTCTATGGCAAGATATCAATTGTAAAATAGCAAGTTAAGCTCTAGATATCTTATCACAATGAAGAAAATTTATCATACAAACATTTCAGGTATATATGATGAAATATATTACATACATTTGTCATCAATTTACCATATTTTGGTTTTATTTCTCCCCCTTTATCATCAACAAAAAGGAGAACGATTCAACAATGCAAGTGTGGTAAAAATTCATGCCACATTTCAATTTGTATACCAATCATGTTTTAAGCATTCATGATATGGTATCATTCAAAATTTCTCACATTAAAAGTTATAAATATTAAAAAGATAGCTTCCATCAACTTCTCCCACTTTTTTTTTTATCAAAACTTGGCATGAAGAAGGAAAGTAAGGAGGAAATCCATTAAGAACCAACTTTGTGAAATGATTTGAATCAAGTTAAAAATGATAAAAGAGTTTCATTAAATCATGCTTCAATTTTCATAAGGATCAAGATATTCATGTAAAATCAAATCAACTCCAATTGTTAGGATCAAGATATTCATGTAAAATCAACTCCTCACTCTTACAAGTGTTTATCTCATACTAAAAATTTATCTTTCAAGGATCAAGATATCCATTTATAAAATTCATCTTTTATGAGAAGACTAAGAAGCGTCATATGAAAAAGAAATTCATAAGTTAAATCCATTTCTAAAAAAAAAATTCACAAGAGATAAACCTGTGAGAGATGTATTTGTCAATGAAATCCATGAAGTGATTAAGTGTATCAAAAATCTTTAAGTGATGGAGCAAGGGTATGAAGTAAACTTGATACTAAGGAAGATAAAAATGAAATAAGTTCATGAAAGCTCCATTTATGAAATACAAAAAGTTAGTCGGGAAAAGATATACATCAAATTCATGCACTTGGACAAATTAACATTCCTAACTTCGTAAATAATCATCAAATAATGCGTTAGGTTATAAATGCCAAAAGTTGAATGCATCAAGAAATTTATTTAGTTAAAATATTTATCAAGTCTAATTCTTAGAGTGATACATTCATCAAAGTAAGCACAAAATTTCACCATCAGAGTAGGCAACATAAGATTACAACATAAAAGAGATCACAACAAAATTTTTGCATCAAAGTAAGTAGCATTTCAAGATTTCAAACAGCAAGGTAATCAACATAAGATTACGACATAAAAGTAATCATAATACAATAGAGAGATTTCATTCACCGCTCATTTAGGTGGTGGTAAGTTAAAATGTCTAAACAAAGTATTAAACTATCGGTGAATCTACTGCAACTCAATTAAGATTTGATCGTGACATTGTTCAAGTTGATCTTGTCATCATTCAAAACAATCCATCCGAGTCCCTATGTCGTCGATAAATGAGGGAGGTGCTTGCTCTACTGGAGGTGATTCTTCAAAGGGACAAGTTGGAGGAGATTGTGTTTCAGGTTCAAGTTTAGATTGGAGGGGATCAGTCCTTCTAGGCAGTCTAGTCCATATACCATTTCTGAATGTACATCTCATCCGTTGAAGTAGATTTCTATTTATGATACTAAATCTATCTAGTTTTATAATTTTTTCATCGGGTGGAATAGCTATATTATAGGCATGGAGTAGTCTTGTGATTAAGCCACCATATGAAAGCATCATGTCCTTTTCTGATAGTTCAATCATATTTTGTTGGATTAGGTAACTGTTAGGACTCTAGCAAGGAGAGTCCTAATTGAGAGGGACATTCATATAAAACCTACCTAAGCCGACCCCTATTAAAAAGGTGAAGAGGCCGGCTAGGGTTAGAAGGTTGTTTCTTAGAGAAGAATTAGAAGTTGTAAAGGAATAGGAGTCTTGAGTAGAAGTCCTATTAGGAGTTGGTTAGAAGTAGGAGTCCTATTAGGAGTTAGGGTTTAGAAGCCCTATAAATAGTCATGTATTCCTTATCTTTTCATAAGCAATAGATGAATCTTTTCTGCAGCCTTTAAGCAACAACTTGGAGAGAGGAACCCCTATAGAGTTCCAAGGAGGCCGATCCCCTAAAGAGATCAACCCCAAGTTTAGAATCTGCAAGGGTTCTAACACCTGGTGTTAGAGCAACGTTCTTGGCATCTCGCTACCCTTCCATAGCCATCCATCAGCCCTCCACAGCCACCTAAAGCAATTCCCACAATTGCTTAAAAGATCGTCGCCAAATTTCGTCGTCATCTCCACTACCGCGGATCATCCTTTAATTTTCCCATGAATTGCAACAGGTTCTGGTTTCCTACCTTACTGCTGCTATAATTTAGTTATCCTTATTTTAAAATCCAAAAAAAAATTGTTCCTATAATGCTGTATAAACTTTTCGTCACAAAGTTTTCATCTCTACGATGAAAGATACATTACAGAATTCCAACCGCATAGTACCGTCTGTTTGATCTTGCTACTGTGTTTTTTCTATCCAAATTTCTATGAAATTTTTATAACATCTTTGACACTTCCTAACAACAGATTTTCCTTTAGTTTTGTTAAAAAATTCTCAATATAAACCATTGATCTTTTACATCTAATCTGCTATACTTGAAAATCTGCACTGTAAAATTTCAGTTGCATAACACTGTTTGGTTGATCTTGATACAATGTTTTTTCTGTCTAAATCTCTATGAAATTTTTATGATAGCTTTGACGCTTCCTAACAGTAGATTTTTCTTTGGTTTCATCAAAAATTTATCAATATAAACTACTGATCTTTTACGTCCAATCTGCTACACTTGAAAATCTATGCTGCAAAAAAATACAACCGCATATTGTTGCCTTAACCCATCTATTGCAATCTCTTTTGATTGAAATTTCTTATACACTTAATATATTATCTTGGCTTCTATCTATGATCTATTGAGAAATTTATCTCTAAAAATGATTTTTTATTGCTGTAAATTTTCGTTGTAAACTGCTGAAATTTTTCGACGAGAATTTTGCTATCACAACTTGCACCAATTTTCTTGCTGTTACTGCTGAAATTTTCTTAATTAAATTGGACATCCTTGATGTCATATAAACTGAGATATTGCTATCAATTCCCTCCTCAAATCTCTCAAAATTTTTATGGAAATTTCATTGAGAAACCGTTGTTTCTTCGACGATAATTTTGCTCTTACAAGATAACACAATTCTACAATAAACTTCCATTGATTTCTATCAAACCTTTGCTGCCATCTACTATAGATCTAAAACTTTCATCTACAGCCCTAAAACTCTGCCAAACCACACCCTCAAACTACACCCAAAATAGTAACAAAACAAGCCTAAACAGCAGCCTACATCCACCAATCCACTAACCCTTTCGACCATCACTTCTCTCAACCTATATATGCCTTTAACCCAACAACAAAAGAGGGATCTTAATATCACAGATTTTGAGACATATACTATGACCAACCCCAACTATCCACACATGAGGGTGGACTTCCCTAGATGGGAAGAAGGAGACCCGATTGGTTGGATCTCATGTGCGGAGCGATATTTTCGGTACCACAAAATCGTAGATGCATCTATGGTGAAAATTACAGCTATACATCTTGAAGAGGATGCCATACAATGGTTTGACTGGTTTAAAGACACTCATGGAGTCCTCTCATGGTGACAATTCAAAGAAGGATTGCTGATCTGCTTCAGACCAACCAATTAAGAGAACATTAATGGACAACTAGCAAAGATCCGACAAACCTCCACCATTCAAGAGTACCAAACTGATAAGACCCTAAAGTCTTATCGTAAAAAAGAAGAAGAGAAAGGGATGATCACTTCGAGGAGATCGGCCTCCTTGATCGCTTCGAGGGGATCAGCCCTCCTTGATCGCTTCGAGGGGATCGGTCTCCTAGGGTTTGTCAAAAGATAAAATAGTATTTGTCATAGATGATCGAAAAGAAGCAGTTACATCTCTATTTATAGAGTTTCGACTTTAGCTAAACTAAACATACTTAATAAATACGCAGAAAATAAAAGGAAAGCACAAAAAATAAAAGGAAAAATAAAAGGATCCTAACAATCCCGCCTCCTTCAATTCAGCCTTGTCCTTAAGGCTGAGCAGCATCAAATTCTGGAAACTTCTCCTTTAGCATGTTGTAGGACTCCCAAGTGGCATCTTCCTTTGGTAAGTTGGCCCATTGCACCAGCACTTCAGTTACAGGATGTATGCGGTACATTACAACTCGTCGATCAAGTATAACTTGTGGTTGAGCCTGAACTTCCCCAGTAGTAGAAGTGTCTGGTAAGTGGCACTGCACTATTGCATCTTCACCCAATTTCCTTTTAAGGCATGCAACATGAAAGACTGGATGTAATTTAGAGCTAGCAGGCAAATCCAAGCGGTAGGCCACTGGTCCAATACGTTCTAATACCTTATAAGGCCCAAAAAACCGAGGAGATAGCTTCATGGAAGATCGGACCTTTATGGAAGTTTGCTTGTAGGGTTGAAGACGAAGGAAAACCCAATCACCTACAGTAAATTCTCGTTCACTTCGGTGTTTATCAGCTTGTTGTTTCATTCTTGCTTGTGCGGCTGTGAGGTTATCCTTTAAAAGCTGAATAATCTTATTTCTATCCATCAATTCCTTGTCCACTTGATCAACCTTAGAAGAACTGGGTACATACTTTGTAATTGTATGTAGGGGTTGGCTATAAACTGCTTCAAATGGAGTCATTTTAATAGAAGAATTGTAAGAGGCATTATACCACCACTCTGCCCAAGGAAGCCATTTGACCCATTCCTTCGGCTTGTCGGTAGTAAAACATCGGAGGTAATTTTCTAGGCACCTGTTTACCACTTCAGTTTGCCCATCTGTTTGTGGATGATAAACAGTGCTCATATTCAGTTGAGTACCTTGTAAATGAAAAAGTTCTATCCAAAAGGAGATAGTAAAAATCTTGTCTCTGTCACTAACAATGGAACGGGGACTCCCATGCAATTTAGCTATGTTTTCCATAAAAATATGAGCAACACTTGCAGTAGTATAAGGATGTCGTAAAGCACAGAAATGAGCATACTTTGTAAGTCTATCCACGACTACAAGTATAGTACTCTTTCCTTGAGATAATGGGAGGCTATCAATGAAATCCATAGATATGTCGGTCCAAGTAGCATCAGGAATAGGGAGGGGCTGTAGTAAGCCTGGGGTGGCTACTGTCTCACTTTTGTGACGTTGGCAAACATCACATTCAGTAACAAATTTCTTGATAAAATTTTTCATACCTTTCCAGTAAAAAAGTTGTCAAACTCGCTTATAAGTGCGGAGAAATCCCGAGTGACCAACAATTGGTGATGAATGGAACTCCTTCAGAATTATTGCTTGGCAAGAAGAATGTGGGGCAACCACTATTCGGCCTTTATAGCGCAAGTCCACCGAATCCCAACTATAATTTGAGACAGAACCTGGGGCTTCTTCTAATTTTTTAATGATGTTTTGGATCTCAGGATTATTTGACCATTCCTTTCTGATAACTTCTAAAGTCTTGCAAATAGGAATAGAAATAACTACTAGTTCAGCTTGTTCTAGAAGGCGTGAGAGGGCATCTGCTACTAAATTCTCACTCCCCTTTTTATAAATGATCTTATAATCGAATCTCAGTAGCTTTGTGACCCATTTCTGTTGCTCTGGAGAAGAAATCTTTTGCTCTAGAAAATATTTGAGGCTTTTGTGATCAGTGCGTATTTGAAACCGTCGACCAATTAGGTAGGGTCTCCACTTTGTGACTGCATGTATTATGGCTAGCATCTCCTTGTCATAAATAGACAAACTCAAATGGGAAGGGAAAAGAGCCTTACTAGCATAAGCGATAGGCCGACCTTCCTGCATTAATACAGCCCCTATTCCAGCTCCAAAAGCATCATATTCAATCACAAATATCTTGTTAAAATAGGGTAAAGCCAGCACGGGTGTAGTAGACATTATAGTTTTCAAGAATTAAAATGCCGGAGTTGCCTCTTCTGACCATCTGAATGCATTTTTCTTTAGAAGTGGCCTCAATCCAGCTCGATGGAGATGTAATCCAGTGGTATGATTGGTATGAAACTTGCCATGGAATTCCTTCATGGAATTCTTGCTTCCTCTGCTTACGGCCAGCACACCGCCGCCCCTGCTCTCTAGTAGGCCGCGCCCTCCCTTGCTGCCTCCTTTCCACCGCTGGCGCTGCTTCCCAGTTGATCGACCAACGCCGCCGCTGCCCCCCAGCCAACGACCTCTCCTCCTTGCTTTCCCGTCTCGCTTGAGCGAGAAGGATCACTGGCGCCGTCTCCCTGCCAACGGACCACCCCTTCATCGTTGAGACTCTCAGCGACACTGCCCTAACTTCTCTGATACCAATTAATAAGACCCTAAAGTCTTATCGTAAAAAAGAAGAAGAGAAAGGGATGATCACTTCGAGGGGATCAGGCTCCTTGATCGCTTCGAGGGGATCGGCCCTCCTTGATCGCTTCGAGGGGATAAGCCTCCTAGGGTTTGTCAAAAGATAAAATAGTATTTGTCATAGATGATCGAAAAGAAGCAGTTACATCTCTATTTCTAGAGTTCCGACTTTGGCTAAACTAAACAGACTTAAAAAATACGTAGAAAATAAAAGGAAAGCATAGAAAGTAAAAGGAAAAATAAAAGGATCCTAATACTGTTAGGATCAAGAGCACTAAGAGGGGGGGGTGAATTAGTGCAGCGGATATTTTTCAGCGATTAAAAAACGAAAGCTGCGTTCGTTCGATAAAGACTATTTTGATGCAAAAGCCGATTCTAAGATTACTTATGATTAAGTGCAGTTTACGTTTAAACACAGTTAGCGTCTAAACGCAGTTTGCGTCTAAATGCAGATTGCGTCTAAACTCAGATTGCGTCTAAGCGTAGTTTGCGTCTTAGCGCAGATTGCGTCTAAGCGCAGATTGCGTCTAAGCGCAGATTGCGTCTAAACACAGTTTGCGTCTAGGAGCAGTTTAAGCAGAAGTATAAAGACAATGTGCTGCTGTTGTACAGCTCAAAAAGTAATTTGCAAAAAAACAGATTTACGTCTAAACGCAGATTTACGTCTAGACGCAGATTTACGTCTAGACGCAGATTTACGTCTAAACGCAGATTTACGTCTTAAATGCAGATTTACTTCTGAACTTTGAAACTCGTTTGTATACTCGCAGAAGGCAGTATGCAGTTGAAATCAAGACGTAAACGTGAACTGAGATCTGATGATTGTGCGAGGAAAGCCGATTTACGTCTAAATGCAGTTTTACGTCTAAATGTTGAAACTCGTTCGTAAAATTGTAGAGGACAGTTTGCAGTTATCAATAGGATCAAAATGTAAGTGTAAACTGCAAAGAAACTCGTTCGTAAAAGCACGGAAGACAGTTCTGCAGAATCAAACGTAAACGTAAACTGTAATGTACGAAAATACGAATTTACGTCTGAATGCAGATTCGGAAGAACAGCACTTAGAACTTGTTCGTGAAAGCGCAGAGAGCAGTAGTAATGAAGGAGGTTTGCAGTAATGATAAAGTGCTCAAAAATAAACGCAAACCAGAGATTTAGAGTGGTTCGGTCAGCCTTGACCTACTCCACTTTTGGCTTCCTCCACCGACGAGGTCGCCGACGTCAACTAGGGGCCTTCCTTCAATAGGCGAAGGCCAAACTGCCCTTTTATAGTTTCTCTCCTTTTGACAGGCTCAGGAGACAACCTTTACAGACCTTTCTCTCCTCACTTTACAACTGAAAACTTGAAGAACAGAAGGAGGAGACTTAAAGGCTTTGCAACACTTTTGAGCTCTTAGAATCACAGAAAAGATCAAGATTTCGGTGTAGGTCTGTATCTTTTCAGTGCTGAATGGGTGGGGAATTTATAGGCCCCAACCCAATTCAAATTTGGAGCTCAAAACAATCAAATCCCGAAATTCTGGGATCAGGCGGTTGCACCTCTTGACTGGAGAGGTTGCACCGCTTGGCTGAGCTCGAAGACCGAGCTCAGGCGGTGCCACCTCTCTGCCATGGAGGTTGCACCGCCCAGTCTTGCTCGAAGACTGAGCTCAGGCGGTGCCACCTCTCTGCTGGGGAGGTTGCACCGCCCAGTCTTGCTCGAAGACTGAGCTCAGGCGGTGCCACCTCTCTGTCAGGGAGGTTGCACCGCCCAGTCTAGCTCGAAGACTGAGCTCAGGCGGTGCCACCTCTCTACTGGGGAGGTTGCACCGCCCAGTCTCGCTGGAAGGCCTAGCCCAGGCGGTGCCACCTCCTGGCCTGGGCGGTTGCACCTCCTGGTGCAATCAGGGTCCGAATGGTTCATTCCATTCGGCCCAATTTCAGTCTTTCAGGGGCCCAATTGCCCCAAGATTAAGCCAATGGGATCACCTCCCATTTTCCAACTTAATCAACGTTCTAACTACGATTAAATCGAAGACAACTTCTGCAGCTTTGCTTCGGTGCGTCAATCGCTCCTTCCGGCGAGTTTCCGGCGAACTTCCGTCGATCATCCGATGAACCCTCGGTGATGCTCCTGCGGACTTCCGGCAAACTCCTGGACTTTGCGACGATCCACTTGGCAAGTTCCGACGAGCTTCGCTTGGCAAGCTTCTGGACTTCTCGGATTTGTTCTCGCAGAACCTCCGACGACCGTCTGAACTTCCGTCGAACTCTCGAACTCCCAACGTGATCATGAACTTGACTCCGGCGCAACTCCTGCTGCTTGTCTATCTTTCATCGTAGTTAATCCTGCACACTTATCTCAACACATAGATTAGACAACAAATGACAATTGACTTCATCATCAAAATCCGAGATTCAACAATCTCCCCCTTTTTGATGATGACAATCAATTGATAATGGAGTTATCCTTAACTCCCCCTGTCTATATGCCATAGTTGAGATAAGTCAACCTTGAATTCAAGACCTAAGAATTCAAGTGACGTATTGATAAGTTAGATCAGTTAAACTTATCAATACTCCCATCATGATACTCATCATGATGTATCTCTTCAAGGATGATGTCAGGGTTTGACATATATCAATAAGTTTGTATGATTGTGTTTGTAACTATTCATCATGTAGTTTGAACATTATCATATAAAGCTGTGAAACTTATTACATGATGCACACATTTGAAATATTCTAGCAAGTTTTGCATTTTCTTCACATGATAAGATATCAACTCAGGGCATAATGCAAACTTTAGCACATGTTCATATATCTCTTGGTGATGCAAGGATGGCATAATCATAGCAGTGTTTATAGCATCATTCATAGTATTTCTAATCATGGCAGTGTTTATCAATTCATATATATCTCCCCCTTTGTCATCAACAAAAAGCATAGTAACTATGATACCAGAAAATAATAATAGCAAGCTTATAGAGGAATTTTACATAGATTGCTTTAAATACTTCTTCCCCTTTGTGTTATAATCCATTGTAAAGATTTTGCAGGATGGAATACATACACATGAATCACTTCATCAAATCTATTTCAGAAACTCAGTTTTCATGAAGGTGTACGAGAAAATCTGTTTCATAAATAAGATGCATTCGGACAAGATTTTGTTGCAGATTTTCACATATAATCATGGAAATCAAGTGATTTGATCATACAATATAGTCCGAAAAAAAATTATTTTAACAAATTTATCTGTTCGGACACATCAACATTCCTAGTTCTCTTCGAATGAAATCAAAACACAAGATTTTCAAAACTTTTAGTTTCAAAGCACAACATTCTTAATTTGGACACATTACATACCAAACAATAATGATACCATAAAAATCTGAGATAACTTTTACCACAATAGATGTTTACAGCCAGTACATCAGAAGTGAGTATCATAAGAAGTTTACAACAACAACAGGTGTTCAATAAGTTCATTGATGAGGTGGAAAATTAAAGTGCCTAAACAAGGAGTCAAATTGACTATGAATTTGCTGCAGCTCAGATAGGATTTGATCTTGTCTTTGTTCAATCTGTTCTTGTCTCTGTTCGAATCGATCCATACGAATCCCAATTTCTTCGATGGATGTATGAGTTTGCTCAACTGGATGTGTTTCCTCAAAGGGAAGGGTCGGAGGAGATTGAGTACCCCTAAATACTGGTGTTTCCGGTTCTGGTTCAGATTGAGGGTGATCAGTCCTTCTAGGGAGTCTAACCCAGTTACTGTTTCTATAGTAACATCTTAGTCGGTGAAGTAGATTTTTGTTTATTATGCTGAATCGATCTACTTTCATTACTTCTTCTTCTGGTGATATTAGAATGTCGTAAGCTTTTATTATTCTAGTGATTATACCACCATATGGGAGCATCATATCTTTCTTAGATAATTCTAACATATTTTGTTGAATAAGATAGCCAAGACAGATGTCATGTCCCTTCATGATTGAGTACATAATTCCTAATTCTAGTTGACTTATTTCATCATGATGGTATTGTTTAGGAAGAATTATACTAGTCATGATATAATGAAGTATCTTAGTGTTCAAAGGCAATAGATGTTCACAACTTTTGGGAACCAATGCTATGTTAGGATTGGCAAAGATTGTTCCTAAGGCTTCAACATAGGATGTTCCAATACTTTCATCATCCCATGATCCTCTAAAGTAGAGTCCTATGCTTTTTATGGGAATGCCTATCATATCACAAATGAACCTATCAGTGATTGAGATGTGTTGTCCCAAAAGATAGGTGGACATCCTTCCTTCATCATCTATTTGTATGTTATTGTAAAATAATCTAACAAGCCTAGGATAGATGGGTTCGTTAATCTGCAAGATTGGAAGTAGACCTAGGTTTGCAAACCATTGGATGGTCTCTAAGTCTCTTAGTTCATTTAGATCTACGTATTTTCCCTTACTGATACATCTAAGTTCGAAAGAGGGAAATTTTTCAGCATGGTATTTCGAATCGAAAAGAGTGAAATCAAACTCTTCTACTAATCTCCTCTTTCCCTTGTCCCTTGAGGATCTTCTATATCTCATAACTACTGCTGTTTAGAGGGATGATGATGAGCTAGAGTAAATGAAGAACAAAACAGAATTTAAGAGCTTCTTAGAGAGTACCTTTGTGAGATCTTCAAGAGAAGGAAGGATTCTTGATGTTTTGCTCCGAAATGGGAGGTATTTGGAAGGCTTAGAGGAGTGAAATGGGAATGGAGGAGACTTGGAAGAGTAGAGGAGGAAATGGGAGTGAGTTGGGGTCGGTTCCATAGCCGGCCCTAGTGTGGGTTTAAAAAGGCAGAGTTGCGGGCGGTTGCACCTCTGGCTGGAGCGGTGCAACCTCTGGCAACCCGTGATAGCTGGAGGTGCCACCGCTAGCTGGAGAGGTGCCACCGCCTGCAGCCAGTGAGCACCTAATATGATTTGATCAGGGAGCTTTTGCCTTGAGGAGAGTTTCAGAGCAATTAATGTTTGTTACATGATTTCGTATGAGTTTTTATTTAAGGAAGAAGCTCTTGTACGATCAAGATAGATCTTTTAACGTGCATACGTATGTTGATAGTTTGTTTGGTATCCCTTTTAAGATCATGACATATTTAGTTTCTTCATGATACAAGAATTAATTCGTAGATGATAGTGTTAACGGGTTTTGAAGATCAAGGGGGTATGTGAATTTGGATATCATATGTTTCTAATAAGGTTGTATCCAAATCGTATTTGTGATTTCATAACTTCCACTTGTTACTTAAGCGTTGCGAGTTCCTTTTTGATTCTTGGTTTCTGACCATCGAGAGTCAAGGAGCAGAATATTATTTCTTGCTCTGGCCTAAAATTTTAATGTTTTTATAGGAAGGGATGATCTTTAGGAACCCATTTGCTTTTGGGTGCCTCATAAATAGATCTACATTTCTTATCATGTTGCATAGAATTTGTCATGGTTCCTTTAGGAACCCAGATTAGTTTGTTTGGACTTATTTTCTTGAATGGACAACAATGTGTCTTGTGTCCAGATTTGCAACAAAAGTTGCACTTGGTTTGGTGTTGAACATGTAAGATGGAGCCTTTTATGAAGGTGGTTGGATTTTGGTGAGGACTTCTCACAAATCCAATTCCGCTCCTTTTTGGAATGTGACCCTTGTTTGCAAGGATCATGTTTAATGACTTGCTACCAACCTCGAATTTCTTCAAGGTGTCCTTGAGTAGCAGGTTTTCTTTTTGCAAAGTTTCTAAATCATGACATTTGATACATGAATTTAAACTATCATGATGTTCGACTTTTAACTTATCAAACTCACAAGTAAGATTATCATGCATCTTTTTCAGCAATTTATATTTTCTACTTATACTCTTGCATTCGTCAAATAAGTCATTGAAAGCATTTAATAATTCATCGAAAGATAAATCAGCATCTATTGAATTTGTTACCTCATCTTCGATGGCCATTAAGGCGTAATGAGCAACTTGCTCGGTGTTGGACTCCTCTTCCTCAGATGCGCTCGAATCATCCCATATTGCTTGGAGCGCCTTCTTCTTTGTTGTTCTTTTCTTGACTTGGGGACAATCACTCTTATAGTGTCCCGGCTTTTTGCATTCATAGCAGATTACTTGGTCCTTTTTGGGTTCAAGTTTATTTTTTGCATCATTCTTAAACTTGTTTCTTTTAAAGAACTTTTTAAACTTTCTTGTTAGAAGTGCCAAGTCATCATCACAGTCCTCATCACTTGAGTTTTCTCTCAAGTGGCATTCTGAAGTTTTGAGTGCCATATCCTTCCTGTTCTTTGGAAGGATGTCTTCTTGCTCTTCATGAGCTTTACAAGTCATTTCGTAGGTCATTAATGACCCGATTAGTTCTTCAAGAGGGAAATTTCGCAGATCTTTTGCCTCTTGAATAGCGGTGACTTTAGGATCCCAACTCTTAGGAAGGGATCTTAGTATCTTATTAACAAGCTCAAAATCCGAAAAGCTCTTTCCGAGTCCTTTTAGACCGTTGACGACATCCGTGAAACGGGTAAACATGTCGCCAATGGTTTCGCTCGGTTTCATCCGAAAAAGTTCGAAAGAATGTAACAGCAAATTGATTTTTGACTCTTTTACTCTACTTGTGCCCTCATGGGTCACTTCGAGCGTGTGCCAAATATCAAACGCAGTTTCACAAGTTGAAACACGGTTAAACTCGTTTTTATCAAGTGCACAAAATAAGGCATTCATAGCCTTTGCATTAAGAGCGAAAGCCTTCTTCTCCAAATCATTCCAATCGATCATTGGAAGAGAAGACTTTGAAAAACCATTCTCGACAAGATTCCAAAGATCAATGTCCATAGAAATAAGAAAGATTCTCATTCGGGTCTTCCAATAGGTGTAGTCCATCCCATTAAACATGGGTGGACGTGTAATGGAATGGCCCTCTTGGTTTCCGGCGTAAGCCATCTCTCTTGGGTTTTAATCCTTTTGAGAGTTAACCGTGCTCTGATACCAATTGTTAGGATCGAGAGCACTAAGAGGGGGGGGTGAATTAGTGCAGCGGATATTTTTCAGCGATTAAAAAATGAAAGCTGCGTTCGTTCGATAAAGACTATTTTGATGCAAAAGCCGATTCTAAGATTACTTATGATTAAGTGCAGTTTACGTTTAAACATAGTTAGCGTCTAAACGCAGTTTGCGTCTAAATGCAGATTGCGTCTAAACTCAGATTGCGTCTAAGCGCAGTTTGCGTCTTAGCACAGATTGCGTCTAAGCGCAGATTGCGTCTAAACGCAGATTGCGTCTAAGCGCAGATTGCGTCTAAACACAGTTTGCGTCTAGGAGCAGTTTAAGCAGAAGTATAAAGACAATGTGCTGCTGTTGTACAGCTCAAAAAGTAATTTGCAAAAAAACAGATTTACGTCTAAACGCAGATTTACGTCTAGACGCAGATTTACGTCTAAACGCAGATTTACGTCTTAAACGCAGATTTACGTCTGAACTTTGAAACTCGTTTGTATACTCGCAGAAGGCAGTATGCAGTTGATATCAAGACGTAAACGTGAACTGAGATATGATGATTGTGCGAGGAAAGCCGATTTACGTCTAAATGCAATTTTACGTCTAAATGTTGAAACTCGTTCGTAAAATTGTAGAGGACAGTTTGCAGTTATCAATAGGATCAAAATGTAAGTGTAAACTGCAAAGAAACTCGTTCGTAAAAGCACGGAAGACAGTTCTGCAGAATCAAACGTAAACGTAAACTGTAATGTACGAAAATACGAATTTACGTCTGAATGCAGATTCGGAAGAACAACACTTAGAACTTGTTCGTGAAAGCGCAGAGAGCAGTAGTAATGAAGGAGGTTTGCAGTAATGATAAAGTGCTCAAAAATAAACGCAAACCAGAGATTTAGAGTGGTTCGGTCAGCCTTGACCTACTCCACTTTTGGCTTCCTCCACCGACGAGGTCGTCGACGTCAACTAGGGGCCTTCCTTCAATAGGCGAAGGCCAAACTGCCCTTTTACAGTTTCTCTCCTTTTGACAGGCTCAGGAGACAACCTTTACAGACCTTTCTCTCCTCACTTTACAACTGAAAACTTGAAGAACAGAAGGAGGAGACTTAAAGGCTTTACAACACTTTTGAGCTCTTAGAATCACAGAAAAGATCAAGATTTCGGTGTAGGTCTGTATCTTTTCAGTGCTGAATGGGTGGGAAATTTATAGGCCCCAACCCAATTCAAATTTGGAGCTCAAAACAATCAAATCCCGGAATTCTGGGATCAGGCGGTTGCACCTCTTGACTGGAGAGGTTGCACCGCCTGGCAGAGCTCGAAGACCGAGCTCAGGCGGTGCCACCTCTCTGCCAGGGAGGTTGCACCGCCTAGTCATGCTCGAAGACTGAGCTCAGGCGGTGCCACCTCTCTGCTGGGGAGGTTGCACCGCCCAGTCTTGCTCGAAGACTGAGCTCAGGCGGTGCCACCTCTCTGTCAGGGAGGTTGCACCGCCCAGTCTAGCTCGAAGACTGAGCTCAGGCGGTGCCACCTCTCTGCTGGGGAGGTTGCACCGCCCAGTCTCGCTGGAAGGCCTAGCCCAGGCGGTGCCACCTCCTGGCCTGGGCGGTTGCACCTCCTGGTGCAATCAGGGTCCGAATGGTTCATTCCATTCGGCCCAATTTCAGTCTTTCAGGGGCCCAATTGCCCCAAGATTAAGCCAATGGGATCACCTCCCATTTTCCAACTTAATCAATGTGCTAACTACGATTAAATCTAAGACAACTTCTGCAGCTTTGCTTCGGTGCGTCAATCGCTCCTTCCGGCGAGTTTCCGGCGAACTTCCGTCGATCATCCGATGAACCCTCGGTGATGCTCCTGCGGACTTCCGGCAAACTCCTGGACTTTGCGACGATCCACTTGGCAAGTTCCGACGAGCTTCGCTTGGCAAGCTTCTGGACTTCTCGGATCTGTTCTCGCAGAACCTCCGACGACCGTCCGAACTTCCGTCGAACTCTCGAACTCCCAACGTGATCATGAACTTGACTCCGGCGCAACTCTTGCTGCTTGTCTATCTTTCATCGTAGTTAATCCTGCACACTTATCTCAACACATAGATTAGACAACAAATGACAATTGACTTCATCATCAAAATCCGAGATTCAACAAATACAAACCAGGTTTGAAAGGTTATCTAATCAAACTCATGATTGGTCTCAAAAATAGCTATTGGGGACCTTCATTGAGGGCTTGAAGCCGGAGATCCAGGGAGAAGTTAAAGCGCGACAACCGTACACGCTTATGACAGCCATCTCGTTCTCACAATTTCAAGAGGAGCGATTGAACCATGAATCCCAAAGGACTAGAGTTGTTCCCCAACTAGCAATATCGAAGCCTTCAGCCCCCCCTACTATCAACTGAGTTCCTGCACCAAAAAGATTAAAAAGAGAAGAACTTCGGGAGAGATCTACGAAGGGGTTATGTTGGCATTGCAACGAGCCATGGAGCCGTGAGCATCGCTATAGTAAAAAGAGACTTCTTATGATTGAACTAATAGAAAAAGAGGTCATTGAACATCCAAAAAAGAGTCTTGAACATGAAGAAGAAGATGCAGAAGAAGAGCCACAACCGAGTGAAGTTACAGTACATGCTTTAGCTAGCTACTCAAACCCGCAAATGATGAAAGTTGGAGGCCTTCTCAAACAACACCCGAGCATTGTTCTCATCGACACGGGCAGCACTAATAACTTCCTAAACAATAAGGTTGCTGTCCGGATGGCCTTACCTATCAAGAATTGCAGCAGGTTTGACGTTGAGATCGCCGATAGATGGATTTTGAAGTATGACGTTGAGATTACCTATCAATAACCGTGCTCTGATACCAATTGTTAGGATCGAGAGCACTAAGAGGGGGGGGGTGAATTAGTGCAGCGGATATTTTTCAGCGATTAAAAAACGAAAGCTGCGTTCGTTCGATAAAGACTATTTTGATGCAAAAGCCGATTCTAAGATTAGTTATGATTAAGTGCAGTTTCGTTTAAACACAGTTAGCGTCTAAACGCAGTTTGCGTCTAAATGCAGATTGCGTCTAAACTCAGATTGCGTCTAAGCGCAATTTGCGTCTTAGCGCAGATTGCGTCTAAGCGCAAATTGCGTCTAAACGCAGATTGCGTCTAAGCGCAGATTGCGTCTAAACACAGTTTGCGTCTAGGAGCAGTTTAAGCAGAAGTATAAAGACAATGTGCTGCTGTTGTACAGCTCAAAAAGTAATTTGCAAAAAAACAGATTTACGTCTAAACGCAGATTTACGTCTAGACGCAGATTTACGTCTAAACGCAGATTTACGTCTTAAACGCAGATTTACGTCTGAACTTTGAAACTCGTTTGTATACTCGCAGAAGGCAGTATGCAGTTGAAATCAAGACGTAAACGTGAACTGAGATATGATGATTGTGCGAGGAAAGCCGATTTACGTCTAAATGCAGTTTTACGTCTAAATGTTGAAACTTGTTCGTAAAATTGTTGAGGACAGTTTGCAGTTATCAATAGGATCAAAATGTAAGTGTAAACTGCAAAGAAACTTGTTCGTAAAAGCACGGAAGACAGTTCTGCAGAATCAAACGTAAATGTAAACTGTAATGTACGAAAATACGAATTTACGTCTGAATGCAGATTCGGAAGAACAACACTTAGAACTTGTTCGTGAAAGCGCAGAGAGCAGTAGTAATGAAGGAGGTTTGCAGTAATGATAAAGTGCTCAAAAATAAATGCAAACCAGAGATTTAGAGTGGTTCGGTCAGCCTTGACCTACTCCACTTTTGGCTTCCTCCACCGACGAGGTCGCCGACGTCAACTAGGGGCCTTCCTTCAATAGGCGAAGGCCAAACTGCCCTTTTACAGTTTCTCTCCTTTTGATAGGCTCAGGAGACAACCTTTACAGACCTTTCTCTCCTCACTTTACAACTGAAAACTTGAAGAACAGAAGGAGGAGACTTAAAGGCTTTACAACACTTTTGAGCTCTTAGAATCACAGAAAAGATCAAGATTTCGGTGTAGGTCTGTATCTTTTCAGTGCTGAATGGGTGGGGAATTTATAGGCCCCAACCCAATTCAAATTTGGAGCTCAAAACAATCAAATCCCGGAATTCTGGGATCAGGCGGTTGCACCTCTTGACTGGAGAGGTTGCACCGCCTGGCAGAGCTCGAAGACCGAGCTCAGGCGGTGCCACCTCTCTGCCAGGGAGGTTGCACCGCCCAGTCTTGCTCGAAGACTGAGCTCAGGCGGTGCCACCTCTCTGCTGGGGAGGTTGCACCGCCTAGTCTTGCTCGAAGACTGAGCTCAGGCGGTGCCACCTCTCTGTCAGGGAGGTTGCACCGCCCAGTCTAGCTCGAAGACTGAGCTCAGGTGGTGCCACCTCTCTGCTGGGGAGGTTTCACCGCCCAGTCTCGCTGGAAGGCCTAGCCCAGGCGGTGCCACCTCCTGGCCTGGGCGGTTGCACCTCCTGGTGCAATCAGGGTCCGAATGGTTCATTCCATTCGGTCCAATTTCAGTCTTTCAGGGGCCCAATTGCCCCAAGATTAAGCCAATGGGATCACCTCCCATTTTCCAACTTAATCAACGTGCTAACTACGATTAAATCTAAGACAACTTCTGCAGCTTTGCTTCGGTGCGTCAATCGCTCCTTCCGGCGAGTTTCCGGCGAACTTCCGTCGATCATCCGATGAACCCTCGGTGATGCTCCTGCGGACTTCCGGCAAACTCCTGGACTTTGCGACGATCCACTTGGCAAGTTCCGACGAGCTTCGCTTGGCAAGCTTCTGGACTTCTCAGATCTGTTCTCGCAGAACCTCCGACGACCGTCCGAACTTCCGTCGAACTCTCGAACTCCCAACGTGATCATGAACTTGACTCCGGCGCAACTCCTGCTGCTTGTCTATCTTTCATCGTAGTTAATCCTGCACACTTATCTCAACACATAGATTAGACAACAAATGACAATTGACTTCATCATCAAAATCCGAGATTCAACAAATACAAACCAGGTTTGAAAGGTTATCTAATCAAACTCATGATTGGTCTCAAAAATAGCTATTGGGGACCTTCATTGAGGGCTTGAAGCTGGAGATCCAGGGAGAAGTTAAAGCGCGACAACCGTACACGCTTATGACAGCCATCTCTTTCTCACAATTTCAAGAGGAGCGATTGAACCATGAATCCCAAAGGACTAGAGTTGTTCCCCAACCAGCAATATCGAAGCCTTCAGCCCCCCCTACTATCAACTGAGTTCCTGCACCAAAAAGTTTAAAAAGAGAAGAACTTCGGGAGCGATCTACGAAGGGGTTATGTTGGCATTGCAACGAGCCATGGAGCCGTGAGTATCGCTGTAGTAAAAAGAGACTTCTTATGATTGAACTAATAGAAAAAGAGGTCATTGAACATCCAAAAAAGAGTCTTGAACATGAAGAAGAAGATGCAGAAGAAGAGCCATAACCGACCGAAGTTACAGTACATGCTTTAGCTAGCTACTCAAACCCGCAAATGATGAAAGTTGGAGGCCTTCTCAAACAACACCCGAGCATTGTTCTCATCGACACGGGCAGCACTAATAACTTCCTAAACAATAAGGTTGCTGTCCGGATGGCCTTACCTATCAAGAATTGCAGCAGGTTTGACGTTGAGATCGCCGATAGATGGATTTTGAAGTATGATCGTGGGTGCCATTTTATGAAACTAATTATAAAATTTTACAGTAAGGAGAAATAGGTGATACTGCATGGGAAACGTGGGGGCGACGTAACGACGATTTGCACACAACAAATGGAGAAGGTTTTGCATAAAGCATGCAATGGCTTTTTGGTACAACTTGAGCAGCAAACTAAGGGAGAGCCAATAGAATTTGAAGATACAAACCTACTTCCTTTGCTTGCTGAATTTTCAGATATATTTGATGAATCACACAACCTACCTCTTACCCATCAGCATGATCATTATATAACGATTCTTCTAGGCAAACCTATAGTAAATACTCGGCCATATCAGTATCTACATCTCCAAAAAGATGAAATAGAAAGGATTGTAAAAGAGATGCTCAAAACAGGAGTTATTCGACCAAGGTGAAGCCTCTACTCTTCATCGGTACTACTTGTACATAAGAATGACAGAACATGACGAATATGTATTGATTATCGAGTTCTCAATGGCATAACCATCAAGGATAAATACCCTATTCCAGTAGTAGATAAATTGCTAGATGAAAGGGAGCATAAATCTTCACAAAGCTGGACCTTCGATTCGGGTATCATCAAATACGAGTGTGCGAAGAAGACATACCGAAAACCGCCTTTCGAACACACAACGACCACTATGAATTTTTGCTTTCTTCAACAAAAAGTGGAATATCTTGGGCATATCATATCAAAGGAAGGTGTGATGGTGGACCCCTCCAAAATAGAAGCAATGCAGAACTGGCCAACCCTGAGAAACATAAAATTGCTATGTGGCTTTCTCGATTTAACAGGCTACAACTACAAGTTCATGAAAAACTATGGAAAGATCCGTACACCACTCACTTCTCTACTGAAAATTGATACCTTCCAATAGTTGGATAAAGCCTTTGCTGTCTTCGACAAACTTAAGGCAGCCATGATGACGATGCCAGTGTAAACGCTACCAGATTTCAACCGACCCTTCATCATTGAGGCCGATGCATCTGGAGTCGAAATTAGAGACGTTCTTATGCAAGATGGTCAACCACTCACATACACTAGCAAGGCATTGTCTCCCTTCCATCAAAATATGTCAACATATGATAAAGAGATGCTTACCATTGTGCACGCAGCAACGAGGTACAGATCGTACTTGATCGGGCGATGCTTTCAAATCAAGACCGACCATAAAAGCCTAAAATATTTCTTGGAGCAGAAGATATCTTCCCCTGAGCAGCAAAAATGGATAACAAAGCTTCTTGGATATGATTATGAAATAACTTACAAAAAGAGGAAAGAGAATGTTATTGCAGATGCGATTTCATGGTTATCTAAGCAAGCTGAATTGTTGGCCATTTCAATTTTGACTAGTGACTTCCTTAAGGATATTAAGAGGAAATGACAAGAAGATATGGAGACTAGTAAGATCATAAAAAAATTGGAGGAAGCACCAAGCTCCGTAGCTCATTATAATTGGGACTCAAAAGAATTACACTATAAGGGACGCATTGTGCTTGTGACAAATTATACTTAGTGCATCTTCACGAGTTGATTTTGGACAAAGTTTTTCCATATGTAGGGTACTAAATTGAAAAGGAGTATGGCATATCACCTATAAACCGATGGCCAGACGGAAGTTGTAAATTGGTGCTTGGAGATAGCCCAAAGCCACCCACCAAAAATGACTACCCAAGGAGAACTCCAGACCTAGCCAAGTGCCATTATTGATCGACAGATCATGACTCGACGATGATGACCGACTACTAAAGTGCTAATACAGTGGGTGAACCTACCAACTGAAGATGCCACTTGGGAGAACTATGACAACTTGAAGATCAAATTCCTAGAATTCATGAATTGCCAATCTTGAGGATAAGGTTGATTTGAAGAGGGCGGGTCTGTTAGGACTCTAGCTAGGAGAGTCCTAATTAAGAGGGATATTCATATAAAATCTACCTAAGCCGACCCCTATTAAAGAGGTGAAGAGGCCGACTAGGGTTAGGTGGTTGTTTCTTAGAGAAGAATTAGGAGTTGTAAAGGAATATGAGTCTTGAGTAGGAGTCCTATTAGGAGTTGGTTAGAAGTAGGAGTCCTGAGTAGGAGTCATATTAGGAGTTAGGGTTTAGAAGCCCTATAAATAGCTATGTATTCCTCATCTTTTCATAAGCAATAGATGAATCTTTTTTGTAGCCTTTGAGCAGCAACTTAGAGGGAGGAACCCTTATAGAGTTCCAAGGAGGCCGATCTCCTAAAGAGATCAACCCCAAGTTTAGAATCTGCAAGGGTTCTAGCAGTAACCAAAATAATTGTAATGTCCCCTTCATAATCTAATACATGGTACCTAGTTCCATTTGACTTACTTCATCATGATGATATTGCTTAGGGAGAATTATACTTATCAAGATGTGATGAAGTATTCTGGTGCCTAAAGGTAGTAAATGTTCATAGCTTTTTGGAAGAATTGTTAAGTTATGATTGCCAAAAATTGTTCCTATGGCATGAACATAAGTAGTCCCAACTGTTTTATCATCCCATTGTCCTATAAAATAACACTCTCTTTCTTTTACCGGAATTCCTATGATATTGCAAATGGTTCTATCTGTAATGGGTATATGATATCCTAATAGATAGGTAGATACCCTTTCATCTTCATATATATGTAAATTATTGTAAAATAGCCTAACAAGTCTAAGGTAGATAGTTCACTCATTTGAAGGATTAAGAGAATGTCTAGATTAGCAAACCATTGAATAGGTTCTAAATCAATTAATTCATCTAAATCAATATTTTTACCCTTATGAACATGTTTAGACTCTATTGATGGAAATTTTAGGGTATGTTGATTAAAATTGAAATGTAGGGAGTCATAATTTTCATCTAATCTCCTCTTCCCTTTGTCTCCCTAGAGGATCTTCTAGAAGCCATGAGACTAAACACATAAATGATACCAAGAACTACACATAAAAGGCAAGATCTATCAATAAATTGAAAGAAGAGGTTTGAGAATTACCCTTGCAGTGATCTTCTTGAAAGATTGAGATTGATCCTTGGATTTGAAGAAGAGGAGGGTTTCCTAGAGTTTCTAGAGGAGGATCAAGGAGAATGAGGGGTGGAGAGGTGTTTAGAGGTGTTTGGAGGAATGTAGGAGGGCTTGGGGTCAGTTCTACCGCTGACCCTAAGTGCCTTTTTACAGGGTAGAGGTTGCGGGCGGTGCGGTGCTATCGCCTGCCACCCGTGACAACTTTTGGTGCTACCGCCAATTGGGCGGTGCCACCGTCTACAGGCAGTGAGCACTGCTCACATTGGTGTGTGTTGCTGTCATAGGTGATTCCAATTTTACAAGATTTTTATTGTTGTGAAGCACACAACCTTATTTACATCATCATGTAAAATTCACATCATAAGAGGAGAAGATTCGTATTAAAGATTGTACATTCATAATTTATCATATAAAATGCATACCATACTTAAACATTATATAGAACTCGTATATAAAAAAAACGCATACTGTAATTTCATGATTCACCATATAAAATTTGTACGCAAGCATCGTAACAACTCATATGGAAAAATGCATATAGCTCATTGCGCATACTATAAGATCAAGATTTAAGTGAGTGATCCAAAGAATCAAGAAAAGTTTGAAAATGAAATTTAACAAATTTATGATCTTGTTAGATAGAATCCGGAAAAAAAAATTGAGGGAATGTATCCGAGAAATTTAGAAATATGGAAGAAGTGAGAAAGGGAAATTATGCATAAGAATTCTTAGGTTTGAGCGATCAAGATCAAATGTTTATCACATAAGATTTTAAATAATTATTGCATCATGATCTTATAAGTATCATTTTGTAACTGACAGTTTTAATTCTTATGATCCTCTTTTTTATTATTTTTGCTAGAGAGCTTTATGAGTTATTTTGGATCTGTTAGAACCCTTGCAGATTCTAAACTTGGGGTTGATCTCTTTAGGGGATCGGCCTCCTTGGAACTCTATAGGGGTTCCTCCCTCCAAGTTGCTGCTCAAAGGCTGCAGAAAAGATTCATCTATTGCCTATCAAAAGAGAAGGAATACATGACTATTTATAGGGCTTCTAAACCCTAACTCATAATAGGACTCCTACTTAAGACTCTTACTTCTAACCAACTCCTAGTATGACTCCTAGTCAAGACTCCTATTCCCTTACAACCCCTAATTCTTCTCTAAGAAAAAACCTCCTACATGAATGCCCCTCTCAATTAAGACTCTCCTAGCTAGAGTCCTAACAGTTTTACATGAATGTCCCTCTCAATTAGGACTCTCCAAGCTAGAGTCCTAACAGACCCGCCCTCTTCAAATCAGCCTTGTCCTCGAGGCTTATGATTCGTGAATTCTTGGAATTTGATCTTCAAGTCGTCATAGTTCTCCCAAGTGGCATCTTCTATTGGTAGGTTCGCCCACTGTATTAGCACTTCATTAGTGGGTCATCGTCGTCGAGTCACGATCCGTCGATCAATAATGGCACTTGGCTGGGTCTGGAGTTCTCTTTGGGTAGTCATATTTGGTGGGTGGCTTTGGGCTATCTCCAAGCAGCTGTTTAAAACTTCCGGCTGGCTGTTGGTTTGTGGGTGATATGTCGTACTCCTTTTCAATTTAATACCCTTATAGTGTAATTCTTTTGAGTCCCAATTGTAATGAGCTATGGGACTTGGTGCTTCCTCCAATTTTTTTATAATCTTACTAGTATCTGAATCTTCCTGTCATTCCATCTTAATATCCTCAAGGAAGTCACTGGTCGGAAGTGAAACGGCCGAAACTTCAACTTGCTCGGGTAGCTGCGAAAGCGCATATGCAAGAACATTCTCTTTCCCCTTTTTGCAAGTTAAATCATAATCAAATTCAAGAAGTTTTGTTACCCATTTTTGCTGCTCAGGGGATGATATCTTTCGCTCCAAAAAGTACTTGAGGCTTTTATGGTCGGTTTTAATTTGAAATCGTCGACCAATCAAGTAGGGTCTCCACCTCGTTGCTGCGCGCACAATGGCAAGCATCTCCATACATATGTTGACATATTTTGATAGGAGGGAGATAATGCCTTATATGTGAGTGGTCGACCATCTTGCATGAGAATGGCTCCAATTCCGACTCCAGATGCGTCGGCCTCAATAATGAAGGGTCGGTTGAAATCTGGTAGTGTTAGCACCGGCGTCGTCGTCATGGCTGTCTTAAGTTTATTGAAGGCAGCAGAGGCTCTGTCCGACCATTGGAAGACATCTTTTTTCAGTAAGGAAGTAAGTGGTGCACTGATCTCTCCATAGTTTTTCACGAACTTGCAGTAGTAGCCTATTAAACCCAGAAAGCCATGTAGCAATTTTATGTTCCTTGGGGTTAGCCAGTTTTGCATTGCTCTAATTTTAAAGGGGTCTACTGCCACACCTTCCTCTGATATGATATGCCCAAGATATTCCACCTTCTTTTGAAGAAAGCAAAAATTCATAGTGGTTGTTGTATGTTCAAAAGGTGGTTTTCGGTATGTCTTCTTCGCATACTCGTATTTGATGATACCCGGATCGAAGGTCCAGCTTTGTGAATATTTGTGCTCCCTTTCATCTAGCAACTCATCTACTACTGGAATAGGGTATTTATCCTTGATGGTTATGCCATTGAGAGCTCGGTAATCAACATATAATCACCATATTTCATCCTTCTTTCGTATGAGGAGCACCGGTGAAGAGTAGGGGCTGTAACATGGCTGAATAACTCCTGTTTTGAGCATCTCTTTAACAATCCTTTCTATTTCATCCTTCTGGAGATGTGGATACTGATATGGCTGAGCATTTGCTGGAGATTTGCCCGGAAGAATCGTTATACAATGATCATGCCGACGGGTAAGAGGTAGGTTGCGCTGTTCGTCAAATATATCTGAAAATTCAGCAAGTAAAGGAAGTAGATTTGGATCTTCAAATTTTGTTGGCTCTCCCTTAGTTTGCTGCTCAAGTTGTACCAAAAAGTCGCTGTATGCTTTATGCAAAACCTTTTCCATTTGTTGTGTGCAAATCGTTGTTACGTCGCCCCCATGTTTCCCGTTCAGTATCACCTGTTTCTCCTTACTATAAAATTTCATAATTAGTTGCATAAAATTCCAAGAAATATCACCTAATGTCATCAACCATTTAATTCTGAGCATGGCCTCATAATCATCAAGAGGGAGAAGGAAGAAATATGCAATTATCTCTTGGTAAGGCCTCATGATCAGCAACAGTTTCACTTGTGGGCGCTTACGATCATACTTCAAAATCTGTCTGTTGGCGACCTTAACGACAAACCTGCTGCAATTCTCAATAGGTAAGTTCATATGGACAGCAACCTTATTGTTTACGAAGTTATTAGTGCTTCCCATGTCGATGAGAACAGTGATCGGTTGTTGTTTGAGAAGGCCTCTAACTTTCATCGTTTGCGGGTTTGAGTAGCCAGCTAGTGTATGTACCGTAACTTCGGTCGGTTGTGGCTCTTCTTCTGCATCTTCTTCTTCATGTTCAAGGCTCTCTTTTGGATGTTCAATGACCTCTTCTTCTATCGGTTCAATCATAAGAAGTCTCCCTTTACTACAACGATGCTCACGGCTCCACGGCTCGTCACAATGCCAACATAACCCCTTCGCATATCGCTCCCGAATCTCTTCTCTTGTTAACCTCTTTGGTGTAGGGACTTGGTCAATAGTAGGGGGGGATAAGGGCTTCAATATTACTGGTTGAGGAGCGACCCTAGTCCTCCGAGCTTCATGGTTCAATTGCTCCTCTTGATGTCGTGCGAAAGAGATGGCTGCCATAAGCGTATACGGTTGTCGCGCTTTAACTTCTCCTCGGATCTCCGGCTTCAAGCCCTCAATGAAAGTCCTCAATAGCTATTTTTGAGACCAATCATGATTTTGATTAGATAATATTTCAAACCTGGTTTGGTACACCTGAATGGTGGAGGTTTGTCGGATCTTTGCTAGTTGTCCGTCAATATTCTCGTAATCGGTTGATCTGAAGCGGATCAGCAGTCCTTCTTTGAATTGTCGCCATGAAAGGACTCCATAAGTATGTTCAAACCAGTCAAACCACTGTATAGCATCCCCTTCAAGATGTATAGCTACAATTTTCACCATAGATGCATCCGCGGTTTTGTGGTACCGAAAATATCGCTCCGCGCGCGAGATCCAACCAATCAGGTCTCCTTCTTCCCATCTAGGGAAGTCCACTCTCATGCATGGATAGTTGGGGTTAGTCATAGAGCTTCCCCTCTCTTGGAAGTCATATCTTCGGGCTTGGTACGATTGGGCAAAGCTCTCTCCTTGATGTGATTTCTTTGGGCTTAGTGGTCGGCCCAATCTGAGTTCGGTAAAGAGCGTCCGAATCTGATCCTCCATTCGCGCCTCGAAGGCTTTGAATTTAGCATTGATTACCTCCTCAGATGCCATAGTATAAGCCACCAAATCTGTGATATTAAGATCTCTCTTTTGTTGTTTGGTTAAGGGCATGTATTGGTTGAGAGAGGTGTGCTAGTCATAGGTGCCCAGCAAGCCAATCACGTGAGTGATGGCACGTATGACTTGATACAGAATCTTTTTGCTTATTATATTTTGGCGTATATCACTTTATAACTATTGCATAAATGCATATATATATATTGTGATGTCCTTGGATTTGTGCAATGGGAATCGGATCATGATGAGATCACGATAATGAGATCGATTCACCTTTAAACACATATCCTAAATAATCCCGGTCATAGGTTACTCGAGAGGGACATCGTGATAACCGGATAGACTGGTGTGCTGTATACCCATCCATATGATGGATGCAGCTGGTCTCATAGCTGCTCGTGTAGGGACACTAGGGATACAGTACAGGTGCTCATTGGAGAATGAGTTCACTGATTGATCCGCTTACGGAATGCTGGATGGTTGATGATGCCTTATTGTCAGACAGCGATTCCGTAGTCCTAGTGGTGTATCTGGTCCTTAGACTTGAGACACCAAGGATGTCCTGTATGAGTGCTCCACTCTTTGATACCAGACTTATAGGTTTGGCTGTCCCTAGACTTACTGGTCATTGGGAGTGGTAGTCGATCTTACGAGGGCTATTGAGTGTCAATAGAGGATCATCCACTCTCGGCGTCATGAGAGGAATATCCTATGTGTTCTTGCTCAGACAAATCCCTGGCCAGGGTCATTCGGGTTGAGAGAGAAAGAGTTCTCCGGGAGAATCCGATTAGAGCGAGACTCGAGTAGAAACCGTATGGGTCTGACAACACCATGCTCGATATACGGTCTCTGGGATATTAGATGGATGAGGGACTATAGGTACATGGTAACTGAGGACAGACAGGTCCAATCGATTGGATTCCCCTGTATCGTCTGAGGACTACGGCGTAGTGGCCTAGTACGTCCGTAGTCGATGAGTCAAGTGAATTATTATAGAGATAATAATTCACTCAGTCAGAAGGAGTTCTGACAGGTATGACTCACGGCCAACTCGATATTGGGCCTAGAGGGTCACACACATATGGTAGGCATTGCGATAAGTAGAGGTTCGGATATGAGATATCCGACGGAGCCCTTGTCTTATTGGATGCAGATCCAATACCCACTAGGGAAGGACCCATAAGGTTTTGACAGGGGACCTCTATAAATAGGAGGGATTCAGAGCCTCATAGGCTAGAGTCTTTGCTTGCCTTTCCTATTCTCCTCTCCCTCTCCACCTCAGAGCAGGCCTGGAGTTTTAAGGAGCGTCGTCGCAACCCTACTGTGTGGATCACCGCTAGAGAGGAGGACGCTTGACCTCCTTCACCCTTTCCTAAGGATCTGCAAGGAAACAGGGATATACGATCTCCCTAGGTAACACAATCTCTATACGCAGTTTTGTGTTTTGCGGATTTTTGCGCACCAATCTTCGCACGACGACGAACATCTTTTTGGGAATCGGGGATTTTTGGTTTCTTGTTCTTCCGCTGCGCATATGATGTCGCCCCCTAATGATTTCCCAACAGTGGTATCAGAGCCAGGTTGTTCGTGCGAATGATTGGTTTTGAACTGCGTGTGTTGTGTTTAGGAAAAATATTGACGTCAAAATCGTTGACGCAAAAGCGAAAAAGGGCATCAACAGTTGCTGCCCTCGATCTGCGTGCGTGAAGCGCAGCCGAAGGCGGGCAGCAGAGGGGCTGCGTCTGCAGCAGCCGGCCGGCGGCCTGCTTGCAGCAGGCTTGCTGCCGACGGGGCTGGCAGCCCACGGGCAGAGGCGCCGCAGGGAAGCAGCGCCTGGCGCCGAAAGGAAGCGGCGCCTACCGCCGCAGGGCAGCGACGCGCGACGCCTGCCGCCGCTGCTCCCGCGGGCGAAACCCCCCCACAGGGGCGGCCGCCCGGCGGGACAGCACCGCCTGCGGAGGCAGCGGCGCCCGAAGGGGGTGCCCACCCGCAGCGGCATCGCCGCCTGCGGGCGTGCCGCCTGCAAGCGAGGGCAGTGCCCTCGCCCCGCCGCACAGGCCGCCGCCAGTAGGGTGGCGGCGGCGGCGGCAGCAGCAAAGGATAGTAGGGCATTAGGGTTTTCTGGGAAAAAGATAGTTTTACCCCTCGGAATTTGAGAAATTCCAGTTTCTCTCTTTTGTCCAAATTACGAAAATACCCCTATAAATTCAGAAATTCCCTACATGTCCCTGATTTCAGAAAATATTAATTAATTAAAAGGTTTAGTTGATTATTATTTTATTATTATCTAGTAGTCCTACATGATGATGATTATTTATACATTGATGTATGATGTGTGGACGGATGATCATGGACCTATTGAATCTCGGATTTTGATGATGAAATCAATTGATGGGTTAATTGATCTAATCCATATTATTGAGTTAAGTGTGCAGGATTAACTACGATAACCAGAAAACACAAAGCAAGAATACCGGAGTCAAGATCGATGGACGTTTAAGAGTCCGAAGAATCGTCGGAGATGCTGCCGGAACCAACCGAGAAGAAATCGGGAACCTATCGAAATTTTCGGAAGTTCGCCGAAGAGATCGTCGGAGGTTCACGGAGATCACCGAGAAGGCTCGGCTACTCGATAAAGTCATCACAAGATCGGGAGCTTGATGGGAGTCCGTCGGAAGAAGCTCGTCGGAAAGCTCGCCGAAACAAGACTCGACGTTCGCGGTTGAAAGCTTGCTTAGGATGTGTTTTTGTTATGTAGTTCACTTGTAATTAGGATTAGGATTAAGAGATAATCCTATATCCTGGTTAGGGGCCAACTGGGCCCAAAGTCAGATATGGTTTGGGCTTAAATTAAGCCAAACCAGTGAAATCGGAGTGCCAGGCGGTGGCACCGCCCAGCACCCGAGAGCTGGACGGTGACACCTCCTTGGCTGGGCGGTTGCACCGTCCAGCACCCGAGCGCTGGGCGGTGGCACCGCCTGGCTGGGCGGTGGCACCTCCAGCACCGAGAACCCTAAGAGAATTCAAATTTTGGAGCCCAAAATTTGAAACCTCTCAGTTGAGGTTACAACTTTTGAGAAGCATTTTGATTAAGAGAAAAGTCTTAGAAAGTCTTAGCAAGTCTTGTTTTCAATTTGCTAGAGAGTTCTCCTCCTTCTTTCTTATTGAAAATTTGTAAGAGGTTGAGCTGCTTGTAAAAGGTTGTAAGAGGGGTGTTTACCCTTCCATTTCAAGAGATTTGCTAGTGGAAGGTGGGAGCCTCATCGAAGAGGGGCATCGCAAGTGGAGTAGGTCATTTGACCGAACCACTCTAAAAATCGGCGTAATCTCTGGTTTGCATTTTATTATTATCATTTACATTACTGCAAATCTTCTTACTGCTTTAGTTCCTTATTACCCTTGCTGCGCAATTTTAAGAATACGCTTTCAAGTTAAACTTTTCAAGTTCCGTTCTTATCGTACGAAAGATTTTGTTAAAATCGAAGTTTTAATCCGCTGCACTAATTCACCCCCCCCCTCTTAGTGCCGCTCCGATCCTAACAAGTGGTATCAGAGCGAGGTTATCTCTCATATTTGGTTTAATACCCAAGAGAGATGGCTTACTCCGGCATGCAAGAGGGCCACTCTATTGCACGACCACCTTTGTTTAATGGGTCGGATTACACATATTGGAAGACTCGCATGAGGATCTTCCTCATTTCTATGGACTTTGAGCTTTGGTCTATTGTTGAGAATGGATTTCAAAAATCTTCTCTTCCGATGAGCGAATGGAATGAATCGGAGAAGAAGGTTTTTGCTTTAAATGCAAAGGCTATGAATGCCTTGTTTTGTGCATTAGACAAAAACGAATTTAATTGTGTTTCAATGTGTGATTCGGCTTTTGATATTTGGAGAACTCTTGAGGTCACTCATGAAGGCACTAGCCGAGTGAAAGAGTCCAAAATCAACATCCTTGTGCACTCTTACGAACTTTTCCGAATGAAACTAAGTGAGTCCATCGGAGACATGTACACCCGGTTTACGGATGTCATCAATGGACTCAAAGCTCTTGGTAAAGATTTTACTAACTTTGAACTAGTAACTGTTAGGATCGAGAGCACTAAGAGGGGGGGGGGGGTGAATTAGTGCAGCGGAAATCTTACAGCGATTAAAACCAAAAGCTGCGTTCGTTCAATAAAAACTATTATCATGCAAAAGCTAATTCTCAGTTTGTATTTAAGTGCAGTTTGCGTCTAAGCGCAGATTACGTCTAAGCGCAGTTTGCGTCTAAACACAGTTTGCGTCTAAGCGCAGATTGCGTCTAAGCGCAGTTTACGTCTAAACGCAGATTTACGTCTAAACGCAGTTTTACGTCTAAACGCAGATTTACGTCTAAACGCAGTTTTACGTCTAAACGCAGATTTACGTCTAAACTCAGATTTACGTCTAAACGCAGTTTTACGTCTAAACGTAGATTTACGTCTAAACGCAGTTTTACGTCTAAACGCAGATTTACGTCTAAACTCAGTTTACGTCTAAAACGTCTTTACACAGTTTGAGCAGTTTTACGTCTAAACGCAATTTTACGTCTAGACGCAGTTTCAAAGGGATCTGAACTTTAGAAACTCATAAAAGCGTAGAAGACAGTTTTGCAGAATCAAGGCATAAACGTAAACTGCGATGTAAATATCGTACGAAAACGCTGGTTTACGTCTGAAAGCATATTCGGACAGATCAGCACTTAGAAACTTGTTCGTGAAGGCGTAGAAGACAGTTTTGCAGAATTAAAACGTAAACGTAAACTGCAATGTACGAAAACACTGATTTGCGTCTGAATGCAGATTTGGAAAGAACAGCACTTAGAACTTGTTCGTAAAAGCGCAGAGAGCAGTAGTTATGAAGGAGATTTGCAGTAATGATAAAGTGCTCAAAATAAACGCAAACCAGAGATTTAGAGTGGTTCGGTCAGTCTTGACCTACTCCACTTTTGGCTTCCTCCACCGACGAGGTCACCGACATCAACTAGAGGCCTTCCTTCAATAGGCGAAGGCCAACTGCCCTTTTACAGTTTCTCTCCTTTTGACAGGCTCAGGAGACAACCTTTACAGACCTTTCTCTCCTCACTTTACAACTCAAAAACTTGAAGAACAGAAGGAGGAGACTTAAAGGCTTTACAACACTTTTGAGCTCTTAGAATCATAGAAAAGATCAAGATTTCGGTGTAGGTCTGTATCTTTTCAGTGCTGAATGGGTGGGGTATTTATAGGCCCCAACCCAATTCAAATTTGGAGCTCAAAACGATCAAATCCCGGAATTCCGGGATCAGGCGGTTGCACCTCTTGACTGGAGAGGTTGCACCGCCTGGCAGAGCTCGAAGACTGAGCTCAGGCAGTGCCACCTCTCTGTCAGGGAGGTTGCACCGCCCAGTCTTGCTCGAAGACTGAGCTCAGGCGGTGCCACCTCCCGGCTGGGTAGGTTGCACCGCCCAGTCTCGTTGGGATGCTTAGCCCAGGTGGTGCCACCTCTTGGCCTAGGCGATTGCACCTCTTGGTGCAATCAAGGTCCGAATGGTTAGCTTCATTCGGCCCAATTTCAGTCTTTCAGGGGCCCAATTGCCCCAAGATTAAGCTAATGGGATCACCTCCCATTTTCCAACTTAATCAACGTGCTAACTACGATTAGATCTAAAATAATTTCTGCAGCTTTGCTTCGGTGCGTCAATCGCTCCTTTCGGCGAGTTTCCGGCGAACTTCCGTCGATCATCCGTTGAACCCTCGGTGATGCTCCTGTGGACTTCCGGCAAACTCCTGGACTTTGCGACGATCCACTTGGCAAGTTCCGACGAGCTTCGCTTGGCAAGCTTCTGGACTTCTCGGATCTGTTCTCGCAGAACCTCCGACGACCGTCCGAACTTCCGTCGAACTCTCGAACTTCCAACGTGATCATGAACTTGACTCCGGCGCAACTCCTGCTGCTTGTCTAACTTTTATCGTAGTTAATCCTGCACACTTATCTCAACACATAGATTAGACAACAAATGACAATTGACTTCATCATCAAAATCCGAGATTCAACAATCTCCCCCTTTTTGATGATGATAATCAATTGATAATGGAGTTATCCTTAACTCCCCCTGTCTATATGCCATAGTTGAGATAAGTCAACCTTGAATTCAAGACCTAAGAATTCAAGTGACGTATTGATAAGTTAGATCAGTTAAACTTATCAATACTCCCATCATGATACTCATCATGATGTATCTCTTCAAGGATGATGTCAAGGCTTGACATACATCATCAAGTTTGTATGATTGTGTTTGTAACTATTCATCATGTAGTTTGAACATTATCATATAAAGCTGTGAGGCACTATTACATGATGCACACATTTGAAATATTCTAGCAAGTTTTGCATTTTCTTCACATGATAAGATATCAACTCAAGGCATAATGCAAACTTTAGCACATGTTCATATATCTCTTGGTGATGCAAGGATGGCATAATCATAGCAGTGTGTTTATAGCATCACTCATAGTATTTCTAATCATGGCAGTGTTTATCAATTCATATATCTCCCCCTTTGTCATCAACAAAAAGCATAGTAATTATGATACCAGGAAAATAATAATAGCAAGCTTATAGAGGAATTTTACATAGATTGCTTTAAATACTTCTTCCCCTTTTTGTTATAATCCATTGTCTATGTAAAGATTTTGCAGGATGGAATACATACACATGAATCACTTCATCAAATTTATTTCAGAAACTTATTTTTCATGAAAGTGTACGAGAAAATCTGGTGTATAGCATTCGAATAAATAAGATGCATTCGGATAAGATTTTGTTGCAGATTTTCACATATAATCATGGAAACATGGCAATCAAGTGATTTGATCATTTAATAAAGTCTGAAAAATAATTTTAACAAATTTATCTATTCGGACACATCAACATTCCTAATTCTGAATCAAAGCACAAGGTTTTCAAAACTTTTAGTTTCAAAGCACAACATTCTTAATTTAGACACATCACATACCAAACAGTAATGGTACCATAAAAATCTGAGATAACTTTTACCACAAGGTGCAAGATATATGTTTACCACGATAGATGTTTACAGCCAGCACATCAGAAGTGAGTAACATAAGAAGTTTACAACAACAACAGGTGTTCAACAAGTTCATTGATGAGGTGGAAAATTAAAGTGCCTAAACAAGGAGTCAAATTGACTATGAATTTGCTGCAGCTCAGATAGGATTTGATCTTGTCGTTGTTCAATCCGTTCTTGTCTCTGTTCGAACCGATCCATTCGAATCCCAATTTCTTCGATGGATGTATGAGTTTGCTCAACTGGATGTGTTTCCTCAAAGGGAAGGGTCGGAGGAGATTGGGTACCCCTAAATACTGGTGTTTCCGGTTCTAATTCAGGTTGAGGGTGATCAGTCCTTCTAGGGATTCTAACCCAGTTACCGTTTCTATAGTAACATCTTAGTCGGTGAAGTAGATTTTTGTTTATTATGCTGAATCGATCTACTTTCATTACTTCTTCTTCTGGTGGTATTAGAATGTTGTAAGCTTTCATTATTCTTGTGATTATACCACCATATGGGAGCATCATATCTTTCTTAGATAATTCTAACATATTTTGTTGAATAAGATAACCAAGACAGATGTCATGTCCCTTCATGATTGAGTACATAGTTCCTAATTCTAATTGACTTATTTCATCATGATGGTATTGTTTAGGAAGAATTATACTAGTCATGATATAATGAAGTATCTTAGTGTTCAAAGGCAATAGATGTTCACAACTTTTAGGAACTAATGCTATGTTAGGATTGGCAAAGATTGTTCCTAAGGCTTCAACATAGGATGTTCCAATACTTTCATCATCCCATGATCCTCTAAAGTAAAGTCCTATGCTTTTTATGGGAATGCCTATCATATCACAAATGAACCTATCAGTGATTGAGATGTGTTGTCCTAAAAGATAGGTGGACATCCTTTCTTCATCATCTATTTGTATGTTATTGTAAAATAATCTAACTAGCCTAGGATAGATGGGTTCGTTAATCTGCAAGATTGGAAGTAGATCTAGGTTTGCAAACCATTGGATAGTTTCTAAGTCTCTTAGTTCATTTAGATCTACATATTTTCCCTTACTGATACATCTAAGTTCGAAAGAGGGAAATTTTTCAGCATGGTATTTTGAATCGAAAAGAGTGAAATCAAACTCTTCTATTAATCTCCTCTTTCCCTTGTCCCTTGAGGATCTTCTAGATCCCATAACTACTGCTGTTTAGAGGGATGATGATGAGCAAGAGTAAATGAAGAACAAAACAGAATTTAAGGGCTTCTTAGAGAGTACCTTTGTGAAATCTTCAAGAGAAGGAAGGATTCTTGATGTTTTGCTCCGAAATGGAAGGTATTTGGACGGCTTAGAGGAGTGAAATGAGAATGGAGGAGACTTGGAAGAGTAGAGGAGGAAATGGGAGTGAGTTGGGGTCGGTTTCACCGCCGGCCCTAGTGTGGGTTTAAAAGGCAGAGTTGCGGGCGGTTGCACCTCTGGCTGGAGCGGTGCAACCTCTGGCAACCCGTGGTAGCTGGAGGTGCCACCGCCTGCAGCCAGTGAGCACCTAATGTGATTTGATCAGGGAGCCTTTGCCTTGAGGAGAGTTTTTTTTTTTTTTTTTTTTCAGAGCAATTAAGTTTCTTACGTGATTTCGTATGAGTTTTTATTTAAGGAAGAAGCTCTTGTATGATCAAGATAGATCTTTTAACGTGCATATGTCATACGTATGTTGATAGTTTGTTTGGTATCCCTTTTAAGATCATGACATATTTGGTTTCTTCATGATACAAGAATTAATTCGTAGATGATAGTGTTAACGGGTTCGAAGATCAAGGGGATATGTGAATTTGGATATCATATGTTTCTAATAAGGTTGTATCCAAATCGTATTTGTGATTTCATAACTTCCACTTGTTACTTAAGCGTTGCGAGTTCCTTTTTGACTCTTGGCTTATGACTATCGAGAGTCAAGGAGCAGAACATTATTTCTTGCTCCGGCCTAAAATTTTTAATGTTTTTATAGGAAGGGATGATTTTTAGGAACCCATTTGCTTTTGGGTGACTCATAAATAGATCTACATTTTCTATCATGTTGCATAGAGTTTATCATGGTTCCTTTAGGAACCCAAATCAATTTGTTTGGACTTATTTTCTTGAATGGACAACAATGTGTCTTGTGTCCAGATTTGCAACAAAAGTTGCACTTGGTTTGGTGTTGAACATGTAAGATGGAGCCTTTTATAAAAGTGGTTGGATTTAGGTGAGGACTTCTCACAAATCCAATTCCACTTCTTTTAGGAACGTGACCCTTGTTTGCAAGGATCATGTTCAATGACTTGCTACCAACCTCGAATTTCTTCAAGGTGTCCTTGAGTAGCAGGTTTTCTTTTTGGAAAGTTTCTAAATCATGACATTTGATACATGAATGTAAACTATCATGATGTTCAACTTTTAACTTGTCAAACTCACAAGTAAGACTATCATGCACCTTTTTCAGCAATTTATATTTTCTACTGATATTTTTGCATTCATCAAACAATTCATGGAAAGCATTTAATAATTCATCAAAAGATAAATCTGCATCTATTGAATTTGTTACCTCATCTTCGATGGCCATTAAGGCGTAATGAGCAACTTGCTCGGTGTTGGACTCCTCTTCTTCGGATGCGCTTGAGTCATCCCATGTTGCTTGAAGCGCTTTTTTCTTTGATGTTCTCTTCTTGACTTGGGGACAATCACTCTTGTAGTGTCCCGGCTTTTTGCATTCATAGCAGATTACTTGGTCCTTCTTGGGTTCAAGTTTATTTTTTGCATCATTTTTAAACTTGTTTCTTTTAAAGAACTTTTTAAACTTTCTTGTTAGAAGTGCCAAGTCATCATCACAGTTCTCATCACTTGAGTTTTCTCTCAAGTGACATTCAGAAGTTTTGAGTGCCATATCCTTCCTGTTCTTTGGAAAGATGTCTTCTTGCTCTTCATGAGCTTTACAAGTCATTTCGTAGGTCATTAATGACCCGATTAGTTCTTCAAGAGGGAAATTTCGCAGATCTTTTGCCTCTTGAATAGCAGTGACTTTAGGATCCCAACTCTTAGGAAGGGATCTTAGTATCTTGTTAACAAGCTCAAAATCCGAAAAGCTCTTTCCGAGTCCTTTTAGACCGTTGACGACATCCATGAAACGGGTAAACATGTCGCCAATGGTTTCACTCGGTTTCATGCGGAAAAGTTCAAAAGAATGTAACAACAAATTGATTTTTGACTCTTTTACTCTACTTGTGCCCTCATGGGTCACTTCGAGTGTGTGCCAAATATCAAATGCAATTTCACAAATTGAAACACGGTTAAACTCGTTTTTATCAAGTGCACAAAATAAGGCATTCATAGCCTTTGCATTAAGAGCGAAAGCCTTCTTCTCCAAATCATTCCAATCGATCATTGGAAGAGAAGACTTCGAAAATCCGTTTTTGACAAGATTCCACAGTTCAAAATCCATAGAAATAAGAAAGATCCTCATTCGGGTCTTCCAATAGGTGTAGCCCGTCCCACTGAACATGGGTGGACGCGTAATTGAATGCCCCTCTTGGTTTCCGGCGTATGTCATTTCTCTTTGGGTTTTAATCCGTTAGAGAGTTAACCTTGCTCTGATACCAATTGTTAGGATCGAGAGCACTAAGAGGGGGGGGGGTGAATTAGTGCAGCGGAAATCTTACAGCGATTAAAACCAAAAGCTGCGTTCGTTCAATAAAAACTATTATGATGCAAAAGCTAATTCTCAGTTTGTATCTAAGTGCAGTTTGCGTCTAAGCGTAGATTGCGTCTAAGCGCAGTTTGCGTCTAAACACAGTTTGCGTCTAAGCGCAGATTGCGTCTAAGCGCAGTTGACGTCTAAACGCAGATTTACATCTAAACGCAGTTTTACGTCTAAACGCAGTTTTACGTCTAAACGCAGATTTACGTCTAAACATAGTTTTACGTCTAAATGCAGATTTACGACTAAACTCAGATTTACGTCTAAACGCAGTTTTACGTCTAAACGCAGATTTACGTCTAAACGCAGATTTACGTCTAAACGCAGATTTACGTCTAAACTCAGTTTACGTCTAAAACGTCTTTACATAGTTTGAACAGTTTTACGTCTAAACGTAATTTTACGTCTAGACGCAGTTTCAAAGGGATCTGAACTTTAGAAACTCATAAAAGCGCAGAAGATAGTTTTGCAGAATCAAGGCGTAAACGTAAACTGCGATGTAAATATCGTACGAAAACACTGGTTTACGTCTGAAAGCATATTCGGACAGATCAGCACTTAAAAACTTGTTCGTGAAGGCGTAGAAGACAGTTTTGCAGAATTAAAACGTAAACATAAACTGTAATGTACGAAAACACCGATTTGCGTCTGAATGCAGATTTGGAAAGAACATCACTTAGAACTTGTTCGTAAAAGCGCAGAGAGCAGTAGTTATGAAGGATATTTGCAGTAATGATAAAGTGCTCAAAATAAACGCAAACCAGAGATTTAGAGTGGTTCGGTCAGTCTTGACCTACTCCACTTTTGGCTTCCTCCACCGACGAGGTCACCGACGTCAACTAGAGGCCTTCCTTCAATAGGCGAAGGCCAACTGCCCTTTTACAGTTTCTCTCCTTTTGACAGGCTCAGGAGACAACCTTTACAGACCTTTCTCTCCTCACTTTACAACTCAAAAACTTGAAGAACAGAAGGAGGAGACTTAAAGGCTTTACAACACTTTTGAGCTCTTAGAATCACAGAAAAGATCAAGATTTCGGTGTAGGTCTGTATCTTTTCAGTGCTGAATGGGTGGGGTATTTATAGGCCCCAACCCAATTCAAATTTGGAGCTCAAAACGATCAAATCCCGGAATTCCGGGATCAGGCGGTTGCACCTCTTGACTGGAGAGGTTGCACCGCCTGGTAGAGCTCGAAGACTAAGCTCAGGCGGTGCCACCTCTCTGTCAGGGAGGTTGCACCGCCCAGTCTTGCTCGAAGACTGAGCTCAGGCGGTGCCACCTCTCTGTCAGGGAGGTTGCACCGCCCAGTCTTGCTCGAAGACTGAGCTCAAGCGGTGCCACCTCCCGGCTGGGGAGGTTGCACCGCCCAGTCTCACTGGGAGGCTTTGCCCAGGCGGTGCCACCTCCTGGCCTAGGCGGTTGCACCTCCTGGTGCAATCAGGGTCCGAATGGTTAGCTCCATTCGTCCCAATTTCAGTCTTTCAGGGGCCCAATTGCCCCAAGATTAAGCTAATGGGATCACCTCCCATTTTCCAACTTAATCAACGTGCTAACTACGATTAGATCTAAGACAATTTCTGCAGCTTTGCTTCGGTGCGTCAATCGCTCCTTCCGGCGAGTTTCCGGCGAACTTCCGTCGATCATCCGATGAACCCTCGGTGATGCTCCTGCGGACTTCCGGCAAACTCCTGGACTTTACGACGATCCACTTGGCAAGTTCCGACAAGCTTCGCTTGGCAAGCTTCTGGACTTCTCGGATCTGTTCTCGCAGAACCTCCGACGACAGTCCGAACTCCCGTCGAACTCTCGAACTTCCAACGTGATCATGAACTTGACTCCGGCGCAACTCCTGCTTCTTGTCTAACTTTCATCGTAGTTAATCCTGCACACTTATCTCAACACATAGATTAGACAACAAATGATAATTGACTTCATCATCAAAATCCGAGATTCAACAGTAACTAAAATCTTAAGATCCCTCCCTAAAAGTTGGGATCCAAAAGTTACGGCCATTCAAGAGGCCAAAGACCTTAAAGCATTCCCTCTTGAAGAACTCATTGGGTCTCTAATGACCTACGAAATGACATGTCAAGCTCATGACGAGCTCGAGAACCCCCTTCCAAAGAACAGGAAGGATATGGCACTCAAATCACAAGAAGACCACTTGAAAGGAACATCAAGTGATGAGGACAGTGACAATGACATTGCACTTTTGACTCAAAAATTTAAAAAATATTTAAGAAAGAACAAACTTAAAATAATATAAAAAATAAATTTGAACAAAAGAAGGACCAAGTGATTTGCTATGAATGCAAAAAACCAGGACACTATAAGAACGATTGTCCTCAAGCCAAAAAGAGGACATCAAAGAAGAAGGCGCTCAAGGCAACATGGGATGATTCAAGCGCGTCCGAAGAAGAGGAGTCCAACACCGAGCAAGTTGCTCATTACGCGCTAATGGCTTTAGAAGAAGAGGTATGTGATTTATTTAATGAAGATTTATCTTTTGAAGAACTCTCTATCGCTTTTCATGAATTATTTGATGAATGTAGAACTGTTAGCAAGAAGTTAAGTATCTTAAAGAAAGAGCATGCTTTGCTACAAGATAAGTTTGATAGTCTTCAAACTCCTCCATGCTCTAAGTGTGAGCATTTAGAAGCAATAAAAAATAAAAATTTGCTTCTTAAGGAAACCTTAAACAAGTTTAAGGATGGTAGCAAAGGATTAGATATGATCCTTGCACACAAGGGTCACATCGTAAATAGAAATGGAATTGGATTTGTAAAAGGATTACGAAATCCTACCAAAAACTTGGGAGAATTGAGAAGAGAATTGATAGCAAAATCACAGTTTATATGACAGCAAGGATATCTAATTTAATCAAGAAAATTTCGGCAGTATAACAGCAAGGAAATTGGTGCAAGTTGCGATAGCAGAATTATCGTCGAAAAATTTCAGCGGGTTACGATGAAAATTTGCAGCAACACAAAATCGTTTTTAGAGATAAATTCCTTAATATATCAATCTTAGATGGAAGTCAAGATGATTTATGATTTGTATATAAATTTTATTCAAAAAAGATTGCAAATAGATGGGTTAAGGCAACAATATGCCGCTGAAATTTTCTACAGCACAGATTTTTAAGTATAGCAGATTGGACGTAAAAGATCAGAGGTTTATATTGAGAATTTTTTTATGAAACCAAAGGGAAATCTACTATTAGGAAGTGTTAAAGCTATCATAAAAATTTCATAGAGATTTGGATAGAAACAATGTAGTATCAAGATCAAACAAACAGTGCTATGCGGCTGAAATTTTATAGTGCAGATTTTCAAGTATAGTAGATTAGACGTAAAAGATCAATGGTTTATATTGAGAATTTTTTGAAAAAACCAAAGGGAAATCTGCTGTTAGGAAGTGTCAAAGCTGTCATAAAAATTTCGTAGAGATTTGGATAGAAACAATATAGTATCAAGATCAAACAAACAGTGCTATGCGGCTGAAATTTGACAGTGCAGATTTTCAAGTATAGCAGATTAGACGTAAAAGATCAATGGTTTATATTGAGAATTTTTTGAAAAAACTAAAGGGAAATCTGCTGTTAGGAAGTGTCAAAGATGTCATAAAAATTTTATAGAAATTTGGATAGAAAAAACACTGTAGCAAGATCAAACAGATGGTACTATGCGGCTGGAACTCTGCAATGTATCTTTCGTCGTAGAGATGAAAACTTTGTGACGAAAGGTTTATGCAGCAATATAGGAACAATTTTTTTTTTAGATTTTCGAATAAGGATAACTAAATTGCAGCAGTAGTAAGGTAGGAAACCAGAACCTGTTGCAATTCACGGGGAGATCAAAGGATGATCCGCGGTGGTGGAGATGATGGCGAAATTCGGCGATGATCTTTTAAGCAATTGTGGGAATTGCTTTGGGCAGTTGTGGAGGGTTGATGGATGACTGTGGAAGGGCAGCGAGACGCCAAGAACGCTGCTCTGATACCAGGTGTTAGAACCCTTGCAGATTCTAAACTTGGGGTTGATCTCTTTAGGGGATCGGCCTCCTTGGAACTCTATAGGGGTTCCTCCCTCCAAGTTGCTGCTCAAAGGCTGCAGAAAAGATTCATCTATTGCCTATCAAAAGAGAAGGAATACATGGCTATTTATAGGGCTTCTAAACCCTAACTCCTAATAGGACTCCTACTTAAGACTCTTACTTCTAACCAACTCCTAGTATGACTCCTAGTCAAGACTCCTATTCCCTTACAACTCCTAATTCTTCTCTAAGAAAACACCTCCTACATGAATGCCCCTCTCAATTAAGACTCTCCTAGCTAGAGTCCTAACAGAATGTCCCTCTCAATTAAGACTCTCCTAGCTAGAGTCCTAACAGTTTTACATGAATGTCCCTCTCAATTAGGACTCTCCAAGCTAGAGTCCTAACAGGATCTCTAGTCATAATCCTTGAGCATCCAAAATCAAAGTATCATCTCTTGCTCCTAGCTTGTGATGGTGCATTTTTCTACAAAAGGAGATGATTTTTAGGTACCCATTTGACCTTGGGTGCCTCAAAAATCGATCTACATAGCTTATCATATTGTATTGAGTCATTTGAGGTTCTTTTAGGAACCCAAATCAATTTATGTAGACTATATCTTTTGAATGAACATTTGTACGTAACATGTCCAAGTTTGCAACAAAAGTTGCATTTGGTGTGAGGTGATACATGTAAGGTAGGGTCCTAAATAAAGGTGGTTGGATTTTGGTGAGAGCTACTCATAAATCTGATTCTGCCTTTTTTATGAACGTGACCCTTATTGACAAGGATTATATTCAAGGATTTGCTACTAACCTCAAATTTTGGTTCGGTCAATATGACCTACATCCACTTTTGGATTCCTCCTCCGACGAGATTACCAATATCCTCTAAAGGCCTTCCTTCAATAGATGAAGACCAACCACCTCTTACAGTGCTTTCTCCTTTTCACGGGTTCAAGAAAGAATCCTTACAAGTCTCACACCTCTCTTGAATGATCTCAAAACTTATAAAAGGAGGAGAAGAACTCTAGCACTTGTTTACAACACTATTACACCCCCAACAACTCAAGATTATCTTAATGCTTTCGTGCCCTTTCATGCAGAAAAGGGTAAGATTTTTATACGCCCCAATGGCTTCAAAAATGGATCCAAAAAGTGTTTGATCCCGGATTTCCAAGGTCCTAACGGTACCAACACTATTATTGGGCGGTACCACCGCTTGACACCTGACACTGGGCGGTACTACCACTCATTCTAGACGGTACCACTACCTGACAAAGCTCGGAGACCGAGCTCTGGTGGTACCACCGCCTGATAGGGGCGATACCACTACTGGCAGCAATAACTACCGGCGGTATACCACCCAGACCACCTAGGAGACTAGTTCTTTTGGGTAGTGCCACCGTCGGCCATGTTTTCAGGAGCTAATTGGGCTATTCAATCCGGCTCAAATCAGCCCTGTTAAGGGCCCAATTGGCCCCTAATTAAGTTAGTTAGATTATCTCCCAATCCTAACTTAAATTATACTCTAACTATAATAATTAAGATATGATCATAGCTCTTCTTGTTTTGGTGCGTCAATTGCTCTTTCAGTGAGCTTCTGACATACTTCTGGTGAACATCCGATGAACTCTCGGTAATACTCTGGTGGACTCCTAGCAAGCTCTTGGACTTTACGATGATCTTCATGGCAAGTTTTGATGAGCTTCTTTGGCAAGCTCCTGGATTTCTCGGTTGGTTTCGGTAGAACTTCTGACGAACGTACGGACTTCTAACGAACTCTCAAACTCCTAACGTGATATTGATGTTGACTCCAACATAACACCTGCTTTATCTCTTACTGCTATCATAGTTAATCCTGCACACTTTCCTTAACATATAGATTGGATCAAATAAATTACAATTGACTTCATCATCAAAATCTGAGATTCAACACCTTGAATTTAAATTGAATTCAAGTCAAAGAAATATTTAATCACGAATATGTGCAACATAATATCATGCATAATCAAATTTTCAATACATCATTCCATGAATGATTATCAACATAACTTCTCCCCCTTTATTATCAACAAAAAAAAGAAGTGCATCTAGCAAGTTTTAGAGATATGAAGTTTTGAAACATATAAGATAGCAAATTTTTTTGTCACTTTACAACATGCCTAATCACTAAATCATAATTAATTTTAAAGATGTGCAAGATTATAAATTTTGTAAGTTTGTACTTTTGCTTCTTAAGATAGGCAAGCTAGCAATTTTTGGTGATGTTCAAGATAGCAAGCTCTTTCTTCTCTTTTGAGAAGTGTAATTTTTGCTTCCTTTGCAATGTTCAAGTTAGCAATTCTAACAAGTTTTACATTATGCAAGCTAGTAATTTTTTACATCATTTTAGAAAATATAAGCTAGCAATATTTGATATGTTTAAGAAATTAACTTTTGCTTCTTGAATTATGTAAGTTAGCAATCTTTGCTTTTCTTTTAAGATGAGCAAGCTAGCATATTTTTGCATATTTTTGAATTGTGCAAGCTAGCAAATCTTTCTCTTTTGAGATGTGTACACTAGCAAATCTTTTTGAATTATGCAAGTTAGCAATCTTTGCTTCTCTTTTGAGATGTACACACGAGCAATTCTTTCTCCCCCTTTGTCATTGGCAAAAAGAGGGAAATAATAAAATAATAGTGTAATTCATTTTTCTTTATATAAATTTTTAAACTATGACAGAGATAAAGTGTCATTCTCATTGCAATATGTCATAATTGAGATAAATCTTGAATTCAAGTCAAAACAATTTTAATCATGATGCACATCATATGTAATACATCATGTACATCATCATAAGTATTGCATGCATTATTCCGAATCATTAATATTTTATGTCATGATGGTAACAAGTTATCAAATTACATTACATCCTACGATGCATGATCATAACTTCTCACTTGTATGTATCAACATAATATCATGCATAATTTCATATCATCACATGAAGGATAACAAGAAAAATTTGGTGATGAGATATATTTCATGAATACAAGGAATTATAAAAATCATACCATGAAAGATACAATATCAAACATCATTTGAATACCAAGAGACATGATTCATATAGAAAATTTTCTCTTAAACAAAATGCAAGAATCATATGAGAATAAAGAGTAAAATATCTTGATTCATAAAAGAAAATCTCAAGTTAAGAAATCAAGAGAAGGTTCCTGATTCGATTGAAAAAAAATCCAATTTAGATTCAAATTATCAAATCATCAAAATCATTTTTAAGAGATTCAAGATGACATAACTTGATTTATCAATCTTTTGAGGTACTAGCGATTTTCTTTCTCCCATTTTTCATTGTAAACAAGAAAGAAGAAGAGGGGAATTTTTTTTTAATGGTGTAATTCATTTCCTTCTTACATCAATGCTCTAAGCATCACTTAAATACAAAGGTAATCATATAAAAATCATGACATGAAAGATGAAAGATCAAGAAAGATGAATTCGTAAATGATTCATCTTGACAAATATCCTTTTTAGTAAAAAACAAAAAGAAATCTTAGGAGATCAATTAGTGTTAAAAACCTTAAGTCATGAATTTCGAAAAAGATATTCTCTTTAGTAAATGACAAGAAGTAAAAAATGAGAAAAAGATTTCAATTCATAGAAAGATCTCAAGTATCAAATATCGAGAAATCAAGATTATGACTTGGATTAATAACTCATTCAAATCTAAATCATCAAAATCACTTTAGTAGTTCATGAGATTCAGAAAAGCATAATATACATGGATTCATTAATCTTTTATCAAAAAATCAATAAGATAGAGATGTTTCATTTTAAGTTGTTTGTTTCATAGAACCATGCTATCGTCTTTTTATGCCAAATAAAAACATGCATCAACGTTTAGGATCGAAAATTAAATTTCGTTATAAAAACCATCAAACAAAAAAAGTATAACATATTAAAATAAGGCATCTTCAAATAAGTGATTTGATTCATCATTTTAATTTCAATGATAATATATTTTCCTTTTTATGTGTTTCATTTTATGTGATTGATTTTATATAAGTATGCTCATGTTTTTCATATGAAAACCATCCATCATGTTTAAAATAGAAAAGCAATCCAAAATCATCATGAATAATTAAATTATTAAATTATCAAACATGATTTCATTAAACATAAAGCATTTAATTTTAACATTTTATTCCTTTAACATAAAACATGCAATTGTTATGATATATATATATATAACTAATCATTAAAAGCACTAAGTAATTTCATGGTAAGGAAAAATATATTCGATTGGAGTCGCTTACCTTATTGACGAAAGCCATCAAAGCGTAGTTCGTCACCTTGCCATTGTTGGTTTGCTCCTTATTTTCGGATGTACTCGATTCATCCCATGTCACTTTGAGTACTCTCTTCTTCTTTGATAACTTATTTTTAAGTTCATTTTTATTCTTTAATTCTTGTTTAATGAACTTTTTATGTTCATCATCACTTAGAGCTTTCGCTCAAGTAGTCTTCATTTGTTCTAAGTGCTAAATCATTTCTGTTCTTTGGAAGGTTATTTTCAAGTTTGTCATGTGCCATATAAGTTATTTCATAGGTCATTAAAGACCTAATAAGTTCTTCAAGTAGTAAATGGTTCAAGTCCTTGGCCTCTTGAATGACCATTACTTTAGGATCCTAATTTTTAGAAAGTGATCGTAAAACTTTATTATCAAGTTAAAGATTTGAAAGCCATTTACCAAGAACTTTTAAGCCATTGACGACATCCATAAAACATGTATATATGTCCCCAATGGTTTCGCTTGGTTTCTTTTGAAACAATTCAAAATCATGCATCAAAAGATTAATCTTTGAATGTTTAACTCTACTAGTACCTTCATGTGTGATTTCAAGTATATGTCAAATCTCATAAGCCATTTCGCAAATAAAAACTCGATTAAATTCATTTTTGTCTAAGGCATAAAATAGAGCATTCATAGCTCTAGCATTTAAAGAAAAATTATCATTCCATTCGTTCATTGGAGTAGAAGACTTTTGAAAACAACTTTCGATAATATTCCATAAATTTAAATCCAAGGAAAGCAAGAAAACTCTCATTCGAGTTTTCCAATAAGTGTAGTTCGTCCCATTGAACATAGGAGGACGAACGATAGAAAAGTCCTCTTGAAAGTTGAAAAGAGCTATTTCTCTAGGGTGTTAAATCAAATGCGAAAGACATGGCTCTGATACCAACTGTTAAGAATGAGCTAGCACTAAGAGGGGGGGTGAATTAGTGTAGCAGATAAAAGTCATCGATTTCAAAAATATTCGTTCGTTGAAAACTGATCGAAAAGATGTTAACTTAAAAACACTTTCGTAAGCATGTAATGAGGAAGTAGAGCTATGAGTAAGTAAAATGATTTACAATAAAGGTAAACAACAAAAAAAAAAGGTAGGAAACCGATTTTATAGTGGGTCGGTCGTCGTGACCTACATCCACTCCCGATTCCTCTTCATTAGAGGCCACTGGATTCTACTACCGGTCAGCTTTTGTTCACTTTTCTTCCTACTCTATGTAGGAATAGCTAGGGTATATATAGGCCACAAATAGATTTAAAACTTGGAGCAAAAATTCAAATCCCCAAAATTTTATGGTACGGGCGGTACCACCGCTTGCACTACTAGGTAGTACCATCGCGGTGGTACCATCGCTTGTAGCCTGACATGGGCGGTACCATCGCCCATTCTAGTATTACCATAGCCTAGAAGACTATGTCTAGGCGGTACCACTGTAACATCCCTCATTTCTGAATTTTCGTATAAGTTTCTAGTTGTAATTTAAGTATCTATTTTAAATTTGATAAAAGAGTCAAAGTATGAATATGAGAACTTATTCATCAGATTTGGGGGATTTGTTAAAAAAAAAAAAATCTGAGGACCTATATATAAACCCCAAGGACCTAATCGTAAATATAATAATACAAGGACTAAACTGTAAAATGCATAAAATTACTAAGGAACCAGAGAAGGCAGCTGCGTGGAAGAACAAAGAAAGAAAGAAAGAAGAAGAGAAAAAAAAAGGGGGGGAAGAAGAAGAAGAAAAAATTTGGGGCTTTGAGCTTTCTTGCTCAAATCTTCTCATTTAGGGTCATAATTATCAAAGACAATTATTAGTCATTGATCTCATATTTATTCTGAATTATTCGAATGATTTCAGCCTAGAACCTGATATTTCTCTTGTTAGATACAAAAATCATGGATCTGAAATTTTTCGGTAAACTGACCCCTATACATTTTTTCAGCCATAATTTTTAGCACCAAATGTGGATTTAGGCAGAACATTGTTTATTTGAAAGTAGACTCTTATACCTTTCTTTTGACACTGATTTTGAAAATTTTGGACACCGAATATTTACCCAAACGTCTGTTTCAAATGAGCCTATGGATGCTGCAAAACATGGATCAAAATTTCTGACTTTTCGATACTAAAATGCCTATAAGTCCCTGTTGGAAATTCTGATTTGTTCCAAACTAATTTCATTTGAAACTAGACTTGTAAACATTTCTTTTGATATATAGATTGAAAATTTTGGAATTCAAATGCCTATTCTGCTATCTATTGATTCCGCCCTATGGATTCTACAAAATAGTGATTTAGTTTTTGACCTTTGGTCACTAAATCAATAGTAACTCCTTGTTGGAAATCTTGATTCATATGAAACTTATTTTATCAGAAAATAGATTGATATATCTTTCGATAGTAGCTTTCTTAAGGGTATTGGAGCATAATTGATAACCTGCAGTATTTGTTCAATGTGCCTCTTGAATTCTGTCAGAAATCGAGCTTTGGTCGATTTCGCGTATTCTGTTTCATTCGTTTGGAAATAGATTCCATTCAGTCCCCTTCACTCAATTGAGGCTTATGTTAGTGCTTGAATTCTGGTTTGCTCTTGTCTGTAAATTATTTATATTCTTGAAATATTTTGTGTAACGTTTATGCTAGATCACATTGACTCATATAGGCACATGTATATCCCATTGTTCCGCATTTGCTTTCGATATGTGCCTATTCTAGTTTCTTTCCTTTGGATATTAAATTCATCTAACCTTCTTATTTGAATTGAGCTATATATGATTGCTTGGAATCCGTGTGTACTCTTGCTTTCATTTCATTTCAAATATGAATACATTTGTGAGAGATTGTTGCTTGCATCATATTGACTCGTAAAGGCACATGTACGTTTTGTTGTTTCGCGTGTGCTTCTGATATATGCTATTTATTGTTCATACTGTCCTTTTGTACCCTGGTGTTGTGGGATAATGTGAACCTTTGCTAGAAATGGTAAAGGGAGTTATGCATAGAGCCTGCGATAATCTACCAGCCCCCTCTGACTTCACCTAGACGTGAGTGGATGGAGCTCCCAGACGTGGGAGACTTCTGTCTGGTGGTCATTCTGAAATGGATGAATCACATTCTGTCTGTGGTCCCACTACACCTTCTGTTTGTTTGATATGATATCCAGAGCTTTGGTTATATATTTTTGTACATGCTTTGGATAAGAATGATATGAATGTAACGTCAAATACGACGTTTGAGCTTCTGTTTGGTATTTGTTATTGTTATGCTCCGAAATGTTCCCTACGCCACTGATATGCTCCGGAACATTTCATATGCCACTGATAAGCTCCGAAATATTTTATTTATTATTTATATTCTCCAAAATGTTTCATTCATTGTTGATATGCTTCAAAATGTTCCATACTCCGTTGATATGCTCCGGAACATTTCATACGCCATTGATAAGCTCTGAAATGTTTCATTTGTTATTGATATGCTCCGAAACGTTTCATTCGTTGCTGATATACTCCAATTACTCTATGCCCCATCTGTTATGAACCAAATATGTTTGACTGAAATGACATTTGTGATTCTGCACCTAATGATATTACGTCTATGAATTCATATATTCTGCCTTGCATTTTGAAACTTTATCTCTTTGGAAAATGTCCTCTTTTGACATGGATATGTTAGTCACTTGCTGAGCTTTATATGCTCACCCTATTATTGTATAAATTTTTCAGGATAGCTTGTCGCTTGCTTAAATGTTAAGATTGGGCTGAGGTAGTGGAAAGTTAGAAGATTTTGGGCAGATCTTCATTAGCATATATGTTTTTGTTGTATAAGACACTCTGCATCTAATGAAATATTGACGATGAATCTAAACTTGTGGATTTTGTATAAGTTAAAGGATCTCTCATGTTTAGGATTCTGGAATGTTAAGTTTAATTCGTGTAATGATATGAACTTATGGTAAACGTTGGTTTTGTGACTACATAGACTTCCCCACTTGTGAATTTATGTTGTGGTTATTATTTTGATGAGTTGTGTTTAGATTTTATGAATTATCGAGCGATGTGTTATATGTTTATGAACTGCACAGGGTTTATGAATTTGAGGATTATAGAGGTGAAATTTTGACTTGAATGTTTTCTTAGTGACCTCAAATGTTAGTTTGGATCCTGGATTGATTTGTTTTCTTGAATTTTAATATCATAGATATTTTTGAGGGGCGTAACAGAGGTGGTATCGGAGCCTGATTTGAGGATCACTAAGAATTTTTTGATATATTAGATGTAAAAAAAAAAAAAAAAAAAGAAGAAGGATGTTTATTGACTTTCATTTAGAGATTGATCAAAAAAATTTTCTTTTGATGTTTTAGGAAGCAAGGATGACAAGATCATCTGGTTCTCCTGTTGCATCTACTACTGATCAATTGAGTGGTATCATGCGGACTTTGGAGACTATGACACAAGTGATGCAATAACAACAACAACAACAACATGTCCAACATGGAAGAAATGATGAAACAGGGACATCAAACCAGTCGGGGTTAGGAATTGAACAGTTTAAGAAGCTTAGTCCTCCCAGTTTTAGTGGTGAGTCTGATCCAATGGCAGCAGAACGATGGATGATGCAGATAGAGAAAATATTTGATGTCTTAAATTACCCTGATGATCAGAAAGTTTCTCTTGCTACCTTTATGCTAGAAGGAGAGGTTGACCACTGGTAGAGAATGATTAAGAGGATTTTTGAAGTCAAACATTAGCCAATGACATGAAAGGTATTCAAAGAAAAGTTTAACGATAAATATTTTTCAGATTGTATAAGAGATAAAAAAGAATTGGAGTTCTTGAATCTCATCCAGGGAAATATGACGGTTGCAAAGTATGAATCTAAATTCACTGAGCTCTCTAGGTTTGCCACACATATGACTGATGATGAATCTAGAAAAGCAAAAAGATTTGAAAGGGGATTACGGCCAGCAATAAGAAGTCGAATGTCAGCCTTAAAACTACAAACATATGTTGATATTGTAGAAAGAGCTTTGAAAATTGAAAGAGACTTGGAGGAGATTCAAGAAATCATGGGCAAGAACAAAAAGGACAAATTTACTAGCAAAAGCAGGAGAGAAAATGAATATGAAGCTAGTAACAAGAGGATCAAGACATCTAGATTTGAGAAAGGGAAACCACTGCAAAGGACTCAGTCATGTGCAAAATGTGGATTAAATCATGAAACAAGTCAGTGTTTTCGGGTGACTGGAGCCTGTTTTGCTTGTGGAAAGTTGGATCATCAAATAAAAGATTGCCCTCTGAGGATGAAGAAAGAGCCACTATCTCCTAGACCCTGAGCCCATGCTAGAGTGTATGCTATCACTGAACAAGATTCTAAAGCTTCTAAATCAGTGGTGGAAGGTATTCTTCATGTTTCTAAAAGAAATGCAAAAGTTTTGTTTGATCCCGGTTCCAACTTATCTTTTGTTTCACAATACTTTGCTTGTCACTTGTATATTCTACCTAGACCCCTTGACTATATGTTATATGTAACAATTGCTGTTGGAGATTCTTTGGCAACAAACTTGGTTTACCCATCTTGTTTGATCTCTATTGGAGAACACGAACTCCTTGCTGATTTGATTCTCCTAGAGATCCAGGGGTTTGATATTATACTTAGCATGGATTGGTTATCTTCTCATCACGCTAGTATTGATTGTTACAAAAAAATAATTAATTTCTGCTTACCAGATCAACCTTTATTTTACTTTGAGGGCATTAGGCATGATTTGCCTCCTTGCTTGATATCAGCACTTCAAGCTTATCGTCTTATGTAGACGGGTTGTTTTTGTTATAAGGTATGTGTAAAAGAGCATTCAAATAAGGAAACCCACCTAGATGAAATTTCAGTAGTCAAAGAGTTCCCTGATGTATTCCCAGATGATTTGCCTGGTTTACCTCTAGATAGAGAGGGTGAATTTGCTATTGATCTGGTCCTCAGTACAACCTCAATATCTAAGCCTCCCTACAGAATGGCACCACTCGAGCTAGAGGAATTAAAGAAGCAACTACAAGAATTATTAGATAAGGGTTTCATACGACCCAGCGTATCTCCATGGGGTGCTCCGGTACTATTAGTGAAGAAGAAGGATGGAACATTGAGGCTTTGTATTGATTATAGACAGTTGAATCAGGTGACCATCAAAAGAAGTATCCCATACCCAGAATTGATGATTTGTTTGATCAACTGCAGGGTTCACAAGTATTCTCTAAGATTGACCTGAGGTCAGGTTACTATCAGTTGAAGATCAAGGAGGAGGATATTCCAAAAACAGCTTTCAGAACTCGATATGGTCACTATGAATTCTTGGTGATGCCTTTTGGTTTGACCAATGCCCCTGCAGCTTTTATGGAACTAATGAATAGGATATTTCAATCGCTCTTAGATAGCTGTGTAATTATATTTATTGATGACATATTGGTGTATTCAAGGAGTAATCAGGAGCATGAGGAACATGTTAGGACTCTAGCTTGGAGAGTCCTAATTGAGAGGGACATTCATGTAAAACTGTTAGGACTAGCTAGGAGAGTCCTAATTGAGAAGGACATTCTATTAGGACTCTAGCTAGGAGAGTCCTAATTGAAAGGGGCATTCATGTAGGAGGTTGTTTCTTAGAGAAGAATTAGGAGTTGTAAAGGAATAGGAGTCTTAAGAATTAGGAGTTGTAAAGAAATATGAGTCTTAAGTAGGAGTCCTATTAGGAGTTGGTTAGAAGTAGGAGTCTTGAGTAGGAGTCCTATAAGGAGTTAGGGTTTAGAAGCCCTATAAATAGTCATGTATTCCTCTTCATTTCATAAGCAATAGATGAATCTTTTCTGCAGCCTTTGAGCAGCAACTTGGAGGGAGGAACCCCTATAGAGTTCCAAGGAGGCCGATCCCCTAAAGAGATCAACCCCAAGTTTAGAATCTGCAAGGGTTCTAACACCTGGAATCATAGCAGCGTTCTTGGCGTCTTGCTGCCCTTCCACAGCCATCCATCAAACCTCTACAGCCATCCAAAGCAATTCCCACAATTGCTTAAAAGATCGTCACCGAATTCCGCCATCATCTCCACCATCGCGGATCATCCTTTGATCTCCCTGTGAATTGCAACAGGTTCTGGTTTCCTACCTTACTGCTGCTGCAATTTATTATCTTTATTCGAAAATCCAAAAAAAAAAAAATTGTTCCTATATTGCTGCATAAACTTTTCGTCACAAAGTTTTCATCTCTATGACGAAAGATACATTGTAGAATTCCAGCCGCATAGCACCATCTGTTTGATCTTGCTACTGTGCTTTTTCTATCCAAATTTCCACGAAATTTTCATGACATCTTTGACACTTCCTAACAGTGGATTTCCCTTTTGTTTCATCAAAAAATTCTCAATATAAACTACTGATCTTTTATGTCCAATCTGCTGCACTTGAATTGCAGAATTCAAGCCGCATAGCACCATCTGTTTGATCTTGCTACTGTACTTTTTCTATCCAAATTTCTACGAAATTTTTACGACATCTTTGACACTTCCTAACAGTAGATTTCCCTTTGGTTTCATCAAAAAATTCTCAATATAAACTACTGATCTTTTATGTCCAATCTGCTGCACTTGAAAATCTATGCTGCAGAAAATTTCAGCTGCATATCGTTGCCTTAACCCATCTATTTGCAATATTTTTTGAATGAAATTTCTTATACACTTCATAGATCATCTTGGCTTCCATCTAAGATTGATCTATTCAGAAATTCATCTCTAAAAATGATTTTATGTTGCTGCAAATTTTCATCGTAACCCGCTGAAATTTTTCGACGATAATTCTGCAATTGCAACTTGCACCAATTTCCTTGCTGTTATACTGCCGAAATTTTCTTGATTAAATTAGATATCCTTGCTGTCATATAAACTGTGATTTTGCTATCAATTCCCTCCTCAATTTTCTCAAGTTTTTGGTGGAAATTACGTCGAGAAACCATTGTTTCTTTGACGACAATTCTACTCTTACAAGACATCACATACTTGCTGCAACTTCCACGGATTTCTGTCAAACCTTTGCTACCATCTACCACAGATCCAAAACTTTCATCCATAACCCTAAAACTCTGCCAAACCACACCCTCAAACTGCACCCAAAACAGCCACAAAACAAGCCTAAACCGCAGCCTACATCCACCAATCCACCAACCCACCAACCCTTTCAACCATCACTTCTCTCAACCTATACATGCCTTTAACCCAACAACAAAAGAGAGATCTTAACATCATAGATTTGGGGGCATATACTATGGCATCTAAGGAGGCAATTAATGCTAAATTCGAAGCCTTGGAGGCGCGAATGGAGGATAAGATTCGGATGCTCTTTACCGAACTCAGATTGGGCCGACCACTAAGCCCGAAGAAATCATATCAAGAAGAGAGCTTTGCCCAATCACACCAAGCCCAAAGAGATGACTTCCAAGGGAGGGGAGGCTATATGACTAACCCCAACTATCCAAGCATGAGAGTGGACTTCCCTAGATGGGAAGAAGGAGACCCGATTGGTTGGATCTCGCGCGCGGAGCGATATTTTCGGTACCACAAAACCGCGGATGTATCTATGGTGAAAATTGCAGCTATACATCTTGAAGGGGATGCTATACAGTGGTTTGACTAGTTTGAACATACTTATGGAGTCCTTTCATGGCGACAATTCAAAGAAGGACTGCTGATTCGCTTCAGACTAACCGATTACGAGAATATTGACAAACAACTAGCAAAGATCTGACAAACCTCCACCATTCAGGAGTACCAAACCAGGTTTGAAAGGTTATCTAATCAAACTCGTGATTGGTCTCAAAAACAGCTATTGAGGACCTTCATTGAGGGCTTGAAGCCGGAGATCCGAGGAGAAGTTAAAGCGCGACAACCGTATACGCTTATGGCAGCCATCTCTTTCGCACGACATCAAGAGGAGCAATTGAACCATGAAGCTCAGAGGACTAGGGTCACTCCTCAACCAGTAATATTGAAGCCCTCAGCCCCCCCTACTGTCGACCAAGTCCCTATACCAAAGAGGTTAACAAGAGAAGAGTTTCAGGAGCGATATGCGAAGGGGTTATGTTGGCATTGTGACGAACCGTGGAGCCGTGAGCATCGTTGTAGTAAAGGGGGACTTCTTATGATTGAACCGATAGAAGAAGAGGTCATTGAACATCCAAAAGAGAGCCTTGAACATGAAGAAGAAGATGCAGAAGAAGAGCCACAACCGACCAATGTTACGGTACATACACTAGTTGGCTACTCAATCCCACAAACGATGAAAGTTGGAGGCCTTCTCAAACAACAACCGATCACTGTTCTCATCGACACGGGCAGCACTAATAACTTCCTAAACAGTAAGGTTGCTGTCTATATGAACTTACCTATTGAGAATTGCAGCAGGTTTGTCGTTAAGGTCGCCAACGGACGGATTTTGAAGTGTGATCATAGGTGCCCGCAGGTGAAACTATTGTTGCAGGACCAAGAGATAATTGCAGATTTCTTCCTCCTCCCTCTTGATGATCATGAGGCCATACTCAGAATTAAATGGTTGATGACATTAGGTGATATTTCTTAGAATTTTATGCAACTAATTATAAAATTTTACAGTAAGGAGAAACATGTGATACTGCACGGGAAACGTGAGGGCGACGTAACGACGATTTGCACACAACAAATAGAGAAGGTTTTGCATAAAGCATGCAGCGGCTTTTTGGGGCGACGTAACGACGATTTGCACACAACAAATAGAGAAGGTTTTGCATAAAGCATGCAGCGGCTTTTTGGTACAACTTGAGCAACAAACTAAGGGAGAGCCAACAAAATTTGAAGATCCAAATCTACTTCCTTTGCTTGTTGAATTTTCGGATATATTTGACGAACCGCGCAACCTACCTCTTACCCGTCGGCATGATCATTGTATAATGATTCTTCCAGGCAAATCTCCAGCAAATGCTCAGCCATATCAATATCCACATCTCCAGAAGGATGAAATAGAAAGGATTATAAAAGAGATGCTCAAAACATGAGTTATTCGGCCAAGTTGCAGCCCCTACTCTTCACCGGTGCTCCTCATACGAAAGAAGGATGGAATATGGCGATTATGTGTTGATTACCGAGCTCTCAATGGCATAACCATCAAGGATAAATACCCTATTCCAGTAGTAGATGAGTTGCTAAGGGAGCACAAATCTTCACAAAGCTGGACCTTTGATCCGGGTATCATCAAATACGAGTATGCGAAGAAGACATACCGAAAACCACCTTTTGAATACACAACAACCACTATGAATTTTTGCTTTCTTCATAAGAAGGTGGAATATCTTGGGCATATCATATCAGAGGAAGGTGTGGCAGTAGACCCCTTCAAAATTGGAGCAATGCAAAACTGGCTGACCCCGTGGAATATAAAATTGCTACATGGCTTTCTGGGTTTAACAGGCTACTACTGCAAGTTCGTGAAAAACTATGGAGAGATTAGTGCACCACTTACTTCCTTACTGAAAAAAGATGTCTTCCAATGGTCGGACAGAGCCTCCGCTGCCTTCGACAAACTTAAGGCAGCCATGACGACGACGCCGGTGCTAACACTACCAGATTTCAACCGACCCTTCATTATTGAGGCTGACGCATCTGGAGTCAGAATTGGAGCCATTCTTATGCAAGATGGTCAACCACTCACATACACTAGCAAGGCATTATCTCCCTCCCATCAAAATAAGTCAACATATGATAAGGAGATGCTTGCCATTGTGCGCGCAGCAACGAGGTGGAGACCCTACTTGATTGGTCGACGATTTCAAATTAAAACCGACCATAAAAGCCTCAAGTACTTTTTGGAGCGAAAGATATCATCCCTTGAGCAACAAAAATGGGTAACAAAACTTTTTGAATTTGATTATGAAATAACTTGCAAAAAGGGGAAAGAGAATGTTCTTGCAGATGCGCTTTCGCAGCTACCTGAGCAAGTTGAAGTTTCGGTCGTTTCACTTCCGACCAGTGACTTCCTTGAGGATATTAAGATGGAATGGCAGGAAGATTAAGAGACTAGTAAGATTATAAAAAAATTGGAGGAAGCACCAAGCCCCATGGCTCATTACAATTGGGACTCAAAAGAATTATGCTATAAGGGACGCATTGTGCTTGTGATAAATTCTACTTGCATCTTCAAGAGTAGATTTTTGACAAAGTTATTCCATATGCAGGGTACTAAATTGAAAAGGAGTGCGACATATCACCCACAAATCGACGGCCAGATAGAAGTTGTAAATAGGTGCTTGGAGACAGCCCAAAGCCACCCACCAAATATGACTACCCAAAGAGAACTCCAGACCCAGCCAAGCGCCATTATTGATCGACGGATCGTGACTCGACGACGACGACCCACTAATGAAGTGCTAATACAGTAGGCGAACCTACCAATAGAAGATGCCACTTGGGAGAACTATGACGACTTGAAGATCAAATTCTCAGAATTCATGAATCATCAGCCTCGAGGACAAGGCTGATTTGAAGAGGGCGGGTCTGTTAGGACTCTAGCTTGGAGAGTCCTAATTGAGAGGGACATTCATGTAAAACTGTTAGGACTAGCTAGGAGAGTCCTAATTGAGAAGGACATTCTGTTAGGACTCTAGCTAGGAGAGTCCTAATTGAAAGGGGCATTCATGTAGGAGGTTGTTTCTTAGAGAAGAATTAGGAGTTGTAAAGGAATGGGAGTCTTAAGAATTAGGAGTTGTAAAGAAATATGAGTCTTAAGTAGGAGTCCTATTAGGAGTTGGTTAGAAGTAGGAGTCCTATAAGGAGTTAGGGTTTAGAAGCCCTATAAATAGTCATGTATTCCTCCTCTTTTCATAAGCAATAGATGAATCTTTTCTGCAGCCTTTGAGCAGCAACTTGGAGGGAGGAATCCCTATAGAGTTCCAAGGAGGCCGATCCCCTAAAGAGATCAACCCCAAGTTTAGAATCTGCAAGGGTTCTAACAGAACACTTGAGAAATATATTATCCATACTAAGAGAAAAGAAGTTGTATGCAAAGTTCAGCAAATGTGAATTTTGGTTGAATGAAGTTGCTTTCTTAGGCCATGTGATTTCAGGGAAGGGTATATCTGTTGATCCAAAGAAAATAGAAGCCGTAGTTGAATAGGAAGTACCAACAAATGTAATAGAAGTTAGAAGCTTCTTGGGCATGGCAGGTTATTATAGGAGATTTGTGGAGGGATTTTCTCGAATCGCTCAACCTCTTACCAAACTCACTAAAAAAGAATATGAAATTGTATGGAGTGATGATTGTGAGCAAAGTTTTCAAGAGTTAAAAAGAAGATTGACTAGTGCTCCTATTCTCACTATTCCAAGTGGTAGTGAGGGATTTGTAGTTTATACTGATGCTTCAAGAAAGGGCCTCGGATGTGTTTTGATGCAGGAAGGGAGAGTGATTGCTTATGCTTCTAGACAACTAAAAGGTTATGAACTGAATTATCCAACTCATGATTTGGAATTGACAGCAATTGTTTTTGCTCTAAAGATTTGGAGACATTATTTGTATGGTCGGCAATTTAAAATTTTTACTGATCACAAGAGTTTGAAATATATTTTCACTCAGAAAGACTTAAACATGAGGCAGCAAAGATGGATAGAACTTCTAAAGGATTATGATTGTGCTATCCGTTATCACCCGGGCAAAGCCAATGTGGTAGCTGATGCTCTTAGTAGAAAATCTACATATTTTATGGCTAGTCTGGTCGTGAAGCAATGGAAGTTCTTAGAAGAAAATTTTGATTTGAATGTTATGAGGAAAGAGCAAGACTCAATGATATTGATGGCCTCCATTCAGGTGCAATCTGATCTTACTCAACAAATTAAGGAAGGACAATTATGCGATCCACATTTAATCTACTTGAGGAATGAAGTAGAAAAGGAATTGAAGCCAAAATTTCAAATAACAAGGGATGGCCTATTGAGATTTGGTGATAGAGTATGTGTACCAAATGAACCAGATATCAAGAACCAAATCCTAAAGGAAAGTCATACTTCAAAGTACACCATGCATCTTGGGAGCACTAAGATGTATAGAGATCTCCAAAGTCATTATTGGTGGGAAGGCATGAAGAAGGAAATTGCAATGTATGTTTCAAAATATTTGACTTGTCAGCAAATCAAAGTAGAACACCAAAGACCTGGAGGGTTGTTGCAACCTTTAGATGTTCCTGAATGGAAATGAGAATGTGTTATCATGGAATTTGTTTCAGGACTACCCAGAACCTCTAGAAAGTATGATGCTATTTGGGTTATCATTGATAGGTTAACAAAATCTGCACATTTCATACCGATTAATATGACTTATTCGCTTGATAGACTTGCAGATTTATATGTCAATGAAATAGTAAGACTTCATGGTATTCTAAAGGAGATCATCTCTGATTGAGACTCCATATTTCTCTCTAGATTCTAGAGAAGATTACAGGAATCTATAGGCACAAAAGTCAAGTTTAGTACTGCATATCATCCTCAGACTGATGGTTAGTCAGAAAGAACAATTCAAACACTTGAGGATTTGCTTAGAGCCTATGTTATGGATTGGAAAGGTGAATGGGATAAAGATATTTCACTTATTGTGTTCACTTATAATAATAGTTATCATTCAAGTATTCAGATGGCTCCTTATGAAGCTTTATATGGGCGAAAGTGCATAACACCTATATGTTGAGAGGAAGTTGGTGACAGAAAGTTGTTAGCACCAGACAAAGTATAAGAAACTACCGAGAAAATTCAAGTTATAAGGAAAAGGTTAAAAACTACTCAGAGTCGTCAAAAGAGTTATGTTGACAATAGAAGATGAGATATTGAGTTCAAAGTTGGAGATTTTGTGTTCTTAAAGGTTTCCCCTTCTAAAGGCATTATAAGGTTTGGGAAGAAAGGAAAGTTAAGCCCAAGATTTATTGGACCTTTTGAGGTCCTTGAGAGGGTTGGTTCTGTCACTTACAAGATTGCCTTGCCACCATCGTTGTGCCATATCCATAATATATTCCATGTTTTGATGATTAGAAAGTATATATCTGATCCTTCTCATATCATTAAGTATGAGCTGATAGAGATCGATAAAGATTTATCTTATGTGGAAGAGCTCACTCAGATTGTTGATAAGAAAGAAAAGATCCTAAGGAATCGGGTCATCCCTCTGGTTCAAGTAATTTGGAGACATCATTCTGGAGAGGAAATAACCTGGGAGCTAGAGGAGGAAATGAAAAAGGTTTATCCCCATCTTTTCATCGATAGAGGTATTTCTAGGATCAAGAGCACTAAGAGGGGGGGGGGTGAATTAGTGCAGCGGAAAACTTTCGACGATTAAAAGGGTGTTCGTATGATAAAAGCGATTTCGGTAGAAAAGTCGATTCGTAAATCTCTTTAACTTGTAATCAAGAGAGATGTAGTTAAAGGAAATCTATGAAGGCAGTTTGCAGTTATGATGAAAGTTAAAATGTAAGCGCAAACTGAAATATGATGTTCGTACGATAAAATTGATTTACGTCTAAACGCCGATTCATAAAATATTGAACTTTAAAACATGATCGTAAATGTGCAGAAGGTAGTAAGCTATTGAGGAGGTTTGCAGTAAGGATAAGATGCTTAAAGTAAATGCAAACCGAGATTTAGAGTGGTTCGGTCAATCTTGACCTACATCCACTTTTGGCTTCCTCCACCGACGAGGTCACCGACTTCTACTAGAGGCCTTCCTTCAATAGGCGAAGGCCAACCACCTTTTTACAATTTCACTCCTTTTGACGGGCTTAGGAGACAACCCTTACAGAATTTTCTCTCATCTCTTTAAAGATCATAACTTGGAAGAAAAGAGGGAGAAGAACTTTTGGCCTTTACAATAATTTTGAGCTCTAAAAATCATAGAATAAGATCAGGATTTCGGTGTGTTTTTGGTGCTCTTTCAGTGCTGAAAGGGTGGGGTATTTATAGGCCCCAACCCAGTTTGAATTTCGAGCTCAAAACTGTCAATTCCCGAAATTCCGAGATCTGGCGGTTGCACCTCCTGACTAAGGCGGTTGCACCGCCTAGCAGAGCTCGAAGACTGAGCCTCTGGGCGGTGCCACCTCCTGTCAGGGGCGGTTGCACCACCCAGTCTCGCTCGGAGACTGAGCCCAGGTGGTGCCACCGCTTGGCTGAACTGCCTGGCAGAAATCAGGGTCCGAATGGGTTGATCCATTCGGCCCAATTTGGGTTTTTCAGGGGCCCAATTGCCCCGATTAAGTTAATGGGATCACCTCCCATTTCCAACTTAATCATTGTGCTAACTACAATATTTCTTAAGACATTTACTGTAACTTGCTCCGGTGCGTCAATCGCTTCTTCCAACGAGCTTCCGGCGAACTTCCGTCGATCATCCGATGAACCCTCGGTGATGCTCCTACGGACTTCCGGCAAACTCCTGGACTTGCGACGATCCACCTGGCGAGTTCTGACGAGCTTCTTTGGCAAGCTTATGAACTTCTCGGATTTGTTCCCGTAGAACCTCCGATGACTGTCCGAACTTCCGTCGAACTCTCGAACTCCCAACGTGATCATTGTCTTGATTCCGGCGCAACTCCTGCTATATATCTTACTTTTATCGTAGTTAATCCTGCACACTTATCTCAACATATAGATTAGATAACAAATGACAATTGACTTCATCATCAAAATCCGAGATTCAACAATCTCCCCCTTTTTGATGATGACAATCAATTGATAATGGAGTTAACCTTAACTCCCCCTATCTATATGCCATACTTGAGATAAGTCATTCTTGAATTCAAAACCTTTGAATTCAAGAGACATATTGATAAGTTAAAATCATTTAAACTTATCAATACTCCCATCATGATTCCTATCATGATGTTTCTCTCTGAAGATGATGTCAAGGCTTGACATTCATTTTCAAATTTTACATTACCAGTTTGAATGATGGTAATAGTAGCAATTCATTATATTGTAAGATGTCAACATGTAAAAATGCGAAGTAAGATTTTGATATCATTACATGATGCACACATTTCAAATGTTTTAGCAATTATTGCATTTCATCACATGGTAAGATATCAATACGTAAAATTACGATGCAAGTTTTTTATTTGATATCTTGACACGATACAAACAAGGCATAGCATAGTATTAATACTCATATATTTCTCCCCCTTTGTCATCAACAAAAAGTGTGGTAATTGTGATACTAAGAGAATAATATAAGCAAATTTTGAGCATAAGTATGATAATTGTTCATGCCTTTACTAGGTTCATGTTATTTTCCAATAGTGAGTGATAGGAAATCAATTATACAAGCATATAAAGGAAAGCATGATATGTAGATCGCTTTGAGTACTTCTTCCTTTTTATTTGTTATAATCTTTTTGCATGAAGGAGGAAGGCTATTTGTGAGTTTACTTTGAGTGAAGTTAAAATCGATGAGAGATTAAATCATGCTTCATTTTTACAAGGATCAAGATATGTATGTGAAACAAATCTTTGCAAGTAAAAATACTATCATCCATATTTCAAGATGGAATTTATAAGAAGGAATCATTTCATCAAATCCATTTTAGAAAAATATTTTTCATATAATAAGTGTATGAGAAAATCCGATTGTTAGGATACCAATTGTTAAGCGAATCCGAAAATGAAATTAACACTTTCATGCAGTCGGACAAGACTATGCTATAGATTTTCAAATACAATCATGAAGACAAAACATGCTTATTGTTATGGAAATTTTTGTATTCAACACATAATTTTCAACATGTTATTTAGGCATGTAATGACAATCAAGTGATTTGATCATTCAATAAAGTCCGAAAAATAATTTTAACTAGTTTATGTATTCAGACACATCAACATTCCTAATTCTCTTCTTATGAAATCAAATTGTTCTTCACTTAGAAGTTTTGTAAAAATATCAGCTAGTTGATGTTTAGTATTATGGCAATATAATAACATAATGCATCAACTGCATTGGTATATCATTTTCTCAAATCATATTTATCATGGAAACCAAGGCACAAGGTTTTCAAGGTGGTTATAAAAACATTTAGTTTCAATGTAAAATCCGACAGTGAGTAACGAGATTAAACAATGAGTGATGTTTGTAACTCTGCTCACAAATAAATACATCAGGTAACCATATCAAAGATCAAGGCACAGGGCATTATGATCATGGTGAGTAACATAAAGAGTTTACAATACACATATAAGCTCATTCAGGAGGTGGAAAATTAAAATGCCTAAATAAAGAGTCAAATTATCGATGAATTTGCTGCAGCTCAGATAGGATTTGATCTTGTCGATATTCAAGCTATTCTTGTCTTTGTTCAAATCGGTCCATCCGAATCCCAATATCTTCGACAAATGATGTAGGAGCTTGCTCAAATGAATGTGTTTCCTCAAAGGGACAGATCGGAGGAGATTGAGTACCCCTAAAGACTGGTGTTTCCGGTTTTGGTTCAGGTTGAGGGGGATCGGTTCTTCTAGGCATTCTAACCCAGTTACCGTTTCTATAAACACATCTCAATCGGTGAAGTAGATTTTTATTTATTATGCTAAACCTATCTACTTTTATTACTTCTTCGTCGGATGGTATTGGAATATCATAGGCTTTCAGTATTCTAGTGATTATACCACCATATGGAAGCATCATGTCTTTCTTTGATAGTTCTAACATATTTTATTGGATAAGATAACCGAGACAGATGTCATGTCCTTTCATGATCCAATACATAGTTCCTAATTCTATTTGGCTTACTTCATCATGATGGTATTGTTTAGGGAGAATGATGCTAGTTAGGATATGATGAAGTACCTTAGTGTTTAGTGGTAATAGATGTTCACAACTTTTAGGAACAATCGCTAAATTGGGATTGGCGAAAATTGTTCCTGAGGCTTCAACATATGTTGTCCCAACAGTTTCATCATCCCATGATCCTCTAAAGTAAAGTCCTCTATTTTTTATGGGAATGCCTATCATGTCGCAAATGAGTTTATCCGTAATGGAGATGTGTTGTCCTAAGAGATAGGTAGACATTCTTTCTTCTTCATCTACTTGTATATTGTTGTAAAACAATCTAACAAGTCTTGGATAGATGGGTTCATTAATTTGTAAAATAGAGAGTAGATCTAGGTTTGCAAACCATTGGATTGTCTCTAAGTCTCTTAGTTCATCTAAATCTACATGTTTTCCCTTATTGACACTTCTAAATTCGAAAGAGGAAAACTTTTCAACATGATATTTTGAATCGAAAAGGGTAAGATCAAAGTCTTCCACTAATCTTCTCTTCCCTTTGTCCCTTGATGATCTTCTAGACCTCATAACTACTATTGTTTAGGAGGATAGTAATGAGCAAGAGTAAATGAATTAAAAATAGAATTTAAGGGCTTCTTAGAGAATACCTTAGTGAGATCTTCAAGAGAAGGAGAGATTGTTGATCTTTTGCTTCGAAATGAGGAGTATTTGGGATGCTGTGAGGGGAGAAATGAAGGTGGAGAAGCTTTGGAAGAGTAAAGAGGGGAAGGGAGTGAGTTGGGGTCTGTTCCACCGTCGGCCCTAGCTCGGGTTAAAAGGGGGCAGGATTGCGGGCGGTTGCACCGTTGGCTGGGGCGGTGCAACCGCTTGCAATACGTGATAGCTGGAGGTGCTACCTCCAGCTGGGGCGGTGCAACCGCTGTAGGCAATGAGCATGGTTCTGACTGTTGTGTGATCTGATTTGAATGTTTTTGACTTTGAGATGAATTTTTATTTGTGGATCAATCAACTTTACTTACGTAATTACGTAAGAATTTTCATTTTAAGATAAGAATTTTTGCACGATCAAGATAGATCTTTTGACGTGCTACTCTCAATGTCGTACACATGTTTGTGACAGATTGTTCAAGTTGGTAAGCCTTGCAAGTTCATGACAAACTTAGTCAGTTCATGATATAGTTGGATTCGAAAGTTATGAACGGATGAAATCGATGGGTTCGAAAATCCAGAGGATATGTGAATGGAGAATCATGGGTTTCCAATTCTGATGGATCAAATGGGATTGTATCTATATCGCATTTGTAATTTTAATTCTCTAATCCTCTTTTTGTTATTTAGGCTAGAGAGCATTACGAGTTCTTTTTGGATCTCGGGTCATGAATATCGAGAATCCAAAGAGAAGGATATTATTTCTTGCTCCCAGCTTATGATGTTTTACGTCTTTACAAGAAAGGATGATTTTTAGGTACCCATTTGCTTTTGGGTGCCTCAAAAATAGATCTACATTGTTTATCATGTTGCATAGACTTTATCATGGTTCCTTAAGGAACCCAAATTAATTTGTTCGGACTAATTTTCTTGAATGGACAATAATACGTTTTATGTCCAAGTTTGTAACAAAAGTTGCATTTGCTTTGGTGTCGAACATGTAAGTATGAAGGTGGTTGGATTTTGGTGAGGACTCCTCATAAATCCGATTCCACTTCTTTTGGGAACGTGACCCTTGTTTGCAAGGATCATGTTCAAAGACTTGCTACCAACCTCGAATTTCTTCAAGATGTCTTTAAGTTGCAAGTTTTCCTTTTGGAGAGTTTCTAGATCATGGCATTTTATGCATGAACCTAAACTATCATGATATTCAGTTTTTAACTTATCAAAATTACAAGTAAGACTATCATGCTGCTTTTTAGCAATTTGTATTTTCTACTAATAATCTTGCATTCATCAAATAAGTCATGGAAGGCATTTAATAATTCATCAAATGATAAATCTGCATCTATTAAATTCGTTACCTCCTCCCCGATGGCCATTAAGGCATAATGAGCAACTTGCTCGGTGTTGGACTCCTCTTCTTCGGACGCGCTCGAGTCATCCCACGTTGCTTTAAGCGCCTTCTTCTTTGATGTTCTATTTTTGACTTGGGGACAATCACTCTTGTAGTGTCCCGGCTTTTTGCACTCATAGCAAATAACTTGGTCCTTCTTGGGTTCAAATTTATTTTTTGTTTCATTCTTAAACTTGTTTCTTTTAATGAATTTTTTAAATTTTCTTGTTAGAAGTGCCAAGTCATCGTCACAGTCCTCATCACTTGAGTTTTCTCTCAAGTAGTCTTCTGAAGTTCTAAGTGCCATATCCTTCCTGTTCTTTGGAAGGATGTCTTCTTGCTCTTCATGAGCTTTGCAAGTCATCTCGTAGGTCATTAATGACCCGATTAGTTCTTCAAGAGGGAAGTTGTTTAGATCTTTCGCCTCTTGAATAATTGTGACTTTAGGATCCCAACTCTTAGGAAGGGATCTTAGAATCTTATTTACGAGCTCAAAATCCGAAAAACTTTTTCTGAGTCCTTTTAGACCGTTGACGATATCCGTGAAACGGGTAAACATGTCGCCAATAGTCTCACTCGGTTTCATCCAGAAAAGTTCGAAAGAATGTATCAAAAGATTGATTTTTGACTCTTTCACTCTACTTGTGCCTTCGTGAGTCTCTTCGAGTGTGTGCCAAATATCAAATGCGGTTTCACAAACTGAAACACGGTTGAACTCGTTTTTATCAAGCGCACAAAATAAGGCATTCATAGCCTTTGCATTAAGAGCGAAAGCCTTCTTCTCCAATTCATTCCAATCGATCATTGGAAGAGAAGACTTCAAAAATCCATTTTCGACAAGATTCTAAAGTTCAAAATCCATAGAAATAAGAAAGATCCTCATTCGAGTCTTCCAATAGGTGTAGTCCGTCCCATTGAACATGGGTGGACGTGTAAATGAATGGCCCTCTTGGTTTCCGGTGTATGCCATCTCTCTTGGGTTTCAATCCGTTTGAGAGTTAACCCCGCTCTGATACCAATTGTTAGGATCAAGAGCACTAAGAGGGGGGGGGGGGGGGGTGAATTAGTGCAGTGGAAAACTTTCAACGATTAAAAAGGTGTTCGTACGATAAAAGCGATTTCGATAGAAAAGCCGATTCGTAAATCTCTTTAACTTGTAATCAAGCGAGATGTAGTTAAAGGAAATCTATGAAGCCAGTTTGCAGTTATGATGAAAGTTAAAATGTAAGCGCAAACTGAAATATGATGTTCGTACGATAAAACTGATTTACGTCTAAACACGATCGTAAATGTGCAGAAGGCAGTAAGCTATTGAGGAGGTTTGCAGTAAGGATAAGATGCTCAAAGTAAATGCAAACCGAGATTTAGAGTGGTTCGGTCAATCTTGACCTACATCCACTTTTGGCTTCCTCCACCGACGAGGTCACCGACGTCTACAAGAGGCCTTCCTTCAATAGGCGAAGGCCAACCACCCTTTTACAGTTTCACTCCTTTTAATAGGCTTAGGAGACAACCCTTATAGAATTTTCTCTCCTCTCTTTAAAGATCAGAACTTGGAAGAAAAGAGGGAGAAGAACTTTTGGCCTTTACAATAATTTTGAGCTCTAAAAATCACAGAATAAGATCAGGAATTCGGTGTGTTTTTGGTGCTCTTTCAGTGCTGAAAGGGTGGGGTATTTATAGGCCCCAATCTAGTTTGAATTTCGAGCTCAAAATTGTCAATTCCCGGATTTCCGGGATCTGGCGGTTGCACCTCCTGACTAAGGCGGTTGCACCGCTTGGCAGGTTCCGACGAGCTTCTTTGGCAAGCTCATGGACTTCTCGGATTTGTTCCCGCAGAACCTCCGACGACTGTCCGAACTTCTGTCGAACTCTCGAACTCCCAACATGATCATTGTCTTGATTCCGACGCAACTCCTACTGCATATCTTTCTTTCATCGTAGTTAATCCTGCATACTTATCTCAACATATAGATTAGATAACAAATGATAATTGACTTCATTCTCAAAATCCGAGATTCAACAGGTATGATAAATTTATAGGACTAATTTTTTCTTTAAAGGGGGGGAGAGTGTAACATCCCTCATTTCTGAATTTTCGTATAAGTTTCTAGTTGTAATGTAAGTATCTATTTTAAATTTGATAAAAGAGCCAAAGTATGAATCTGGGAATTTATTCATAAGATTTGGGGGATTTGTTCAAAAAAAAAAAAAATCTGAGGACCTATATGTAAACCCTGAGGACCTAATCGTAAATATAATAATACAAGGACTAAACTGTAAAATGTATAAAATTACAAATCCTCGTTCACAGAGAAAGAAAGAAAGAAGAAGAGAAAAAAAAAAAAAAAGGGGGGGGGAAGAAGAAGAAGAAAAAATTTGGGGCTTTGAGGTTTCTTGCTCAAATCTTCTCATTTAGGGTCATAATTCTCAAAGGCAAGTATTCTAATCCCATCCTACAGAATTATTAGTCTTTGATCTCATATTTATTCTGAATTATTCAAAAGATTTCAGCCTAGAACCTGATATTTCTCTTATTAGATACAAAAATCATGGATCTAAAATTTTTCAGTAAACTGACCCCTATACATTGTTTCAGCCATAATTTTTAGCACCAAATTTGGATTTAGTCAGACCTTATTCATTTTAAAGTAGACTCTTATACCTTTCTTTTGACACTAATTTTGAAAATTTTGGACACCGAATACTTACTCAAACGTCTATTTCAAATGAGCCTATGGATGCTGCAAAATAGGGATCAAAATTTCTGACCTTTCGATACTAAAATGCCTATAAGTCCCTGTTGGAAATTCTGATTTATACCAAACTGATTTCATTTGAAACTAGAATTGTAATCCTTTCTTTTGATATATAGGTTGAAGAATTTGGAATTCAAATTCCTATTCTGCTCTCTGTTGATTCCGCCCTATGGATTCTGCAAAACAGTGATTTAGTGTTTGACCATTGGTCACTAAATCAATGGTAACTCCTTGTTGGAAACCTTGATTCGTATGAAACTTATTTCATCAGAAAATAGATTGATATATCTTTTGACAATAGCTTTTTTATGGGTATTGGAGTATAATTGATAATCTGAAGTATTTGTTCAATGTGCCGCTTGAATTCTGTTAGAAACCGAGCTTTGGTCGATTTCACGTATTCTGTTTCATTCGTTTAGAAATAGATTCCATTCAGTCCCCTTCGCTTAATTGAGGCTTATGTTAGAGCTTGAATTCAAGTTTACTCTTGTCTATAAATTATTTATATTCTTGAAACATTTTGTGTAATGTTTATGCTATATCGCATTGACTCATATAGGCACATGTATATCCCATTGTTCTGCATTTGCTTTCGATATGTGCCTATTCTAGTTTCATTCCTTTGGATATTGAATTCATCTAACCTTCTTATTTGAATTGAGCTATATATAATTGCTTGTAATCCGTGTATACTCTTGCTTTCATTTCATTTCAAATCTGAATACATTTGCGAGAGATTGTTGCTTGCATTGTATTGACTCGTAAAGGCACATGTACGTTTTGTTGTTCCGCGTGTGCTTCCGATATATGCTATTTATTGTTCATACTACCCTTTTGTATTTTGGTGTTGTGGGATAATGTGAACCTTTACCAGAAATGGCAAATGGAGTTATTCATAGAGCCTGCGATGCTCTACCGGCCCCCTCTGACTTCACCTAGACGTGGGTGGATGGAGCTCCCAAACGTGGGAGACTTCTATCTGGTGGTCATTCAGAAATGGATGAATCACATTCTGCCTATGGTCCCACTACACCTTCTATATGTTTGATATGATATCAAGAGCTTTGGTTATGTGTTTCTGTACATGCTTTAGATAAGAATGATATGAATGCAACGTCAAATATAACATTTGAGCTTCTGTTTGGTATTTGTTATTGTTATGCTCTGAAATGTTCCATACACCGTTGATATGCTCCGGAACATTTCATACGCCACTAATAAGCTCCGAAACATTTCATTTGTTATTTATATGCTACGAAATGTTTCATTCATTGTTGATATGTTTCGAAATGTTCCATACACCGTTGATATGCTCCGGAACATTTCATACGCCATTGAAAAGCTCCGAAATGTTTCATTTGTTATTGATATGCTCCGAAACGTTTCATTCGTTGATGATATGCTCCAATTACTCTATGCCCCATCTGTTATGAACCAAATATGTTTGATTGAAATGACATTTATGATTATGCACCTAATGATATTACGTCTATGAATTCTTATATTCTGCCTTGCATTTTGAAACTTTATTTCTTTGGAAATTTTCCTCTTTTGACATGGATATGTTAGTTATTTGCTGAGCTTTATATGCTCACCCCATTGTTGTATAAATTTTTCAGGATAGCTTGTCGCTTGCTTAAATGTTAAGATTGGGCTGAGGTAATGGAATGTTAGAAGATTTTGGGCAGATCTTCATTAGCATATATGTTTTTATTGTATAAGCCACTCTGCATCTAATGAAATGTTAACGATGAATCTAAACTTATGGATTTTGTATAAGTTAAAGGATCTCTCATGTTTAGGATTTTGGAATGTTAAGTTTAATTCGTGTAATGATATGAACTTATGGTAAACGTTGGTTTTGTGACTACATAGACTTCCCCACTTATGAATTTATGTTGTGGTTATTATTTTGATGAGTTGAGTTCATATTTTATGAATTATCGAGCGATGTGTTGTATATTTATAAACTGCACAAGGTTTATGAATTTGAGGATTATAGAGGTGAAATTTTGGCTTGAATGTTTTCTTAGTGACCTCAAATGTTAGTTTGGATCCTGGATTGATTTGTTTTCTTGAATTTTAATATCATGTATATTTTTGAGGGGCATGACAACCACCGCCCAGACTAGTGATACCACCGCTTGATAGTCTCTTGAAGACTATGTCTAGGCGGTGGTTACCGCCCAGACTGGTGGTAACACCCGACATAGTCTTGGTGACTATTTCATAATGGTTTTACTTGTTGTTGCTAGTCATAGGTGCTCAGCAAGCCAATCACGTGAGTGATGGCACGTGTAACTTGATACAGAATCTTTTTGCTTATTATATTTTGGCATATATCACTTTATAAATAAATAAATAAATATATATATATATATATATATAAATATATATTATGATGTCCTTGGATTTGTGCAATGGGAATCGGATCGTGATAAGATCACGAAAATGAGATCGATTCACCTTTAAACACATATCCTAAATAATCCCGATCATAGTTTACTCGAGAGGGATATCATGATAACCGGACAGACTGGTGTGTTGTATACCCATCCATAAGATGGATGCAGCTGGTCTCATAGTTGCTCGTGTAGGGACACTAGGGATACAGTACAGGTGCTCATTGGAGAATGAGTTCATTGATTGATCCGCTTACAGAATGCTGGATGGTTGATGATGCCTTATTGTCAAACAGCGATTTCGTAGTCCTAGTGGTATATCAGGTCCTTAGACTTGAGACACCAAGGATGTCCTATATGAGTGCTCCACTCTTTGATACCAAACTTATAGGTCTGGCTGTCCCAGATCTAGTACAGTTGGTCATTGGGAGTGGTAGTCGACCTTACGAGGGCTATTGAGTGTCAATAGAGGATCATCCACTCTCGGCATCATGAGAGGAATATCCCATGTATTCTTGCTCAGACAAATCCCTGGCCAGGGTCATTCGGGTTGAGAGAGAAAGAGTTCTCTGGGAGAATCCGATTAGAGCGAGACTCGAGTAGAAACCGTATGGGTCTGACAGCACCATGTTCGATATACGGCCTTTGGGATATTAGATGGATGAGGGACTATAAGTACATAGTAACTGAGGTAGACAGGTCTAATGGATTGGATTCCCCAGTATCGTCTGGGGACTACGGTGTTGTGGCCTAGTACGACCGTAGTCGATGAGTCAAGTGAATTATTATAGAGATAATAATTCACTAAGTTAGAAGGAGTTCTGACAGGTATGACTCACGGCCAACTAGATACTAGGCCTAGAGGATCACACACATATGGTAGGCATTGTGATGAGTAGAGGTTCGGATATGAGATATCCGACGGAGCCATTGTCTTATTGAATATCCAATAAGCCCCTGAATTATTGGATCCCATGGACGAGATCCAATAAGAGCCCATGAGAGATTATTGGATAGAGATCCACTAATCTAAAAGGCTTGGGTTATTGGATGCAAATCCAATACCCACTAGGCGAGGATCCATTAGGGTTTGATAGGGGACCTTTATAAATAGGAGGGATTCAGAGCCTCATAGGCTAGAGCCTTTGCTTGCCTATCCTATTCTCCTTCCCCTCTCCACCTTAGAGCAGGCCTGGAGTTTTGAGGAGCGTCGTCACAGCCCTACTATGTGGATCACCGCTAGAGAGGAGGACGCTTGACCTCCTTCACCCTCTCCTAAGGATCTGCAAGGAAACAGGGATATACAATCTCCTAGGTAACACAATCTATTCTATATGTAGTTTTTCAGTTTCATGGATTTTGCGCACCAATCTTCGCACGACGACAAATATCTCTTTGGGAATCGGGGATTTTCTTTTCTTGTTCTTCCGCTACGCATGTGATGTTGCCCCCAAAGATTTTCCCAACAATGGTATTAAAGCCAGGTTGTTCGTGCGATAGATTGGTTTTAAACTCGTTTGTTGTGTTTTGGAGAAGCTTTTGACGTCAAAATCGTTGATGCAAAAGCGGAAAAGGGCAGCACCTGTTGCTGCCCTCGCTGCCATCGCAGATGGCAGCACTGCCATCTGCGTGCAAGCAGGCAGCCTGCAACAACAGCCGCAAGGGCAGCGGCACCTGCGGCCACTGCTCTCGCGTGGTGACGCACCGCAGGGCAGCAACGCCTGTGGCCGCTGCTCCCGCGGGCAAAAAAACCAGCAGGGGCGGCCGCCCGGAGAGGCAACACCGCTTACGGGCGCTGCCTCGTGGGCAAAACCACCCGCGGAGGGGACGGTGCCCATAGGGCCGCCCGCCCGTGGAGGTGGTGGCACTCGCGGGGGCGCCCAACTGCAAGGGCAGCGCCGCCAGTGGGTGTGCCGCTTGTAGGTGAGGGCAGCGACCCCACCCTCTGCCACACAGCCCGCCGCCAGTAGGGTGGCGGAGGCTGCGGCAGCATCAGCAACAGGGGAGGATAAGGGCATTAGGGTTTTCTGGGCAAAAGATAGTTTTGCCCCTCGGAATTTGAGAAATTCCAGTTTCTGTCTTTTGTCTAAATTATAAAAATACCCCTAAGAATTAAGAAATTTCCTATATGTCCCTTATTTCATAAAATACTAATTAATTAAAAAGTTTAGTTGATTATTATTTTTATTATTATCTAGTAGTCCTACATGATGATGATTATTTATATATGTGATGTATGATATATGGACGGATGATCATGGACCGTGTGATGTGTGTACTTATGATTATTATTATTGGGGTCTGCGAGCCTCCATTATATTTCTCATTTATTATCGGGCCTGCATGCCTATGATTAAGTTGTAATCACATGAGGAGGCGCAACGGGAGCGTGGATGCGATAGCGGGACCCACGAGACGGACGATCGCGATACATGAAGATACATCGAGATGTCGACGGAACCGACGAGGACGAGATGGACGATCACAGGGCATGGAGATGCACCGTTGCACACATAGATCTTGATATGAGTGTTTAGGCCTACTAGCTCGGGCCTAATCACATTAGGTTGTGGTCCATGATCATCTGGTGTGATTGCTTATACACATACTAGATATGTATATATATTTGCATACGATGTAGATATATATTAAATATGTATATGTGTGACATGTCATATTATGAGTACAAATCATAGAAACATCTCTCTCAATAATATTAAGTCGGTAAACGTGAGGTAATTAGATTGAACCACCTGGCCTTCCATCGTTATAAGTAGGAACCAATTCCCGATGTAGGTTGAGTTGGTCGAGTCCCTCGAGACTCACCTATATCGCGATTCGCTATCTTGCTTATGATATAGAGATGTCACCGGTGACCTTAGGACATGGTATGCTTGGTCGAGTCCCTCGAGGGTATATCATTAAATCAGACTCATATTATAACGAAGGTATTGACTTAACCGAGCATCATGGTTGGTCGAGTCCCTCGGGACCATGGTGATTCGGAGGCCGAAAAGGACGGGAATCACAAGGAGTTGTGATCGGCAAGAGTTGCATACCTTTTAGGCTTAGTGTGATTGGTCGAGTCCCTCAAGGTTACACTAAGACACTGATTGGATCCTGATCCCCACTAAAAGTCTGCCGGAAACTTCCGTTTTGCATGCTGAGGGTGTCGCGTAACTCATTAGTAAAATAGTGGGAGCATATTAAGATAGAAGTTCATATCTTGATAGTTTATTTCTTGCAAAATCTACATGTTATTCATTTCTACTATATCTTTATTTTCAGAAAATGTCGCTTTCAAATCCCTTACATGGCACACTTCATGTCAACCGTCTCACTGGTCCAAATTATATGGTTTGGCTCCATAACTTGAGAATTATTCTCACAGTAGAGAAAATCATGTACGTCCTTGATACAGTGATGCCTACACCCAAAGAAGGGGCAAGCAAGGATGAGATCGCTCGCTACGTGAAGTACATTGATGACTCCACTCTTGCTTAGTGCTATATGTTGGGCTCTATGACTCCTGAGTTACAGAGACAACATGAAAAGATGGATGCGAGATCCATTCTCCTATATGTCCGCAAATTGTTTGAGGAACAGGGAAGGACTTAGCGATATGAGATATCCAAGAGCCTCTTCCGCGCTAGGATGACTGAGGGGACACCGGTTCAGAACCATGTCCTAAAGATGATTAAGTGGATAGAGAAACTCACAGGTCTAGGAATGGTCCTAGAGGATAACTTTTGTGTGGACATTGTGATTCAGTCTCTACCAGATTCCTTTTCACAGTTCATAATGAATTTTAATATGAACAAGCTTGAGGTGACTCTCCCAAAGCTCCTCAATATGTTGAGGTAGGTAAAGAGTACTATTAAGAAAGAGAGGCCAGTTCTCTACACTGGTGAGACCAGAAAGAAAAGGAAAGTAGAAAGGTCCCTTAAGAAGGGAAAGGGCAAGGGCAAACCAGGTAAAGCAAAGGTTGCTAAGAAAGACCCAGCAAAGGACAAAGGCTAGTGCTTCCACTGTAGTAAAGATGGGCATTGGAAGAGGAACTGCAAAGAGTGCATTGCAGAAAGGGTGAAACAAAAGCTTGATGAAGCTTCAGGTATATTCATGATCAGTCTCCATTTGTCAGACTCTTATGATAACACATGGGTATTGGATACCGGTAGTGCTTATCATATATGCAATTCGTTGCAGGTTCTGGTAAGGCCTAGGAGACTAGAGAGAGGTGAGATGGACCTCAAGATGGGTAATGGAGCAAAAGTTGCTATAGTAGTTGTTGACGAGGTCGCCCTACATCTGCTTGTTGGAGCTTTTATTGCATTAGATGCATGTTATTTTGTTCCTTCTATTATCAAAAATATTATCTCCATTTCATGTTTGATAATTAGTGGATATAAATTAGTTTTTCATAACAATGGTTGTTCGATATTATTAGATGATAAGATCATCATGAAAGGAACATTGCATAATGGTTTATTTATGTTAGACACTACTCCACATATCATGAATGTAAATGTGTCCAAGAGGAAACGAGATGAGATGAACAGTGCATACCTATGGCATTGTAGGCTAGGTCACATCCATGAAAGAAGGATTCAAAAGTTGCTAAATAATGGATATATAGATCCATTCGACTATGTGTAATATGCAACTTGCGATCCTTGCCTTCGTGGAAAACTGACCAACTCTCCATTTAGTGGAACCGGAGAAAGAGCCACTGAACTATTGGAACTCATACATAGTGATGTATATGGACCCATGTCAACTCATGCCATTGGTGGTTACTCTTACTTCATTACATTTACTGATGATTTCTCAAGGTATGGATATGTGTACTTAATGAAGTACAAGTCCGAAGCCTTTGAGAAATTCAGATAGTATAAGAATGAGATGGAGAACCAGACTAGAAAGAGTATCAAAACTCTTCGATCAGATCGAGGAGGTGAGTACTTAAGTGCAGAGTTTACTCAGTTCCTCAAGGACCATGGGATATTATCCCAATAGGCACCTCCTTATACACCTCAACTCAATGGTGTCTCTGAAAGGAGAAATCGTACGCTATTAGATATAGTACGGTCCATGATAAGTTTCGCTGACCTACCCATCTTATTCTGGGGATATGCCCTGAAACTGTAGCTTACCTTCTGTACATAGTTCTAACTAAGTCGGTAGTATCTACACCATATGAGATATGGAAAGAGAAGAAGTATGATCTTAAGGTTGTTAAGATTTGGGGCTGCCCTGCCCACGTTAAAAGACCTAACCCCGAAAAGTTAGAATCAAGGACAGAGCGATGCAAATTTATAGGATACCCTAAGGAAACTTGTGGGTATTATTTCTATCATCTCGAGGACCAAACGGTCTTTGTAGCTAAGAGAGCAATGTTCTTTGAGAAGGAACACATTTTTGGCAGAGATAGTGGGAGAATGATAGAGTTGAGCGAGGTTGGAGAACCAAGCTCAAGCACTACTCTACAGCCCGAGTCTGTTCAGTTACCTAATACACAAGTTTCAACTTTACGTAGGTCTGATAGAGTATCCTATCCTCCTGAGAGATATGTGGGACATATTAAAGGAGAGGATATTGAGGATATTGATCCTCAGACCTACGAGGAGGTTATTATGAGTATAGACTCCGGGAAGTGGCAAGAAGCCATGAATTCTAAGATAGATTCTATATACTCCAACAAGGTTTGGAACCTAGTTTATGCGCTTGAAGGTATTGTACCCATCGGTTGTAAGTGGATCTTTAAGGAAAAGATCGGAGTAGATGGAAAGGTAGAGACCTATAAAGCAAGGGTAGTGACTAAGGGGTATCGTCAAAGGCAAGGTGTTGACTACGACGAAACCTTCTCACCCGTAGCAATGCTAAAATCCATCATAATTCTATTGGTTATTGCAGCACACTATGATTATGAGATTTGGTAGATGGATGTGAAAACTGCATTCCTCAATGGGAACCTCGAGGAGGAGGTGTATATGATGCAACCTGAGGGATTCGTGTCCAAGAACTGCCCAGATAAGGTGTGTAGTTGCTTAGATCCATTTATGGACTAAAGCAAGCTTCCTGAAGTTGGAACATAAGATTTGATGAGGTAATCAGATCTTATGACTTCGTTAAGAATGAAGATGAGCCTTGTGTGTACAGGAAGGTAAGTGGGAGCGCTATCACCTTTTTGGTGTTATATGTGGATGATATCCTGATCATTGAGAATGACATAGGAATGCTATCCACAGTAAAGGCTTGGTTATCTAGACACTTCTCCATGAAGGACTTAGTGGAAGCATCCTATATGTTGGGGATTAGAATCTATAGAGATAGATCCAAGAGGATGCTTGGCTTATCCCAACCCAAGTACATAGAAACCATTGTCAAAAGGTTTGGCATGAAAAATTCCAAGAGAGTTCTTATACCGATGAGACATGGGATATCGCTTTCTAAGAGTATGTCCCCAAAGATTCCAGAAGAAAAGGCGAACATGGATATGATACCTTATGCCACAGTAATAGGGTCTATCATGTATGCCATGCTATGTACTAGGCCTAATATAGCGCATGCTTTGAGTGTCACGAGCAGGTATCAGGCGGATCTAGGCTTGGAGCATTGGAAAGCAGTAAAGTGTATCCTTAAGTACTTGAGAAGGACTAAGGATCTTTTACTAGTATATGGAGGTAGTAGCCTTAAGGTTGAAGGCTACACAGACTCAAGTTTTCAGTCTAATGTCAATGATAGCAAGTCGAATTCGGGATACGTGTACACCTTGAATGGAGGAGCAGTGTGCTGGAAAAGTTCCAAGCAAGATACTACTGCTGACTCGACCACAGAGGTGGAGTACATTGCTGCATCAGATGCAGCAAAGGAGAGAGTCTGGTTGAAGAAGTTCATCACAGATTTGGGAGTCATACCGGGTAGCGAGGAGCCGATCTCCTTATATTGCGACAACAATGAGGCGATTGCTCAAGCGAAGGAACCTAGGTCTCATCAGAAATCTAAGCATGTTCTACGAAAGTTCCACCTTATCATAGAGATCGTAACCTAAGGAGATGTAGCAGTGGAAAGAGTTCCATCTGAAGATAATATTGTAGATTTATTGATAAAGTCGTTGTCTCAGATTGTCTTTGAGCGTTATAGGGGTCTGATAGGGATTAGACATATAGGTGATTAGCTTTAGGTCAAGTGGGAGATTGTTAGTCATAGGTGCCCAACAAGCCAATCACGTGAGTAATGGCACGTGTGACTTGATACAGAATCTTTTTGCTTATTATATTTTAGCATATATCACTTTATAACTATTGTATATATGCATATATATATTATGATGTCCTTGGATTTGTGCAATGGGAATCGGATCGTAATAAGATCACGAAAATGAGATCGATTCACCTTTAAACACATATCCTAAATAATCCCGGTCATAGGTTACTCGAGAGGGATAACGTAATAACCGGATAGACTAGTGTGCTGTATATCCGTCCATATGATTGATGCAGCTGGTCTCATAGCTGCTCGTGTAGGAACATTAGGGATACAGTACAGGTGCTCATTGGAGAATGAGTTCACTGATTGATCCGCTTACGGAATGCTGGATGGTTGATGATGCCTTATTTTCAAACAGCGATTCCATAGTCCTAGTGGTATATCTGGTCCTTAGACTTGAGACACCAAGGATGTCCTTCACTCTCTCTTAAGGATCTGCAAGGAAACAGGGATATACGATCTCCCTAGGTAACATAATCTATTCTATACGTAGTTTTTCAGTTTCACGGATTTTGCGCACTAATCTTCGCACGACGATGAACATCTCTTTGGGAATCGAGGATTTTGTTTTCTTGTTCTTCTACTGCGCATGTGATGTCGCCCCCAAAGATTTTCCCAATAGTTGTATCACTGTTTGGGCCTTTTTACTTGGCCAACACATCCCAAACTTGGGCCCAGTTGGCCCCTAATTGAGTTGGCCTAATTATATTCTAAATCAACTCAATTAGACTCTAAACTAACTCGATCTAGACATAATTGATTATAAGTGAATCATATATTGTCCGGCATGTCATTGGTTCTTCCGACGCTTCATCCGATCCGTCAGCGCATCATCCTCTCCTTCGGCGTATTGCCCAATCAGGATGTTGTTTTGTTATAACTTCTGATCTCCTTGGTGCAATATATGATATTCTTGGCCCGATGCCTGAATTCACAAACGGAAGCCTTCTACTGACAAGTCGACCGATCCTTCGGCTCAACTTCTAATCTTTTGACATGTTTGCTCCGACCCAATGTCTGATTTCTCCTACTTTAATCGATTTGCCTCTTCTGATTGAAGCTAGTCCTGCGTCACTTAAATGCACATCAGATAAATACTATCAATTGGATTTCATCACTAAAATCCAAGATTCAATATGAAATACATTGATCATGGACTCGAACCATTAAAGGGTAAATTGTCGAAGTATGAGAATTAGACATTATGTTGGGAAAAGTACCATGCCGAAAATTGTTAGGATCAAGAGCACTAAGAGGGGGGGGGGGGGGGTGAATTAGTGCAGCGGAAAACCTTCTGCGATTAAAATCGAAAACTGCTTTCGTTCGATAGAAGTGATTTTGGTAAGAAAGTCGATTCGTAAATCACTTCAACTTTTGACTAGGAGAGATGCAGCAAAGATATGAACGCAGTTTGCAGTTATGATGGAAATCAGAATATAAGCGCAAACTGAAATACGACGTTCGTACGATAAAAGCGATTTTGGTATAAAAGTTGATTCGTAAACCACTTTAACTATAAATAAGGTGAGATGCAGTTAAAGCAAAGATATAAAGGCAGTTTGCAGTTATAATGGAAATCAGAATGTAAGCGCAAACTGAAATACGACGTTCGTACGATAAAAACTGATTTGCGTTTTAAACCCCGATTCGGAAAGCACTGAACTTTGAAACACGTTCGTAAAAACACAGAAGGCAGTAAGCTATTGAGGAGGTTTGTAGTAAAGATAAGATGCTCAAAGTAAATGCAAACCGAGATTTAGAGTGGTTCGGTCAATCTTGACCTACTCCACTTTTGGCTTCCTCCACCGTCGAGGTCACCGACGTCAACTAGAGGCCTTCCTTCAATAGGCGAAGGCCAACCACCCTTTTACAATTTCACTCCTTTTGACAAGCTTAGGAGACAACCCTTACAGAATTTTCTCTCCTCTCTTTACAACTCAGAACTTGGAAGACCAGAGGGAGAAGAACATTTGGCCTTTACAACAATTTTGAGCTATAAGAATCACAGAAAAAGATCAAGATTTCAGTGTAAGTTCATACCCTTTCAGTGCTGAATGGGTGGGGTATTTATAGGCCCCAACCCAGTTCAAATTTGGAGCTCAAAACTGTCAATTCCCGGAATTTTGGGATCAGGCGGTTGCACCTCCTAACTGGAGCGGTTGCACCGCCTGGCAGAGCTCGAAGACTGAGCCTCTGGGCGGTGCTACCTCCTGTAAGGGGCGGTTGCACCTCCTGACAGAGCTTGAAGACCGAGCTCAGGCGGTTGCACCTCCTGACTGAGGCGGTTGCATCGCCTGGCAGAGCTCGAAGACCGAGCTTAGGCGGTGCCACCTCCTGTCAGGGGAGGTTGCACCGCCCAGTCTCTCTCGGAGACTAAGCCCCAGGTAGTGCCACCGCCTGGCTGGAGCGGTTGCACCTCCCAGTCTCGCTTGGAGACTGAGCCCAGGCGGTGCAACCTCCTGCCTTGGGCGGTTCAACCGCCTGGCAGAAATCAGGGTCCGAATGGGTTGATCCATTCGGCCCAATTTGGGTTTTTCAGGGGCCCAATTGCCCCAAGATTAAGTTAATGGGATCACCTCCCATTTCCAACTTAATCAATGTGCTAACTACGATTTTTCCTAAGACATTTACTGCAACTTGCTCCGGTGTGTCAATCGCTTCTTCCGGCGAGCTTCCAGCGAACTTCCGTCGATCATCCGATGAACCCTCGGTGATGCTCCTGCGGACTTCCGGCAAACTCCTGGACTTGCGACGATTCACTTGGCAAGTTTCGACGAGCTTCTTTGGCAAGCTTATGGACTTCTCGGATTTGTTCCCGTAGAACTTCCGACGACTGTCCGAACTTCCGTCGAACTCTTGAACTCCCAACGTGATCATTGTCTTGACTCCGGCGCAACTCCTGCTGCATGTCTCACTTTCATCATAGTTAATCCTGCACACTTATCTCAACATATAGATTAGATAACAAATGACAATTGACTTCATCATCAAAATCCGAGATTCAACAATCTCCCCCTTTTTGATGATGACAATCAATTGATAATGGAGTTAACCTTAACACCTCCTGTCTATATGCCATACTTGAAATAAGTCATTCTTGAATTCAAAACCTAAGAATTCAAGAGACATATTGATAAGTTAAAATCATTTGAACTTATCAATACTCCCATCATATGATGTATCTCTCTGAAGATGATGTCAAGGCTTGACATTCATTTTCAAATATAACAAGTTTGAATGATGGTAATAGTAGCAATTCATCATATTGTAAAATATCAACATGTAAAGCTGTGAAGTAAGATTTTGATATCATTACATGATGTACACATTTCAAATATTTTAGCAAGTATTGCATTTCTTCACATGGTAAGATATCAACTCAAGGCATAATGCAAATTAATGCATGGCATTTGTTCATATATCTCTTGGTGATGCAAGCATGGCATAATCATAGCAACAGTGTTTATAGCATCAATTCATATATTTCTCCCTCTTTGTCATCAACAAAAAGCATGGCAGTTGTGATACCAGCAAATTATCAAGCATATAAAGGAAGGCATGATACGTAGATTGCTTTGAATACTTCTTCCTCTTTTTTTGTTATAATCCTTTTTGCATGAAGGAGGAAAGCCATTTGTGATACCAGCTATTTGTGAGTTTACTTTGAGTCAAGATATGTATGTGAAACAGTTTTTTGCAAGTAAAAATACTATCATCCATATTTCAAGATAGAATTCATAAGCAGGAATCATTTCATCAAATTCATTTCAGAAAAAAAAAAAAAAAATTTCATAAGAGTGTATAAGAAAATTCGATTTTTAGCATTCCAATTGTTAAGCGAATCCGAAAAATGAAATGAACTCTTTCATGCATTCGGACAAGACTATGCTATAGATTTTCAAATACAATCATGAAGACAAAATATTTTTGTATTCAACACAATTTCCAACATGTTATTTAGGCATGTAATGGCAATCAAGTGATTTGAGCATTTAATAAAGTCCGAAAAATAATTTTAACTAGTTTATGTATTCGGACACATCAACATTCCTAATTCTCTTCTTATGAAATCAAATTGCTTTTCACTCAGAGGTTTTGTAAAAATATCAGCTAGTTGATGTTTAGTATCAATGAACTCTATGGTTACGTCATGATTAGTAACATGATCTCGTATAAAGTGATGTCTAATATCAATATGTTTTGTTCTTGAGTGTTGTATAGGATTCTTGGTTAAGCATATTGCACTTATGTTATCACATTTAATGGGAATATTTTTAAGATGAACTTTGTAATCTTCTAAGGTGTTTTTCATCCATACAACTTGTGCACAGCATGCACTTGCTGCAATATATTCAGCTTCGGTTGTTGATAGTGCAACCGAGTTTTGTTTCTTAGATGACCAGGAAACAAGGGCATGTCCTAAAAATTGACATGATCCTGATGTGCTTTTTCTCTCTAGTCTACAGCCAGCAAAGTCTGCATCAGCATAAGCAATTAACTCAAGATTCTCTGATTTTGGGTACCATAATCCTAGATTTGTGGTACCATTAATATATCTAAGTATTCTTTTAACTGCTTTGAGATAAGATATCTTAGGGTTTGATTGAAATCTAGCACAAAGTCCTACACTGAACATGATGTCTGGTCTAGTTGTAGTGAGGTAAAGTAAACTTCCTATCATACCCCTATAAGTTTTTTGATCGAAGCTTTCTCCACTTTCATCAATTTCTAACTTAGTGGAGGTGCTCATAGGAGTGTTAATAGCCTTTGAGTTATTCATATTAAACTTTTTTAATAAATTCATAGCATATTTAGTTTGACTAATAAAGATGCCATTGCTCAGTTGTTTGATTTGTAAGCCTAAGAAGAATGTTAATTCTCCCATTAAACTCATTTCGAATTCAAGACTCATAGTTTTAGCAAATGATTCACAAAGAGATTCATTCGTGGAACCAAAGATAATATCATCAACATAAATCTGAACAATGAGAAAATTATTTTCAAAATTCTTGATAAATAATGTAGTATCAACCTTGCCTTTTGTGAAATTATTTTCAATAAGAAAAGAACTAAGTCTCTCATACCAAGCCCTTGGGGCTTGTTTTAAACCATAGAGAGCTTTAGTTAATCTAAACACATGATTAGGGAGGCTATTATTTTCAAATCCAGGAGGTTGTTCAACATAGACTTCTTCGGAAATAAAGCCATTAAGAAAAGCACTTTTAACATCCATTTGAAACAACTTAAAATTATTACTACTAGCGTAGGCAAGGAGCATCCTTATGGCTTCCAATCGAGCCACAAGAGCGAAGGTTTCTTCGTAATCGATACCTTCTTCTTGGTTGAAACCTTTGACCACTAATCTAGTCTTGTTTCTAACCACGATACCATTTTCATCTTGCTTATTTCTAAAGACCCATTTAGTACCAATAACTAAATGGTCATTTGGCCTAGGAACAAGCTTTCACACCTCATTTCTCTCAAATTGATTCAATTCATCTTGCATTGCGATAATCCATGAATCATCTTTCATGGCTTCGTCAACACATTTGGGTTCAATTTGGGAGAGAAAAGCGATGTTCGCACAAAACTTTTTAAGAGAAGATCGTGTTTGAACCCCCTTTGATGTGTCTCCTAAGATTAGCTCCTTGGGATGAGTATCTACATACTTCCAATCCTTGGGTAAGGATGTTTTGGAAGTGGATGCATCCAAGTTGCTAGTTGGAGATGGGGTTTCATTTAAATTTAAGGAATCAAAATTAACATCATCATCAAAATCATTTTTCCTGATTTCGGAAATCTCATTGAAAACAACATGAATGGATTCTTCAATAATTAAGGTTCTTTTATTGAAGATACGAAAAGCTTTAGAAATCGAAGAATAACCAAGAAAGATTCCTTCATCGGATTTAGCATCAAATTTTCCTAAGTTATCCTTTTCATTCAAGATAAAACACTTACACCCAAAGACTTTAAAATATGAAACATTGGGTTTTTTATTGTTCCATAACTCATAAGGAGTTTTGGTGAGTAAAGGGTCTTACCAAAACTCTATTCAAAATATAGCATGCGGTGTTTACGGCTTCGGCCCAAAAATATTTGGGTAGGCTATGTTCATTCAACATGGTTCTTGCTATTTCTTGTAAATTTTGATTTTTTCTTTCTACTACTCCATTTTGTTGAGGATTTCTTGGAGTAGAGAAATTATGGTTGTATCCATTGAGTTCACAAAATTCTTGGAAATCATGGTTTTAAAATTCTCCACCGTGATCACTTCTAATTGACAAAATCATAGATCCCTTCTCATTTTGAACAAGTTTACAAAACTTGGTAAAATATCTAAAGCATTCATTTTTCTGTTTTAAGAAGTAAGTCCATGTATATCTGTTATAGTCATCCACAATGACGAAGGCGTATTTGCTACCTCCTAGACTTGATGTAGAGATTGGTCCGAACAAGTCCATATGGATCAATTATAAGGGCCTAGAGGTGCTTATTTGATTCTTAGATTTGAAACTACCCTTAATTTGTTTACCTAATTGGCAAGGTACCATCTCTTGCTCCTAGCTTGCGATGGTATAGGTTTCTACAAGAAAGGATGATTTTTAGGAACCCATTTGCTTTTGGGTGCCTCAAAAATAGATCTACATTGTTTATCATGTTGCATAGAATTTATTATGGTTCCTTTAGGAACCCAAATTAATTTGTTTGGACTAATTTTCTTGAATGGACAATAATGCGTTTTGTGTCCAAATTTTCAACAAAAGTTGCATTTGCTTTGGTGTCAAACATGTAAGATGGGGCCTTTTATGAAGGTGGTTGGATTTTGGTGAGGACTTCTCACAAATCCAATTCCACTTCTTTTGGGAACGTGACCCTTGTTTGCAAGGATCATGTTCAATGACTTGCTACCAACCTCGAATTTCTTCAAGGTGTCCTTAAGTAGCAAGTTTTCCTTTTGGAGAGTTTCTAGATCATGACATTTTATACATGAACTTAAACTATCATGATATTTAGTTTTTAACTTATCAAAATTACAAGTAAGACTATCATGCTCCTTTTTTAGCAACTTGTATTTTCTACTAATAATCTTGCATTCATCAAATAAGTCATGGAAGGCATTTAATAATTCATCAAATGATAAATCTACATCTATTAAATTTGTTACCTCCTCTCCGATGGCCATTAAGGCGTAGTGAGCAACTTGCTCGGTGTTGGACTCCTCTTCTTCGGACGGCTCGAGTCATCCCACGTTGCTTTGAGCGCCTTCTTCTTTGATGTTCTCTTTTTGGCTTGGGGACAATCACTCTTGTAGTGTCCCGGCTTTTTGCACTCATAGCAAATAACTTGGTCCTTCTTGGGTTCAAGTTTATTATTTGCGTCATTCTTAAACTTGTTTCATTTATTGAATTTTTTAAATTTTTTTGTTAGAATTACCAAGTCATTATCACAGTCCTCACTTGAGTTTTCTCTCAAGTGGCATTCTGAAGTTTTAAGTGTCATATCCTTCCTGTTCTTTGGAAGGATGTCTTCTTGCTCTTCATGAGCTTTGCAAGTCATCTCGTAGGTCATTAATGACCCAATTAATTCTTCAAGAGGGAAGTTGCTTAGATCTTTCGCCTCTTGAATAGCAGTGACTTTAGGATCCCAACTCTTAGGAAGGGATCTTAGAATCTTATTTAGGAGCTCAAAATGCGAAAAACTTTTTTCGAGTCCTTTTAGACCGTTGACGACATCCGTGAAACGGGTAAACATGTCGCCAATGGTTTCACTCGGTTTCATCCGGAAAAGTTCGAAAGAATGTAACAGAAGATTGATTTTTGACTCTTTCACTCTACTTGTGCCTTCGTGAGTCACTTCGAGTGTGTGCCAAATATCAAATACGGTTTCACAAGTCGAAACATGGTTAAACTCGTTTTTATCAAGTGCACAAAATAAGGCATTCATAGCCCTTGCATTAAGAGCGAAAGCCTTCTTCTCCAATTCATTCCAATCGATCACTGGAAGAGAAGGCTTCGAAAATCCATTTTCGATAAGATTCCAAAATTTAAAATCCATAGAAATAAGAAAGATCCTCATTCGGGTCTTCCAATAGGTGTAGTCTGTCCCACTGAACATGGGTGGACGTGTAATAGAATGACCCTCTTGGTTTCCGGTGTATGCCATCTCTCTTGGGTTTTAATCCATTAGAGAGTTATGATAGAACCCTTGCAGATTCTAAACTTGGGGTTGATCTCTTTAGGGGATCGGCCTCCTTGGAACTCTATAGGAGTTCCTCCCTCCAAGTTGCTGCTCAAAGGCTGCAGAAAAGATTCATCTATTGCTTATGAAAAGAGAAGGAATACATGGCTATTTATAGGGCTTCTAAACCCTAACTCCTAATAGGACTCCTACTTAAGACTCTTACTTCTAACCAACTCCTAGTAGGACTCATAGTCAAGACTCCTATTCCCTTACAACTCCTAATTCTTCGCTAAGAAAATACCTCCTACTTGAATGCCCCTCTCAATTAGGACTCTCCTAGCTAGAGTCCTAACAGAATGTCCCTCTCAATTAGGACTCTCCTAGCTAGAGTCCTAACAGTTTTACATGAATGTCCCTCTCAATTACGACTCTCCAAGCTAGAGTCCTAACAGACCCGCCCTCTTCAAATCAGCCTTGTCCTCGAGGCTGATGATTCGTGAATTCTGGGAATTTGATCTTCAAGTCGTCATAGTTCTCCCAAGTGGCATCTTCTATTGGTAGATTCGCCCACTTTATTAGCACTTCATTAGTGAGTCGTCGTCGTCGAGTCACGATCCGTCGATCAATAATGGCACTTGGCTGGGTCTGGAGTTCTCTTTGGGTAGTCATATTTGGTGGGTGGCTTTGGGCTGTCTCCAAGCACCTATTTAAAACTTCCGTCTAGCTGTTGGTTTGTGGGTGATATGTCGTACTCCTTTTCAATTTAGTACCCTACATATAGAATAACTTTGTCCAAAATCTGCTCTTGAAGATGCAAGTAGAATTTGTCACAAGCACAATGTGTCCCTTATAGCATAATTCTTTTGAGTCCCGATTGTAATGAGCCATGGGGCTTGGTGCTTCCTCCAATTTTTTTTATAATCTTACTAGTATCTGAATCTTCCTGCCATTCCATCTTAATATCCTCAAGGAAGTCGCTGGTCGGAAGTGAAACGGCCGAAACTTCAACTTGCTCGGGTAGCTGCGAAAGCGCATCTACAAGAACATTCTCTTTCCCCTTTTTGTAAGTTATTTCAAAATCAAATCCAAGAAGTTTTGTTACCCATTTTTGCTGCTCAGGGGATGGTATCTTTCGCTCCAAAAAGTACTTGAGGCTTTTATTATCGGTTTTATTTTGAAATCGTCAACCAATCAAGTAGGGTCTCCACCTCGTTGCTGCACGCACAATGGCGAGCATCTCCTTATCATATGTTGACTTATTTTGATGGGAGGGAGATAATGCCTTGCTAGTGTATGCGAGTGGTCGGCCATCTTGCATGAGAATGGCTCCAATTCTGACTCCAGATGCATCGGCCTCAATAATGAAGGGTCGGTTAAAATATGGTAGTGTTAGCACCGGCGTCGTCGTCATGGCTGCCTTAAGTTTGTCGAAGGCAACGAAGGCTCTATCCGACCATTGGAAGACATCTTTTTTCAGTAAGGAAGTAAGTGGTACACTGATGTCGCCATAGTTTTTCACGAACTTGCAGTAGTAGCCTGTTAAACCCAGAATGCCATATAGCAATTTTACGTTCCTCGGGGTAGGCTAGTTTTGCATTGCTTCAATTTTGAAGGGGTCTTCTGCCACACCTTCCTCTGATATGATATGCCCAAGATATTCCACCTTCTTTTGAAGAAAGCAAAAATTCATAGTGGTTGTTGTGTGTTCAAAAGGTGGTTTTCCGTATATCTTCTTCGCATACTTGTATTTGATGATACCCGGATCGAAGGTCTAGCTTTGTGAAGATTTGTGCTCCCTTTCATCAAGCAATTCATCTACTACTAGAATAGGGTATTTATCCTTGATGGTTATGTCATTGAGAGCTCGGTAGTCAACACATAATCGCCATATTCCATCCTTCTTTCGTATGAGGAGCACCGGTGAAGAGTAGGGGCTACAACATGGCCGAATAACTCCTGTTTTGAGCATCTCTTTTACAATCCTTTCTATTTCATCCTTCTGGAGATGTGGATACTGATATGGCTGAGCATTTGCTGGAGATTGGCCTGGAAGAATCGTTATATAATGATCATGCCGACGGGTAAGAGGTAGGTTGCGTAGTTCGTCAAATATATCTGAAAATTCAGCAAGCAAAGGAAGTAGATTTGGATCATCCAATTTTGTTGGCTCTCCCTTAGTTTGCTGCTCAAGTTGTACCAAAAAGCCACTGCATGCTTTATGCAAAACCTTCTTCATTTGTTGTGTGTAAATCATCGTTACGTCGCCCCCACGTTTCCCGTGCAATATCACCTGTTTCTCCTTACTGTAAAATTTCATAATTAGTTTCATAAAATTCCAAGAAAAATCACCTAATGTTGTCAACCATTTAATTCTGAGCATGGCCTCATGATCATCAAGAGGGAGAAGGAAGAAATCTGCAATTATCTCTTGGTCCTGCAGCAATAGTTTCTCCTGCGGGCGCCTACGATCACACTTCAAAATCCGTCTGTCGGTGACCTTAACATCAAACCTGTAATGATTCTCGATAGGTAATGCCATTCGGATAGCAACCTTACTGTTTAGGATATTATTAGTGCTGCCTGTGTCGATAAAAACAGTGATCAGTTGTTGTTTGAGAAGGCCTCCAACTTTCATCATTTGCGGGTTTGAGTAGCCGGCTAGTGCATGTACCATAACTTCGGTCGGTTGTGGCTCTTCTTCTGCATCTTCTTCTTTATGTTCAATGCTCTCTTCTGGATGTTCAATGACCTCTTCTTCTACTGGTTCAATGATAAAAAGTCTCCCTTTACTACAGCGATGCTCATGGCTCCACGGCTCGTCGCAATGCCAACATAACCCCTTCGCAGATCGCTCCTGAAGCTCTTCTCTTGTCATCCTTTTTGGTGCAGGGACTCGGTCAACAGTAGGGGGGCTAAGGGCTTCAATATTACTGGTTGAGGAGTGACCCTAGTCCTTCGAGCTTCATGGTTCAATTGCTCCTCTTGATGTCGTGCGAAAGAGATGGCTGCCATAAGCGTGTACGGTTGTCACGCTTTAACTTCTCCTCGGATCTCCGGCTTCAAGCCCTCAATAAAGGTCCTCAATAGCTATTTTTGAGACCAATCAAGAGTTTGATTAGATAACCTTTCAAACCTGGTTTGGTACTCTTGAATGGTGGAGGTTTGTCGGATCTTTGCTAGTTGTCCGTCAATATTCTCGTAATCGGTTGGTCTGAAGCGGATCAACAGTCCTTCTTTGAATTGTTACCATGAAAGGACTCCATAAGTATGTTCAAACCAGTCAAACCACTGTATAGCATCCCCTTCAAGATGTATAGCTGCAATTTTCACCATAGATGCATCCGCGGTTTTGTGGTACCGAAAATATCGCTCCGCGTACAAGATCCAACCAATCGGGTCTCCTTCTTCCCATCTAGGGAAGTCCACCCTTATGCGTGGATAGTTGGGATCAATCATAGAGCCTCCCCTCCCCTGGAACTCATCTCTTCGGGCCTGGTGCGATTGGGCAAAGCTCTCTCCGTGATATGATTTTTTCGGGCTTAGTAGTCGGCCCAATCTGAGTTCGGTAAAGAGCGTCCGAATCTTATCCTCCATTCGCGCCTCCAAGGCTTCGAATTTAGCATCGATTGCCTCCTTAGATGCCATAGTATATGCCTCCAAATATATGATGTTAAGATCTCTCTTTTGTTGTCAGGTTAAAGGCATGTATAGGTTGAGAGAAGTGATGGTCGAAAGGGTTGGTGGATCGGTGGATGTAGGCTACGATTTAGGCTTGTTTTGTGGTTGTTTTGGGTGCAGTTTGAGGGTGTGGTTTGGTGGAGTTTTAGGGCTGTGGATGAAAGTTTTGGATCTGTGGTAGATGGCAGCAAAGGTTTGAGAGAAATCAGTGGAAGTTGCAGCAAGTATGTGCTGTCTTGTAAGAGCAGAATTATCGTCGAAGAAATAGCGGTATCTCGACGTAATTTCCACCAAAAACTTGAGAGAATTGAGGAGGGAATTGATAGCAAAATCACAGTTTATATGACAGCAAGGATGACTAATTTAATCAAGAAAATTTCGGCAGTATAATAGCAAGGAAATTGGTGCAAGTTGCGATAGCAGAATTCTCGTCGAAAAATTTCAGCAGTTTACGATGAAAATTTATAGCAACACAAAAATTGGTTTTAGAGATGAATTCCTCAATAGATCAATCTTAGATGGAAGCCAAGATGATCTATAAAGTGTATAAGAAATTTCATTCAAAAAAGATTGCAAATAGATGGGTTAAGGCAACAATATGCGGCTGAAATTTTCTGCAGCATAGATTTTTAAGTATAGCAGAATGGACGTAAAAGATCAGAAGTTTATATTGAGAATTTTTTGATGAAACTAAAGGGAAATCCACTATTAGGAAGTGTTAAAGCTATCATAAAAATTTCGTAGAGATTTGGATAGAAACAACGTAGTATCAAGATCAAACAATCAGTGCTATGCGGTTGAAATTTTACGGTGCAGATTTTCAAGTATAGCAGATTAGATGTAAAATATCAATGGTTAATTTGAAAATTTTTTGACAAACCCAAAGGGAAATCTGCTGCTAGGAAGTGTCAAAGATGTCATAAAATTTCGTGGAGATTTGGATAGAAAAAACATAGTATCAAGATCAAACAGACAGTGCTATACGGTTGGAATTCTGCAATGTATCTTTCGTCGTAGAGATGAAAACTTTATGACGAAAAGTTTATGCAGCAATATAGGAATAATTTTTTTGGGATTTTCAAATAAAGATAACTAAATTGCAGCAGCAGTAAGGTAGAAAACCAGAACCTGTTGCAATTCATGGGGAGATCAAAGGATGATCCGTGGTGGTGGAGATGATGGCGGAATTCGGCAATGATCTTTTAAGCAATTGTGGGAATTGCTTTGGACGGTTGTGGAGGGTTGATGGATGGCTGTGGAAGGGCAGCGAGACGCCAAGAACGCTGCTCTGATACCAGGTGATAGAACCCTTGTAGATTCTAAACTTGGGGTTGATCTCTTTAGGGGATCGGCCTCCTTGGAACTCTATAGGGGTTCCTCCCTCCAAGTTGCTGCTCAAAGGCTGCAGAAAAGATTCATCTATTGCTTATGAAAAGAGAAGGAATACATGGCTATTTATAGGGCTTCTAAACCCTAACTCCTAATAGGACTCCTACTTAAGACTCTTACTTCTAACCAACTCCTAGTAGGACTCATAGTCAAGACTCCTATTCCCTTACAACTCCTAATTCTTCTCTAAGAAAATACCTCCTACTTGAATGCCCCTCTCAATTAGGACTCTCCTAGCTAGAGTCCTAACAGAATGTCCCTCTCAATTAGGACTCTCCTAGCTAGAGTCCTAACAGTTTTACATGAATGTCCCTCTCAATTAGGACTCTCCAAGCTAGAGTCCTAACAAGTTAACCCCGCTCTGATACCAATTGTTAGGATCAAGAGCACTAAGAGGGGGGGGGGGGGTGAATTAGTGCAGCGGAAAACCTTCGGCGATTAAAATCGAAAACTGCTTTCGTTCGATAGAAGTGATTTTGGTAAGAAAGCCGATTCGTAAATCACTTCAACTTTTGACTAGAAGAGATGCAGCAAAGATATGAACGCAGTTTGCAGTTATGATGGAAATCAGAATATAAGCACAAACTGAAATACGACGCTCGTACGATAAAAGCGATTTCGGTATAAAAGCTGATTCGTAAACCACTTTAACTTGAGATAAGGTGAGATGCAGTTAAAGCAAAGATATAAAGGCAGTTTGCAGTTATAATGGAAATCAGAACGTAAGCGCAAACTGAAATACGACGTTCGTACGATAAAACTGATTTACGTTTTAAACCCCGATTCGGAAAGCACTGAACTTTGAAAAATGTTCGTAAAAACACAGAAGGCAGTAAGCTATTTAGGAGGTTTGCAGTAAAGATAAGATGCTCAAAGTAAATGCAAATCGAGATTTAGAGTGGTTCGGTCAATCTTGACCTACTCCACTTTTGGCTTCCTCCACCGACGAGGTCACCGACGTCAACTAGAGGCCTTCCTTCAATAGGCAAAGGCCAACCACCCTTTTACAGTTTCACTCCTTTTGACGGGCTTAGGAGACAACCCTTACAGAATTTTCTCTCCTATCTTTACAACTCAGAACTTGGAAAAACAGAGGGAGAAGAACTTTTGGCCTTTACAACAATTTTGAGCTCTAAGAATCACAGAAAAAGATCAAGATTTCGGTGTAAGTTCATACCCTTTCAGTGCTGAATGGGTGGGGCATTTATAGGCCCCATCGCAGTTCAAATTTGGAGCTCAAAACCATCAATTCCCGGAATTCCGGGATCAGGCGGTTACACCTCCTGACTGGAGCGGTTGCACCGCCTAGCAGAGCTCGAAGACTGAGCCTCTGGACGGTGCTACCTCCTTTCAAGGGCGGTTGCACCTCCTGACAGAGCTCGAAGACCGAGCTCAGGCGGTGCCACCTCCTGTCAGGGGAGGTTGCACCGCCTAGTCTCACTCGGAGTACCGCCTGGCTGGAGCGGTTGCACCTCCCAATCTCGCTTGGAGACTGAGCCCAGGCGGTGCAACCTCTTGCCTTGGGCGGTTCAACCGCCTGGCAGAAATCAGGGTCCGAATGGGTTGATCCATTCGACCCAATTTGGGTTTTTCAGGGGCCCAATTGCCCCAAGATTAAGTTAATGGGATCACCTCCCATTTCCAACTTAATCAATGTGCTAACTACGATTTTTCCTAAGACATTTACTGCAACTTGCTCCGGTGCGTCAATCGCTTCTTCCGGCGAGCTTCCGGCGAACTTCCGTCGATCATCCGATGAACCCTCGGTGATTCTCCTGCGGACTTCCGGCAAACTCCTAGACTTGCGACGATTCACTTGGCGAGTTCCGACGAGCTTCTTTGGCAAGCTTATGGACTTCTCGGATTTGTTCCCACAGAACTTCCGACGATTGTCCGAACTTCCGTCGAACTCTTGAACTCCCAACGTGATCATTGTCTTGACTTCGGCGCAACTCCTGCTGCATGTCTCACTTTCATCATAGTTAATCCTGCACACTTTTCTCAACATATAGATTAGATAACAAATGACAATTGACTTCATCATCAAAATCCGAGATTCAATAGAAATTGGATGTCGACCCAAAGGATTGGTCGATGTACCAAAGATTAGACTTCATGTTATAAGTTCAGGCATCAAGCTTGAAGGATTGGGTATCTTGTTATAAGTTCATGCAATGTCTTTTACAAATGCCTCCTAGGCTATCTTGTAAAAGAGTGCAGCGGTTCATTTTAATAGGTTGAACCTCCCTTAGGATGACTACATCCACTCCTAATATAAAATCAAAATATACTTTGATTACATGTGGATGTAGGATACAGCCTTGAAGACTATGTCACCGATGGTTCCACCAGTTTGGGTCACTGTTCGGGCCTTTCACTTGGCCCAATATAGCCCAAACTTAGGCTCCTAATTGAGTTGGCCCCAATTGGCCCCTAATTGAAATATTTATGATGATGCATACAAAACTAATGATAATGATGCATGCAATGCAATGATATGCATATAATGTGTTGTAAAAATTCATGCACTAATTTACATTGACTTGAATTCAATTTGACTTTAAGGTTTTATCAATATGGTATATTGATAGGGGGAGTTAAGGTTAACTCTGTTATCAATTGGTTGACATCATCAAAAAGGGGGAGATTATTGAATCTCGGATTTTGATGATGAAACCAATTGATAGTGTTTATCTGATCTGCGTTTTGAGTGATGTAGGAAGATTCGATCAGGGAGAGACAATTAAAGGCTAAACTTCCCTTTGGACTATATCATTCCTAGGCTATATTTTTAAAGTTTAAGGCTAAACCTCCCTTAGGACTACATCAACTCTTTTAGAGAGGAGGTTCGGCCTATGTGGGACTACATCATTCCTAGACATTGCTAGAGGTTTGCCCCCTCCTTCAATGGGTGAAGATCAAATATTCTTTTACATCCCTCTTCTTCTTTTCACAGGTTTAGGAGACAACCTTTTACAACCACTCACTCCTCTGTAAATAGAATTCCAAATTTAGAACTAGAGGAGGAGATCTCTCAAGTGATTACTATATCTTTTTCCCACTTTTAAGCTCTTTGTGCTTATGTGTGTTAACTAGGGATGAGAAGGGTATTTATAGGCCTCAAGTGGATTCAAACTTGAAGCCTAAAATTGTCTCATCCCTGGTTTTCGGGATACTAGCAGTACCACCGCTTGTGTTGGGCAGTACCACCACCTGCAGCATTGACACTAGGAGGTACCACTACCCAGTCTGATGGTACGATTGCCTAATACCCTATCACTAGGTGGTACCACCGCCTACTCTGGCGGTACCACCGCTTGACAGTCTCTCGAAGACTGAGTCTGGGTGATACCACCGCCCAGACTGGCAATACCACCGCTTCACACAATCTCAGAGACTGTGCCACCGATGGTTCCACCTGTTTGGGTCATTGTTTAGGCCTTTCACTTGGCCCAAACTTACGCCCAATTGGACCCTAATTGAGTTGGCCCAATTTTAACCCAATTACGCCTAAAACCTACTTCGATCTAAACAATTATTATAAAGCTAATTAAATGTTGTCTGACATGTCATTGGTTCATCGATGCCTCGTCCGATTCTTCGACGCATTGTCCGCTCTTGCAGTTCATTGCCCAATCAGCCAATTGACCTCTACAACTCCGATTTCCTTCGTGTAATTTTTGCTCTTCTTGGCCCGATGCCTGAACCCATGGCCCGAAGCCTTTTGTCGATACATTGGCCAATTCTCTGATTTCCTTCGTTAATTGTCTCTCCTTGATCGAAGCTTCCTACGTCACTCAAAGCGCAAATTATATAAACACTATCAATTGATTTCATCATCAAAATTCGAGATTCAACAATCTCTCCCTTTTTATTGATGATAACGAATTGATGATAAAGTTAACCTTAACTCCCCCTATCAATATGTCATATTGATAGAACCTTGAATTCAAGTCAAAGCAATATTTCATCATAAATATTTGCAACACATTATATGCATATCATTGCATTGCATGCATCATTCAAATCATCATGGTATCAAAATATCAAAGTATATTGCATCCTACCATATATGATCATTATGTCATCATATCTTCTCTCCCTTTGTCATCAACAAAACGAAGAAGTATACCTATTAAGTTTTAGAAATATGAAAGTTTAGCTATTTAGCAAATTTTTCATCACTTTAGATTACCCATGCTAGTGAGTTCTTTCTTCTCTTTTGAGAAGTGCAAGCTAGTAATTTTTGCTTCTTTTGCAATGTTCAAGCTAGCAATTTTTTAAAAAGAATGCGAGATAGTAAATAGTAAGTTTAGAACATGCAAGCTAGCAAATTTTTCATATATGAAAGTTGACAAAATTTTTGCATCTTTTGAGATGAGCAAGATAGCCTATTTTTGCATCTTCTTGAAACGAGCAAGCTAGCAAATTTTGTCTCTCTTTGAATCTAAATGAGATTTTTCCAATCGAATCATTAACCTTCTCTTAATTTCTTAACTTGAGATTTTATTTTATTCTCGTATGATTCTTGCATTTTGAGAAAACTTTCTATATGAATCAATTGTTGAATCTCATATTTTGATAATGAAACTAATTGATAGTGTTTATCTGATCTGCATTTTGAGTGATGCAGGAAGCTTCAATTAGGGAGAGACAATTAAAGCAAGAAGAATCATGTTGGGCCGGGGTAGAACATGTCAGAAGATTGGACATCGAGCCGGAGGATTGGTCGACGTATCAGTAGAAGGCTTCGGGCCATGGTTTGGTGCATCATCTGCTCTTGCTGCCTATTGCCCAATCGGACAGTTGATCACTGCAACTCTGATTTCCTTAATGCAATTTCCGCTCTTCTTGATCTGATGCCCGAACTCATAGCCCGAATCCTTATATCGATACGTCGACCGATCCTCTGGATCGACATCCAATCTTTTGACATGTTCTACTCCAGCCCAACAAGATTCTTCTTGCTTTAATTGTCTCTCCTTGATGACAACCAATTGATGACAGAGTTAACCTTAACTCCCCCTATCAATATGCCATATTGATTGAACCTCGAATTCAAATTGAATTCGAGTCAACGAAAATTTAATCATGAATATTTGCAACACATTATATGTATATCATTGCATTGCATATATAATTATCATAAGTTTTGCATTCATCATCATAAATATTTCAAATCATCATGGTATCAAAATATCAAAGTATATTACATCCTACCATGTATGATTATCATATTATCATATCTTCTCTCCCTTTGTCATCAACAAAAAGGAGAAGTGTAACTATCAAGTTTTAGAGATATGAAAGCTTAGTTATTTAGCAAATTTTTCATCACTTTAGAACATTCAAGCTAGTGAGTTTCTTTCTTCTCTTTTGAGAAGTGCAAGATAGCTTGTTTTTGCATTTTCTTGAAGTGTGCAAGCTAGCAAGTTTTTCTTCCTTTTGTAATGTATAAGTTTCCAAATTTTGTATAAAATAGTATTTTTGCATCTTCTTGAAATGTGTAAATTAGCAAGCATTGCTTCTCTTGAGATTTGCAAGATAGCACTTCTTGCTTCTCTTTTGAGATGCGCAAGCTAGCAAGTTTGCCTCTCTTTGCGATGTGCATGCTAGCATGATTTGCTTCTTCTTGAATTATGCTAGCTAGCAAATTTAGGTTCTCTTTTGAGATGTGCACACTAGTAATTTTTTCTCCCCCTTTGCCATTGGCAAAAAGAGGGGAATAATAATACAATAGTGTAATTCATTTCCCTTTATAGCAATTTTCAAATCATCACATAAAGGATAACAATAAAAGTTTGGTGATGAGATATACTTGCATAGTAAAAATCATATAATGAAAGATAAGATCATATAAATACCGAAAGACATGATTCAAAAACTCTTTAATAAAATGCAAGAAATCAATCGAGAATAAAAAGTGAGGGATCTTGATTCCTATAAAGAAACTATCAAATTTTGATTCCAAGAATTCAAGATTGATCAGGATATAGATAAAACTCATTCAAATCATCAAATCATCAAAATTACTTTGAAGAGATTCAAAATGACATATATAGATTTATCATTTTCTTATTAAAAAAAAAAAGTTAAGATAGAGATAGAGAAATTTTCAAAATGTATTCCCTTTTTAGTTGTTTCAATTCATATGATTGATTTTATACAAGCATGCCCAAGTTTTTTATCCCAAATAAAAAAATGCGTCAACGTTTAACACCCAAAAAGAACATTAAATATGGCAAAGGTCACAAAAATCATCATGCATAATTTTGAAATATAAACTCATTAAGCATGATTTCAAATCACTATGCATCATTAAATCATCAAGACACATTATTTCTTCTTAAAACATGCATAGGATTTATCTTAAGCATTAGATTTAAGTCCAACATTTTGTTCCTTTATCATAAAACATGTAATTTTCATGATCATTTTTAAAATTACTAGAAGGATAAGCATGATTCCAATTTTTATTTTTTTAACAATTTACATATAATTTTTCTAAACTAATTTAAAAATAACTCATGAAATACATCAAGTAATTTCAAAATAAAATAAATGGGTTTTGGTTGTCTCGTCATCTAAAGTCGTTAAGGCATAGTTTACCACCTTGCCTTTGTTGGTTTGTTCTTAATCTTCATATGAACTTGATTCGTCCCAAGCCACCTTGAGTGTTTTCGTCTTCTTTTGTAGCTTTTTCTTTTTAGGTTCATTTTTGTTCTTTGATTCTTGTTTTAAGAATTTTTTAAGCTTTATTGTGAGGAGTTCAAGGTCATCATCATCATCACTTGAGTCGTCACTCAAGTGGTATTCTATTGTTCGAAGTGCCAAATTATTCCTATTCTTTGGAAGGTAGTTATAATATTCAATACAAGTCATTTCATAGGTCATCAAGGACTTGATAAATTCTTTAATCATAAAATGGTTCAAGTCATTTGATTCTTATATTACCATTACTTTCGAATCACAATTTTTTGAAAGAGATCATAAAACTTTATTAACAAGTTCAAGATTTGAAAAAATTTTACCAAGTGCTTTTAAATTATTTAAGGCATCCATAAAATGAGTGTATATGTCAACAATAGTTTTGCTTAGTTTTTTATAAAACAACTCAAAATTATGCATCAAAAGATTAATTTTAGAATCTTTAACCCTACTCGTGCATTCGTGTATGATTTCAAGTGTATGCCTAATGTCATAGGCTATTTCGCAAATGGAAATCCAATTAAATTCAGTTTTATCCAATGCACAAAACAAAGTATTCATAGCTTTTGCATTCAAGAAAAAAGATTTTTTCTCAAAATCACTCCATTGCTTCAAGGCAATGATATGAATGTTGCTATCTCAAGATGCATGTCATTGGCCCCTCTTTATTTAGATATGCCATAAGGAAGTAAAGAAACCGAGTTTTATAGTGGTTTGATTATCGTGACCTACATCCACTCCCGATTCCTCTTTCGTCGAGGTAACCGACATCCACTAACAGTCTTCCTTCAATAGGCAAAGACTAACCACCTTCTTACAACTCTATTCTCCTTTTGAGAGGCTCAAGAGAGAACCTTTACACCACCCCCACTACCTCCTCTCTTAAACTTTACTAACACTTTGAGTTTGAGAGGAGTTCTTATAAGATTACAATAGTATTTTCTTCCATTTTTGCTCTTAATTATTGTGCTATCTTAGTAAAGATGAGAGGGGTATTTATAGACCTCAAGTGGATTTAAACTTGGAGCCTAAATGTGTCTCATCCCTGATTTTCAGGGTACTAGCAGTACCATCGCCTGTGCTGGGCGGTACCCCCGCCTGCAACACTAACATTAGGCAGTACCATCGCCCAATTTGATGGTACCACCACCTGGGAGACTATGTCTAAGTGGTACCACCGCCCAAACTGGTGGTACCACTGCCTGATACTCTCGGAGACTGTGTTTGGGCGGTACCACCACCCAGACTAGCGGTACCACTGCTTGGCACAGTCTCAGAGACTGTTTCACCGATAATTCCAACTGTTAGGTCACTGTTTAGGCCTTTCACTTGGCCCAACGTAGCCCAAACTTAGGCCCATTTGGTCGATAATTGGGTTGGCCCAATTCCAATCCAATTATATCTAAAACCTACTTCGATCTAAACAATTATTATAAAGATAATTAAATATTATCCAGCATGTCATTGGTTTATCAACACCTCGTCTGATTCTTCGGCGTATCGTCCTCTCTTATGGCCTATTGCCTAATCGATCAGTTGACCTCCACAACTCTGATTCCTTAATGTAATTTTTGCTTTTCTTGGCCCGAAGTCTTCTGTCGATACGTCGACCGATCCTCCGGCTCGACATCTAATCTTCTGACATGTTCCACTTCGACCCAACATGATTCTTCTTGCACTTATTATTTCTCCCTGATTGAAGCTTCTTACATCACTCCAAACGTAAATTAGATCATAAACACATCAATTAGTTTCGTCATCAAAATTTGAGATTCAATAATCTGTTAGAACCCTTACAGATTCTAAACTTGGGGTTGATCTCTTTAGGGGATCGGCCTCCTTGGAACTCTATAGGGGTTGTTCCTCCCTCCAAGTTGCTGCTCAAAGGCTGCAGAAAAGATTCATCTATTGCTTATGAAAAGAGGAGGAATACATGGCTATTTATAGGGTTTCTAAACCCTAACTCCTAATAGGACTCCTACTTAAAACTCTTACTTCTAACCAACTCCTAATAGGACTCCTACTTAAGACTCCTATTTCCTTCCAACTCGTAATTCTTCTCTAAGAAAAAACCTCTTACATGAATGTCCCTCTCAATTAGGACTCTCCTAGCTAGAGTCCTAACAGACCCGCCCTCTTCAAATCAGCCTTGTCCTCAAGGCTGAGATTGCATGAACTCAGGGAACCGGGTCTTCAGCTCCTCATATGGTTCCCATGTGGCGTCTTCAAGTGGTAGATTATTCCAATGCACTAGTACTTCAGTAGAGGGATGTCGGCGACGCATCACGATCCTGCGATCGAGGATGGCTTGTGGTTGGGCTTGAATAACTCCATCCTCAGTTGTGTTGGGCAGTTGGATCTGGGGTGACTCGTGTTCTCCCAACTTGGGCTTTAGGCATGATGTGTGGAAGATAGGGTGAATTTTGGCAACCTCAAGTAATTTAAGTCTGTATGCCACGGCTCCAATACGCTCTATGATCTGATAGGGCCCATAAAAACGTAGGGATAGCTTCATGGAGGCTCGAGTATTGATAGAGAGTTGCTTGTATGGTTGTAGGCGAAGATAAACCCAATCTCCCACTGAAAATTCTCTTTCACTTCGTCGTGTGTCGGCTTGTTGCTTCATTCTGGCTTGAGCGGTAGAGATATTATCTTTTAACAGTTGTAAGAGTTTGTCCCTATCAATCAATTCTTGGTCAACCTGATTTACCTTGGTCGAGCCAATTACATACCTTGGAATCACAAGGGCTGGTTGACCATACAAAGCTTCATAAGGGGCACATTTTGTAGATGAATGATATGTAGTATTATACCACCATTCGGCCCAGGGAAGCCATTTCGCCCACTTTTTTGGTCGGTCGCTAGCGAAACACCGGAGGTACATCTCTAAGCACCTATTTACCACCTCTGTTTGGCCATCAGTTTGTGGATGATATGATGTGCTCATCTTGAGTTTGGTGCCTTGTAACTGAAATAACTCGGTCCAAAATTTACTAGTGAAGATCCTGTCATGATCACTTACGATGGACCTTGGCATCCCATGCAGTTTAACAATATTTTCTATGAAAATCTGGGCAATACTAGCAGTAGTGTAGGGATTTCTCACAGCACAAAAATGTGCATATTTCGTAAGTCGATCAACCACCACGAGAATCGTGCTTTTACCTTTGGAAGATGGTAGCCCTTCAATGAAGTCCATGGAGATGTCAGTCCACACTGAGTCTGGTATGGGTAGTGGTTGTAGCTTCCCTGGATTTGCCACAGTTTCACCCTTATGCTGTTGAAATACATCACATTGTGCCACATATTCAGTAATAATTTTTTTCATCCCTCTCCAATAAAAATTTTGCTTCACTCTTTTGTAGGTTCTTAGGAATCCAGAGTGCCCTGCTGAAGGTATGGAGTGCATTTCATGCAAGATGATTGCGATGCAAGGGGAGTCAAGTATAAGCACAATGCGACCTTTGTAGCGTAGATCCCTCGAATCCCAGGTGTAGTGGGCTATTGCACTTGGATCCTCCTCCAATTTTTTTATGATCTTGCTGATCTCTGGATCCTTCTTCCATTCTTCCCTAATGTCCTCGAGGAGACCGGTAGTAGGAAGGGAGATGGCTGAAACCTTAGCTTATTCAGGTAGCCGTGAGAGTGCATCTGCAACAACGTTTTCTTTTCCCTTTTTGTAAATAATTTCATAATCAAATCTAAGAAGTTTGGTTACCCATTTTTGCTGCTCAGGGGATAATATCTTTTGCTCCAAAAAGTACTTGAGGCTTTTATGGTCAGTTTTAATTTGAAATCGTCGGCCGATCAAGTAGGGTCTCCACCTTGTTACTGCGTGTACAATGGCAAGCATCTCCTTATCATATACTAACATATTTTGATGGGAGGGAGATAATGCCTTGCTAGTCTATGCGAGTGGTCGACCATTTTTCATGAGAATGGCTCCAATTCCGACTCCAGATGCATCGGCCTCAATGATGAAGGGTCTATTGAAATCTGGTAGCGCAAGCACCGGCGTCGTTGTCATGGCTGCTTTAAGTTTGTCGAAGGCAGCAGAGGCTTTGTCCGACCATTGGAAAGCATCTTTTTTCAGTAAAGAAGTGAGTGGTGCACTGATCTTCCCATAGTCCTTAACAAATTTTCGGTAGTAGCCTGTTAGTCCAAGGAACCCCCGCAGTAATTTCACGTTTGTAGGTTTCGGCCAGCCTTGCATTGCCTCAATTTTTGTTGGGTCTACCGCCACTCCTTCTTCTGATATTATATACCCAAGGTACTCTACTTTTTGCTGGAGAAAGCTGCACTTTGGTTGCTTAACAAAAAGAGTATTCTCCCGAAGGATCGTCAAAACAATCCGTAAATGCTGAAAGTGAGTCTCAAGAGAAGGACTGTAAACGAGAATATCATCAAAAAATACCAGCACAAATTTATGAAGAAAGCTCCGAAAAATATCGTTCATGAGACTTTGAAAGGTTGAAGGAGCATTAGTGAGTCCAAAAGGCATTACCAAGAATTCATAATGGCCATCATGTGTGCGAAATGCAGTTTTTGGAATGTCATCGTCACATACCCGAATTTGGTGGTAACCGGATCGGAGGTCCAACTTCGTGAAGACTCGAGCTCCTTTCAATTCATCAAGAAGTTCATCCACCACTAGTATTGGGTACTTGTCCTTGACGGTGATGCCATTTAAAGCTCGGTAGTCGATGCACATCCGCCAAGTTTCGTCCTTCTTGCGTACAAGTAGCACCGGTGAGAAATAGGGGCTACAACTGGGCCGAATCACCCCTGTTTCAAGCATCTCCTTTACAATATTTTCAATTTCATCTTTCTGGAGGTGAGGATATCGGTACGATCGAGTGTTCACTGGTGGCTTGCCCGAAAGGATTGGAATTCGACGGTCATGTTGCTGAGAAGGAGGTAGACCGCGCGGTTCAACAAATATGTCGGCAAATTCAGTAAGCAATTGGGCAAGATTTTGATCTTCAATTTCTATTTTCTTCCCCTCTGGTTGCTGCTGGAGGTCCATCAAAAAGCCACCATTTACCTTGTGTAAAACTTTCTCCATTCGTTGGGTCGAAACAGTGGTAACGTTGCTTCCGCGCTTCCCGCGTAGGATGATCTGTTTACCCTTACAGTAGAATTTCATAATTAATTTAGAAAAGTTCCAAGAGACATCACCTAGTGTAGTCAACCATTCTATACCAAGCACTACCTCATAGTCATCGATTGGTAGGAGGAAGAAATTGGTGATAATTTCTTGGTCTTGTAGTAATAGTTTCACCTGCGGGCATCTTTGGTCGCACTTTAGGATTCTACCGTCGGCAACCTTTACATCGAACTTGCTGCAACCTTCAATATGCAGTGCCATCCGAGCAGCATCCTTACTATTCAGGAAGTTATTAGTCCTACCCGTGTCGATGAGAACAGTGATCGGCTGTTATTTGAGAAGGCCTCCAACTTTCATCGTTTGTGGATTTGAGTAGCCGGCTAGTGCGTGTACCGTAATGTCGGTCGGCTGTGACTCTTCTTCCATATCTTCTTCTTCATCTTCAAGGCTTTCTTCTAAATGTTCAATGATCTCTTCTTCTACTGGTTCAATCATAAGAAGTCTACCTTTTTTACAGCGATGCTCGCGGCTCCACGGCTCGTCGCAATGCCAACATAACCCCTTCGCAAATCACTCCCGAAGTTCTTCTCTTGTTAACCTTTTCAGTGCAGGGACTCGGTTGATAGTAGGGGGGGCTGAGGGCTTTAGTATTGTAGGTCATGGAGTGATCCTAGTCCTCCGGGCTTCATGGTTCAATCGCTCCTCTTGAAGTCGTGTGAAAGAGATGGCTGCCATAAGCGTGTATGGTTGTCGCGCCTTAACTTCTCCCCGGATCTCTGGCTTTAAGCCCTCAATAAAGGTCCCCAATAGTTGTTTTTCAGACCAATCATGAGTTTGATTAGATAATCTTTCAAACCTGGTTTGGTACTCCTGAATGGTGGAGGTTTGTCGGATCTTTGCTAGTTGTCCGTCAATGTTCTCGTAATAAGTTGGTCTGAAGCGGATCAGTAGTCCTTCTTTGAATTGTCGCCATGAAAGGGCTCCATAAGTGTGTTCAAACTAGTCAAACCATTGTATGGCATACCCTTCAAGATGTATAGCTGCAATTTCCACCATGGATGCCTCCGCAGTTTTATGGTACCGAAAATATCGCTCCGCGCGCGAGATCCAACCAATTGGGTCTCCTTCTTCCCATCTAGGGAAGTCCACTCTCATGCGCGAATAGTTGGGGTCGGTCATAGAACCTCCCCTCTCTTGGAAGTCATCTCTTTGGGCATGATTTGATTGGTTAGAGCTCTCTCCTTGATGTGATTTCTTCGGGCTTGGTGGTCGGCCCAAACTGAATTCGGTAAGGAGAGTCCGAATCTTATCCTCCATTCGTGCCTCAAAGGCTTCAAATTTAGCATTGATTGCCTCCTCAGATGCCATAGTATATGACTCCAAATCTGTGATGTTAAGATCTCTCTTTTGTTGATGGGTTAAAGGCATGTATAGGTTTGATAGAAATCAGTGAAAGTTTGCTGCAGAATTGTGTTGTCTTGTAAGAGCAGAATTATCGTCGAAGAAACAGCGGTTTCTCGACGAAATCTCCACAAAAAATTTGAGAGATTTGAGGAGGGAATTGACAGCAATATCTCAGTTTATATGATAGCAAGGATGTCCAATTTAATCAAGAAAATTTTGGCAGTAACCGCAAGAAAATTGGTGTAAGTTGCGATAGCAGAATTCTCGTCGAAAAATTTCAGCAACTTACGATGAAATTTGCAGCAATATAGGAACGAATTTTTTTTTTTTTTTGGATTTTCGAATAGGGATAACTAAATTGCAGCAGTAGTAAGGTAGGATACCAGAACCTGTTGCAATTCACAAGGAGATCAAAGGATGATCTGCGGTGGTGGAGATGACGGTGGAATTTGGCGACGATCTTTTAAGCAATTGTGGGAATTGCTTTGGGCAGTTGTGGAGGGTTGATGGATGGCAGTGGAAGGGCAGCAAGATGCCAAGAATGCTGCTCTGATACCAGGTGTTAGAACCCTTACAGATTCTAAACTTGGGGTTGATCTCTTTAGGGGATCGGCCTCCTTGGAACTCTATAGGGGTTCCTCGCTCCAAGTTGCTGCTCAAAGGCTGCAGAAAAGATTCATCTATTGCTTATGAAAAGAGGAGGAATACATGGCTATTTATAGGGCTTCTAAACCCTAACTCCTAATAGGACTCCTACTTAAAACTCTTACTTCTAACCAACTCCTAATAGGACTCCTACTTAAGACTCCTATTCCCTTACAACTCCTAATTCTTCTCTAAGAAAAAACCTCTTACATGAATGTCTTGTTAGGACCGGAGCGGCACTAAGAGAGGGGGGTGAATTAGTGCAACGGTAAAGTATGATAAACTTTCGACGATTTAAACACTTACGGAAACTTCGTACGATAAAAGCAACGTTTTGTTTAAAACCGTTTCGATTGCGTTTTAACTTGAAGGCATATGTAAGAAGGAGACAAAGAAGTAGAGCATCAAAATGAAGATGGTTTGTAGTAATATAAATGACAATAAGATAAATGCAAACCAGAGAAGACGGTAGTTTATAGTGGTTCGGTCAATCGTGACCTACATCCACTCCTCTGATTCCTCTTCCATCGATGCCACCGGCATCCACTAATGATCTTCCTTTACTAGGCGAAGATCAACCTCCTTCTTACACCCCTCTTACAACCTCTTACAAGTGGTTCACCCTTTTACAAAGATTTCAATGAAAAGAAAGGAGGTGAACACTCAAGCTATTGAAAACAAGACTTTTCCTAAAGCTTTTCTCAACTTCTAGCTTCTCCAAAAAGTTGTTTTCTCTGCTGCGAAATGAGGGGTATTTATAGGCCTCAAGAGGATTCAAATTTGGGCTCCAAAATTTAAATTCTCTTTGGTTTCCGAGGCCGGCGGTGCCACCGCCTATCAGTGGCGGTGCCACCGCCTGTCAATGTCTGACACTGACAGTGGACTGGCGGTGCCACCGCCTAGCCAAGCGGTGCCACCGCCCAGCTCTCGGGTGCTGGGTGGTGCCACCGCCTAGGCCAATTCAGCTCACTGGTTGGGCTCCAAACTTGGCCCAAACCAGTCCGAACTCGGGCCCAATTGGCCCCTACTTGGGTTATAGGATTAACACCTAATCCTAACCCTAATTAATGTGCTAACTATGAATTTAAAGACATTTTCTAAGCTATTACAAAGTCCGTAAGTCAAGACTTCTTCCGGCGAACTTCCGACGAACTTCCGACGATTTTCCGATAAACTCTCGGAAACCATTCTGCGGACTCCCGGCAAGCTCCTAGACTTCACGATTTGATCTTGGCGAGTTCCAATGAGCTTCTTCGGCAAGCTTCGATCTTTCTCGGAGAGCTCCGCGAACTTCCAACGAACCTTCCGGCGAGCTTCCGAAAAACCCTTCGGCAAGCTCCCTACTCATTCTCGGCTAGTTCCGGCAGCATTCCCGACGAACCTTCGGACTTCCGTCGAACTCTTGAACTCCCAACGAATCCTTCGCGCTTGACTCCGATACTTTATTTTACTTTATGTCTTCATCGTTATCGTAGTTAATCCTGCACACACAAGCCAAAACTCTACTCCGATCTAGACAATTATTACAAAGTGAATTGACATTCTGTTGCCCGGCACGTCATTGGTTGGCGCTTCATCTTATTCTTTAGCGCATCATCCTCTCTTGCGGCTTGTTTCCCAATCGGCGGTTGACCTCCGCAACCCCGATATCCTTGGCGCAATTCCGCTCTTGGCCTAATGCCCGACGTCCGAAGCCTTTTGTCATCCAATATCCTAACGTGATCTCCTCCGGTGCAACGTCAATTCTTCCTGCGTTAACTTGTCTAATCCTGATCGAGTAGACCTGCATCACTCAAAATGCAGTTTAAATTATAAACACATGTCAAGTGGTTTCATCATCAAAATACGAGATTCAACAATCTCCCCCTTTTTTGATGATGACAACCACTTGATGACGGAGTTAACCTTAACTCCCAGAGTTTAAACAAACTCCCCCTATCAATATGGCTTATTGATAGAAACTCTTGGATTCAAGAATCCAAGCAACATGTCATCATAAACTTATGTATAACATGTCATGTCATCATACTTCTCCCCCTTTGTCATCAACAAAAAAGAGAAGTTCCTACTCTTATGTGTTTAGAGATAAAAAAGTTTCATACATTGCATGAAAAACATAGTATCAAATTTTATCATCATTCAATCTAGCAATTAAAGATGTGTAAGTTTAGCATGTTTGCTTTTCTTGAGATAACAACTATTTGCTTCTCTTTAGACTACAAGCTAGCAATTTTCATGATATGCAAGTTGCAAGCTAGCAAATTTTTGCTTCCTTTGCAATGTTTGAGCTAGCAATTTTGCTTCCGTAACAAGTTAGCATGTTTTGTATTTTGAGATAGGCAAGATAGCACATTTGCTTCCTTTGAGATAGCAACTCTTTTGAGATAGTGATCTTAGTAAATTTTACATCATGCAAGGTAGCAATTTTTGTGATGTTCAAGATAGTAAGTTCTTTCTTCTCTTTTGAGAAGTGCTATTTTTCACTTCCTTTACAAAGTGCAAGCTAGCAAAGTGTTTGAAAAAGTAAGCAAGTTTTGCCACATACAAGCTAGCAAAAATCTCGAAAGCAAATATAAGATAGCTTTCTTGTTGAAGTGTGTAAGCTATCGATTCTTGCTTCCTATTGTAATGTGCAGGTTGCAAGTCTTGCTTCTTGAGATAGTCAAGATAGTGATGTTCAAGAAGACAACTTTTGCTTCTTGAAATAAGCAAGTTAGCAATCTTTGCTACTTAAGATAGGCAAGCTAGCAATCAAGTTTTTGCATCATCTTGACTTGTGCAAGCTAGCTATCTCCCCCTTTGTCATTGTCAAAAAGAAGGGAAAACCCTTTACATCAATTATGACAAAGGTAAGTATAAATCTTATTTGTGCATCATCATATTTTCAAATTAGAATATGCACATTTTTTAAAATCTTATATTCATTCATGCACGATATTGAATAAATCGATCAACATTATGAGGATATCATACATGATACTAAAATTTTTAACTATTTATCAACATTTTGATCATGATACCAAACATTCATCATTTAGAGTATTCATGATACAAAACATTAAATCAATATTTATAATACATCATTTTAGCAATAACTCATAGTATTTTAAATCATGATTTACATCGTATGTAATACATCATATCATATTAGAAAGCACAAGTATTGTATGCATTATTGCAAATCATAAACATTTCAAATCATCATGGTATTAATCTGTCAAATTGCATCATGCCATGCATGATCATAACTTTTTCCCATTTTATCATTGTAAACAAGAAAGAATAAGGGAAGAACAAAATAGTGCATAATATTTCAATTATTTCAAGGCATACAAGCCATAAATCCAATGGCATCATGTTATGAAGGATAAGACCTCTTGAATTACAAAAGACATGATTCATTTTATCAAATCACTTCTTTTTATAAATAACAAAAATTGTAGGTGTACAAAGAAGAGATTGTGATTAAAAAAAATCTCAAGTAGTAAATCCAAGAAATCAAGATCATAATTTGAATACAATCTCATTTAAATTCAAATCGTCAAATTCATCAAAATCTCAACATTAATTTCAAGAGATTCAAAATGGTATACATAGATTTATCATAATAAACATCAAGATCAATAGGATAGAGAAAAATAAATTTTCAAGGAAAAAATATTTTCCTCTTTTTAGTTGTTTCAATTCATATGATTTTATTTTACTTATACCAAATAAAAACATGTATCATGTTTAAAAACGAAAGTGTAAGATTTATTACAATAAAGATTAATAAGGCACTTTCATTTTGGTAAAAATCAATAATCCATAAATCACAAGATTCATCAAGCATAATTTCGAAATTTATTAAGTATGATCATTATGCATTACTTCAAATCAAACATGATTTCATTTATTTTCAAAATATTTATCACGATAGAGCATATAAGCCAAAGAAACTATTAAACATAAAGTATACTCATTAATGATGGTTTCATTGAGTATAAAGTATTTTCAACCAAAATCATTTGTTATTTGTTGTAGTCATACATTTTTCTTTTTAGGTGAATCTATCTTTTCATGCTTAGTTTGCATACAAAGGTCGTGCATCATTTTCGAAAGCAACTTTCATCATGGTATAAATCGATAATCCATAAATCGTAAAAGATCATTATGGAAATCATCAATAATCAATAAACTATAAATTACCCAAAACTCATCATCATCATGCATAGCTTCAAAAAATAAATTTATTAGGCATGATATCACATTTCATAAGGCATTTTTAATCAAGATCATTTTGTTTATCATAAACATACAATTTTCATGATTATTTTTAAAATTACTAGAACGATAAGCATGATTTCTAATTTTTTATTTTCATGTAATTAATCCTAAATTAAATTAAAAATAACTCATGAAAAGTATTATGTAATTTCAAAATAATTCAAGAGAGTTGAGTTACTTACCTTGTAGTCGAAGCTCGTCAAAGCCCAATTCGTCATTTCACCTTTGGAAGTTCTTGATTCATCCTTGGGTGCCTTCCTTTACTTTGGCCTCTTCCTCCATTCAAGTTCATTATTTATTTTAGATTTTTGTTTAATAAACTTATTAAGATTTAGTGTTCGAAGTTCAAGTTCATCATTGTCCTCATCACTTGAGTCATCGCTCAAGTGGTATTCATTTGTCCGGAGTTATAAATCCTTCCTGTTCTTTGGAAGGTGGTTCAAGTGTTCATTATGTTCATCATGTGCATTACGCACCATTTCATATGTCATCAATGAGCCGATAAGTTCTTCAAGTGGAAAAATATTTAAATCTTTTGTTTCTTGTATTGCCGTTACTTTTGATTCCCAAGCTTTAGAAAGTGATCGCAAAACTTTACTACCAAGTTCAAAATTCGAGAAACATTTGCCAAGAGCTTGTAAACCATTGACGACATCCGTAAAACGGGTGTACATGTCAACAATGGTTTCGTTCGGCTTCATTCGAAAAAGCTCGAAATCATGTATTAAAATGTTAACTTTCGAGTCTTTGACTCTACTAGTTCCCTCGTGCATGATTTCAAGTGTTCGCCAAATATCAAAAGCCATTTCGCACGTTGAAATCCGATTGAACTCATTTTTGTCCAAAGCACAAAATAAGGCATTCATAGCCTTTGCATTTAAAGAAAACATCTTTTCTCCAAATCATTCCAATGGTTCATTGGAAGAGAAGACATTTCAAATCCATTTTCGACTATGTGCCATAAATTCAAATCCAAAGAAAGTAAGAAGACTCTCATTCGAGTTTTCCAATAAATGTAGTCCGTCCCATTGAAAAAGGGAGGACAAATGAGAGAGTGACCCTCTTGAAAGTCGTAAAGAGCCATTTCTATTTGGGTGTTAAACCAAGGTAGAAAAATGTGGCTCTGATACCAATTGTTAGGACCGGAGTGGCACTAAGAGGGGGGGGGGGGTGAATTAGTGCAATGGTAAAGTATGATAAACTTTCGACGATTTAAACACTTACGGAAACTTTGTATGATAAAAGCAACGTTTTGTTTGGAACCGTTTCGATTGCGTTTTAACTTGAAGGCATATGTAAGAAGGAGACAAAGAAGTAGAGCATCAAAATGAAGATGGTTTGCAGTAATATAAATGACAATAAGATAAATGCAAACCAGAGAAGACGGTAGTTTATAGTGGTTCGGTCAATCGTGACCTACATCCACTCCTCCGATTCCTCTTCCGTCGAGGCCACCGGCATCCACTAATGATCTTTCTTTACTAGGCAAAGATCAACCTCCTTCTTACACCCCTCTTACAACCTCTTACAAGTGGTTCACCCTTTTACAAAGATTTCAATGAAAAGAAAGGAGGTCAACACTCAAGCTATTGAAAACAAGACTTTTCCTAAAGCTTTTCTCAACTTCTAGCTTCTCCAAAAGGTTGTTTTCTCTGCTGAGAAATGAGGGGTATTTATAGGCCTCAAGAGGATTCAAATTTGGGCTCCAAAATTTGAATTCTCTTTGGTTTCCGAGGCCGGCGGTGCCACCGCCTATCAGTGGCGGTGCCACCGCTTGTCAGTGTCTGACACTGACAGTGGACTGGCGGTGCCACCGCCTAGCCAAGCGGTGCCACCGCCCAGTCTAGGTGGTGCCACCGCCCAGTCTAGGCGGTGCCACTGCCTAGGCCAATTCAGCTCACTGGTTGGGCTCCAAACTTGGCCCAAACCAGTCCGAACTCGGGCCCAATTGGCCCCTACTTGGGTTATAGGATTAACACCTAATCCTAACCATAATTAACGTGCTAACTATGAATTTAAAGACATTTTCTAAGCTATTACAAAGTCCGTAAGTCAAGACTTCTTCCGGCTAACTTCCAACGGTTTTCCGATAAACTCTCAGAAACCATTCTGCGGACTCCCGGCAAGCTCCTAGACTTCACGATTTGATCTTGGCGAGTTCCAATGAGCTTCTTTGGCAAGCTCCGATCTTTCTCGGAGAGCTCCGCGAACTTCCAACGAACCTTCCGGCAAGCTTCCGAAAAACCCTTCGGCAAGCTCCCTACTCATTCTCGACTAGTTCCGGCAGCATTCCCGACGAACCTTCGGACTTCCGTCGAACTCTCGAACTCCCAACGAATCCTTCGCGCTTGACTCCGATACTTTATTTCGCTTTATGTCTTCATCGTTATCGTAGTTAATCCTGCACAGACAAGCCAAAACTCTACTCCGATCTAGACAATTATTACAAAGCGAATTGACATTCTGTTGCCCAGCATGTCATTGGTTGGCGCTTCGTCCGATTCTTCAGCGCATCATCCTCTCTTGCGGCTTGTTTCCCAATCGGTGGTTGACCTCCGCAACCCCGATACCCTTGGCGCAATTCCACTCTTGGCCCAATGCCCGACGTCCGAAGCCTTCTGCCATCCAATATCTTGACGTGAGCTCCTCCGGCGCAACGTCAATTCTTCCTACGTTAACTTGTCTAATCCTGATCGAGTAGACCTGCATCACTCAAAATGCAGTTTAAATTATAAACACATGTCAAGTGGTTTCATCATCAAAATACGAGATTCAACATGTCCCTCTCAATTAGGACTCTCCTAGCTAGAGTCCTAACAGATTGTCCCTCTCAATTAGGACCCTCCTAGCTAGAGTCCTAACAAAATGTCCCTCTCAATTAGGACTCTCCTAGCTAGAGTCCTAACATAATCTCCCCCTTTTTTATGATGCCAATCAATTGATGATGGAGTTAACTTTAACTCCCCCTATCAATATGCCATATTGATAGAACTCTTGAATTCAAAAATCTAAGCAACATGTCATCATAAAATCATGCATAATCAAAATTTCAATATATCATTCCATGCATGATCATCGTCATACCTTCTCCCCCTTTGTCATCAACAAAAAGGAGAAGTACATCTAGCAAGTTTTTGAGATATGCAAGTTTTACAACATACAAGCTAGCAAATTTTTACATCACTTTACAACATGTATAATCACCAAATCATCATTAATTTTAAAGCTGTGCAAGATTGTAAATTTTGCAAGTTTACATTTTTACTTCTTAAGATAAGCAAGCTAGTAATTTGGTGATGTTCAAGATATCAAGTTTTTTCTTCTCTTTTGAGAAGTGTGATTTTTTGCTTCTTTTGCGAAGCGCAAGCTAGCAAAATTTTACATCATTTTACATCATGCAAGCAATTTGGCAAGTGTTCTCTTTGAAGTATGAATGCTGGCAAGTATTTTAATAAGAATGCAAGATAGCAAGGTAGCAAGATAGCAATGCATCATTTTAGAATATGCAAGCTAACAAATTTTACTCTCCCTTTGTCATTGTCAAATAGAAGAGAAGAATACAATGTTGTAATTCTTTTCCCTTTACTTCAATCTTCAAATCATGACAAAGATAAAGTATCATTCTTAATTCAATATGTTTGTGCATCATTATAGTTTCAAATGAAAACATGCACAATTTTAAAACCTTACATTTCATCCTTACTTCATACATGATACAAAAAATAAATCATCACTATAGGCATATTATACATGATACTCCAGCATTCATGATACATCATTTTGGGCATAACATTCATGATGCATCATTTTGGGCATAACATTCATGATGCTAAGACATTAAAATTTTTAAGCATTTATCACTTCATGCATTAAATCAACATTATGATCATAATACCAAACATTCACTATTTCTCCCATGCATGATACTAAAGCATTCATGATACTAAACATTAAATCAATATTTTTTAGCATTTATCACTTCATGATTGTTCGTACTAAAGATTCATCATTTATTTTCTCCCCTTTTGTCATAGGCAAAAAGGAGAATAATTCAACAATGCAAGTTTTTAAAAGCATGTCAAGTAAGTTTTTCACCAATTTATCCAAGCTAGTAAAACTATCTCTCTTAATGTGCAAGCTTGCAAGTTTTGCCTTTCTTAGTAATATGCTTTTCTTGAGATGTGCACACTAGTAATTCTTTCTCCCCTTTTGTCACAGGCAAAAAGAGGGAAATAGCACAATTGTGTAAATATTCATGTCATCATATGGAAGATATCAAAAAAATTTTGGTGATGAAATATACTTCATGAATACAAGGAATTATATAAAGAAAAATCATATCATGAAAGATAAGATTATGTGAATACTAAAAGATATGATTCATTTTGACAAATCTCCTCTTAAATAATCAAAAGAAAATCTTAGGAGATCAAATAGTAAAAGATCTTCAAAAGAAATTTTAACCCATGAATTCTGAAAAAGATATTCTCTTTGGTAAATCGCATAAAGACAAATAGGAGAAGAAGATTTCAATTAATGCATAAGAAATCTTATGATTCATATAGAAAATCTCCTCTTTCGTAAATGGTAAGAAAAAACATAGAAGAATAAAGAAGATATCTTGATTCACATAAAATAGAAGATATCTCAAGAGAAAGTTCATGATTCGATTGGAAAAATCTCATTTACATTCAAATCATCAAATCACCAAAATCTATTTCATAGTCCAAGAGATTCATACAAATAGATTCATCAATCTCCTTTTTGAAAACTCGATAAGATATGGATTGAGAAATTCTTAAAAAAAATGTTTTCCTCCCTTATTTTGTTTGATTTATTTCTTACAAGCATGCCCAAGTTTTTTTATGCCAAATAAAAACATGTATCATCGTTTAAAACTGAAAAATAAATTTCATCACCAAAATAATCTTGACAAAAAATATAACACATTAAACATTAGGCTTCTTTAAACAAGAGATTTGATTTATCATTGTAATTCCAATGATAATACATTTTCTTTTTTATGTATTTCATTTTATGTGATTGATTTCATATAAGTATGCTCAAGTTTTTCATATGAAAACCATCCATCTTGTTTAAAACTGAAAAGCAATACAAAATCATGAAGATACACATAATTGTTTCTTATAACATATAAGGAATTAATCTTATTTAATGTGCAAGCATTATTACAAAACATACAATTGTCATGATAAAAAATATATATATGTATATATATTTAAAACTAATCATAAAAAGCACTAAGTAATTTTATGGTAAGGAAAAAGAGATTCGATTGAGTCGCTTACCTTTTTTATGAAAGCCGTCAAAGAGCAGTTTGCCACCTTGCCCTTGTTAGTTTGCTCCTCGTTTTCAGATGAGCTCGATTCGTCCCAAGCCGCCTTGAATACTTTTTTCTTCTTTGGCAACTTCTTTTTAAGTTTACTTTTATTCTTTAATTCTTGTTTCATGAACTTTTTAAATTTTATAGTGAGAAGTTCAAAGTCATCATCATCATCCTCACTTGAGTTATCACTCAAGTAGTATTCTATTGATCGAAGTGCTAAATCTTTCTTGTTTATTGGAAGGTTATTCTCATTAAAGACCCGATAAGTTCTTCAAGTGGAAAATAGTTTAAATCCTTGGCCTCTTGAATGATCATTACTTTAGTGTCCCAACTCTTTGGAAGGGATCTCAATATTTTGTTAATGAGTTAAAAGTTAGAAAAACTTTTACCAAGTGCTTTTAGACCATTGATGACATCTGTAAACCTAGTGTACATATCTCTAATGGTCTCACTTGATTCTATCCGAAATAATTCAAAATCATGCATCAAAAAATTAATTTTTGAATCTTTAACTTTACTAATGCCTTCGTTTGTGATTTCAAGTGTATGTTAAACGTCAAAAGCCATTTTGTAAATAGAAACTCGATTGAATTCAGTTTTATCCAAAAAATAAAATAAAGCATTCATAGCTCTAGCATTTGAAGAAAAAAGTTCTCTTCTCCAAATCATTCTATTCATTCATTGGAGTAGAAGATTTTTTAGAATTGCTTTCAATAATATTCCATAAATTCAAATCCATAGAAAGTAAAAAAAGCTCTTATTGAATATAGGAGGACGAATGATAGAGTGGCACTTTTGAAAGCTGAAAAAAATCCATTTCTCTTGTGTGTTAACCCAAATGAGAAAAAACGTTGCTCTGATACCAACTGTTAGGATCAAATCAGCACTAAAAGGGGGGAGTGTATTAGTGCAGCAAATAAAAAGGTCAGTTTTAAAACATCTTTGTTTCGATAAAACCGATATTGTAAATGTATTTAACTTCAAAAGCATTCATAAGAGTATAATAAGAAAGTAAAGCAAGTAAGACAATTTGTAATAAAGGTAAATTGCACAAACAGAAATGCAAATCGAGTTTTATAGTGGTTCGATCGTCATGACCTACATCCACTCCCGATTCCTCTTTCGTTAAGGCAACCAATATTCACTGACGGTCTTCCTTCCATAGGCCAAGACAAATCACCTTTTTACAACTCTATTCTCCTTTTGAGAGGCTTAGGAGAGAACCTTTACACCCCAACTACCTACTCTCTTAAACTTTACTAATATATAGAGTTTGAGAGGAGTTCTCACAAGATTATAACAGTATTTTCTTCCTTTTTTGCTCTCAATTCTTGTGTTATTTGAGCAAGAATGAGAGGGGTATTTATAGGCCTCAAGTGAATTCAAACATAAAGCCTAAAAGTGTCTCATCCCTAGTTTTTGAGGTACTGGCGGTACCACCACCTGAGCAGGGTGGTACTATCACCTAATCTGGTAGTACCATCGCTTGGGAGACTGAGTCTAGGCGGTACCACTACCTGATAGTCTTAGAGACTGAGTCTAGGTAGAACCACTATTAGGATTGAGTCGGCACTAAGAGGGGAGGTGAATTAGTGTAGCAGATAAAAATGTTGAGTCTAAAAAACTTCGTACAATAAAAATCTGATTCTGATGAAAAACTGTTTCGTTTTTCTTGAATGAGTAGAGAAGTGTAGTGTAAGTAAGGATTCAATTTGCAATAAAGGTAAATTACACAAATAGAAATGCAAATCGAGTTTTATAGTGGTTCGGTCGTCATGACCTACATCTACTCTCGATTCCTCTTCCATCAAGGCCACTGGCATCCACTAACGATCTTCCTTCAATAGGCGAAGACTAACCTCCTTCTTACAACTCTATTCTCCTTTTGATAGGCTCAAGAGAGAACCTTTATACCTCTCTTTTAGACCTAGACCTCTCTTCTCCCTTTAGAAGAACTTTTTAAATACGAGGAAAAAGGGACACTACTCTTCAAGAAAGATTACAATTTTTACTCAATGATTCTTTCCCCATTTTCAGCTCACTTTCTTACTTTACCAAGCAGGAAAGAGTGAGATATTTATATGCTCCAAATGAATTCAAATTTGGAGCCTAAAATTTAAAACCCCGAGGTTTCGGAGTACGAGTAGTACCACTGCCTACAGCCAGACACTAGGCAGTACCACCACCTGACAATCTCTCGAAGACTGTGTTTAGGTAGTACCACCGCTTGACACAATCTCGAAGACTATGCCACTGATGGATTCATCTGTTGGATCACTGTTTGGGCCTTTTACTTGGCCCAACACAGCCCAAATTTAGGGCCAACTGGCCCCTAATTGAGTTGGCCCAATTCTAACCCAATTATGCCTAAAACCTACTTCGATCTAAATAATAATTACAAAACTAATCAAATATTGTCCAGCATGTCATTGGTTCATCGACATCTCGTCCGATTCTTCGGCGCATCGTCCTTTTTTACGGCCTATTGCCTTATCGGCCAGTTGACCTCCACAACTCCAATTACCTTGGTGCAATTTTCACTCTTCTTGGCTTGATGCCCCATCCCATAGCCTGAGACCTTGTCTTAATACGTCGAATAATTCTCCGGCACGATGTCCAATCTTCTGAAATGTTTCACTTCGACCCAATATGATTCTTCCTGCTTTAATTGTATCTTCCTGATCGAAGCTTCTTGTATCACTCAAAACACAGATCAGATAAACACTATCAATTGGTTTCATCATCAAAATCCAAGATTCAACAATCTCCCCTTTTTTTATGATGACAACTAATTGATTACGAAGTTAAACTTAACTCCCCCTATCAATATGCCAAATTGATAGAACCTTGAATTCAAATAGAATTCAAATCAATGTAAATTTAATCATGAATATTTGTAACACATTATAAGTATATCATTGCATTGCATGCATCATCATAAATATTTCAAATCATTATGGTATCAAAATATCAAAGTATATTACATCCTACCATGTATGATTCTCATATCATCATATCTTCTCCCCTTTTGTCATCAACAAAAAGGAGAAGCATAACTATCAAGTTTTAGAGATATGAAAGCTTAGCTATTTAGCAAATTTTTCATCACTTTAGAACATTCAATCTAGTGAGTTTCTTTCTTCTCTTTTGAGAAATACAAGATAGCTTGTTTTTGCATTTTCTTGAAGTGTGCAAGCTAGCAAGTTTTTCTTCCTTTTGCAACGTGCAAGTTTTCAAATTTTATATAAAATAGCATGTTTTTGCATCTTCTTGAAATGTGTAACTTAGCAAACATTGCTTCTCTTGAGATTTGCAAACTAGCACTTCTTGCTTCTCTTTTGAGATGAGCAAGCTAGCAAGTTTGCCTCTCTTTGCGATGTGCATTCTGGCATGATTTGCTTCTTCTTGAATTATGCTAACTAGCAAATTTAGGTTCTCTTTTGAGATATGTGCACTAGCATTTCTTTCTCCCCCTTTGTCATTGGCAAAAAGAGGGGAATAACAATACAATAGTGCAATTCATTTTCCTTTACACTAATTTTCAAATCATCACATAAAAGATAACAAGAAAAGTTTGGTGATAAGATATACTGGCATAGTAAAAATCATATCATAAAAGATAAGATCATATGAATACCAAAAGACATGATTCAAAATATACTTTTTAATAAATGTAAGAAATCATTCGAGAATAAAAAGTGAGGGATCTTGATTCATATAAAGAAACTATCAAGTTTTGATTTGAAGAATTCAAGATCAATCATGATATAGATAAAACTCATTCAAATCATTAAATCATCAAAATTACTTTCAAGAGATTCAAAATGACATACATAGATTTATCATTTTCTTATTGAAAATAAAAAGATAAGATAAAGATTAAGGAATTTTCAAAATGTATTCCCTTTTAAGTTGTTTCAATTCATATGATTGATTTTATACAAGCATGCCCATGTTTTTTATCTTGAATAAAAATATGCATCAACGTTTAACACCGAAAAGGAAATTTCATTATGACATAGATAACAAAAATCATCATGCATTAAATCATTAAGACACATTATTTCTTCTTAAAAACATACATTGGATTTATCTTAAGCATTAGATTTATGTCTAACATTTTGTTCCTTTATTATGAAACATGTAATTTTCATGATCATTTTTAAAATTACTAGAAGGATAAGCATGATTCCAATTTTTTTTAATAATAATTTACATATAATTTTTCTAAACTAATTTAAGAAGAACTCATGAAATGTGTCAAGTAATTTCAAAATAAAGCAAAGGGGTTTTGGTTACCTCGTCGTCGAAAGCTGTTAAGGCATAGTTTGCCACCTCACCTTTGTTGGTTTGTTCTTCATCTTTGGATAAACTTGATTCACCCCAAGCCAACTTGAGTGTTTTCTACTTCTTTTGTTGCTTCTTCCCTTTAGGTTCATTTTTGTTCTTTGATTCTTATTTTAAGAATTTTTTAAACTTTACGATGAGGAGTTCAAGGTCATCATCATCATCACTTGAGTCATCACTCAAGTGGAATTCTATTGTTCGAAGTACCAAATCCTTCCTATTATTTGGAAGGTAGTTCAAGGTCATTTCATAGGTCATCAAAGACCCGATAAGTTCTTCCATCGGAAAATGGTTCAAGTCTTTTGATTCTTGTATTGCCATTACTTTTGAATCTCAATTTTTAGAAAGAGATCATAAAACTTTATTAACAAGTTTAAGATTCGAAAAACTTTTACCAAGTGCTTTTAAACTATTGATGACATTCGTAAAACGGGTGTACATATCAACAATAGTTTTGCTTGGTTTCATACGAAACAACTCGAAATCATGCATCAAAAGATTAATTTTAGAATGTTTAACCTTACTCATGCCTTCGTTTGTAATTTCAAGTGTATGCCAAATGTCATAAGCTATTTCACAAATAAAAATCCGATTAAACTCGTTTTTATCCAAAGCACAAAACAAAGCATTCATAGTTTTTGTATTCAAGGAAAATGATTTTTTCTCAAAATCACTCCATTCTTTCATAGATTTAGAAGGTGTTTGAAAACCAAGTTCAATAGTATTCCATAAATCAAAGCTTATAGGAAGTAAGAAAACTCTCATCCGAGTTTTCCAATATGTATAGTCTGTCCCATTGAACATAGAAGGACGAATGATAGAGTGACCCTCTTGAAAGCCAAAAAGAGTCATTTCTCTTGGGTGTTAAACTAAATGAGAAAAACGTGGCTCTGATACCAATTATTAGAATCGAGTCAGCACTAAGAGAGGGGTGAATTAGTGCAGCGGTAAAATTACGTTGAGTCAAAAATCTTCGTATAACAAAAATAGGCTATCTTGCTCTCACTAATTCAAGAGAACGAGATTACCACTTCACTAATTCACCTTGATGCTTTTCCTTCATGCTTGCTATTAGTGGATGAAGTGGGGAGATCTCTCAAGTGATATTTTGTCGATTCGTTTTGATCCCTCTTCTCAAAACTCTTTTACAAGATAACCTAGGAGGAGTCTCGATGGTACCGAGAGGAGTCTCGAAGGCATATCTGAGAAGAGGTTACTAGGCTATCTCGGAGGCATAATTTATAAAAGAGTTTTCATAGGTCGTCGGTGCTAGTCATAGGTGCCCAGCAAGCCAATCACGTGAGTGATGGCACGTGTGACTTGATACAGAATCTTTTTGCTTATTATATTTTGGCGTATATCACTTTATAACTATTGCATAAATGCATACATATATTGTGATGTCCTTGGATTTGTGCAATGGGAATCGGATCGTGATGAGATCACGATAATGAGATCGATTCACCTTTAAAAACATATTCTAAATAATCCCGGTCATAGGTTACTCGAGAGGGACATCGTGATAACCGGATAGACTGGTGTGCTGTATACCCGTCCATATGATGGATGCAGCTGATCTCATAGCTACTCGTTAGAAGGAGTTCTGACAGGTATGACTCACGGCCAGCTCGATATTGGGCCTAGAGGGTCACACACATATGGTAGGCATTGTGATGAGTAGAGGTTCAGATATGAGATATCCGACGGAGCTCTTATCTTATTGGATGCATATCCAATACCCACTAGGGGAGGACCCATTAGGGTTTGACAGAGGACCTCTATAAATAGGAGGGATTCAGAGCCTCATAGGCTAGAGCCTTTGCTTGCCTTTCCTATTCTCCTCTTCTTCTCCACCTCAGATCAGGCCTGGAGTTTTTGAGGAGCGTCGTCGCAACCTTGCTGTGTGGATCACCGCTAGAGAGGAGGACGCTTGACCTCCTTTACCCTCTCCTAAGGATCTACAAGGAAACACGGATATACGATCTCCCTAGGTAACACAATCTACTCTATACGCAGTTTCATGTTTCACGGATTTTTACGCACCAATCTTCGCACGACGACGAACATCTTTTTGGGAATCGGGGATTTTGTTTTCTTCCGCTGTGCATATGATGTCGCCCCCAAGATTTCCCAACAGTGGTATCGGAGCCAGGTTGTTCGTGCGAATGAATGGTTTTGAACTGCGTGTGTTGTGTTTAGGAAGAATTTTGACGTCAAAATCATTGACGCAAAAGCGAGAAAGGGCAGCAACAGTTGCTACCCTCGATCTGCGTGCGTGAAGTGCAGCCGAAGGCGGGCAGTACAAGGGTTGCGTCTGCAGCTGCCGGCCGGCGGCCTGCTTGCAGCAGGCCTGCTGCCGGTGGGGCTGGCAGCCCACGGGCAGAGGCGCCGCAGAGCAACGGCGCCTGCCGCCGCTGCTCCCGCGGGCAAAACCCCCCCCCACAGGGGCGGCCGCCCGGCGGGACAGCACCGCCTGCGGAGGCAGCGCGCCCGAAGGGGGCGCCCACCCGCAGCGGCAGCACCGCCAGCGGGCGTGCCACCTGCAGGCGAGGGCAGCGCCCTCACCCCGCCGCATAGGCCGCCGCTAGCAGGGTGGCGGCGGCGGCGGCCGCAGCAAAGGATAGTAGGGCATTAGGGTTTTCTGGGAAAAAGATAGTTTTACCCCTCGGAATTTGAGAAATTCCAGTTTCTGTCTTTTGTCCAAATTATGAAAATACCCCTATAAATTCAGAAATTCCCTACATGTCACTGATTTCAGAAAATATTAATTAATTAAAAGGTTTAGTTGATTATTATTTTTATTATTATCTAGTAGTCCTACATGATGATGATTATTTATACATGTGATGTATGATGTGTGGACGGATGATCATGGACCGTGTGATGTGTGTACTTGTGATTATTATTATTGAGGTCTGCGAGCCTCCATTATATTTCTCGTTTATTGTCGGGCCTACGTGCCTATGATTAAGTTGTAATCACAAGAGGAGGCGCAGTGGGAGCGTGGATGCGATAGCGAGACCCACGAGACGGACTATCGTGATGCATGGAGATGCATCAAGATGTCGACGGAACCGACGAGGACGAGATAGACGATCACAGGGCATGGAGATGCACCGTTGCACACATAGATCTTGATGTGAGTGATTAGGCCTACTAGCTCGGGCCTAATCACATTAGGTTGTGGTCCATGATCATCTGGTGTAATTGATTATACACATACTAGATAAGTATATATATTTGCATGCGATGTAGATATATATTAAATATGTATATGTGTGACATGTCATATTAGGAGACCAAATCTTAGAAACATCTTTCGATAATATTAAGTCGGTAAACGTGAGGCAATTAGATTGACCCACGTGGCCTTCCATCGTTATGAGTAGGAACCGATTCCCGTTGTAGGTTGAGTTGGTCGAGTCCCTCGAGACTCACCTATATCGCGATTCGCTATCTTGCTTACGACATAGAGATGTCACCGGTGACCTGAGGGCATGGTATACTTGGTCGAGTCCCTCGAGGGTATATCATCAAATCAGACTCATCTTGTAACGAAGGTGTTGACTTAACCGAGCATCATGGTTGGTCGAGTCCCTCGAGGCCATGGTGATTCGGAGGCCGAACAGGACGGGAATCACAAGGAGTTGTGATTGGTAAGAGTTGCCTACCTTTTAGGCTTAGTTTGATTGGTCGAGTCCCTCGAGGTTACACTAAGACGCTGATTGGATCCTGATCCCCACTAGAAGTCTGCCGGAGACTTCCGTTTCACGTGCTGAGGGTGTCGCGTGACTCGTTAGTAAAATAGTGGGAGCATATTAAGATAGAAGTCCATATCTTGATAGTTTATTTCTTGCAAAATCTGCATGTTATTCATTTCTGCTCCATCTTTATTTTCAGAAAATGTCGATTTCAAATCCCTTACGTGACATACTTGATGTCAATCGCCTCACTGGTCCAAATTATACGGATTGGCTCCGTAACTTGAGAATTGTTCTCACAGCAGAGAAAATCGTGTACATCCTTGATACAGTGATGCCTACGCCCGAAGAAGGGGCAAGCGAGGATGAGATCGCTCGCTACGTGAAGTACATTGATGACTCCACTCTTGCTCAGTGCTATATGTTGGGCTCTATGACTCCTGAGTTACAGAGACAACATGAAAAGATGGATGCTAGATCCATTCTCCTACATGTTCGCAAATTGTTTGAGGAACAGGGAAGGACTCAACGATATGAGATATCCAAGAGCCTTTTCTGCGCTAGGATGACTGAGGGGACACCGGTTCAGAACCATGTCCTAAAGATGATTGAGTGGATATAGAAACTCACAGGTCTAGGAATGGTCCTAGAGGATAACTTGTGTGTGGACATTATGCTTCAGTCCCTACCAGATTCCTTTTCACAGTTCATAATGAATTTTAATATGAACAAGCTTGAGGTGACTCTCCCAGAGCTCCTCAATATGTTGAGGGAGGCAGAGAGTACTATTAAGAAAGAGAAGCCAGTTCTCTACACTGGTGAGACCAGAAAGAAAAGGAAAGCAGAAAGGTCCCTTAAGAAGGGAAAGGGCAAGGGCAGACCAGGTAAAGCAAAGGTTGCTAAGAAAGACCCAGTAAAGGACAAAGGCCAATGCTTCCACTATGGTAAAGATGGGCACTGGAAGAGGAACTGCAAAGAGTACCTTGCAGAAAGGGTGAAATAGAAGCTTGGAGAAGCTTCAGATACATTCATGATCAATCTCCAATTGTCAGATTTTTGTGATAGTATATTGGTATTGGATACCAGTATTGCTTATCACATCTACAATTTATTGTAAATTCTAGCAAAGCCGAGGGGAGATTGATGAGAGGAATATTGCATAAAGGTTTGTTTATGCAAGACACTACTCCACATATCATGAATGTAAGTGTCTAAGAGGAAACGAGATGAGGTGAACAGTGCATACCTATGGCATTGTAGGCTAGGTCATATCCATGAGGGAATGATTCAAAAGTTGCTAAATGATGGATATCTAGATCCATTCGACTATGTGTCATATGTAACTTGTGAGCCTTGCATTCGTGGAAAACTGACCAACTCTCCATTTAGTGGAACTGGAGAGAGAGCCATTGAGTTGTTGGAACTCATACATAGTGATGTATGTGGACCCATGTCAACTCATGCCATTGGAGGTTACTCCTACTTCATTACATTTACTGATGATTTCTCAAGGTATGGATATGTGTACTTAATGAAGTACAAGTCCGAGGCCTTTGAGAAATTCAGAGAGTATAAGAATGAGGTGGAGAACCAGATTGGAAAGAGTATCAAAACTCTTCAATCAGATCGAGGAGGTGAGTACTTAAGTACAGAGTTTACTCAGTTCCTCAAGGACCATGGGATATTATCCCAATGGACACCTCCTTATACACCTCAGCTCAATGGTGTCTTTGGAAGGAGGAATCGTACGCTATTAGATATGGTACGGTCCATGATGAGTTTCGCTGACCTACCCATCTTATTCTAGGGATATGCCCTAGAGACCGCAGCTTACCTTCTGAATAGAGTTCCAACTAAGTCGGTAGTGTCTACACCATATGAGATATGGAAAGGGAAGAAGCCTGATCTTAAGGTTGTTAAGATTTGGGACTGCCCTGCCCACATTAAAAGACACAACCCCGATAAGTTAGAATCAAGGACAGAGCGATGCAAATTTGTAGGACACCCCAAGGAAACTTGTGGGTATTATTTCTATCATCTCGAGGATCAAAAGGTCTTTGTAGCTAAGAGAGCAGTGTTCCTTGAGAAGGAACACATTCTTGCGGAGATAGTGGGAGAATGATAGAATTGAGCGAGATTGGAGAACCAAGCTCAAGCACCACTCTATAGCCCGAGTCTATTCAGGTACCTAATACACAATTTTCAACTTTACGCAGGTTTGATAGAGTATCTCATCCTCCTGAGAGATATGTGGGACATATTAGAGGAGAGGATATTGAGGATATTGATCCTCAGACCTACGAGGAGGCTATTATGAGTATAGACTCCGGGAAGTGGCAAGAAGCCATGAATTCTGAGATGGATTCTATGTACTCCAATAAGGTTTGGAACCTAGTTGATGCGCCCGAAGGTATTGTACCCAACGGTTGCAAGTGGATCTTTAAGAAAAAGATCGGAGTAGATGAAAAGGTAGAGACCTATAAAGTAAGGCTAGTGGCTAAGGGGTATCGTCAAATGCAAGGTGTTGACTACGACGAAACCTTCTCACCCGTAGCAATGCTAAAAATCCATCAGAATTCTATTGGCTATTGCAGCACACTATGATTATGAGATCTGGCAGATGGATGTGAAAACCGCATTCCTCAATGGGAACCTCGAAGAGGAGGTGTATATGATGTAACCTGAGGGATTCGTGTCCAAGAACTGCCCAGATAAGGTGTGTAGGTTGCTTAGATTCATTTATGGACTAAAGCAAGCTTCCCGAAGTTGGAACATAAGATTTGATGAGGCAATCAGATCTTATGACTTCGTTAAGAACGAAGATGAGCCTTGTGTATACAGAAAGGTAAGTGGGAGCACTATCACCTTTTTGGTGTTATATGTGGATGACATCCTGATCATTGGGAATGACGTAGGAATGCAATCCATAGTAAAGACTTGGTTATCTAGACACTTCTCCATGAATGACTTAGGGGAAGCATCCTATATCTTGGGGATTAGAATTTATAGAGATAGATCCAAAAGGATGCTTGGCTTGTCCCAGTCCAGGTACATAGAAACCATTGTCAAAAGGTTTGGCATGGAAAATTCCAAGAGAGGTCTCATACCGATGAGACATGGGATATCGCTTTCTATGAGTATGTCCCCAAAGACTCCAGAAGAAAGGGCAAACATGAATATGATACCTTATGCCTCAGCAATAGGGTCTATCATGTATGTCATGCTATGTACTAGGCCTGATATAGTGCATGCTCTGAGTGTCACGAGTAGGTATCAGGCGGATCCAGGCTTGGAGCACTGGAAAGCAGTAAAGTGTATCCTTAAGTACTTGAGAAAGACTAAGGATCTTTTACTAATATATGGAGGTAATAGCCTTAAGATTGAAGGCTACACTGACTCAAGTTTTCAGTCTGATGTCGATGATAGCAAGTCGAATTCAGGGTATGTGTACACCTTGAATGGAGGAGCAGTGTGCTGGAAGAGTTCCAAGCAAGATACCACTACTGACTCGACCACAGAGGCGGAGTACATTGCTGCATTAGATGTAGCAAAGGAGGGAGTCTGGGTGAAGATGTTTATCACAGATTTGGGAGTCATGCCGGGTAGCGAGGAGCCGATCTCCTTATATTGCGACAACAACGGGGTGATTACTCAAATAAGGGAACCCGGGTCTCATCAGAAGTGTTCTGAGGAGGTTCCAACTTATCAGAGAGATCGTAACCCGAGGATATGTAGCAGTGGAAAGAGTTCCATCCGAAGATAACATTGCAGATCCACTGACAAAGCCGTTGTCTCATTTTGTCTTTGAGCGTCACAGGGGTCTGATGGGGATCAGACACATAGGTGATTGGCTTTAGGTCAAGTGGGAGATTGCTAGTCATAGGTGCCCAGCAAGCCAATCACGTGAGTGATGGCACGTGTGACTTGATACAGAATCTTTTTGCTTATTATATTTTGGCGTATATCACTTTATAACTATTGCATAAATGCATACATATATTGTGATGTCCTTGGATTTGTGCAATGGGAATTGGATCGTGATGAGATCACGATAATGAGATCGATTCACCTTTAAACACATATTCTAAATAATCACGGTCATACGTTACTCGAGAGGGACATCGTGATAACCGGATAGACTGGTGTGCTGTATACCCGTCCATATGATGGATGCAGCTGGTCTCATAGCTGCTCGTGTAGGGATACTAGGGATACAGTACAGGTGCTCATTAGAGAATGAGTTCACTGATTGATCCGCTTACGGAATGCTGGATGGTTGATGATGCCTTATTGTCAGACAGCGATTCCGTAGTCCTAGTGGTGTATCTGGTCCTTAGACTTGAGACACCAAGGATGTCCTGTATGAGTGCTCCACTCTTTGATACCAGACTTATAGGTTTGGCTGTCCCAGATCTAGTACAGCTGGTCATTGGGAGTGGTAGTCGACCTTACGAGGGCTATTGAGTGTCGATAGAGGATCATCCACTCTCGGCGTCATGAGAGGAATATCCCATGTGTTCTTGCTCAGACAAATCCCTGGCCAGGGTCATTCGGGTTGAGAGAGAAAGAGTTCTCCGGGAGAATCCGATTAGAGCGAGACTCGAGTAGAAACCGTATGGGTCTGACAGCACCATGCTCGATATACGGTATCTGGGATATTAGATGGATGAGGGATTATAGGTACACGGTAACTGAGGACAGACAGGTCCAATGGATTGGATTCCCCTGTATCGTCTGGGGACTACGGCGTAGTGGCCTAGTACTTCCGTAGTCGATGAGTCAAGTGAATTATTACAGAGATAATAATTCACTGAGTTAGAAGGAGTTCTGACTGGTATGACTCACGGCCAGCTCGATATTGGGCCTAGAGGGTCACACACATATGGTAGGCATTACGATGAGTAGAGGTTCAGATATGAGATATCCGACGGAGCCCTTATCTTATTGGATGCAGATCCAATACCCACTAGGGGAGGACTCATTAGGGTTTGACAGAGGATCTCTATAAATAGGAGGGATTCAGAGCCTCATAGGCTAGAGCCTTTGCTTGCCTTTCCTATTCTCCTCTTCTTCTCCACCTCAGATCAGGCCTGGAGTTTTTGAGGAGCGTCGTCGCAACCCTGCTGTGTGGATCACCGCTAGAGAGGAGGACGCTTGACCTCCTTTACCCTCTCCTAAGGATCTGCAAGGAAACAGGGATATACGATCTCCCTAGGTAACACAATCTACTCTATACGCAGTTTCATGTTTCGCGAATTTTTGCGCACCAATCTTCGCACGACGACGAACATCTATTTGGGAATCGGGGATTTTGTTTTCTTCCGCTGCGCATGTGATGTCGCCCCCAAGATTTCCCAACAGTCGGCATATGAAGAATCAGATGAAGTGTCGATAAACTAATGATATGCCAGACAATATTTGATTGAAGCTTTGTAATAATTATTTAGATAGAAGTAGGTTTTAGGTGTAATTGGGTTAGAATTGGGCCAACTCAATTAGGGGCCAATTAGGCCTAAGTTTAGGCTATATTGGGTCAAGTGAAAGATCCAAACAATGACCCAAACTGGTAGAACCATCGGTGGCACAGTCTTCAAGACTGTGTCAAGAGGTGGTATCACTAGTTTGGGCGGTGGTACCACCCAGACTCAGTCTCTAAGAGACTGTCAGGCAGTGGTACCACCTAGTGGTAGGGTGTCAAGCGATGGTACCGCCTAGTGTTATTACTGCAAGCGATAGTACCGCCCAACGCAAGCGGTGGTACCGTCAGTACCCCGAAAATTAGGGATAAGACACTTTTAGGCTCCAAGTTTGAATCCACTTAAGGCCTATAAATACCCCTCTAATCCATGATTAATACACATAAGCATAGAGAACTTAAAAGTGAGAAAATACTATAGCAATCACTTGAGAGATCCCCTCCTCTAGCTCTAAGTTTAGAATTCTATTTAGGGATAAGTGAGTGCTTGTAAAATGTTGTCTCCTAAACCTATGAAAATGAGAAGAGGGGTGTAAATAGGTAATTGATCTTCGTCTATTAAAAGAAGATTGATAGTGGAAGCCGGTGGCCTCAACGGAAGAGGAATCGGGAGTGGATGTAGGTCACGACGACCAAACCACTATAAAAATCTAGTTTGTATTTCCTTGACGCTTTTTCCTTATATTGCAAACCGAATTATTACATTCACTATGTTTCTGTACGCTTTTAAGTTAAACTCTTTCCGATACATTTTTTGTCATATGAAGATTCTTGACTCAACGTAATTTTACCACTACACTAATTCACCCCCCCCCCCCCCCCCCCCTTCCCTAGTGTCAACTCGATCCTAACAGTTGATTATGATCGAGTAAGAATTTGATATGCATTAGGATTTGAAATTTTAATATGTAAAAGAAAAAGTCACTATCTCAAGAGAAGCAAAAACTTTGCTAAACTTCACATTCTCAAAAATTGTCTCAAAAGAGAAGAAAGAAATCACTAGCTTGCATGATATGATGTTTATAATGCAATGATTTGAAATTATATTTCAAAAACTTGATAGTTGCACTTCTCCTTTTTGTTGATGACAAAGGGAGAGGAATTATGATGATGATCATGCATAAAATGATGACTTGAAATTATGTATGATGATTTGAAATCACGTTTGTGATGATGATTTTATATTTTAAAAATATACATGATGATTTAGTATTATGCATGCAATACTTCAAACTTATGATGATGCATGCAATAATGAAATATTCATAATTAAATTTGCTTTGACTTGAATTCAATTTGAATTCATGGTTCTATTAATATAGAATATTGATAGGGGGAGTTTAGTTTAAACTCCATCAATTGGTTGTCATCATCAAAAAGGGGGAGATGTTGAATCTTGGATTTTGATGATGAAATCAATTGATGAGTTTGTGATCTAATCTATGTTTTGAGTGACATAGGACTAGCTTCGATCAATGAAAGGAAAATTGATTAAAACAAGAGGAATCAGACATTGGGCCAGAGTCAACAAGTTAGAAGATTGGATGTCGGGCTAGAGGATCAGTCAACGTATCGGCAGAAAGCTTCGTGTCATGAATTTGAGTATCGGGCCAATGGATTAAACATTGTGCCAAGGAGATCGAAATTTGCAAGAGTTAATATACCTATTGGATAATATACCGAAAGAGAGGACGATGCGCTGAAGGATCGGATGAGCGCTAGATGAACCAATGACATGCTAGACAAAAGATTCATGTTTTATAATCATTTGTCTAAGATCGAAGTAGTATAGGGGGCTAATTGAGTAAGCTTTTGGTGTAATAATGCTAATTCAATTAGGAACCAATTGGGCCTAATTGGGATTGATTTGGGCTCACTAGGAGGCCCATTCAGTGACCTAAAAGTTGGGTCAAGCGGTGGCACCGTCAGAACAAGTGGTGGAATTGCTTACGAGTTGGAAAACTCAAAAAATCTGGTCTCCGAGGCTGTTAAGCGGTTGTATCACCAGACTGGGTGGTGGTACCGCCCAGTGACAGTGTGTCAGGCGATGGTACCGCTAGACTAGGCGGTGGTACCACCCAATGTTAGGTTGCAGGTGGTGGTACCACCTGTACCCAAAAGATCCAAAAATATGAATTTTTTGCTCCATTTTTCAAACCATTTGGGGCTTATAAATACCCCACTTAGGCAGCGAGAAAGGAGCAAGAATTTTTGAGAAAAAAACTGAGTAAACTTTGCCAAAACCTTGAGTTCTCTCCTCCTAGTGCTTAGAGTTAGTCCTAAGGGAGGTGTGTGAGGGACTACTTGCAAAAGAGTGGCTTATAAAGGTTGTCTCTTAAACTCGTGAAAAGAAAAAAGGGGTGTAAAAGGGTAGTTGATCTTTGCCCATTGAAGGTAGATTGTTAGTGGATGCCAGTGGCCTCGACGGAAGAGGAATCAGGAGTGGATGTAGGTCACGATGACCGAACCACTATAAAAATCTGGTTGGCATTTCTATTTTGCTCTTTACTTTCATTACAAACTACTTTACTTTCACTACGCTTTTGTATGCTTTCAAGTTAAACTCTTTTCAATATGTTTTCATCGAACGAGATTTTTGAATCGACGTGATTTTATCGCTACACTAATTCACCCCCCACCCTCTTAGTGCCGACTCGATCCTAATAGTTTATATTAAAGCTACGTTTTTCTCCTTTGGTTTAACACCCAAGAGAAATGACTCTTTTCAGCTTTCAAGAGGGTCACTCTATTATTCATCCTCTCATGTTCAATGGGATGTACTACACTTATTGAAAAACTCGAATGAGAGTTTTCTTGCTTTATATGGATTTGAATTTATGAAATATTGTCGAAAGCGGTTTTTAAAAGTTTTCTACTCCAATGAACGAATGGAATGAGTCAGAAAAGAAATCTTTTTCTTTAAATACTAGAGCTATGAATGCTCTGTTTTGCACTTTGGATAAAAATGAATTCAATCGAGTTTCTATTTATGAAATGACTTATGATATTTGGCATACACTTGAAATCACACACAAAGGCATAAGTAGGGTTAAACATTCTAAAGTTAATTTTTTGATGTATAATTTTAAGTTATTTCATATGAAACCAAGCGAAACCATTGGAGACATATACACCCATTTTATGGATGTTATCAGTAGTTTAAAAAGTCTTAGTAAATATTTTTCTAATTTTGAACTTATGAATAAAATATTGAGATCTCTTCTAAAGAGTTGGGACCCTAAAGTAATGGTCATTCATGAGGTCAAAGATTTAAATAATTTTTCATTTGAAGAACTTATTGGTTCATTGATGATATATGAAATAACATGTAAGGCACAATGATGGATATAATAAACTTAAGAACATTCTAAAGAACAGGAAGGATTTGACACTTAGAACAAAAGAAGACTGCTCGAACGAAAGCTCAAGTGGTGATGACATAGAACTCCTCACAAGTAAAGTTATAAAACATGAAACTAAGAATAAAAATGAACTTAAAAAGAAAAAGCTATCAAAGAACAAGGAAGCACTCAAGAATGAATTGAGTACATCCGAAGACGAGGAGCAAACCAATAAGGGCAAGTTGGCGAACTATGCTTTGACGATGTTTGTCAACAAGGTAAGCGACTCAATCGAATCTCTTTTTACTTACTATGAAATTACTTAGTTCTTTTCATGATTAGTTATATATATATATATATATATATATATATATATATATATATATATATATATATATATATATATATATATATATATATATATATATATATATATATATATATATATATATATACATATTTGATCATGACAATTGCATGTTTTGTAATAATATTTGCACATCAAATAAGATTAATTCCTTATATGTTGTAAGAAACAATTATGTGTATCTTAATGATTTTGTATTGCTTTCCAGTTTTAAACATAATGGATGGTTTTCTTGAGCATACTTATATGAAATCAATCACATAAACTGAAACACATAAAAAGGAAAATATATTATCATTGGAATTAAAATGATAAATCAAATCGCTTGTTTAAAGAAGCCTTATGTTTAATGTGATATATTTTTGGTCATGATAATTTTGATGATGAGATTTGTTTTTCAGTTTTAATTAATGATGAATGGATTTGGGATAAAAGAAAAGGGAAAATGTATTATCATTGGAATCAAAATGATAAATCAAATCGCTTGTTTAAAGAAGCCTTATGTTTAATGTGATATATTTTTGGCCATGATAATTTTGATGATGAGATTTGTTTTTTGGTTTTAATTAATGATTCATGGATTTGGCATAAAAAAAAAGGGTATGCATGTATGAAATCAATCACATAAGTTGAAACAAAAAAGAGAAAATCTTTAAAGTTTCTAGAAAAGGAGATTGATGAATCTATTTGTATCATTTTTATTAATGTCTTTGACTATGAAAATGATTTTGATGATTTAAATTTGAATGACTTTTATCCAAATCTTTCACATATTATTGAGATTTATGAATCAAAATCTTATATCTCCTATGTTTCTTTTTACTATTTACTAAGGAGGAAAATTATCCAAATGAATCATAAATGTTCTTTTGATTACAACTTGAAAGTTTTTGATAAAACCAAGATTTCTCATACTTTGTTCTTCTATGATTCATTTTGCTATTCACTAAAAAGGAGACTTATCCTAATAAACCATGATATACTACTTGACATCTTGATAATTTATGACTTGAGTTATGTTATACATTATTCCCCTCTCCCTCTTTCTTATTTACAATGACAAAGGGGAGAAAGGAAATCACTTGCATTTCAAGAAATCGATAAATCTCTTTATTTCATTTTGAATCTCTTGAAAATGACTTTATTGATTTGACAAATTGAATGAGTTGAAAATTACGATGAATGTTTTGAAAATAAATGTTTATATCATGTTTGATGATTTTACATTTTGAAATTATGCATGATGAGATAAAGTGATGATGGTTTAAAAATATTTATTCAAATGCATGAATCAACAATCTATTTATCAAATGAATCATGATTTTTCTTGTGAATTCTTGGAATTATAACATGAGTTTTTTTTTTATAAATGAAGATCATTTACTATGATTCTTCTTTTCACTATTTGACTTATCTAAAAAAATCATAATTTTTCTCTTGATTTTTTGATATTCACAATTTGAAATTTGAATCATGACTCCCTTGAATTCATGAAGTGTATATCTCATTACCCAATTAATTTTTCTTGATATTCTTCATGTGATGATATGAAATTATGCATGAAATACTCATGATATTATGTTGATGCATAGAAATGAGAAGTTATGATCATGCATGGTAGGATATAATGAAATTGACATTTTAATACTATCATAATTTGAAATATTTATGATTTGGAATGATGCATGCAATACTTATAATTTTTTTTTATGAAATAATGTGAAAGTCATCAACTATAATTTTTTGAAATAAGATTGATACTTTATCCTTATTATGATTTGGTAATTGATGTAAAGGGAAAAGAATTACAACATTGTATTCTTCCCTTATTTTTGACAATGACAAAGGGGGAGATAAAATTGCTAGCTTGCATGGTCTAAAATATTATAAAATTTGCTAGCTTGCATGGTCTAAAATATTATAAAATTTGCTAGCTTGCATATTCGAAAATGATGTAAAACTTGCTAAATTTGCTAGCTTGCATATCGCAAAGAGAGGCAAATCTTACTAACTTGCTCATCTCAAAAGAGAAGCAAGAAGTGCTATCTTGCAAATCTAAGAGAAACAATGTTTGCTAAGTTACACATTTCAAGAAGATACAAAAATAGGCTATCTTGCATATCTCGAAAAATATAAAATTTTGCTAACTTCCATATGTGTAAAACTTGCTATCATGCATGTTCAAAACTTGCTATCTTACTAGCTTACATAACTAAAAACTTGCTAATTGCACTTCCTCTTTTTGCGAATGACAAAGGGGAAGAAAGAATTGCTAGTATGCAAAAAAAGAAGAAAAAATTACAAACTTGCACATTGTAAAGAGAAGCAAAAAGTTGCTATCTCAAGAGAAGCAAAAACTTTGCTAAACTTCACATTATCAAAGAACGTCTCAAAAGAGAAGAAAGCAATCACTGGCTTGCATGATGATATTTTAAAAACATGAGATTATGTTTATATTACAATGATTTGAAATTATATCTCAAAAACTTGGTAGTTGTACTTCTCCTTTTTGTTGATGACAATAGGAGAGAAATTATAATGACGATCATGCATAAAATGATGACTTGAAATTATGTATGATTATTTGGAATCATGCATGAAATGATGATTTTATATTTTGATAAAATATAGCAAAATATAAGAGAAGTGTTAGTAAAGTTTAAGAGTGTTCTCTCAACCTCCAACATAGGTCGAACCTCCAGCGAAGATCAACTGCCCTTTTACACCACTCTTCTCCTTTTCACAGGTTTAGGAGACAACCTTTTACAAGCACTCGCTCCTCCATAAATAAGAATTCTAAACTTAGAACTAGAGGAGGAGATCTCTCAAGTGATTGCTACGGCGTTTTCCCACTTTTAATCTCTCTATGCTTGTGTGTGTTAACTAGGGATGAGAGAGGTAATTATAGGCCTTAAATGGATTCAAACTTGGAGCCTAAAAGTGTTTCATCCTCTATTTTCAGGGTACTAGTGGTATCACCATTTGTGTTGGGTGGTATCATCACTTGCAGCACTAACACTAGGCGATACTATTGCCTAGTCTAGTGGTACCATTGCATGACACCCTATCACTGGGCGGTACCACCGCTTGACATTCTATCGGAGACTGAGTCTGGGTGATACCACTGCCCAGGCTGGCGGTACCATCGCCTGACATAGTCTTAGAGATTGTGCAATCGATGGTTCCACTAGTTTGGGTCATTGTTTGAGCCTTTCACTTGGCCCAAACTTGGGCCCAATTGGACCCTAATTAAATTGGCCTAATTCTGACCCAATTATGCCTAAAACCTACTTCGATCTGGACAATTATTACAAAACTAATAAAATATTATTTGGCATGTCATTGGTTCATCAACGTCTCATCTGATTCTTCGGAGGATCGTCCTCTCTTGTGGCCTATTGCCCAATCAGCCAGTTGACCTATGCAACTCTAATTTCCTTAATACAATTTCAACTCTTCTTGGCCCAATGCTCGAACTCATGGACCGAAGCCTTTTGTCGATACGTCGATCGATCCTCCGACTCGATGTCTAATCTTCTAACATGTTCCACTACGACCCAACATGATTCTTCCTGCTTTTAATTATCTCTCTCTAATAGAAGCTTCCTACGTCACTCAAAGTGTAGATCAGATAAACAATATCAATTGGTTTCATCATCAAAATCTGAGATTCAATAATCTCCCCCTTTTTTATGATGATAACCAATTGATGATGGAGTTAACCTTAACTCTCCCTATCAATATGTCATATTGATAGAACCTTGAATTCAAGTTGAATTTAAGTCAAAGCAATATTTCATCATGAATATTTGCAAACACATTATATGCATATCATTGCATTGCATGCATCATTCAAATCATCATGGTATCAAAATATCAAAGTATATTACATCCTATCATATATGATCATTATGTCATCATATCTTCTCTCCCTTTGTCATCAACAAAAAGTCGAAGTGTAACTATCAAGTTTCATAAATATGAAAGTTTAGCTATTTAGCAATTTTTTCATCACTTTAGAATATGTAAGCTAGTGAGTTCTTTCTTTTCTTTTGAGACGTGCAAGCTAGCAATTTTTACTTCCTTTGTATTGTTCGAGCTAGCAATTTTTGAAAAAGAATATGAGATAGTAAATATTAAGTTTAGAACATGCAAGCTAGCAAGTTTTTCATATGTGAAAGTTGGCAAAATTTTTACATCATTTAAGATAACAAGATAGCCTATTTTTGCATCTTCTTGAAATGAGTAAGCTAGCAAGTTTTGCCTCTCTTTACGATATGCAAGCTAGCATAATTTGTTTCTTCTTGAATTGTGCAAGTAAGCAAATTTTATCTCTCCCTTTGTCATTGTCAAAAAGAATGGAAGAATACAATTTTGTAATTCTTTTCCCTTTACATCAATTTTCACATTATGACAAAGATAAATTTAAATCAAATATGATGAGGTATATAATTTATGAATACAAGGAAGAATTATAAATAAATCATGACATAAAAGGTATAATATCAAAGATTATTTGAATATCAAAAGACATGATTCATATAGAAAATTTTCTCAAAATGCAAGAATCATACAAGAATAAAAGAAAATCTCAAGTTAAGAAATCAAGAGAAGGTTCATGATTCGATTGGAAAAATCTCATTTAGATTCAAATCATCTAATCATCAAAATCATTTTCAAGAGATTCAAAATGACATAAATAAATTTATCAATCTCTTGAGATGCTAGCAATTTTCTTTCTCCTCTTTTCCATTTTAAACAAGAAAGAAGAAGAGGAGAATTTTATAATTGTGCAATTCATTTCCTTCTTACATCAATGCTCTAAGCATCACATAAATACAAAGTTGTCATATGAAAATCATGACATGGAAGATGGAAGAACATGAAAGATCAATTGTGAATGATTTATCTAAATAATTCTCCTCTTTAGTAATTAGCAAAAAGAAACATGGGAGTTCAAAAATAAAATCATGATTCATAGAAAAATCTCATCTATCAAATATATAGAAATCAAGATGATGATTCATATAAAAAAATGTCACAAATTATAATCAAGAGAAAATTCATTATTTATTTTCAACTCATTCAATTTGTCAAATCAATAAAGTCACTTTAATAGTTCAAGAATAGATTCATTAATCTCTTTTTAAAAAATCGATAAGATACAGAAAAAAAATTAAGAAAATTCTTTCCTCTTTTTAGTTGTTTCAATTTAAGTGATTTGATTTCTTACTAGCATGCCCAAGTTTTTTATCCCAAATAAAAATATGCATCAACATTTAACACCAAAAAAGAACTTTCATTACAACAAAGATCACAAAAATCATCATGCATAATTTTGAAATATAAACTCATTAAGCATGATTTCAATTCACTATGCATCATTAAATCATTAAGACTCATTATTTCTTAAAAACATACATAGGATTTATCTTAAGCATTAGATTTAGGTCTAACATTTTATTCCTTTATCATAAAACATATAATTTTCATGATCATTTTCAAAATTACTAGAAGGATAAGCATGATTCCAAATTTTTATTTTTTTAACAATTTACATATAATTTTTTTAAACTAATTTAAAAACAACTCATGAAATGCATCAAGTAATTTCAAAATAAAGCAAAGGGGTTTTGGTTACCTCATGGTCGAAAGCCGTTAAGGCATAGTTTGCCACCTCGCCTTTGTTGGTTTGTTCTTCATCTTTAGATGAACTTGATTCGCCCCAAGCCACCTTGAGTGTTTTCTTTTTCTTTTATAGCTTCTTCTTTTTAGGTTCATTTTTGTTCTTTGATTCTTATTTTAAGAAATTTCTAAACTTTATTGTGTGGAGTTTAAGGTCATCATCATCATCACTTAAGTCATCACTCAAGTGATATTTTATTGTTCGAAGTGTCAAATCCTTCCTGTTCTTTGGAAGGTAGTTTTTATGTTCAATACAAGTCATTTCATAGGTTATCAAAGACCCAATAAGTTCGTCAATCATAAAATGGTTCAAGTCCTTTGATTCTTGTATTGCAGTTACTTTTGGATCCCAATTTTTAGAAAGAGAATGTTAAACTTTATTTACAAGTTCAAGATTCGAAAAACTTTTACCAAGTGCTTTTAAACCATTGACAACATCCGTAAAATAGGTGTACATGTCTCCAATGGTTTCGCTTGGTTTCATACGAAACAATTCAAAATCATGCATCAAATGATTTATTTTATAATCTTTTACTCTACTAATATCGTCGTGTGTGATTTCAAGTGAGTGCCAAATATCAAAAGTCGTTTCACAAATAGACACTCGATTGAACTCATTTTTATCTAAAGCGCAAAACAAAGCATTCATAGCTTTGAGGTTCAAAGAGAAAGTCTTCTTCTCTAAATCATTCTAATCGTTCGTTAGAAGGGAAGACTTTTAAAATTCATTTTCAATAATATTCTATAAATTTAAATCAATAAAAGTGTCTCATCCTCGATTTTCGGGGTACTGGCGGTACCACCGCTTGTGTTGAGCTGTACTACCACCTACAACACTAACATGGTACTGCCTAAACTAGCGATACCATCGCCTGACACTAGGTGGTACCACCGCCCACTCTGGTGGTACTATCGCCTGACACAATCTTAGAGATTGTGTCTAGGAAATTGAGCCACTAGTGGTGCCACCGCTTGCATTGGTGGTGCCACCACTTGACCCAACTTTTGGATCAATGAGCCTTTCTCTTAGCCTAAAACAACCCCACTTTAGACCCAGTTGACCCCTAATTGATTTAGATTAATTATATTCTAAACCAACCCAATTACGACCTAAACTAACTCGATCTAGACAAATTATCTATTGTCCGACATGTCATATATTGTCCGACATGTCATTGGTTCTTCCGGCGCTTCGTTTGATCCTTTAGTGCATCATCCTCTCCTTTGGCGTATTACCCAATTAGCATGTTGACACTCGCAACTTTTGATCTCCTTGGCGTAATATCTAATCCTTCGGTCCGATGCTCGAATTCTTGGCACGAAGCCTTTTGCTGACATGTCGACCGATCCTTCGGCTTGACATCCAATATTCTGACATGTTCAACTTTGGCCCAACATCCAATTTCTCCCGCTTCAATTAATTTGCCTCTCCTTGATTGAAGCTAGTTATGCGTCTCTCAAAACGCAGAGTAGATCATAACATTATCAATTGGTTTTATCATCAAAATCTGAGATTCAACAATCTCTCCCTTTTTTATAATGAGAACCAATTGATGACGGAGTTAACCTTAACTCTCCCTATCAATATGCCATATTGATAGAAACTTTGAATTCAGAAAATCATACAATGTTTTAAAATATAAAAATGCATCATATCACATGATTCAAATCATCATCATTACTTCTCTCCCTTTATCATTAACAAAAAGGAGAAGTGCATCTAGCAAGTTTTTGAGATATACAAGTTTTACAACATACAAGCTAGCAACAATTTTAAGTTGTGTAAGTTTACAAATTTAGCTTCTTTGCTGAGTTATGCAAGTTTGTAAGTTTTACTTCTTGAAATAGGTAAGATAACACTTTTGCTTCTCTTGAGATTACAAGCTAGCAATTCTTGGTGATGTTCAAGATAGCAAGTTCTTTTTTCTCTTTTGAAAAGTGCAAGCTAACAATTTTGCTTCATAGCAAGTTTTTCTTCGTTTTGCAATGTGCAAGCTAGCAAATCTTTCTCCCCTTTGTCATTATTAAAAATAAGGGAATAATACAATGTTGTAATTCTTTTCCTTTTACATCAATTTTCAAATCATAATAAAGATAAAGTATCGATCTTATTTCAATATGGCATATTGAAATAAGGTATTATTTCAGAAAATGATAGTTATTGACTTTCACACCATTTCATTAAAAAATCATAAATATTGCATGCATCATTCCAAATCATAAATATTTCAAATCATGATGATATCAAAATATCAAATTACATTACATCCTACCATGCATGATCATAACTTTTCATTTGTATGCCTCAACATAATATCATAAGTATTTCATGCATAATTTAATATCATCATATGAAGAATATCAAGAAAATTTAATTGGGTGATGAGATATACACTTCATGAATACAAGGGAGTTATGAACCAAATTTCAAATTGTGAATATCGAAAAATTAAGAGAAAAATTATGATTCTTTTTGGACTCAAATAGTGAAAAGAAGAATCATAGTAAATGATCTTGATTCATAAAAAATCTCATGATAATTCTAATAATTCACAAGAAAAATCATGATTCATTTAAATAATTCTCCTTTTTAGTAAATAGCAAAAAGATCTATGGGAGTTCAAAAAACAAAATCTTGATTCATAGAAAGATCTCAAAAAGTCTAGAGATATATCATTGGTTTATTTGGATAAATCTTTCCTTAGTAAATACCAAGAAGAATCATAGGAGAATAATTAATAAAAAATATTGATTCATATAACATAAATTTCAATTCATAAGTATCAAGTGAAAGAATCAAGATTTGTTTAGATAAGTCTCCTCTTTAGTAGAAAGAGAGAATTATGTGAGAATAAATATGATATTTTAATTCATACAAAAGAAATCTCAAGTATCAAATATCGAGAAATCAAGAATTTAACATGCATAAGTTTAACATTCAAGCTAGCACTTTTAGCTTTCTTTTGCATCAATGTTCTAATCATAACATAAATACAAAATAGTCATATGAAAATCATGACATGAAAGATGAAAGATCAAGAAAGATTAATTCGTAAATGATTATCTTGTTAAATCTCCTTCTTAGTAAATAACGAAAAGAATTCTTAGGAGATTAGAATGGTAAAATATCTTAATTTATGCATAAGAAATCTCATGATACATATAGAAAATCTCCTCTTAAATAAAATGCATCATAGAGAATTTTAAGAATATCGAGAAATCAAGATAAAAATCATGATTCATTTGGATAATCATTTTCTTTAATAAATGACAAAAAGAAACATAAGAGATCAAATAAGAGATCTTGATTTAAAAAAAATTATTCTCAAGTTATACATGTCAAGGAATCAAGTTCATGAGTCGGATAAAAATTTATTCAAATTCAAATAATTGAATCATTAAAATCACTTTCTTAATTCAAGAGACAACATAAAATTGATTCATCACTAAGAAAAAATTCATTCTCCCCCTTTTTGTTTCAATTTAAGTGATTTGATTTCATACAAGTATGCCCAAGTTTTTATCCCAAATCAAAACATGCATCATCATTGAAAACCAAAAGAGCAAATTTCATCATAGAAATCATCAAGATCAATAAACCATAAATTATGAAAATCATTATTACTTCAAATCATCATGCATAATTAAATCATCAAGCATGATTTCATTAATCATAAAGTATTTTCAATCAAAATTATTTTTTTTGTGGTAATGCATTTTCAATCAAAATGATTAAGTAAATCTAACTCTTCATGCTCAGTCTTCTATACAAAAGCCATGCATTATCATTTATAATCAAAAAGCAATATGGAAATAATCAAGATATATATTATTGCTTCTTAAAATATGCATAGAATTAATCTTATTAGGTGTACAAGCATTAGATTTAAATCTAACATTTTGTTCCTTTATCATAAGATATGTAATTTTCATGATCATTTTTTAACAATTTATATATATTTTTTCTAATTTAAAAATAATTTATGGAATGCATCAAGTAATTTTAAAATAAATTAAAAGGGTTTTGGTTGAGTCACTTACCTTGTTATTGAAGGCCACCAAAGCGTGGTTCGCAACTTCATCTTCGGATGCACTCGTTTCATTCTCCACTATTGCCTTGAGAGCTTTCTTCTTTTTTTGTGCAAGCAACTTCTTCTTTAGTTGTGGAAATTCACTTTTTAAGTGCCCCGGCCTATTGCATTCATAGCAAGTTGTTTTGCCCTTTTTAAGTTCATTTTTATTCTTTAATTCTTGTTTTATAAACTTTTTAAATTTTATTGTTAGGAGTTTAAGATCATCATCATGATCATCATCACCATCATCACTTGAGTTTTCTCTCAAGTAGTCTTCTTTTGTTCTAAGTGTCAAATCCTTCCTGTTCTTTGGAATGTTGTTCTCATGTTTATCAAGTTTATCAAGTGTCTTGCAAGTCATTTCATAGGTTATCAGAGACCCAATAAGTTCTTCAATTGAAAAATGATTCAAGTTCTTTGATTCTTGAATAGCCGTTATTTTAGGATCCCAATTTTTAGGAAGAAGTCGTAAAATTTTATTCACAAGTTCAAGGTTAGAAAAACTTTTACCAAGTTCTTTTAAACCATTGACAACATCCGTAAAATGGGTGTATATGTCTCCAATGGTTTTGCTTGGTTTCATACGAAACAATTCAAAATTATGTATCAAAAGATTAACTTTAGAATCTTTAACCCTACTTGTGCCTTTGTGTGTGACTTCAAGAGTGTGCCAAATATCATATGCAATTTCGTAAATAAAAACATGATTAAATTCATTTTTGTCTAAGGTGTAAAATAAAGCAATCATAGCTTTCACATTTAAAGAATAATTTTTCTTCTCTAAATCATTCCATTTGTTCATTGATTAGAAGACTTTTGAAAACCATTTTCAATGATATTCCATAAGTCGAAGTTTAAAAAAAGTAAGAAAACTCTCATTCGAGTTTTTCAATAAGTGTCGTCCGTCCCATTGAACATAGGAGGATGAATGATAGAGTAACCCTCTTGAAAGTCATAAAAAGCCATCTCTCTTGGGTGTTAAACCAAACAGAGGGAAACTAACTATGATACCAAATGTTAAGATCGAGTTGGCACTAAGGGGGGGGAGGGTTGTATTAGTGCTTTCGTTAAAAACGTCGATTTTGAAAAACTTTTATTCGATGAAAAATTGTATCAGAAAGATGTTAACATGAAACACATTTGTAAACATAGTGAAAGTAAAAAATCAGTTTGCAATTATAATGAAAATTTTAAAGTAAATACAAACTAGATTTTTATGTGGTTCAGTCGTCGTGACCTACATCTACTCCCGATTCCTCTTCATTCGAGGCCACCGACTTCCACTATCGGTCTTCCTTCAATGGACGAAGACCAACTACCCTTACAACTCTATTCTCCTTTTGACTGGCTTAGGAGAGAACCTTTACACCCCCACATACTCTTCTCGAAACAGAAATCACACTTAGATTAGAGGATGAGAACTCTCAAAAGATTACAACAGAATTTTTCCTTATTTTTGTTATCAATTTTTGTGTAATCGGAGCAAGGATTAGAGGGGTATTTATAGGCCCCAAATGTATTCAAATTTGGAGTCAAAAAGTGTCTCATCCTCATTTTTTAGGGTACTAGAGGTACCACCGCTTGCAGCACTAACACTGGGCGGTGCCACCACCCAATTTGACCGTATCACCGCTTGACATAGTTTGGGAGATTATGTTACGAACGAGTCGGTACTAAGGGTGGTGGGGGGGGCGCAGGGAAGTGTGAATTAGTGCAGCGGATAAAATTATGTCGGTTTAAAATCTCATTACGATTAAACCTATTTTAGAAGATATTAACTTTAAAGTATACGGGAGAGTATAGTGGATGTAAAGTAAGTAAGATAGTTTGCAGTTAAGGTAAATAGCAAAATAGAAAAGCAAACTGAATTTATAGTGGTTCGATCATCGTGACCTACATCCACTCTACTAATTCCCCTTCCGTCGAGGCCACCAGCATCCACTAACGATCTTCCTTCAATGGGAGAAGATCAACCACCCTTACGACTCGATTCTCCTTTTGACAGGTTCAGGAGAGAACCTTTACAACCCCCCTTTCTCCTCTCTCAAACACACTAACACTTAGAGCTTTGAGAGGAGTCCTCACAAAATTACAATAGTATTTTTCGACATTTTTTGCTCTCAAATCTTGTGTATGTTAACCAGGGATAAGAGGGGTTTTTATAGGCCTCAAGTTGATTCAAACTTGGAGCTTAAAAATGTCTCATCCCGGGTTTTCGGGGTATAGGCGATACCACCACCTGTAGCCTGACATTGGGTAGTACCACCACCTGATAGTCTCTTGGAGACTATGTTTGGGTGGTACCACAGCCTAACATAGTCTCGAAGACTATGCCATGACGGTACCACCTATTGGGTCACTATTTGGGCCTTTCATTGGGCCCAACTGGCCCCTAAATGGGTTGGCCCAATTCTAATCCCAATTATGTGCTAACTACGAAATTTAAGACATTTACTAAGCTAAATAAGTCCATAAGTCTAGTTTTCTTCCGGTGAGCTTTCGGCAATCTTCCGGCGAACTTCCGTAATCTCTTGGCAATGTTCCAATGGACTCCCGGTAAGCTCTTGGATTTCACAATGATCTTCTTGGCAAGTTTCGACGAGCTTCTTTGGCAAGCTCTTGGACTTCTCGATCAATTCCAGTAGAACTTCCGATGAATGTCCAAACTTCTGACGAACTTTCAAACTCCCAACGAAATCGCATCCTTAACTCCGAGACTTCATTTTACTTTATGCCTTGCTATTGTAGTTAATCCTGCATAATTAAAACCTACTTCGATCTAGACAATTATTACTAAGCTAGTCAAATGTTGTTTGGCATGTCATTGGTTCATCGACGCTTCATCCGATTCTTCGGCACATCATCCTCTCTTGCGGCCTATTGCTCAATCGGTCAGTTGACATCTGCAACTATGATTTTCTTAGCGCAATATCTACTTTTCTTACCCCGATGCCCGAACTCATGGCCCGAAGCCTTCTGTCGATACATTGACCAATCCTTCGGCTCGACATCTAATCTTCTAACATGTTTTTTTCTGGCCCAACATGATTCTTCCTGCTTTAATTATCTCTCCCTGATCGAAGCATCCTGCGTTACTCAAAATGCAGATTAAATCATAAACACTCTTAATTTGTTTCATATCAAAATCCGTGATTTAACAATCTCCCCCTTTTTGATGATGACAACCAATTGATGACGGAGTTAACTTTAACTCCCCCTATCAATATGTCATATTGATAGAACTCTTGGATTCAAAAATCCAAGCAACATATCATGATAAAATCATGCATAACATCATACTTCTCCCCCTTTGTCATCAACAAAAAGGAGAAGTTCAACTATCAAGTATTTAGATATAATTTGAAATCATTACATAATAAACATAATCTCAAGTTTTATCATCATGCAAGCTAGTAATAATTTTGAGTTTTGCAAGTTTGAGATGTTTAAGAAGGTAACTTTCGCTTCTTGAAGTATGCAAGTTAGCAATCTTGCTTCTTTGTAAGTTTTTCTCCTAGCAAATTTAGTAAGTGTTATATCATATGAGAACATGTAAGCTAGCAAATTTATATCTTTTGAAAACATGCAAGCTAGTTCTTTCTCCCCCTTTATCATTTTGTAATTCTTTTTCCCTTTACAATAATTTTCAAATCATGACAAAGGTAAAGTATCAATCTTATTTCAGTATATTTGTGCATCGTTTTAGATTCAAATTAAAATATGCACAATTTCAAAATCTTACATTTCATCCTTACTTCATACATGATACCAAAAATAAATCATCACTATGGGCATATCATACATGATACTCAAGCATTTATGATATATCATTTTATCAAAAGAAATCATAGTATTGCATGTATCATTCCAAATTATAAATATTTCACATCATGATGGTATCAAAATGTCAAATTACATTACATCCTATCATGCATGATCATAACATCTCATTAGTATTTCATGCATAATTTCATTTCATCATATTCATTTCATCATATGAAGAATATAAAAAAAAATTAATTGGGTGATGAGATAAACACTTCATGAATACAAGGATTTGTACATAAAAATCATATCATAAAAGTTAAAATATCAAAGATCATGAAGATTTAAGTCATGAATACTAAATGACATGATTTATCTTAATAAATCTCCCTTTTAGTAAATAATAAAAAGAAACATGGGAGTTCAAAAAAAAGATCTTGATTTATAAAAAAAATTCATGTATCAATATTGAGAATTCAAGATCATGATATAGATAAAGGCATTCCTATAGCAAAAGGTGTCATGAGAGAACACATAAAGGATCTGGATTCATGTATAATATCTCTCAATTTATTATGAATCCTAAAAATTATAATTTTGAAGAATCATGATTCATTTGGATAGTAGATAGCAAAAAGAAACATCGATGATAAAAACTCTTGATTCATATAGGATAAATCTCAAGTTATAAATATTGAGAAATCAAGATAAAAATTATGATTCTTTTTTATGACTCAAATAGCGAAAAGGAGAATCATATTAAATAATATGAATTCACAAGAAATCAAGATATCCTTCGCTTGAGCAATTACCCCATTGTTATCACAATATAAGGGAATTGACTCCTTATTGCCCGGCACGACTCCTAGATCTGTGATGAACTTCTTCATCCAGACTCCCTCCTTTACTACCTCTATTGTAGCAATGTACTCCTTGCCTTTAATGATACCCCTTAGCCACTAGCCTTGCTTTATAGGTCTTTACCTTTCCATCTACTCTGATCTTTTTCTTGAAAATCCACTTGCAACCGATGGGTACAATACCCTTAGGTGTATCAACTAGGTTTCAAACCTTATTGGAATATATGGAATCCATCTCAAAATTCATAGCTTCTTGCCACTTCCCGGAGTCTATACTCGTAATAGCCTCCTCATAGGTCTGAGGATCAATATCTTCAATATCATCTCCTCTAATATGTCCCACATATCTCTCGGGAGGATAGGATACTCTGCCAGACATATGTAAAGTCGGAACTTATGTGCTAGATACCAAAACAGACTCGGGCTGTGGAGTGGTGCTTAAGCTAGGTTCTCCAACCTCGCTTAACTCTAACAAGCTCTCACTATCTCCTCTAAGAATGTGTTCCTTCTCAAGGAACACCGCTCTCTTGGCTACAAAGACCTTTTGGTCCTCGAGATAATAGAAATAATACCCACAAGTTTTCTTGGGGTATCCTATGAACTTGCACCACTCCGTCCTCGATTCCAACTTATCGGGGTTTTTTCTTTTAACGTGGGCAGGGCAGCCCCAAATCTTAGTAATCTTAAGATCAGACTTTTTCCCTTTCTATATCTCATATGGTATAGATACTACCAACTTAGTTGGAACTCTATTCAGAAGGTCAATTGCGGTCTCTAGGGCAAATCCCTAGAATGAGATGGGTAGGTTAGCAAAACTTATCATGGATTACACCATGTTTAACAATGTATGATTCCTCCTTTCAGATATACCATTGCGCTGAGGTGTATAAGGAGGTGTCCATTAGGATAGAATCCCAAGGTTCTTGAGGAACTAGGTGAACTATGTACTCAAATACTTACCTCCTCAATCTGATCGAAGAGTCTTGATACTCTTTCCAATCTTGTTCTCCACTTCATTCTTATATTTTCTGAATTTCTCAAAGGCCTTGGACTTATACTTCATCAAGTATATATGTTCATACCTTAAGAAATTATCAGTAAAATTAATAAAGTAGGAGTAAACACCTATGACATGAGTTGACATAGGTCCGCATACATCATTATGTTTGAGTTCCAGTAGCTCAATGGCTCTCTCTCTAGTTCCACTAAAAGGAGAGTTTATCAGTTTTCTATGAAGGCAAGGCTTGCAAGTTACATATGACTCATAGCCGAACGGATCTAGATATCCATCCTTTAGCAACTTTTGAATCCTTCCCTCATGGATGTGACCTAGTCTACATTGCCACAAGTATGCACTGTTTACCTCATCACGTTTCCTTTTGGACATACTTACATCCATGATAGCATTTGAAGCTTCTCCAAGCTTCTATTTCTCCCTCTCTGTAAGGTACTCTTTGTAGTTCCTCTTATAGTGACCATCTTTGCCATAGTGGAAGTACTAGCCTTTATCCTTTATCGAGTCTACCTTAGCAACCTTTGTTTTACCCGATCTACTCTTGCCCTTGCCCTTCTTAAGAGACTTTTCTGCTTTCTTTTTCTTTCTGCTCTCACCAGTATAGAGAGCTGGCTTCTCTTTCTTGATATCTACCTCCCTCAATATATTGAGGAGTTCAGGGAGAGTCACCTCAAGCTTTTTTATATTAAAATTCATTATGAACTATGAAAAGAAATCCGGTATGGATTGAACTATAAGATTCATACATAGGTTATCCTCTATGACCATTCCTAGACTTGTGAGTTTCTCTATCCACTCAATTATTTTTAGGACTCAACCAACTCAACCTACATCGAGAATTGGTCCGTATCTATAATGATGGAAGGCCACGTGGGTCAATCTAATTGCCTCACATTTACCGACTTAATATTATCGAGGGAGGAGATTTTGATTTGGTCTCCTAATTATGACATGTCACACATATACATATTTAATGTATATCTACATCGTATGCAAATATATATACATATCTAGTAGGCATATAAGTAATCACACATCATATGAGTAATCACACTTGATGATCATGGACTACAGGCTAATGTGATCAAGCCCAAGCCAGTAGGCCTAATCACTCACATCAAGATTTATGTGTGCAATGGTGTATCTCTATGCCCTGTGATCGTCCATCTCGTCCTTGACGGTTCTGTTGGCATCTCGACGCATCTCCATACATCACAATCATCCATTTCGTGGGTCCCACTATCACTTCCACGCTCCTGATGTGCCTCCTCATGTGATTACAACTTAATCATAGGTACGCAAGCTTGATAATAAACGAGAAATAAAATTAGAGGCTCGTAGGCCCCAATAATAATAATAATCACATGTACACACACATCACATAGTCCATGATCATCCGTCCACATCATACAGCACATGTAAATATCATTATGTAGGACTACTAGATAATAATAATAATAATTAATTAAATATTTTAATTAATTAATATTTTCTGAAATTAGGGATATGTAGGAAATTTTTTGAATTCTGAGGGATATTTTGGTAAGTTGGATAAAAGGATAGAATTTAGAATTTTTAAAATTTCGAGTGGTAAAACTGTCTTTTGCTAAAAACCCTAAACACCTTCCTTTCTTACATCTACTATTGGAAAATCTTAGGGACGACATCACATGCGTAGTGGAAGAAAAGAAACAAAATCTCCTATTCCCAAAGAGATGTTCGTCATCGTGTGAAGATTGGTGCGTAAAATCCAAGAAATAGAAAACTACGTATAGTAAAGATTGTGTTACCTAGGGAGATTGTATATCCCTGAATCCTTGCAGATCTTTCGGAGAGGGTGAAGGAGGTCAAGCGCCCTCCTCTCTAGCGGTGATCCATACAGTAGGGCTGTGATGACGCTCCTCAAAACTCCAAGCCTGCTCTGAGGTGGAGAGGGGAGAGGAGAATAGGAGAGGTAAGCAAATGCTCTAGCCTATGAACCATTGAATCCCTCATATTTATAGAGGTCTCCTGTTAACTTAACCCTAATGGATCCTCCCCTATTGGGTATTAGATCTTCATCCAACTACCTAAGCCTCTTAGATTAGTGGATCTCTATTCAATGGTCTCTCATGGGCTTTTATTGGATCTCGTCTATGGGATCCAATAATTCAGGGGCATATTGGGTATCCAATATGACAGGAGCTCTAGCGGATATCTCACATCCGAACCTCTACTTATCGTAATGCCTACCATATGTGTGTGACCCTTTAGACCCAATATCGAGCTAACCGTGAGTCATACCTGTCAGAACTCCTTCTGGCTTAGTGAATTATTATCTCCATAATAATTCACTCGACTCATCGACTACGGACGTACTAGGCCACTATACCGTAATCCCTAAACGATACAGAGGAATCCAATCCATTGGACCTGTCTATCCTCAGTTACCATATACCTAGAGTCTCTCATCTATCTAATATCTCAGAGACCATATACCGGGCATGGTGTTGTTAAACCCATACGGTTTCTACTCGAGTCTTGCTCTAATCATATTCTCACGAAGAACTCATTCTCTCTCAATCCGAATGACTCTGGTTAGGGATTTGTCTGAGCAAGAACAAATGGGATATTCCTCTCATGACACCGAGAGTGGATGATCCTCTATCGATACTCAATAGCCCTCGTAAGGTTGACTACCACTCTCGATGACCGGTTATACTAGATCTGGGACATCCAAACCTATAAGTCCGGTGTCAAAGAATGGAGCACTCATACAGGACATCCTTGGTGTCTCAAGTCTAAGGACCAGATACACCATTAGGACTACGGAATCGTTGTCTGACAATAAGGTATCATCAACTATCCAGCATTTCATAAGCGGATTAATTAGTGAACTCATTCTCCAATAAGCACCTATACTATATCTTTAGTGTCTCCACATGAGCAGCTATGAGACCAGTTGCATCCATCATATGGATGAGTATATAGTACACCAATCTGTCCGGTTATCTCAATGTCCCTCTCGAGTATCCTATGACCGGGATTATTTAGGATCTATGTTTAAAGGTGAATCGATCTCATTATCGTGATCTCATCATGATCTGATTCCCATTGCATAAATCCAAGGACATCATAATATATACATGTATATATGCAACAAGCAATATAAAGCGATAAATGTTATAAATATAATAAGCAAAAAAAGACTACGTGTCAATTCACATATGTGATCACTCACGTGATTGGCTTGCAAGGCATATATGACTAGCAATCTCCCACTTGACTTAAAGCTAATCACCTATGTGTCTAATCCCCATCAGACCCCTGTGACGCTCAAAGACAATTTAAGATAATGGCTTTGTTAGTGGATCTACAATGTTATTTTCGGATGGAATTATTTCCATTGCTACATCACCAATAAGTTGGAACCTCCTTAGAATACTTTTGATGAGACCTGGATTCCCTCATTTAAGGAATCGTCATGTAGTTGTCATAATATAAGGAAATCAGCTCCTCGCTATCCGGCATGATCCCAAATCTGTGATGAACTTCTTCATCTAAACTCCCTCCTTTACTGCCTCTTCTGTAGCAATGTCCTCCACCTCTGTGGTCGAGTTAGCAGTAGTATCTTGCTTGAAACTTTTCCCGCACATTGCTCCTCCATTCAAGATATACACTTACCCTGAATTCGACTTCCTATCATCGATTTCAGACTGAAATCTTGAGTTTGTGTATCCTTTAATCCTGAGGCTACTATCTCCATATACTAGTAAAAGATCCTTAGTTCTTCTCAAGTACTTAAGGATACACTTTACTGCTTTCTAGTACTTCAAGCCTAGATCCGCTTGATACATACTCGTGACACTCAGAGCATGCGCTATATAAGGCCTGGTACATAGCATGACATACATGATAGACCCTATTACTGATGCATAGGGTATCCTATCTATGTTTGCCCTTTATTCAGGAGTCTTTGGGGACATACTCCTAGAAAGAGATATCCCATGTCTCATCGGTATAAGACATCTTTTGAAATTTTTCATGCCAAACCTTTTGATAATGGTTTCTATGTACCTAGATTAGGACAAGCTAAGAATCTTCTTGGATCTATCTCTATAGATCCGAATCCCCAAGATATAGGATGCTTACCCTAAGTCCTTCATGGAGAAGTGTTTAGATAACTAAGCATTTACTGTGGATAGCACTCCTACATCATTTTCAATTATCAGGATGTCATCCACATATAATGCCAAGAAGGTGATAGTGCTCCCAATTACCTTCCTGTACATACAAGGCTCATATTCGTTCTTAACAAAGTCATAAGATCTGATTGCCTCATCAAATCTTATGTTCCAACTTCGGGAAGATTGCTTTAGTCCATAAATGGATCTAAGCAACTGCACACCTTATATGGGCAGTCCTTGGACACAAATCCCTCAGGTTATATCATATATACCTCCTCCTCGAGGTTCCCATTGAGGAATGCGGATTTCACATCCAGTTGCTAGATCGCATAATCATAGTGTGCTGCAATAGCCAATAGAATTCAGATGGATTTTAACATTACTATAGGTGAGAAGGTTTCGTCATAGTCAACACCTTGTCTTTGACGATATCCCTTGGCCACTAGCCTTGCTTTAAAGGTCTCTACCTTTCCATCTACTCCGATCTTTTTTTTAAAGATCCACTTGCAACCGATGGGTACAATACCCTCGGGCACATCAACTAGGTTCCAAACCTTGTTGGAGTATATGGAATACATCTCATAATTCATGGCTTCTTACCACTTCTCGGAGTTTGTACTCGTAATAGCCTCCTCGTAGGTTTGAGGATCAATATCCTCTCTTCTAATATGACCCACATATCTCTCAAGAGGATGAGATACTCTGCCAGACCTACGTAAAGTTGAAACTTGTGTATTAGGTACCTGAACAGACTCGGGCTATAGAGTGGTGATTAAGCTAGGTTCTCCAAACTCGTTCAACTCTATCATGCTCCCACTATCTCTGCCAAAAATGTATTCCTTCTCAAGGAACACTACTCTCTTGACTACAAAGACCTTTTAATTCTCGAGATGATAGAAATAATACCCACAAGTTTCCTTGGGGTATCTTACGAACTTGCACCACTCCATCCTCGATTTTAACTTATCGAGGTTGTGTCTTTTAACGTAGGCAGGGCAGCTCCAAATCTTAACAACCTTAAGATCAGGCTTCTTCCCTTTATATATCTCATATAGTGTAGATACTACCGATTTAGTTGGAACTCTGTTCAGAAGGTAAGCTGCGGTCTATTGGGCATATCCCTAGAATGAGATGGGTAGATTAGCAAAACTCATCATGGACCGTACCATATCTAACAGTGTACGATTCCTCCTTTCAAACACACCATTGAACTGAGGTGTATAAGGAGGTGTCCATTGAGCTAAAATCCCATGGTCCTTGAGGAACTAGGTAAACTCTGTATTTAAGTACTCACCTCCTCGATCTGATCAAAGAGTCTTAATACTCGTTTCAGTCTGGTTCTCTACTTCATTCTTATACTCTCTGAATTTCTCAAAAGCCTCGGACTTGTACTTCATTAAGTACATATATCCATACCTTGAGAAATCATCAGTGAAAGTAATGACGTAGGAGTAACCACCAATGGCATGAGCTGATATGGGTCTATATACATCACTATGTATGAGTTCCAATAGCTTAGTGGCTCTTTCTCTAGTTCCACTGAATGGAGAGTTGGTCATTTTTCCACGAAAGCAAGGCTCACAAGTTGCATATGACTCATAGTCGAATGGATCTAGATATCCATCCTTTAGCAATTTTTGAATCATTCCTTCATGGATGTGACCTAGCCTACAAAGTCATAGGTATGCACTATTTATCTCATCTCGTTTCCTCTTAGACACACATTCATGATATTTTAAGTAGTATAAACAAACCATTATGCAATGTTCCTTTTGTGATGATCTCATCATCTAATAATATTGAATAATTATTATTCTCAAAAACTAATTTATATCTACTAACTGTCAAACATAAAATAGGAATAATATTTTTGATAATAGAAGGAACAAAAATAACATGCATCTAATGCAATAATAGCTCCACCAGGCAGATGTAGGGCGACCTCGCCAATAGCTACTGCAACAACTTTTACTCTATTACCTATTTTGAGGTCAATCTCACCTCTCGCCAATCTCCTAGGCCTTGCCAGAACCTGCAACGAATTGTATATATAATAAGCACTACCGGTATCAAATACCCATGTGTTATTATAAGAGTTTGACAAATAGAGACTGATCATGAATGTACCTGAAGCTTCTCCAAGCTTCTGTTTCACCCTCTCTGCAAGGTACTTTTTATAGTTCCTCTTTCAGTGCCCATCTTTGCCACAATGGAAGCACTGGCCTTTGTCCTTTATCGGGTCTTTCTTAGCAACCTTTGCTTTACTTGGTCTGCCCTTACCCTTGCCCTTCTTAAGGGACTTTTTTGCTTTCCTTGTCTTTTTTGTCTCACCAGTGTAGAGAACTGGATTCTCCTTTTTTATAGTGTTCTCTACCTCCCTCAATATATTGAGGAGCTCCGGAAGTGTCACCTCAAGCTTATTCATTTAAAATTCATTATAAACTATGAAAAGGAATCTTGTAGGGACTAAAGCATAATGTCCACACACTTGTCCTCTAGGATCATTCCTAGACTTGTAAGTTTCTTTATCCACTCAATCATTTTTATGACATGGTTCTGAACCAGTGTTCCCTCAGTCATCCTAGCTCGGAAGAGGCTCTTAGATATCTCATATCACTGAGTCCTTCCCTGTTCCTCAAACAGTTTATGGACATGTAGTAGTATAGATCTGGTATCCATCTTTTCATGTTGTCTTTGTAACTCAGGAGTCATATAGCCTAACATGTAACATTGAGCAAGAGTGGAGTCATCAATATACTTCATGTAGCAAGCAATCTTAGCCTCGCTTGCCCCTTCCTCGTGTTGAATCTCATATTTTGATTATGAAACCAATTGCTATGTGTTTATGTTTTAATATGTGTTTTGAGTTATGCAGGATGCTTCGATCATGATGAGACAATTAAAGCAGGAAAAATTATGTTGTGCCGGGGGAAAACATGTCAGAAGTTTGGACGTCGAGCCGGAGGAATGGTCGACGTATCGACAGAAGGCTTTGGGCCGTGGATTCAGGCATCGGGCTAAGAAGAGCGAATATTGCGTCAAGGATATCAGAGTTGTGGAGTCAACTGGCCGATTGGGCAATAGGCCACAAGAGAGGATGATGTGCCAAAGAATCGAACGAAGCATCGAGGGACCAATGACATGCCCGACAACTTGATTAATGCTTAATATTAATTGTCTAGATTGAAGTATGTTTTACATGTGCAGGATTAACTATGATAGCAAAGCATGCAGCAAAATAAAGTCCCGGAGTCAAGATCGAGATCACGTTGGGAGTTCGAGAGTTCGTCGGAAGTTCTATTGGAACCAGCCGAGAAGTCACGGAGCTTGCCAGAGAAGCTCATCGGAACTCACCAAGAAGATCGTTATGAAGTCCAAGAGCTTGTCGGAAGTCCGCCGGAACATTGTCGAAAGATCACCGGAAGCTCGTTGGAAGAATAGACATAGGGACTTGTTTAGCTTAGCAAATGTCTTTGGATTTCGTAGTTAGCACATAATTAGGCTTGGATTTCGGCCAACCCAATTAGGGGCTAGTAAGGCCCATGTAAAGACTATGTTGGGCCCAATAAGAGGCTCAAACAGTGCCCCAAGGAGTCTCAACATCGTGGCATAGTCTTCGAGATTGTGTCAAGCAGTGGTACCGTCAGTCTGGGCAATTGTACCGTCCCTGGCAGGGTGCTAGGCAGTGGTACCGCCAGTTTGGATGGTGGTACCACCCAGCACAGCCCCCCAGGCAGTGGTACCACTAGACCTGTGCGGTGGTACCGCCTAGGGCAGTATTAGTGTAAGACTAACACTAGGCGATGGTACCGCCAGTGCTTGGGGAACCTAGAATGGGAAAGTTTTAGGCTCTAAGTTTGAATCAACTTGAAGCCTATAAATACCCCTCTCATCCCTGGTTAAAGCACACAAGCATAGAGAGTTTAAGAGTAAAGAATCGTTGTAGAAATCTCTTGTGAGAATCCTCCTCTAGTTGAAGTGTTAGAATTCTATTTAGAGAGGAGAGTGAGTGCTTGTAAGGGTTATCTCCTAAACCCATGAAAAGGAGAAGAGGGGTGTAAAAGGTGATTGGCCTTTGCCTACTGAAGGAAGGCCTCTAGTGGACGCCAGTGACCTCGTCGGAGGAGGAAGCCGAAAGTGAATGTAGGTCACGTTGACCGAACCACTCTAAAACTGTCGTGTTCTCTAGTTTGCATTTTATTCTTGCTATTACCTTACTGTAAACCTCTTTAAGTGCTTACTGCCTTTAATTAATTTATGAACGTGCTTCACGTTAAGATATTTTCGAGTTCGATTTTCAACGTAAATGATTTTTATCGTATGAAAGTTTTAAACCGACATAATTTTTACCGTTGTACTAATTCACCCCCTTCTTAGTGCCGACCCCATTCTTGACAATTGGTATCAGAGCATCTTGATTTCTCACTTGGTTTAACACCCAAGAGAAATGGCTTTTTTCGACTTTCAAGAGGGTCACTCTCTCATTCGTCATCTCTTTTTCAATGGGACGGATTACACTTATTGGAAAACTTGACTGAGAGATTTCTTGATTTCATTGAATCTCGATATATGACATATAGTCGAATCTGGTTTTCAAATATCTTCTCTTCCAGTGAACCATTGGAATGATTTGGAGAAGAAGACATTTTCTCTAAATGCAAAGGCTATGAATGCCTTGTTTTACGCCTTAGATAAAAATGAGTTTAATCATGTTTCTACTTGCGAAATGGCTTTCGATATTTGGCGCACTCTTAAAATCACACATGAAAGAACTAGCAAAGTTAAAGATTCAAAAATTAATTTTTTAATGTATGATTTTGAGCTTTTTCGAATGAAGCCGAGCGAAACCATTATGAACATATACACCCGTTTTACGGATGTCGTCAATGGTTTAAATGCTCTTGGCAAATGTTTTTCGGATTTTAAACTTGTAAACAAGATTTTGCGTTCTCTTAATAAGAGTTGGGATTCAAAAATAATGACTATTCAAGAATCGAAAAACTTGAACCAATTTCCAATCGAAGAACTAATAGGGTCCTTGATGACCTATGAAATGACGTGCAATACACGTAAAGAACTTGAGAACTACCTTCCAAAGAACATGAAGGATTTTAAACTTAGAACATTTGAAAACCACTCGAGCATAAGCTCAAGTGATGGTGAACATGAACTACTCACTAAGAAATTTAAAAAGTTCATGAAATAAAAATTAAAGAACAAGAACAAAAAGAACGTAACTACTTGCTTTGAATGCAAGAAGAACACAAAGTGGGATGAATCGAGCTCCTCCGAAAATGAGGAGAAAATCAACAAAGGCGAGGTGGCAAACTATGCCTTAACGACTTTCGACGTTGAGGTAATCAAAACGCCTTTAGTTTATTTTGAATTTACAAGATATATTTCATGAGTTATTTTTAATTTAGTTTAGAATTAATTTTCTTGAAAAGTGTATGTTTAATAATGAAAATAAAATATAGGAATCATGCTTATCATTTTAGTAATTTTGAAAATAATCATAAAAATTATATGTTTATGATAAAAAAATGGTTTTGATTGAAAATATGAAATCATGCTTGATGATTTAATGATGCATAATGATGTTTTGATACCATGATTGATGATTTTATTCTATGCATGAGATTTTCAAAATTATGCATGATGATTCTTGCAATTTATAGATTATCGATTTTTATCATGATGAAATGTTACGTTTTCGGTTTTAAAAAAGATTGATGGTTTTCATACAAAAACTTGAGCATATTAATTTGAAATCATGTTTAATGGCTTTATATTTTGAAATTATGAATGATGATTACTGGGCGATTTATGCCTTATTGAACTTTGTCGTAATAAATCTTACACTTTTGGTTTTAAACATTATACATGTTTTTATTTGACATAAAAGAAAAGAACTATGAAATAAATCACATGAATTGAAACAACTATAAAGAGGAAAGGTTTCACCTTGAAAATTTTATTTTTTCAACTTTATTGATTTTTCCAAAAAGGGAGATTAATTAATCTATATGTATCACTTTTGTGAATCTCTTGAAAGTAATTTTGATGATTTGAATTTAATGGGTTTTATCGAAATCATGATATTGATTTCTCATGATTTATAACTTAAAATCATTTATGAATCAAGATCTCATAATATGTATTATTGTATCTTCTTATTGAAATTTATCGAAATGAATCATGATTTTTTTCGGAATTATAACTTTTATGATTCATAATAAATTGAGAGATATTATACATGAATCGAGATCATTTACATGACATCTTTTTGCTATAGGAATGTCTTTATCTATATCATTATCTTGATTTCTCGATATTTGATACATGATATTTTTTTATGAATCAAGATTTTTCATAACTCTTCTTAGTATTCACTAAAAAGGATGTATTCAAATCAACCATGATATGCTACTTGACATCTTGATAATTTATGACTTCAATGTTATTATGTAAAATTCATTGTATTCATGAAATGTTTATCTAATCACCAAGTTCTTCTTGATATTCTCCATAATGCATGCAATATTATGATCTTGACATTCATGGCTTGATTTTTCATCTTTGTTATTTACCTTTATCATAATTTAAAAATTATTATAAAGAAAAAAAATTTCTAAATTATTTTCTTTTCTTCTTTCTTCTTTTTGACAATGATAAAAGGGAAGATAAAGAATCCTAGATCGCACAATTCAAAAGAAAAGAAAGAACTTGCTTCTTGAACATCTCAAATTGTTAGCTTCCACGTTGTAAACGAGCCTTAATTGGTGGGCAATCAGGCGAGATCAATTGGGCAGCCTAGAATTGGGAATCGAAATCGGAGCAACCAAATTGGGTCCAATCAATTGGTCAAAGTTAGAATTTGACCAAATATGTCAAAAATTAACGTTTGACAAATAAAGTCCAAATTATGTTTCAGGGTCAAAATCAGTCAAAATCGCCTACGCCCAATTACGAGCCGCGATTCCTCACTGCGGCCAGCGACTTGGCCGCAGCATCTCCGCCGCGCACGGCCTCCTCACCGCGGTCGACGGCCTCGCCCCAGCGCAAACGACGTTGTACCGCCGTCGCGCGTCACCGCCCGTTGCCACCAGATAAAAAATCACCACGGGCACATCAGCCCTAGCCGTCGCCACCTACGATGCTGCTCCGCGACACCTCCATCGCCGAGACCCACCGCCGTTAGCCAAGTGACCTTTGGCAACGCCATCAACCCCGGCCACGGGCAAGTGCGCGGCCGAGTTCCACCGCCTCGACTCACTGTCCGCAACGATCCTTCCTGCCGCGCCGAGCGATCGGCGACATCCCTCTCCTGGCTTGATTCCTGTGCGGCTGCCGCTCATATGCAGAGCCGCCACCCACGGCAGAACGCCGCCACCAATAGGGTCGCCGCCCCCGTCTGTGCCGCCATCGCCCACAACAAGGCCGCACCCACAACCGGCGGCACCCCTTCTGACGCTCTTCCGTTCCGACTCCGCCGTCCGTGGATTCCACTCGCGTACACGCGGCTATCCTGGATCGCCCACAAACAAGTGAGCAGGACGGAGTAGAATCGGGCATAATTTGAGTCAGAAAAGTCTTGAACATTGGATACGAAGATTGATTAGCCGATGATTAGGGATAGTAACAATAATTCAATGCAATTAGAATTAATATAATTTATTTATGACGTAACATAGTTAGATTTGTGATACTAATTGTTAGAGTCATCTATTATTCGAAAAAAAATAGTATGATTGAAATTTAAATTATTATGAATTTAAAATAATATATGTATTTTTATTATATTATTAATCGAATATGTCAAAAAATCTATAGAAAAAAATTTATTCTCTATAAAACCCTTATGACTAATGATATTAAAAATTAATCGTTGGTGGAACAAATACTTATCACATTGCTCTTGCTACTAAGAAAGAAATTAAAAAAGCTCTTAGGATATCGACTTTAAGAATGTGTGGTTGGAAATTCATTCTAAAACATAAAATATTTAATTAGTTAAATAGATAGTTTATTTTTATAATGGTTAATGATTATTAGGGGAAAATTAACAAAGGTTAATATATATTTTTTGGAACGAGCGGTTTTGTGGAAAAGGTTAATATAATTCTTTATAGAAATTGCTGACTTGTAATCGAGATGAGGTTTATCCTTCGACCAAGTTTGCATCCACACCTATCTTCTTTTCCACTAAAGAAAAAGGAAAGTATTCTGAGGTCCGTTGGTGGAGTTAGTCAAATGTACGTGTGTTTTTTCCTACGAAGAAGAAGACAATGAATTATGCAATAGTTTCTTAAAATAATAATAATAATAAATTTTTTTTTTATTACATCAAATGATATAAATGGTGCTCCCATATTCAAAAAGTGTATCATTTCAGATTTCCAAGGTATTGACGGTACCACCACCATTATTGGGCGGTACCATCGCTTGACACTTGATACTGGGTGGTACTACCGTTCAGTCTGGACGGTACCATCACTTGACAGAGCTTAGAGACCGAGCTCGACGGTAACACTGCGTGACATGGGCGATACCATCGTTGGCAACATTAACTGCCAATGGTACCATTGCCTAGTCTGGGTGGTACCACCGCCCAAACCACCTGGGGTGCTACTTTCCAAGTGGTGCCACCGCCGGCTAGGAATTCAATATCCTGGTTAGGCCTTGACTCCGGTCCAAACCAACCCAACTCCGAGCCCAGTTAGCCCCTAACAGAGTTGATGGGATTACCTCCCAAATCAACTCTAATTATCGTTCTAACTACGATTAAGGCAAGCATGGTCTGGAATGTCGATTTTTCACTCAGCGATCTTCCTATTAGGATTAAGAGCAGCACTAAGAGGGGGGTGAATTAGTGCAGCGAAAAACTTTCGCGATTTCAGAAAATTGTTCGTTTCATTTAAAACCGATTCCGACGATAATGGTTTCGATTCAATCAATTTCGGAGAAAAGCTGAACTTGAAAGCTTTTGTAAAAGTGCAAGAGAAGATTAAGAAGGTTTGCAGTAAAGTAAATTGCATAAATGAAAAGCAAATCGGAATTTAGAGTGGTTCGGTCAAGATGACCTACATCCACTTTCGGATTCCTCCTCCAACGAGGTCACCAGCATCTACTAAAGGACTTCCTTTAATATGTGAAGACTGAACACCTCTTTATAGTACTTTTTCCTTTTCCTGGGTTTAGGAGATAACCCTTACAAGTCTCACTCCTCTTTCTTGGATGGTTACAAGGCTAAGAGATGAAGGAGGAGAAATCTAACTTTTACAATATTTTTATGACTCAAGAATTTAAGATTAAGCCAATACTTTCGTGCCCTTTCATGCAGAAAAGGGTAAAATTTTTACAGGTCCTAATAGCTTCAAAATTGGAGCCAAAAAGTGTTACATCCTCGAAATCCAGGGTACTAGCGGTACCACCGCCATTACTGGGCAGTACTTCCACCATTGATCCGACACTGGGCAGTACTACCATCGAACATGGGTAGTACCACCATTGGCAGCACTGCTGCCAGTGGTACTACCGCCCAGAAATCCAGGGGCACGACCTTCCAAGCGGTGCCATCGTCGGCCATGTTTTCAGGGGCTAAATTGGGTGCTCAATTCAGCACAATTCAGCCCTGTTAAGGGCCTAGTTGGCCCCTAATTAAGTTAGTGGGATTACCTTCCAATCCTAACTTAATTTACGCTCTAACTGTGATAATTAAGATATAATTACAGTGTTGCTTGTTTCGGTGCGTTAATTGCTCTTCCGGCGAGCTTCCGGCGTACTTCTGGCGAACATCCGATAAACTCTCGGCAATGTTCCGGCAGACTCTCAGCAAACTCTTGGACTCCCAATGAGATATTGATCTTGATTCTGGCACAACACCTGCTTTGTGTCTTACTGCTATCATAGTTAATCCTGCACACTTTTCTCAATATATAGATTAGATCAAATAAATTACAATTGAGTTCATCATCAAACTCTCGAACTTCTGTCAAACTCTGTCAAACTCTCGAACTTAGATCAAATAAACGAATGTCCGGACTTCTGTCAAACTCTCGAACTCTCAATGAGATATTGATCTTGATTCTGGCACAACACCTGCTTTATGTCTTACTGCTATCATAGTTAATCCTGCACACTTTTCTCAATATATAGATTAGATCAAATAAATCACAATTGAGTTCATCATCAAAATATGAGATTTAACACTACCGATGAACTTTTCGGCGAGTCTTCCAGCGAACTCCCGACCAACTCTCGGTTAGTCTTCCGACATGCTTCCGGTGATCTCTCGATGAGCTTTTGGTGAGTCTTCCAACTTGCTTCTAGTGATTTCATGATGAACTCTTGGTGAGCTCCTTGTATATCATCCGAGTCTTCGACTCCGGCCCATCATATGCTTTACGCTTTATTGCTATCATAGTTAATCCTACACACTTATCTCAACACATGGATTAGATCAAATAATTTACCAATTGATTTCATCATCAAAATCCGAGATTCAACAATCTCCCCCTTTTTTATGATGATAACCAATTGGTGATAGAGTTAATCTTAACTCCCCCTATCTATATGCCATAATTGAGAAAAGACACTCTTGAATTCAATGCCTTAGAATTTAAGCATCAAATTGATAATTTAGACTTATTATCATCATGCACATCATGATTTACCAAATCTAAAGATGATATCACGTATTTGTCGATAGAAATGATGTCAAGACATGACATCCATTTTCAAGTAAAAATCACAGAAATTTTTAGCATCAAAGTAAGCATGATATTGACAGAAATTTTCAGCATCAAGGTAAGCATGATTTCATACTCATCATTTAAATAGATAACAAGGAAATCAAAGCACGGAATTGTATTCATCAAATTAAATAGCATTTTAAGCTTATAATATCAAGGTAAATAACATAGGATTACAACATCAAAGTAAGCATAATAAAAGAAGAGGATTTCATCCATTTCTCCCCTTTTGTTATCAGCAAAAAGTCACAATTAATTATTCAAAGTGGTGGCTAATCAAAATGTCTAAATAGGGTATTTGAGTTGTTGATGAATCTGCTGCAGCTCAATAAATGGCTAGTCCATATACAATTTCTAAATGTACATCTCATCCGTCGAAGTATATTTCTATTTATGATACTAAATCTATCTAGTTTTATAATTTCTTCTTCGGGTGGAATAGCAATATCATAGGCATGAAATAATCTTGTGATTAAGCCACCATTTGGAAGCATCATGTCTCTTTTTGATATTTCAATCATGTTTTGTTAGATTAGGTAACCAAAACAATTATTATGTCCCTTCATAATCCAATACATGATACCCAATTTCATTTGGCTTACTTCATCATGATAATATTATTTTGCGAGAATGATACTTATCAGGATGTGATGAAGTATTTTAGTGCTTAAGGGTAGTAAATGTTCGTAGCTTTTTGGAAGAATAGTTAAGTTAGGATTACCAAAAAATTGTTCCTAAGGCATCAATGGAAGTAGTCCCAACTGTTTCTTCATCCCATTATCCTCTAAAATAATACCCTCTTTTTTTTACCGAAATTCCTATGATGTTACAAATTGAACTCTTCGTAATGGGTATATGATGTCCTAATAGATAGATAGATACCCTTTGTTCTTCATCTATATGTAAATTATTGTAAAAAAGCCTAACAAGTCTAGGTAGATAGGTTCACTCATTTGAAGAATTGGGAGAATGTCTAGATTAGCAAACCATTGAATAGGTTTCAAATCACTTAATCAATCTAAATCATCATATTTACCCTTATGAACATGTCTAGACTCTATGAATGAAAATTTTAGGGCATGTTGATGAGAATCGAAAAGTAGAGAGTCATAATTTTTATTTAATCTCTTCTTCCCTTTGTCCCTAGAGGATTTTCTAGAACCCATTGAGACTACAATAATGAAGGCAAATAAGGAGCAATAATAAGTAATACAAAGGAGAATCAATTTGGTGTAGAGATTACCTTAGTAGTTCGCCTTTCTAGTGATCTTTAAAAGAATGTCGGAGATTGATCCTTGATCTAGTAGGAAGTGGGGATTTTTGAGTTGCTAAAGGGAGAGCAATGAGTTTGCAGCTATTTGGAGGAGTACTAAATGAGTTGGGATCAATTCTACTATCGGTCCTAGCTTGTGTTTATAAGGGGGCATGTTGCGGGCGATGACACCACTAGCTAGGTGGTGATACCACTTGCCACTCGTGACAGTTGGCGGTGCTACCGCCAGTTGGGCAATGCCACCGCCTACAGGTTGTGAGCACTGCTCACATAGTTATGTGGGGGGAGGGGGGTGACACCAATTTGCATGAACCCACACAACCTTATCATGTACGATTTTTATTGTTATGAACCACACAACCTTATCATGTAAAATTCGAATCATAAGAAAAGAAAATTCATATTGAAGATTATGCGTTCATGATTCTGTTAGGATCAGAGCGGCACTAAGAGGGGGGGGTGAATTAGTGCAGCGGATTAAAACATCGATTTCGATAAATCTTTTGATACGATAATAATTGAACTTGAAAAGCTTAACTTGAACACGTGTTCGTAAAGATATGCATCAAAGGTAATGAGAAAATAAAGCACGTAAGAAGGTTTGCAGTAATGTAAATAGCAATAATGAAATGCAAACAAGAGATCACGCCGATTTTAAAGTGGTTCGGTCAAATGACCTACATCCACTTGCGAGGCCCTCTTCGATGAGGCTCCCACCTTCCTCTAGCAAATCTCTTGAAGGGGAAGGGCAAATACCCCTCTTACAAATTTTTACAAGCGGTTCACACTCTTACAAATTTTCAGTAAGAAAGGAGGTGAACACTCTAGCAAATTGAAAACAAGACTTGCTAAGACTTTTTTATGACCTTTCTCTCAATCAATTGCTTCTCAAAAAGTTTTAATCTCAGCTGAGATTTGAGGGATATTTATAGGCCTCAAGAGGATTCAAATTTGGGCTCCAAAATTTGAATTCTCTTTGGTTCCCGATGTTGGCGGTGCCACCGCCTGTTAGTGTCTGACACTAATAGTGGACTGGCGGTGCCACCACCCAGCTCTCAGGTGTTGGGCAATGCCACCGCCCAGTCCAGGTGGTGCCACTGCCTGGCTCTCGAGTGCTGGGCGGTGCCACCGCCAGACCCTTCGGTTAACTGGTTGGGCTTTAAATTTAGCCCAAACCAAGTCTAATTTTGGGCCCAATTGGCCCCTAACCAGGATATAGGATTATCTCTTAATCCTAATCCTAATTACATGTGAACTACATAACTAAAAACATCCTAAGCAAGTTTTCAACCGCGAACGTCGAGTCTTGTTCCGGCGAGCTTTTCAACGAACTTCTTCCGACGGACTCCCAACAAGCTCCCGATCTTGTGACGACTTCAATGAGTAGCCGAGCCTTCTCGGTGATCTCCGTGAACCTCCGACGATCTCTTCGGCGAACTTCCGAAAATTCCGACAGGTTCCCGATTTCTTCTCGGTTGGTTCCGACAGCATCTCTGACGATTCTTCGGTCTCTTAAACGTCCATCGTGTTAGGATCGGAGCGGCACTAAGAGGGGGGTGAATTAGTGCAGCGGATTAAAACATCGGTTTTGACAAATCTTTCATACGATAAAAATTAAACATGGAAGTGCTTAACTTGAAAGCGTATTCGTAAAGTTATGCAGCAAAGGTAATGAGGAAATAAAGCAAGTAAGAAAGTTTACAGTAATGTAAATAGCAGTAATGAAATGCAAACCAAAGATTACGCCGATTTTAAAGTGGTTCGGTCAAATGACCTACATCCGCTTGCGTGGCCCCTCTTCGATGAGGCTCCCACCTTCTACTAGCAAATCTCTTGAAGGGGAAGGGTAAATACCCCTCTTACAACTTTTTACAAGTGGTTCACTCTCTTACAGATTTTCAGCAAGAAAGAAGGAGGTGAACACTAGCAAATTGAAAACAAGACTAGCTAAGACTTTTCTAAGACCTTTCTCTCAATCAATTGCTTTTCAAAAAGTTATTATCTCAGCTGAGATTTGAGGGAGATTTATAGGCCTCAAGAGGATTCAAGTTTGGGCTCCAAAATTTGAATTCTCTTTGGTTCCCGATGCTGGCGGTGCCACCGCCTGTCAGTTGCGGTGCCACCGCCTGTCAGTGTCTGACACTGACAGTGGACTGGTAGTGCCACCGCCGAGCCAAGCGGTGCCACCGCCCAGCTCTCGGGTGCTAGGCGGTGCCACCGCCCTGCTCTCGAGTGTTGGGCGGTGCAACCGCCCAATCTGGCGGTGCCACCGCCAGACCCTTCGGTTCACTGGTTGGGCTTTAAATTTAGCCCAAACCAAGTCTAATTTTGGGCCCAGTTGGCCCCTAACCAGGATATAAAATTATCTCTTAATCCTAATCCTAATTACATGTGAACTACATAACAAAAAAATATCCTAAGCAAGTTTTCAACCGCAAACGCGGAGTCTTGTTCCGGCGAGCTTTCCGACGAACTTCTTCCGACGGACTCCCAGCAAGCTCCCAATCTTGTGATGACTTTAACGAGTAGCCGAGCCTTCTCGGTGATCTCCGCGAACCTCCAACGATCTCTTCGGCGAACTTCCGAAAATTTCGACAGGTTCCTGATTTCTTCTCGGTTGGTTCCGGCAGCAGCTCCGACGATTCTTCAGACTCTCAAATGTCCATCGAAATTGACTCTGGTATTCTTGCTTTATGTTTTCTGGTTATCATAGTTAATCCTGCATACTTAACTCAATAATATGGATTAGATGAATTAACCCATCAATTGATTTGATCATCAAAATCTAAGATTCAACAATCTCCCCCTTTTTTATGATGACAATCAATTGATGACGGAGTTAAACATAACTCCCCCTATCTATATGCCATATTATGAGAAGATAAAAACACTTGAATTCCATCCCATTGAATTCAAGCATAAACTGATAAATTCTAACCGTAGAACTTATCGTTATTCTCATTAAGCATAAGTAAATACGAAACTTTGATGAAAATCATTTTCAAGTCTAATGATAAGAGACAATTTTTACTACGACAGGAGATAAAAATTTTCAATATGAATTTGATTATATAAATGTAAGGCATGCTTTCAATATGATCAATCAATCTTGCGATATTCTCAAAGATTTTGCAAGGCATATAAGACATTCATATCACACAAGCTTTTGTAATTCATATTAGTCATGTTATCGATGCATATAAGACATTTTCATTAAGTCATGCTTTCAATATGATCAATCAATCTTGCGATATTCTCAAAGATTTTGCAAGGCATATAAGACATTCATATTACACAAGCTTTTGTAATTTATATTTGTCATGTTATCGATGCGCATAAGACATTTTCATTAAGTCATGCTATCAAAATGGTATAAGTCATCACTTAGTCATCACTTCTCCCCCTTTGTCATCAACAAAAAGGGAATGAGACTTGAAGCACATAATTTGTGATTATAACATCAGGAATTCAGCATTGATCATACAAAAATTCATTATTCAAAATTAAGTATGCTAAAATATCTACGTAGAGTTCATCTTAAAGGAAAATTCAGCATTCATCTATTTTATTAAATCTCTTCTTTCTATAAATAACAAAAATTGTAGGTGTACAAAGAAGAGATTGTGATAAAAAAATTTCAAGTAGTAACTCCAATAAGTCAAGGTCATAATTCGAAAACAGACTCATTCAAATTCAAATCGTAAACTTGAAACTCATAATCAAGCCATCAAAATCAATTTCGAGATTCACAAAATGTCATAAAATCATTCTTGATCAGATGGGAGCGGTGTTTGACTCAAGATAGGATAAGGTAATTTAACGTTTCATTTAGAATCGAAAGAGAAGGATCAAATTCACCGAGGAACGGAGAGAGGATAAAAAACTTTACGAAAAATCCATTCAAACAAGTTTATTCTTAGGGACAATTTAACATACCTAGTTCCCTTCTAATGAGTTCAAATTGGTCTTCATTCAAAGCTTGTGTAAATATATCTGCTAATTGATGCTTTGTGTCAATGAATTCTAGAACAACATTATTGTTAAGGACATGATCGCGTATGAAATGATGCCTAACGTCGATGTGCTTAGTTCTAGAGTGTTGAATTGGATTTTTAGTAAGACATATGACACCAGTATTATCACATTTTATGGGAATGTTTTTAAAGTGAATTTCATAGTCTTCTAATGTATTTTTCATCCAAACAACTTGTGCACAACATGCACTTGCAGCAATGTATTCGACTTCCACCGTAGATAGTGCAATTGAATTTTGTTTCTTGGAAGTCCAAGAAACAAGTGCATGTCCTAAAAATTGGTATGTTCCGGATGTACTTTTTCTATCTATCCTGCATTCGCCAAAATCGGCATCTGCATAAGCTATTAAATCGAATTTTTCAGATTTTGGATACCACAATCCTAGATTTGGAGTTCCTTTAAGATACCTAAATATTCTTTTAACACTTTTAAGATGAGATAATTTAGGATTTGATTGAAACCTAGCGCAAAGTCCTACACTAAACATAATATCCGATCTAGTCGCGGTGAGGTAGAGTAGACTACCTATCATTCCCTTATATGTTTTTTGATCGAAATTTTTACTATTTTCATCCATATCTAACTTAGTCGCAGTACTCATAGGGGTGTTTATTGCTTTTGAATTATCTATGTTAAATCATTTTAATAATTCTAATGTATATTTAGATTAGTTAAGAAATATACCATCACTAAGTTGTTTGATTTGTAATCCTAAAAAGAAAGTTAATTCACCCATTAAACTCATTTCAAATTCATGACTCATACATTTGGCAAATGATTCATATAGTGATTCATCCGAAGAGCCAAAAATAATATCGTCAATATAATTTTGCACAATAAGAAAATTATTTTCAAAATATTTAATAAACAATGTAGTATCAACCTTGCCTTTGGTAAAATTATTTAAAATAAGAAAGGAACTAAGCCTTTCATACCAAGCTCTAGGAGCTTGTTTCAATCCATAGAGAGTCTTAGTCAATTTGAATACATGATTAGGAAGAAGAGAATTTTTAAATCCGGGAGGTTGTTTGACACATACTTCTTCAGAAATAAAACCATTCAAGAAAGCACTTTTGACATCTATTTGAAATAGTTTAAAATTATTACTATGCTATCATTTTTCTTTAAATTAGAAATTTCATTAAAAACTACATGAATAGACTCTTCTATTACTAAGGTTCTTTTGTTAAAAACCCGAAAAGCCTTAGAAACGGAAGAGTAACCAAGAAAGATGCCTTCATCGGATTTAGCATCAAATTTTCCTAAGGCATCTCTTTCATTCAAAATAAAGCATTTACAACCGAAACCTTTAAAATAGGAAATATTTGGTTTTTTGTTATTCCATAATTCATAGGGAGTTTTTGATAGGGATGGTCTTATTAGGACCCTATTCATGATGTAGCAGGTCGTATTTACGGCTTCGGCCCAAAAATACTTGGGTAGACTATGTTCATTTAATATCGTTCTTGCCATTTCTTGTAGGTTTCTATTTTTTCTTTCAACTACTCCATTTTGTTGGGGATTCCTCGGAGTGGAGAAGTTGTGATTGTATCCATTAACTTCACAAAAATTTTGAAAGTCACAGTTTTGAAATTCACCACTGTGATCACTCCGAATTGATGAAATCATGAAACCTTTTTCGTTTTGAGTGAGTTTACAAAATTTAGAGAAACACTTGAAATAATCACTTTTGTGAGTTAAGAAATAGGTCCAAGTGTATCTAGTATAGTCATCCACAATTACAAACGCATATTTGCTTCCCCCTAGACTTGTCATGTCAATTGGTCCAAATAAGTCCAAATGAATCAATTGTAATGGTCTAGTGGTGCTAATTTGAGTTTTTGGTTCGAAACTAGTTTTTATTTGTTTACCTAGTTGACATGCATCGTATACTTTGTCCTTAATAAACTTTATATTTGGAATTCCTCGCACTAATTCTCTAGATGAGATCTTAGATATTAGTTTCATGCTTGCATGGCCTAGTCTCCTATGCCAAAGCCAAGCATCATCATTTAAAGTGGAGAAGCACATTTCATTACTTAGTTCATCAAAGTTGATGGTGTAGATATTATTTTGTTTTAATGTAATCATAGTTATGTTATGGTTTGTTTTTTCAATAATACACACATTTGATTCAAATCTAACGATATAACCTTTATCGCATAATTGACTAACACTCAAGAGATTATGTTTCAATCCATCAACTAGAAAGACATCATCAATAGAAAATTTTAATTTGTTACCTATGGTTCCCTTGCCAGTGATTTTGCCTTGGTTGTTGTCTCCGAAGGTGATGTACCCTTCTTCTTTGCTAGTGAGCATAGAGAAATGAGATGGATCTCCAGTCATATTTCTTGAGCATCCACTATCTAGATACCATCTCTTGCTCCTAGCTTGTGATGGTGTATGTTTCTACAAGAAGGGATTATTTTTAGGTACCCATTTTCTTTTGGGTGCCTTAAAAACTGATTTAACTTGTTCATCATATTGCATAGAATTGATCATGGTTCCTTTAGGAACCCAAATTAGTTTGTTCGGACTAATTTTCTTGAATGGAAATTTATAGGTTTTATGTCCATATTTGCAACAAAAGTTGCAATTGCTTTGGTGCCGAACATGTAAGATGGGGCCTTTAATGAAGGTGGTTGGATTTTGGTGAGGACTTCTCACAAATCTGATTCCACTTCTTTTAGGAACGTGACCCTTATTTGTAAGGATCATGTTCAAAGATTTGCTACCAACCTCGAATTTCTTTAAGGTGTCCTTAAGTAGCAAGTTCTCCTTTTGGAGAGATTCTAGATCATGACATTTTATACATGGAGCTAAACTATCATGATATTCAGTTTTTAATTTATCGATATCACAAGTGAGACTATCATGCTCCTTTTTTAGCAATTTATATTTTCTACTAATTGTCTTACATTCATCAAATAACTCATGGAAAGTATTTAATAATTCATGATAAGGTAAATCTGCATCAATTAAATTCGTTACCTCTTCTCCGATGGCCATTAGGGCGTAATGAGCAACTTGCTCGGTGTTGGACTCCTCTTCTTCGGACGCGCTTGAATCATCCCACGTTGCCTTGAGCGTCTTCTTCTTTGATGTTCTCTTTTTGGCTTGAGGACAATCGTTCTTGTAGTGTTCCGATTTTTTACACTCATAGCAAATCACTTGGTCCTTCTTGTGTTCGAACTTATTTTTTATATTATTTTTAAATTTATTCTTTCTTAAATATTTTTTAAATTTTTGAGTCAAAAGTGCAATGTCATTGTCATTGTCCTCATCACTTGATGTTCCTTTCAAGTAGTCTTCTTGTGATGTGAGTGTCATATCCTTCCTGTTCTTTGGAAGGGGGTTCTCGAGCTCGTCATGAGCTTGACATGTCATTTCATAGGTCATTAGAAACCCAATAAGTTCTTCAAGAGGGAATGTTTTAAGGTCTTTGGACTCTTGAATTACCGTAATTTTTGGATCCCAACTTTTAGGGAGGGATCTTAAGATTTTAGTTACTAGTTCAAAGTTAGTAAAATCTTTACCAAGAGCTTTGAGTCCATTGATGACATCCGTGAACTGGGAGTACATGTCTCCGATGGACTCACTTGGTTTCATTCGGAAAAGTTCGTAAGAGTGCACAAGGATGTTGATTTTGGACTCTTTCACTCGGCTAATGCCTTCATGAGTGACCTCAAGAGTTCTCCAAATATCAAAAGCTGAATCACAAATTAAAACACGATTAAATTCATTTTTTTCTAGTGCACAAAACAAGGCATTCATAGCCTTTGCGTTTAAAGCAAAAACCTTCTTCTCCAATTCATTCCATTCGCTCATCAGAAGAGAAGATTTTTGAAATCCGTTTTCAACAATAGTCCAAAGCTCGAAATCCATGGAAATGAGGAAGATCCTCATACGAGTCTTCCAATAAGTATAATCCGACCCATTAAACAAGGGTGGACGTGTGATAGAATGACCCTCATGTATGCCGGAGTAAGCCATCTCTCTTGGGTATCAAACCAAATATGAGAGTGAGCCTAGCTTTGATACCAATTGTTAGGATCGGAGCGGCAATAAGAGGGGGCGGTCAATTAGTGCAGCGGATTAAAACGTCGGTTTTTACAAATCTTTCATACGATAAAAATCGAACTTGGAAGTGCTTAACTTGAAAGCGTATTCGCAAAGTTGTGTAGCAAAGGTAATGAGGAAATAAAGCAAGTAAGAAGGTTTGCAGTAATGTAAATAGCAGTAATGAATTGCAAACCAGAGATTACGCCGATTTTAAAGTGGTTCGGTCAAATGACCTACATTCACTTGTGAGGCCCCTGTTCGATGAGGCTCCCACCTTCCACTAGCAAATCTCTTGAAGGGGAAGGGTAAATATCCCTCTTACAACTTTTTACAAGTGGTTCACTCTCTTACAGATTTTCAACAAGAAAGAAGGAGGTGAACACTAGCAAATTGAAAATAAGACTAGCTAAGACTTTTCTAAGACCTTTCTCTCAATCAATTGCTTCTCAAAAAGTTGTTATCTCAGTTGAGATTTGAGGGGTATTTATAAGCCTCAAGAGGATTCAAATTTGGGCTCCAAAATTTGAATTCTCTTTGGTTCCCGATGCTGGCGGTGCCACCGCCTGTCAGTGTCTGACACTGATAGTGGACTGGCGGTGCCACCGCCCAGCTCTCGGGTGCTGGGCGGTGCAACCGCCCAGTTTGGCGGTGCCACCGCTAGACACTTCGGTTCACTGGTTGGGCTTTAAATTTAGCCCAAACCAAGTCTAATTTTGGGCCCAATTGGCCCCTAACCAGGAAATAGGATTATCTCTTAATCCTAATCCTAATTACATGTGAACTACATAACAAAAAAACATCCTAAGCAAGTTTTCAACCGCAAACGTCGAGTCTTGTTCCAGCGAGCTTTCCGACGAACTTCTTCCGACGGACTCCCAGCAAGCTCCCGATCTTGTGATGACTTTAACGAGTAGCCGAGCCTTCTCGGTGATCTTCGCGAACCTCCGACGATCTCTTCGGTGAACTTCCGAAAATTTCGATAGGTTCCCGATTTCTTCTCGGTTGGTTCCGGCAGCATCTTCGATGATTCTTCGGACTCTCAAACGTCCATCGAACTTGACTCCGGTATTCTTGCTTTATGTTTTCTAGTTATCGTAGTTAATCATGCATACTTAACTCAATAATATGGATTAGATCAATTAACCCATCAATTGATTTTATCATCAAAATCCGAGATTCAACACATCGAACTTGACTCCGGTATTCTTGCTTTATGTTTTTTGGTTATCGTAGTTAATCCTGCATACTTAACTCAATAATATGGATTAGATCAATTAACCCATCAATTGATTTTATCATCAAAATCCGAGATTCAACAATCTCCCCCTTTTTGATGATGACAATCAATTGATGACGGAGTTAAACATAACTCCCCCTATCTATATGCCATATTATGAGAAGATAAAAATACTTGAATTCCATCCCATTGAATTCAAGCATAAACTGATAAGTTCTAATTGTAGAACTTATCGTTATTCCCATTAAGCAATAGTAAATACGAAACTTCGATGAAAATCATTTTCAAGTCAAATGATAAGGGACGATTTTTACTATGATAGGAGATAAAGATTTTCAACATGAATTTCATAATATAGATGTAAGGCATGCTTTCAATATGATTAATCAATCTTGCGATATTCTCAAAGATTTTGCAAGGCATATAAGACATTCATATCACACAAGCTTTTGTAATTCATAGAAGTCATGCTATCAAAATGGTACAAGTCATCACTTTTCTCCCCATTTGTCATCAACAAAAAGGGAACGAGACTTGAAGTACATAATTTGTGATTATAACATTAGGAATTCAGCATTAATCATACAAAAATTCATCATTCAAAATTAAGTATGCTAAAATATTTACGCAGAGTTCATCTTAAAGGAAAATTCAATATTCATCCATTTTATCAAATCTCTTCTTTCTATAAATAACAAAAATTGTAGGTGTACAAGGAAGAGATTGTGATTAAAAAAAATTTCAAGTAGTAACTCCAATAAGTCAAGATTATAATTCGAATACAAACTCATTCAAATTCAAATCGTCAACTTAAAACTCATAATCAAGCCATCAAAATCAATTTCGAGATTCATAAAATATCATAAAATCATTAATCTTGATCAGATGAGAGCGGTGTTTGACTCAAGATAGGATAAAGTAATTTAACGTATCATTTAGAATCGAAAGAGAAGGATCAAATTCACCGACAAACGGAGAGAGAGGATGAAAAACTTTACGGAAAATCCATTCAAACAAGTTTATTCTTAGGGACAATTTAACATAACTAATTCCCTTCTAATGAATTCAAATTGGTCTTCATTCAAAGCTTTTGTAAATATATCTGCTAATTAATGCTTTGTGTCAATGAATTCTAGAACAACATTATTGTTAAGGACATGATCGCGTATGAAATGATGCGTAACGTCGATGTGCTTAGTTCTAGAGTGCTGAATTGGATTTTTGGTGAGACATATGGCACTAGTATTATCATATTTTATGGGAATGCTTTTTAAGTGAATTTCATAGTCTTCTAATGTATTTTTCATCCAAACAACTTGTGCACAGCATGAACTTGCAGCAATGTATTCGGCTTCCGCCGTAGATAGTGCAACTGAATTTTGTTTCTTGGAAGTCCAAGAAACAAGTGCATGTCCTAAAAATTGGCATGTTCCGGATGTACTTTTTCTATCTATCCTGCATCCGCCAAAATTGGCATCTGCATAAGCTATTAAATTGAATTTTTCAGATTTTGGATACCACAATCCTAAATTTGGAGTTCCTTTAAGATACCTAAATATTCTTTTAATACTCTTAAGATGAGATAATTTATGATTAGATTGAAACCTAGCGCAAAGTCCTACACTAAACATAATATCCAATCTAGTCGCGGTGAGGTAGAGTAGACTACCTATCATTCCCTTATATGTTTTTTGATCGAAAATTTAACTATTTTCATCCATATCTAACTTAGTCGAAGTACTCATAGTGGTGTTTATTGCTTATGAATTATCCATGTTAAATCGTTTTAACAATTCTAATGTATATTTAGATTGGTTAAGAAATATACCATCACTAAGTTGTTTGATTTGTAATCCCAAAAAGAAAGTTAATTCACCCATTAAACACTCATATCAAATTCATGACTCATACATTTGGCAAATGATTCACATAGTGATTCATCCGAAGAGCCAAAAATAATATCGTCAACATAAATTTGCACAATAAAAAAATTATTTTCAAAATATTTGATAAACAATGTAGTATCAACCTTGTCTTTGGTAAAATTATTTAAAATAAGAAAGGAACTAAGCTTTTCATACCAAGCTCTAGGAGCTTGTTTCAATCCATAGAGAGCCTTAGTCAATTTGAATACATGATTAAGAAGAAGAGAATTTTTAAATCCGGGAGGTTGTTCGACATATACTTCTTCGGAAATAAAACCATTCAAGAAAACACTTTTGACATCCATTTGAAACAGTTTAAAATTATTACTACTAGCATAGGCAAGGAGCATCCTTATGGCTTCTAATCGAGCCACGGGAGTGAAGGTTTCTTGGTAATCGATACCTTCTTCTTGGTTGAAACCTTTGGCCACTAATCTAGCCTTGTTTCTAACCACGATACCATTTTCGTCCTACTTGTTTCTAAAGACCTATTTAGTACCAATGACTAAATGGTCACTAGGTCTAGGAACAAGCTTCCATACCTTATTCCTCTCAAATTGATTCAATTCCTCTTGCATTGTAATAACCCAAAAATCATCTTTTATGGCCTCATCAATGCATTTAGGTTCGATTTGAGAAAGGAAGACGGCGTTAGCACAAAGATTCTTGAAAGAGGAACGAGTTTGAACCCCTTTTGATGTATCTCCTATAATTAGCTCCTTTGGATGAGCATCTATATACTTCCATTTCTTGGGTAAGGAAATTTTGGAAAAAGATACATCCAAGTTACTATTTTGAGGAGGGGGTTCATTTAAATTCAAATTATCAAAACCAAGATCATCATCAAAATCATTTTTCTTTAAATTAGAAATTTCATTAAAAACTACATGAATAGACTCTTCTATTACTAAGGTTCTTTTGTTAAAAACCCGAAAAGCCTTAGAAACGGAAGAGTAACCAAGAAAGATGCCTTCATCGGATTTAGCATCAAATTTTCCTAAGGCATCCCTTTCATTCAAAATAAAGCATTTACAACCGAAAAATTTAAAATAGGAAATATTTTGTTTTTTGTTATTCCATAATTCATAGGGAGTTTTTGATAGGGATGGTCTTATTAGAACCCTATTCATGATCTAGCAGACCGTATTTACGGCTTCGGCCCAAAAATACTTGGGTAGACTATGTTCATTTAACATCGTTCTTGCCATTTCTTGTAGGTTTCTATTTTTTCTTTCAACTACTCCATTTTGTTGGGGATTCCTCGGAGTGGAGAAGTTGTGATTGTATCCATTAACTTCACAAAAATTTTGAAAGTCATGGTTTTGAAATTCACCACCGTGATCACTCCGAATTGTTGAAATCATGAAACCATTTTCGTTTTGAGTGAGTTTACAAAATTTAGAGAAACACTTGAAACAATCACTTTTGTGAGCTAAGAAATAGGTCCAAGTGTATCTAGTATAGTCATCCACAATTACAAACGCATATTTGCTTCCCTCTAGACTTGTCGTGTCAATTGGTCCAAATAAGTCCAAATGAATCAATTGTAATGGTCTAGTGGTGCTAATTTGAGTTTTTGGTTTGAAACTAGTTTTTATTTGTTTACCTAGTTGACATGCATCACATACTTTGTCCTTAATAAACTTTATATTTGGAATTCCTCGCACTAATTCTCTAGATGAGATCTTCGATATTGGTTTCATGCTTGCATGGCCTAGTCTCCTATGCCAAAGCCAAGCATCATCATTTAAAGCGGAGAAGCACATTTCATTACTTAGTTCATCAAAGTTGATGGTGTAGACATTATTTTGTTTTAATGCAATCATAGTCATGTTATGGTTTGGTTTTTCAATAATACACACATTTGATTCAAATCTAACGATATAACCTTTATCGCATAATTGATGAACTAAGACTTTTCTAAGACCTTTCTCTCAATCAATTGCTTCTCAAAAAGTTGTAATCTCAGTTGAGATTTGAGGGGTATTTATAGGCCTCAAGAGGATTTAAATTTGGGCTCCAAAATTTGAATTTTCTTTGGTTCCCGATGCTGGCGATGCCACCGCCTATCAGTGTTTGACACTGACAGTGGACTGGCGGTGCCACCGCCCAGCTCTCGGGTGCTGGGCGGTGCCACGGCCCAGCCAAGCGGTGCACCGCCTGGCTCTCGGGTGCTGGGCGGTGCAACCGCCCAGTCTGGCGGTGCCACCGCCAGACCCTTCGGTTAACTGGTTGGGCTTTAAATTTAGCCCAAACCAAGTCTAATTTTGGGCCCAGTTGGCCCCTAACCAGGATATAGGATTATCTCTTAATCCTAATCCTAATTACATATGAACTACATAACAAAAAAACATCCTAAGAAAGTTTTCAACTGCGAACGTCGAGTCTTGTTCCGGCGAGCTTTCCGACGAACTTCTTCCGACAGACTCCCAACAAGCTCTCGATCTTGTTATGACTTTAATGAGTAGCCGAGCCTTCTCGGTGATCTCCGTGAACTTCCGACGATCTCTTCGGCAAACTTCCGAAAATTCCGACAGGTTCCCGATTTCTTCTCGGTTGGTTCCGGCAGCATCTTCGATGATTCTTCGGTCTCTTAAACGTCCATCGAACTTGACTCCGGTATTCTTGCTTTATGTTTTCTGGTTATCATAGTTAATCCTGCACACTTAACTCAATAATATGGATTAGATCAATTAACCCATGAATTGATTTTATCATCAAAATCCGAGATTCAATAGATTCATCATATAAAATGCATACTATACTCAAATATTATATTGAACTCATATTGTAAAATGCATACCATAAGTTCATGATTCATCATTTGTATGCAAACATCATAAAAACTCGTATGGAAAAATATATATGGCTCATTGTGCACACTATAAGATCATGATTCAAGTGAGTGATCAAGAAAGTCTTGAAAGTAAAAATTTAATAAATTCATACATTCAGACAGTTTAACATCCCTAATTCCCTTCTAATGAAATCAAATTATTCTTGATTTAAAGGTTTTGTAAAGATATCAACTAATTGATGTTTTGTATCAATAAACTCTAATATTACATCATGATTATTAATAAGATCTCATATGAAGTGATGCCTAATGTCAATGTGTTTAGTTCTAGAGTGTTAAATAGGATTTTTTGCTAAGCATATTGCACTAGTATTATCACACTTTATAAGTATGTTTTTCAGGTCAATTCCATAATCCTTTAAAGTGTTTTTCATCCATATAACTTGAGCACATCATACACCTGCAGCTATGTACTTTTAGCTTCGGTTGTAGATAATGCAACCGAGTTTTGTTTCTTGGACGACCAAGAAACGAGTGTGTGTCCTAAAAATTGACATGTTCCGGATGTGCTTTTTCTATCTAAACTACATCCAGCAAAATCCACATCAGCATAACTAAGCAATTCAAAGTTCTTAGATTTAGGATACCATAATCCTAATTTAGGAGTTTCTTTTAGGTATCTTAATACCCTTTTAACAGCTTTTAAATAAGATTGCTTAGGGTTAGATTGAAATTTAGTACAAAGTCCTACGCTAAACATGATGTCTGGTCTAGTTGTGGTGAGGTCATGCAAACTACCTATCATACCCCTATAAGCTTTTTGATCAAAGCTTTCTCCACTTTCGTCAATGTCTAACTTAGTGGAGGTACTCATAGGAGTGTTGATAGCTTATGAACTATCCATGTTAAATCTTTTTAGCAAATCTAAAGCATATTTTGTTTGATTAAGAAAAATATCATTGCTAAGTTATTTAATTTGCAAGCCTAAAAAGAAGGTTAGTTCCCCCATTAGGCTCATTTCAAATTGTAGACTCATGCTTTTGGCCAATGATTCACATAAGGATTCATTTGTAGAACCAAAAATAATATCATCAATATAAATTTAAACAATAAGAAAATTATTTTCAAAATTTTTAATAAACAATGTAGTATCGACCTTGCCTCTAGAGAAATTATTATGAATTAAAAATGAGCTAAGTGTCTCATACCAAGCCCTTGGGGCTTGTTTCAATCCATAGAGAACTTTAGTCAATTCAAACACATGATTAGGAAAATTATCATTCTCAAATCCGAGAGGTTGTTCAACATAAACTTCTTCGAAGATAAAGTCACTAAGAAAAGTACTTTTAACATCTATTTGAAACAACTTAAAATTATTACTACTAGCATAGGCAAGGAGCATCCTTATAGCTTCTAATCGTGCCATAGTTGCGAAGGTTTCTTTATAATCGATATCTTCTTTTTGGTTGAAACCTTTGGCCACTAATCTAGCCTTGTTTCGAACTATAATACCAAATTCATCTTGCTTGTTTCTAAAGACCCAGTTAGTACCAATAACTAAATGGTCACTTGGTCTAAGAACAAGCTTCCATACTTCATTTCTCTCAAATTGATTCAATTCTTGTTGCATTGCGATGACCCATGAATCATCTTTTATGGCTTTGTCAATGCATTTAGGTTCAATTTGGGAGAGAAAAGCAGCGTTGGCACAAAAATTCTTAAGAGAAGAACGAGTTTGAACCCCTTTCGATGTGTCTCCTATAATTAGCTCCTTAGGATGAGCATCTACATACTTCCATTCCTTCGACAAAGAAGGTTCGGAAGAAGATACATCCAAGTTGCTAGATGGAGAAAGGGATTCATATAAATTCAAAGTATCAAATTTAAGATCATCATCAAAATTATTTTTCTATACTTCAAAAATTTTATTAAAAACAACATGAATAGATTCTTCTATAACTAAAGTTTTTTTATTGAAGATTCGAAAAGCCTTTGAAATTGAAGAATAACTAAGAAAAATTCCCTCATCGGATTTTGCATTAAACTTTCCTAAGGTATCTTTTTCATTCAAAATAAAACATTTACATCCGAAAACTTTGAAGTATAAAACGTTGGGCTTTTTATTGTTCTATAACTCATAAGGAGTTTTGAAAAGTAATGGTCTTACTAGAACTCTATTCATAACATTGCATGTCGCATTTACGACTTCGGCCCAAAAATATTTGGGTAGGCTATGTTCGTTTAACATGGTTCTAGCCATTTATTATAAGTTTCTATTCTTTCTTTCTACTACTTTATTTTGTTGAGGATTTCTTGGAGTAGAAAAGTTGTGGTTGTATCCATTAGATTCATAAAATTCTTGAAAATCACGGTTTTAAAATTCACCACCGTGATCCCTTTAAATTGATGAAATCATAAAACCCTTTTCACTTTGAACAAGTTTACAAAACTTGGAGAAATACCTAAAGCAATCATTTTTGTATGCTAAGAAGTAAGTCCAAGTATATCTACTATAATCGTCAATAATAACAAAGGCATATTTGCTACCTCTTAGGCTTGATATAGCAATTGGTCCAAACAAGTCCATATGGATCAATTGCAATAGTCTAGAGGTGCTTATTTGATTCTTTGGTTTGAAACTACCTTTTATTTGTTTTCCTAGTTGACATGCATCACACACATTGTCTTTAACGAACGTAATATGAGGAATTCCTCTCATAAGTTCATTAGATGAGATTTGAGAGATTAGTTTCATGCTAGCATGACATAATCTCCTATGCCAAAGCCAAGTATCATCATTCAAGATCGAAAAATATATTTCATTGCAAAGATCATTAACGTCAATAGTGTATACATTATTTTGTTTTAGTGTAATCATAGATGTGTTTTTGTATGGTTTTTCAATAATGCAAGCATTAGATTCAAATTTAACAATATATCCTTTATCACACAATTGACTAATGCTCAAGAGGTTATACTTTAAGCCATCAACCAACAACATATCTTCAATAAAAATATTGGATTTATTACCTATGGTTCCTTTGTCAATGATTTTATCCTTGTTGTTGTCTCCGAAGGTGACATATCCTTCATCTAGGCTAGTGAGCTTAGAGAATTGAGATGGATCTCCGGTCATATGCCTTGAGCATCCACTATCAAGGTACCATCTCTTACTCCTAGCTTATGATGGTACATTTTTCTATAAAAAAAAGATGATTTTTAGGTACCCATTTGACCTTGGATGCCTCAAAAAAATCGATTTACATATCGTATCATATTGCATTGAGTCATTTGAGGTTCTTTTAGGAACCCAAATCAATCTATATAGACTACATCTTTTAAGTAGACATTTATAGGCAATATGTCCGAGTTTGTAACAAAAGTTGCATTTGATGTCAGGTAAAATATGCAAGGTTAGGCCTTTAACAAAGGTGGTTGGATTTTGGTGAGAGCTACTCACAAATCCAATTCTACTTTTTCTATAAACGTGATCCTTATTGGCAAGGATCATATTCAAATATTTGCTACCAACCTCAAATTTTTCTAAGGTTTCATTGAATAGTAAGTTTTCCTTTTTAAGTATTTGTAGTTCATCACATTTCGTACAAGGAGTTAAACTACTATTATACTCAACCTTTAATTTATCCAAATCACTAACAAGAGAAGCATGCTCCTTTTTTAACAATTTATATTTTTTACTAATTAATTTGCATTCATCAAATAAGTCATGAAAATAACTTAATAATTAATCAAAAGATAAATTTGCATCAAATGAACTTGTTACCTCATCTTCAATGGTCATTAGTGTATAGTGAGCAACTTGCTCGGTGATGGTAGGCTCCTCTTCTTCGGATGCACTTGAGTCGTCTCATGTTACTTTAAGAGCCTTCTTCTTTGATTACCTCTTCTTGGCTAGAGGATATTTGCTCTTGTAATGTCCCGGTTTTTTGCATTCGTAGCATATTACTTAATCTTTTTTGGGTTCAAATTTATTTTTAGTATCATTTTTAAATTTATTTATTTTTATGAATTTTTTGAATTTCCTTGTTAAGAGTGCCAAGTCTTCATCAAGGTCCTCATCACTTGAGTTTTCTTTCAAGTGATCATCTTAGGTTTTTAGTACCATATTCTTCCTATTCTTTGGAAGGGTGTCCTCAAGCTCTTCATGAGCTTTACAAGTCATCTCATAGGTCATTAGTGACCCAATTAGTTCTTTAAGAGGAAAATTATTTAGGTCTTTGGTCTCTTGATTGGCCATGACGTTAGGGTCCCAACTCTTTGGAAGGGATCTTAAAATTTTATTAACAAGTTTAAAATTTGATAAACCTTTACCAAGTCCTTTTAGACTATTGACAACATCCATAAATCGGGTGTACATGTCTCCAATGGTCTCACTCAGTTTCATTCGAAACAACTCATAAATATGCACTAAAAGATTAATTTTTGACTCCTTCACTCTACTAGTGCCTTCATGAGTCACTTAGAGTGTGTGCTAAATATCAAAAGTACTTTCACAAATAGATACACGATTAAATTTGTTTTTGTCTAAGACACAAAACAAAGCAGTTTCATAGCCTTTGCATTTAAAGCAAAAGTCTTCTTCTCCAACTCATTCTAATCGTTCATTGGAAGAGAAGACTTTTGAAAGCTATTTTCTATAATATTTCATAATTCAAAATCTATTGAAATTAGGAAGATCCTCATTCTAGTCTTCCAATATGTATAATCCGTCCTATTGAACAAGAGCGGATGTGTAATTGAATGACCCTCTAGGTTACCGGTAAATGTCATCTCTCTTAAGTTTAAAACCAAATGAGAGTGAACCTTGCTCTGATACCACTTGTTATGATCAAGAGCGGCACTAAGAGGGGGTTGAATTAGTGCAGCAAAAAACTTTTTTGATTTTAGAAAATATTTATTTCGATTAAAACTGATTCCGACGAAAATGGTTTCGATTCAATCCGTTTCGGAGAGATTATGAACTTGAAAGCTTTCATAAAAGTGTAAGAGAGGATTAAGGAGATTTGCAGTAATGTAAATTGCACAAATAAAAAGCAAATCAAAATTTAGAGTGGTTCGGTCAATGTGACCTACATTTACTTTCAGATTCCTCCTCCGATGAGGTTTCCGATGTTCACTAAAGGCCTTCCTTCAATAGGCTAAGGCTAACCACCTTTTATAGCTCTTTCTAATTTTGTCGGGTTTAGGAGACAACCCTTACAAGTCTCACTCCTCTTTCTTGAATGGTTACAAGGCTAAGAGATGAAAGAGGAGAACTCTTTTCTTTTACAACACTTTAAGACTCAAGAACTCAAGATTATGCTAATAACTTTCGTGCCCTTTCATGCAGAAAAGGATGGGGTATTTATAGACTCAAATGACTTTAAAAAATGGAGCCAAAAAGTGTCTCATCTCGGATTTTCGAGGTACTAGCGGTACCACCGCCTAACACCTGACACTGGGCGGTACTACCGCTCAGTCTAAGTAGAACCACTACTTAATCGAGCTCAGAGACCGAGCTCTGGCGGTACCACCGCCTGATAAGGGTGGTACCACTAATGGCAGCATTAACTGCTAGTGGTACCATCGCCCAATCTTGTCGGTACCACCCCCCAAACCACCTGGGGTGCTGCTTTCCAAGCGGTGCCACCACCGGCTAGGAATTCAGCATCCTGGTTGGGCCTTGACTCCGGCCCAAACCAGCCCAACTCTGAGCCCAGTTGGCCCCTAATAGAGTTGATGAGATTACCTCCCAGATCAACTCTAATTATCATTCTAACTATGATTAAGACAAGCATGGTTTGGTACGTTGATTTTTCACTCGGCGATCTTCCAGTGAACTTTTCGGTGAGTCTTTCGGCGTGCTTCCAACGATCTCCTGACGAGCTTTCAGTGAGTCTTCCAACATGCTTCCAGTGATCTCACGATGAATTCTCGACGAGCTTCTGGTATATCGTCCGAGTCTTCGACTTCGGCTCATCATCTGCTTTACGCCTTACTGCTATTGTAGTTAATCCTACACACTTATCTCAACATATGGATTAGATCAAACAATTTACTAATTGATTTCATCATCAAAATCCGAGATTCAACATATTTTTTTCCACTAAATTAAAGGAAAATATTCTTAGGTCACTAAGGAGGACCCTTAGTGGAGTTAGTCAAACGTATGCGTGTTTTTCATGACGTAGAATTATTCAATAGTTTCTTAAAATAATAATAATAATAAATTTTTTTCTTACATCAAATGATATAAATGATGCTCACATATTCAAATATCAAACCTATTATTGTAATATTACTCTAATAAACTTAGATGTCTCAAATACTTATCATATTACTCTTGCCACTAAGAAAGAAATAAAAAAAAGCTCTTGAGATATCCACTTTGAAAAGGTGTTGTTGGAAATTCATTCTTGTGGATCATAAAATATTTAATTAGTTAGTTGGGTAGTTTATTTTTATAACGATTAATGACTATTAGGGGGAAAATAACAAGGGTTAATAAATTTTTTTTTGGGAACGTGTAGATTCCTTTATATGTAATGGAAAAGGTTAATATAATTCTTCCTAGAAATTATAGACTTGCATATGAGGTTTATCCTTCAGCCAAGTTTGCATCCACACCTATCTTTCTACTTTTCCACTAAATTAAAAGGAAAGTATTCTTAGATCACTAAGGAGGATCCTTGGTGGAGTTAGTCAAACCTACTTGTGCTTTTCATGACAAAGAAAAAGATGATGAATTATACAATAGTTTCTTAAAATAATAATAATAATAATTTTTTTATTACATCAAATGATATAAATGATGCTCACATATTCAAATATCAAACCTATTATTTATGTAACATTACTCTAATCAACTTAGATGTCTTAAATACTTATCACATTGCTCTTTCTACTAAGAAAGAAATAAAAAAAGCTCTTGGGATAACCACTTTAAAAAGGTGTTGTTCTAAATTTATTCTAAAACTATTATGGATCATAAAATATTTAGTTAGTTAGTTGGGTAGTTTGTTTTTATAACGATTAATGACTATTAGGGGGAAAATAACAAGGGTTAATATTTTTTTTTTGGAATGAGCAGTTTTCTTTATATGTAATGGAAAAGGTTAATATAATTCTTTCTAGAAATTATGGACTTGCAGTCGAGACGAGGTTTATCCTTCGGCCAAGTTTGATTCACATCTATCTTTCTTCTTTTCCACTAAAGAAAAGGAAACGTACATGTGTTTAGTCAAGGGTCACTAAGAAGGACCCTTGGTGGAGTTAATCAAACGTATATGTGTTTTTCATGACGAAGAAGAAGACGATGAATTATGTAATAATTTTTTAAAATAATAATAATAATATTTTTATTACATCAAATGATATAAATAATGCTCATATATTCAAATATCAAACCTATTATTTATGCAATATTACTCTAATCAACTTAGATGTCTCAATAGAAATTAATACCTATTAAAATTATCTTCCAAGAAGGCTACATCGTTAGTTATCCTCCCTTATTTAGCTAGTTGGTATATCCATTGAAAGTTGACAATGTTGACTTACAAATCTTATTGTATACCAATCATTAAGAACTTGGTGTATATATTGAAAGTTGGCTATGTTGATTACAAAGTTGATTAGCCAATCTTACTATCATTGTGTAAATTCCAAAGGTGTCATCGCGCTTGTATGTGATGTGATCGTAGACAAAATTGATCTATTTCATAGAGTCTACGCAAACAATTATGTTTTACTATCCACAATGTTGAGTCTACGCAAGGCTTTCAAAATAACCTTATCCTCAACTTAGGTTTGAGGTTTGCAACTTACAGCCCACATAGGCCATCATAAGAAGTCGACTTTGGCTCATTTTAAGTATGTATCCCCAAACTTACTCGATGAATAAGAACCATCACATAAAATGACAAAGTCATGCATCCTCTCTTGCAATGAAATTCTCTTCTATAAATTTGTCTATTCGTCTTAGGGTTCTAGATATTTTTCAGAAAATCAATAATGATTGACACTAATTTCCTAAATATATACAAGAGATTTGATTTATCATTTTAATTCCAATGATCATACATTTTCCTTTTTATATGTTTTATTTTATATTTCATATAAATATGCTCAAGTTTTTCATATGGAAACCATCCATCTTGTTTAAAATCGAAAAAGTAAATTTTATCACCACAAAGATTGATAAGCCATAAATCATAAGAATCATCATCCATAAATTCAAAATATAAACTCATTAAGCATTATCATTATGCTTTATTAGATCATCAACCATGGTTTCATGGAACATAAGGCATCTTTAATCAAAATTGAAAATCATCAATTTAGATACACATTAATAAATTTTAAAAAAAAATACATAGGATTAATCATTAGATTTAAATCTAACATTTTGTTCCTTTATCATAAAACATACAATTGTCATGATCATTTTTTCAAAAAAGCTAGAAAAAGAAGCATGATATATATTTTTATTTACTAATTAATTTAAAAATAACTCATAAAATGCATTATGTAATTTCAAAAAAAATAAAAGGGTTTTAGTTACCTCGTCATTGAAAATTGTTAAGGCGTAGTTTGTTTGTCACCTTGCCTTTGTTGGTTTATTCTTCATCTTCGGATGAACTTGGTTCGTTCCAAGCCACCTTAAGTGCTCTCTTCTTCTTTGGCAACTTCTTTTTAAGTTTATTTTTATTCCTTAATTTTTGTTTAATGAACATTTTAAATTTTATAGTGAGAAGTTCGAGTTCATCATCACTTGAGCTTTCGCTCGAGTGGTCTTCATTTGTTCTAAGTGTCAAATCCTTCTTGTTCTTTGGAAGGTTGTTCTTATGTTCATCATATGTCTTGCATGTCATTTTATAGGCTATTAATGACCCAATAACTTCTTCAAGTGGGAAATAGTTCAAGTTTTTTTATTCTTGAATAGCCATTACTTTGGAATTTCAATTTTTAGAAAGTGATCATAAAACTTTACTCACAAGTTCAAGATTCGAAAAACTTTTACCAAGAGTTTTTAGACTATTGATGACATTTGTAAAACGGGTGTACATGTCTCCAATACTTGGTTCTATTCGAAATAATTCAAAATCATGCATCAAAAGATTTATCTTAGAATCTTTTACTATACTAGTGCCTTCGTGTGTGGTTTCAAGAGTGTGCCAAATATCGAAAGCTATTTCGCAGGTAGAAACCCAGATGAATTCATTCTTGTCTAAGGTACAAAATAGAGCATTCATAGCTCTAGCATTTAAAGAAAAAGTCTTCTTCTCCAAATCATTCTAATCGTTCATTGGAAGAGAAGACCTTTGAAAACCGCTTTCGATAATATTTCATAAATTCAAATCCAAGGAAAGTAAGAAAACTCTCATTCGAGTTTTCCAATAAGTGTAGTCCATCTCATTAAATATGGGAGGACAAATGAGAGAGTGACCCTCTTGAAAGTTGAAAAAAGTCATTTCTCTTGGGTGTTAAAACAAATGAGAAATATCGTGGCTCTGATATCAACTATTGCGAACGAGTCGGCACTAAGAGGGGGGGAGGGTGAATTAGTGCAATGGATAAAATCATGTTGGTTCAAAAAATTCATTTCGATTAAACCCGTTTCATAAAAATGCTTAAAATGAAAGAATATGAAAGAATATAGCAAGTAAAGAAGTTTACAGTTAAAGTAAATTGCTCAAAAGAAATACAAACTGAGTTTATAGTGGTTCGGTTATCGTGATCTGCATCCACTCCTGATTCCTCTTCCGTCAATGCCATCGACATCCACTAGTAGTCTTCCTTCAATGGTCAAAGACCAACTACCATTTTATACCCTTTTTCTCCTTTTTATAGGTTTAGGAGATAACCTTTTACGAGCACACACTCCTCTCTAAATAGAATTCTAAGTTTAAGCTAGAGGAGGGGATCTCTCAAGTAATTTATATAGTGTTTTCTCACTTTTAAGTTCTCTATGCTTATGTATGTTAACCAGGGATGAGAGAGGTATTTATAGGCCTCAAGTTGATTCAAACTTGGAGCCTAAAAATATCTCATCCTAGGTTTCTCGGGTCTTGGTGGTACCACCGCCTAGAGCACTAACACTGGGCGGTACCACCTCCTAGTTTGGTGGTACCACCACCTGGGAGTCTATGTCTGGGCGGTACCATTGCCTGACATTGACACTGGGCAATACCACCACCTAGTCTGATGGTACCATTGTTGACATAGTCTCGAATATTGTGCCACGACGGTGCCACCTATTGGGTCATTGTTTGAGCCTTTCACTTGGCTCAACACAATCCATACATGAGCCCAACTGGCCCCTAATTGGGCTGGCCCAATTCCCATCCCAATTATGTTCTAACTATGAAATTTAAGACACATACTAAGCTAAACAAGTCTGGCAAATCTAGGTTTCTTCTGGTGAGCTTCTAGCGATCTTTCGGTGAACTTCCGATGATCTCTCGAAAATGTTCCAGCGGACTCCCAGCAAGCTACTGGACTTCATAACGATCTTGGTGAGTTCTGATGAGCTTCTTCGGCAAGCTCCTGGACTTCTCGGTCAATTCTGACAGAACTTCCGATGAATGTTTGGACTTCCGATGAACTCTCGAACTCCCAACGAAGTCTCATTCTTGACTCTAGGACTTCATTTTGCTTTATGTCTTGCTATCGTAGTTAATCTTGCATGCTTAAAACTCACTTTGATTTAGACAATTATTATAAAGCTTAAATCAAGTATTGTCCAGCTTATCATTGGTTTATCGACGCTTCATCTGTTTATTCGGTGCATCATCCTCTCTTACGATCTATTGCCCAATCTGTCAATTGACCTCTGCAACTCCAATTTTCTTGGCGCAATTTTCGCCCTTCTTGGCCCGATGCCCGAACCCATAGCCCGAAGCCTTCTGTCGATACATCGACCGATCCTTTGGCTCGACGTCCAATCTTCTGACATGTTTTTCTCCGGCCCAACATGATTATATTGAATCTTGGATTTTGATGATGAAATCAATTGTTAGTTGTTTGATCTAATCTATATATTGAGAAAAGTGTGCAGGATTAACTACAATAGTAGTAAGACATAAAGCAAGTATTGTGCCGGAATTAAGATCAAGATCTCGTTGGAAGTTCAAGAATTTATCGGAAGTCCGGACGTTTATCGGAAGTTCTGCCAGAACCAATCGAGAAGTCTAGAAACTTACCAAAGAAGCTCGTCAAAACTTGCCAAGAAGATCATCGTAAAGTCCAAGAGCTTACCAGGAGTCCCCTAGAACATTGCCGAGAGTTCATTGGAAGATCGCCGAAAAATCGTGGAAACTCGTCAAAAGAGCGATTGACGTATCGGAACAAGAGTGCTTTAAATATGTCTTAGTTATTGTAGTTAGATAGTAGATTAAGTTAGAATTGGGAGGTAATCCCACTAACTTAATTAGGGGCTAATTGGGCCCTTAATAGGGCTGAATTAGGCTGGATTAAATAGCCCATTTAGCCCTTGAAAATATGGCCAACGATGACACCGCCTCGGAGACCCAGTCTCCCAGGTGGTCTGGGCGGTGAAACCGCTGGCAGTTAATGCTGCCAGTAGTGGTACCACCCCTTTTAGGCAGTGGTACCATCAGAGCTCGATCTCCGAGCTCTATCGGGCGATGGTACCACCCACTATCAGACTGCAGGTGGTAGTATTACCCAATAATGGCGTTGGTACCACCAGTACCTCGAAATCCGGGGATATGACACTTTTTGGCTCCAAGTTTGAAACCAATGGGGTCTATAAAAATTTCACCCTTTTTTGCATGAAAGAACATGAAAGTATTGGCATAATCTTGAGTCTTTGAAGTGTTAAAGAGTTGTAAAAGTACTAGAGTCCTCCTCCTCACTTTCTAAGTATTGAGATCATTCAAGAGAGGTGTGAGACTTGTAAGGGCTGTCTCCTAAGCCCGTGAAAAGGAGAAAGTGCTGTAAAAGGTGGTTGGTCTTCACCTATTGAATGAAGGCCTTTAGTAGACGTCGGTGACCTCAACGGAGGAGGAATCCGAAAGTGGATGTAGGTCACAACGATCGAACCACTCTAAATTCTAGTTTGCTTTTCATTTGTGCAATTTTCATTACTGCAAACCTCCTTAATCTTCTCTTTGCACTTTTACGAAAGCTTTCAAAGTCAATCTCTCTTCGAAATGGATTGAATCAAAACAAATATTTTTCGGAATCGGGTTTAATCGAGAAAGTTTTTCACTACACTAATTCACCCCCCCTCTTAGTGCACTCTTGATTCTAACAATTGGTATCAGAGCTTGGTTCACTCTCATTTAGTTTAAAACCAAAGACAGATGACATTTGCCAGTAACCAAGAGGGTCATTCAATTACACATTCGCCCATATTCAATAGGACGAATTACACATATTGGAAGATTAGAATGAGGATCTTCCTAATTTCAATGGATTTCAAAAGTCTTCTCTTCCAATGAACAATTGGAATGAGTTGAAGAAGAAGACTTTCGCTTTAAACTCTAAGGCTATGAATGCCTTGTTTTGTGCTTTAGATAAAAATGAGTTCAATCGTGTGTTTATTTTTGAAATAGCTTTTGATATTTGGCACACACTTGAAATAACTCATGAAGGCACTAGTAGAGTGAAGGAGTCAAAAATTAATCTTTTAGTGCACACTTATGAGTTGTTTCGGATGAAACCAAGTGAGACCATTGGAGACATATATACCCGATTTACGGATGTTGTCAATGGTTTAAAAGGACTTGGTAAAGGTTTCTTGGATTTTGAACTTGTTAATAAATTTTTAAGATCCCTTCCAAAGAGTTGGGACTCTAAAATCACAACTATTCAAGAGACCAAAGATTTAAATAACTTTCCTCTTGAAGAATTTATCGGGTCACTAATGACCTATGAGATGACTTGTAATGCTCATAAAGAGGTTAAAAACAACCTTCCAAAGAACAGGAAGGATATGACACTAAGAATTCAAGAAGATCACTTGAAAGAAAATTCAAGTGATGAGGACTTTGATGAAGACTTGGCACTCTTGACAAGAAAGTTAAAAAAAATCATAAAAAGGAATAAATTTAAAATTGACAATAAAAATAAATTTGAACCCAAGAAAGATCAAGTAATATTCTACGAATGCAAGAAACCGGGACATTACAAGAGTGAATGTCCCTTAGGAAAGAAGAAACAACCAAAGAAGAAGAAGGCTCTTGTAGCATCATGGGATGACTCAAGTGCATCCGAATAAGAGGAGCCAACCAACACCGAGCAAGTTGCTCACTATGCACTAATGACTATTGGAGATGAGGTAACAAGTTCATTAGACGCAAATTTATATTTCGATAAGCTTTTAAGTGCTTTTCATGAATTATTTGATGAATGAAGAACCTTGAGTAAAAAGTATAACTCTTTGAAAAAGGAACATGCTTCTCTTGTTAGCGATTTTGATAGACTAAAAATTGAGCATGATGATAATTTAGCTCCCTGCACAAAATACCATGAAGTAGAAATACTTAGAAAGGAAAACTTGCTACTCAAAGAAACCTTAAAAAAGTTTGAGGTTGGTAATAAGTCCTTGAACATGATCCTTGCTAACAAGAGTCATGTTCATAAAAAAGGTGGAATCGGATTTACGAGTAGCTCTCATCAAAATCCAACCACCTTTGTTAAAGACCATAATTTACATATTTCACCCCAAAACAAATGTAAATTTTATTACAAATTTGGGCATGTAGCTTATCATTGTCCATTTAAGAAATATAATCTACACAAATTGATTTGGGTTCCTAAAAGAACCATAAAGAACTCCATGCAAAATAATAAGTTAAGCTAATCGATTTTTGAGGCACCCAAGGTCAAATAGGTACCTAAAAATCATCCTTTTTTGTAGAAATGTTTACCATCACAAGCTAGGAGCAAGAGATGGTACCTTGATAGTGGATGCTCAAGGCATATAACCAGAGATCCATCTCAATTCTCTAAGCTCACTAGCATAGACGAAGGATATGTCACCTTTGGAGACAACAACAAGGTGTAAAATCATTGGCAAAGGAACCATAAGTAACAAATTCAATTTCTTTATTAAAGATGTGTTATTGGTTGATGGCTTAAAGCATAATCTCTTAAGCATTAGTAAATTGTATGATAAAGGATGCATCATTAGATTTGAATCCAATGCTTACATTATTAAAAAACCATGCAAAAACACATCTATGATTGTCCTAAAATAAAATAATGTATACACTATCGACATTGATGATCTTTGTAATAAAATATATTTTTCGATTTTGAATGATGACACTTGGCTTTAGCATAGGAGATTGGTCATGCTAGCATGAAACTACTCTCTCAAATCTCATCTGAAGAACTTGTAAGAGGAATTCCTCATATAAAGTTCGTTAAAGACAATGTGTGTGATGCATGTCAACTAGGAAAATAAATAAAAAATAGTTTCAAACCAAAGAATCAAATAACCACCTATAGACCATTGCAATTGATCCATATGGACTTGTTTGGACCAATTGCTACATCAAGCCTAAGAGGTAGCAAATACGCCTTTGTCATCGTGGATGATTATAGTAGATACACTTGGACTTACTTCTTAGCACACAAAAGTGACTGCCTTAGGCATTTTTCTAAGTTTTGTAAACTTATTCAAAATGAAAAGGGTTTTATGATTTCATCAATTCGAAGTGATCATAGTGGTGATTTTCAAAACTATGATTTCTAAGAATTTTATGAATCTAATGGATATAATCATAATTTTGCTACTCCAAGAAATCATCAACAACATGGAGTAGTAGAAAGAAAAAAATAGAAACTTGTAAGAAATAGCTGAAACTATGTTAAACGAACATAGCCTACCCAAATATTTTTGGGCCGAAGCCGTAAATATAGTATGCTATGTCATAAATAGAGTTCTAGTAAGACCATTGCTTTCAAAAACTCATTATGAGTTATGGAACAACAAAAAACCTAATGTTTCATATTTTAAAGTCTTCGGATGCAAATGTTTTATTTTGAATGAAAAAGATACCTTAGGAAAGTTTGATGTAAAATCCGATGAAGGAATTTTTCTTAGCTATTCTTCTATTTCTAATGCCTTTCGTATTTTTAACAAAAGAACATTGGTTATAGAAGAGTCCATTCATGTTGTTTTTAATGAAGTTTTCGAAGTTAAGAAAAATGATCATAATGATGATGTTAATTTTGATGCTTTAAATTTAAATGAAACCCTTTCTTCATCTAGCAACTTGGATGCATCTTCTCCCGAAACATCCTTACGTAAGGAATGGAAGTATGTAGATACTCATCCTAAGGAGCTAATCATAGGAGACATAACAAAAGGGATTCAAACTCGTTCTTCTCTTAAGAATTTTTATGCCAACACTGTTTTTCTCTCCCAAATTGAACCTAAATGCATTGACAAGGCATTGAAAGATGATTCATAGGTTATCGCAATGCAAGAAGAGTTGAATCAATTTGAGAGAAATAAGATGTGGAAGCTTCTTTTAAGCCAAATGATTATTTAGTTATAAGTACTAAATGAGTCTTTAGAAACAAGCAAGATGAATTTGGTATCGTGGTTAGAAACAAGATTAGATTAGTGGCCAAAGGATTTAACCAAGAAGAAGGTATTGAATATGAAGAAACATTCGCTCCTGTGGCATGATTAGAAGCCATAAGGATGCTCCTTTCCTATACTAGTAGTAATAATTTTAAGTTATTTCAAATAGATATTAAAAGTGTTTTTCTTAATAGCTTTATTTCCGAAGAAATTTATGTTGAACAACCTCTCAAATTTGAAAATGATAATTTCCCTAATCATGTATTTAAATTGACTAAAGCTCTTTATGGATTGAGACAAGCCCTAAGGGCTTGGTATGAGAGATTTAGCTCCTTTCTTATACACAATATTTTTTCTAAAGGCAAGATTGATACCACATTATTTATTAAAAATTTTAAAAATAATTTTCTTATTATTCAAATTTATGTTAAAGATATCATTTTTGAGTCTACTAATGAATCTTTATGTGAATCGTTTGCAAAGAGTATGAGTCTAGAATTTGAAATGAGTTTGATGGGGGAACTAACCTTCTTTTTAGGTTTACAAATCAAACAACTTAGTAATTATACTTTTCTTAATCAAATAAAATATGCATTAGACTTGCTAAAATGGTTTAATATAGAATGCTCAAAGGCTATCAATACTCCTATGAGTACCTCCACGAAGTTAGACATTGACGAAAGTGGAGAAAGATTTGATCAAAAAGCTTATAGAGGTATGATAGGTAGTTTACTATACGTCACCGCAATAAGACCATATATCATGTTTAGCGTAGGACTTTGTACTAGGTTTCAATCTAATCCTAAGCTTTCTCATCTTAAAGCAATTAAAAAAATCTTTAGATATCTTAAAGGAACTACTAATCTAGGATTATGGTATCCAAAATCTGAAAACCTTGAGTTAATTACTTATGCTGATCCGGATTTCCGTGGATGTAGATTAGATAGAAAAAGCACATCTGGAACATGTCAATTCTTAGGTCATGCACTTATCTTTTCGTCTTCCAAGAAACAAAACTCGGTTGCACTATCTACAACCGAAGCCAAATTCATAGCTGCTAGTGCATGTTGTGCACAAGTTGTATGGATGAAAAATACATTAGAAGATTATAGAATTTATCTTAGTAATATTCTCATAAAATGTGATAACATAAGTGTAATATATTTAATGAAAATTCCTATTCAACACTCTAGAACTAAACATATTGACATTAGGCATCATTTCATAAGAGATCATATTAATAATCATGATGTAATATTAGAATTCATTGATACGAAGCATCAATTGGCCGATATCTTTACAAAAGCCTTAAATAAAGAATAATTTGAATTCATTAGAAGAGAAATAGGCATGTTAAAATGTCCGAATGTATGAGTTGTTATATTTTTTTCGGACTATCTTTATGTATTTCATGAATGGAGCTTTCATGAATTTATGTTGTATCAAGTTTATTCCATACCCTTGCTCCATCATGTAATAATGTTTGATACACTTAGTCCCTTCACTTATTGAACTTATTGACAAATGCATTTTTCATGGATTTCACTATTATGAATTCTTATTGAGAAACGGATTGTATTCATGGACCTCTTTTTTATCCTTTCTCATGAACTCTACCTTACTCCTCTCATAAAAGAAGGAAGAATTTTTATGAATTTTTAGTATGAGATGATAACTTGCAAGAGTGAGGATTTGATTTCATATGAATATCTTGATCCTTTCCATAAATCCCTTCTCTTTGTTAAAATTGAAGCATAATTTACTGAAACTCATTTATTGTTTTTGACATGGTTCAAATCCTTTCATAAATTTGGATCTTCATGGATTCCTTCCTTACCCTTCTTCCTTTTCTTGTTCTTATGACAAAGGAAGAAAGAGAGTTGCATAACTAAATAAAGAACCAAAAAACCCTTGAGTAAAAATGTTAGTTTATTCAAAGAAAAATTATCATGCAAAGTTTTGCTTGCCATCATTTATTGCTTGCATACATTGTGAAACTTGATTGAATTTTTTTACCACACTTACATTATTGAATTGTTCTCCTTTTTGTTGATGACAAAGGGGGAGAAATAATGTGTAACATGTATTGCATTGTAGATACTTGATAAATGTCTTTCATTATATTAAGATATCATAAGCTCAACTTGCTCTTTACAATTGATATCTTGCCATGGATTGATGAAATGTTATCTTTTATCAAGAATTATCATCTTGTTAAAATTTATATTCGAAATTCATAAATAATGATTGATTATCATTGGACTTGAAAATGAATGTCATGCCTTGACATCATTTTCACAAATATGAAGCATCGTATTTTGAATTGGTAAATCATGATAAGTATCATGATATGCATTTTGATATGTTTAAATGAACTTAACTTATTGGTTTGATACTTGAATTCAAAGGCCATGAATTCAAGAATATTTTTTTCTCAAGTATGGCATATAGATATGGGGAGTTAAGGTTAACTCCGTCACCAATTAATTGTCATCATAAAAAAGGGGGAGATTGTTGAATCTCAGATTTTGATGATGAAATCAATTGTTAATTGTTTGATCTAATCTATATGTTGAGAAAAGTGTGTAGGATTAACTATGATAGCAATAAGACATAAAGCAAGTGTTGTGCCGGAGTCAAGATCGAGATCTTGTTGGAAGTTCAAGAGTTCGTCGGAAGTCCGGACGTTCGTCGGAAGTTCTGCTGGAATCAACCGAGAAGTCTAGGAGCTTGCCAAAGAAGCTCGTTGGAACTCGCCAAGAAGATTATCATAAAGTCTAGAAGCTTACCGAGAGTCCATCGGAACATTGCCAAGAGTTCATCGGAAGATCACTGGAAGATCGTCGGAAGCTCATCGGAAGAGCAATTGATATACCAGAACAAGAGTGCTTTAATTATGTCTTAGTTATTGTAGTTAGATAATAGATTAAGTTAGAATTTGGAGGTAATCCCACTAACTTAATTATGGGCCAATTGGGCCCTTAATAGGGCTGAATTGGGTCGGATTGAACAACCCATTCAGCCCTTGAAAACATGGCCAGCGGTGGCATCGCTTGGGAGACCCAGTTTCCCATGTGGTTTGGGCAGTGGTACCGTTGGCAATTAATGCTGCTAATAGTGATACCGCCCCTATCAAGTGGTGGTATCATTAGAGCTCGGTCTCCGAGCTCTATCTAGCGGTGGTACTGCCCAATATCAGATTACAAGCTGTAGTATTGCCCAATAATGACGGTAGTACCGCTAGTACCCCGAAATCCATGGATATGATATTTTTTGGCTTCAATTTTGAAGCCAATGGGGCTTATAAAAACCCCACCCTTTTCTACATGAAAGGGTATGAAAGTATTAGCATAATCTTGAGTCTTTGAAGTGTTAAAGATTTGTAAAAGTACTAGAGTCCTCCTCCCCCCTTTCTAAGTATTGAGATCATTTAAGAGAGGTGTGAGACTTGTAAGGGTTGTCTCCTAAGCCTGTTAAAAGGAGAAAGTGCTGTAAAAGATGGTTGGTCTTTGTTTATTGAAGAAAGACCTTTAGTGGGTGCTGGTGACCTCGACGGAGAAGGAATATGAAAGTAGATGTAGGTCACAATGACCGAACTACTTTAAATTATGGTTTGCTTTTCATTTGAGCAATTTATATTACTGAAAACCTCCTTAATCTTCTCTTTGCACTTTTACAAAAGCTTTCAAATTCAATCTCTCTCCGAAATAGATTAAATCGAAATGAATATTTTTCGTAATCGGGAAAGTTTTTCGTTGCACTAATTCACCCCCCCCTCTTAGTGTGCTCTTGATCATAACAGATTATTCTTGCTTTAATTGTCTTTCCCTGATCAAAACATCTAGTGTCACTCAAAATGTAGATCAAATCATAAATAGTATCATTAGTTTCATCATCATAATCCGAGATTTAATAGGGACGATTCAAGTACATCCGAAGATAAGGAGTCAACCAACAAAAGAAGAAGTTGCAAACTATGCATTAATGACATTTGGCGATGAGGTAAGTGACTCAATCAAAGCTCATTTATCTTTTGATGAATTATTAAGTGCATTTCATGATTTGTTTGATGAATGTAAATTAGTTAGTAAAAAATATAGATTATTAAAAAAGGAGAATGCTTCTCTTGTTAGTGAATTTGATAAATTAAAAAATGAGCATGAAGATAGATAGTATGTTAGCTTTGTGCACTAAGTGTAATGAGATAGATTCACTTAAGAAAGAAAATATCTTACTATAAGAAATATTAGAAAAATTAGAGAAATTTAAAATATGTAATAAATATCTAAACATGATCCTTTCTAATAAGGGTCATGTTCATAGAAAGGAAGGAATTGGCTTTATAAGTAACACTTAACAAAAGCCAACTATCTTCGTTAAAGGACCTACATTACATGTCTCACCAAGAGAAAAATGTAATTTTTGTAGAATATGTGATCATTTTACTTACAAATGTCCATTTAAACGGTTTAGTTCACACAAATTAGTTTAAGTTCCTAAAGGAACTATAAATCACTCAATGATAGGTTAGATCTATTTATAAGGGACCCAAAGTTAAATGGGTACATAAAAGAAAACCCCCATTCTTGTAGATGGGTTTACAAGTAAAAGTTATGAGCAAGAGATGGTATTTTGATAGTGGATGTTTAAGGCATATGACTGAAGATCCAACACACTTCTCTAAGCTCACTAGCCAAGACAAAGGGTACGTCACCTTCGGAGACAACAACAAAGAAAAAATTATTGGCAAAGGAATCATAAGTAACAAGTCAAACTTTTTAATTAAAGATGTATTATTAGTAGATGATTTAAAATATAATCTACTAAGTATTAGTCAATTGTGTAATAAATGATATATCATTAAATTTGAATCTAATGCTTGTATAATTGAAATACCACACAAAAATAGATCTATAATTGCTTTAAAAAATAATTATGTGTATATTATTGATATTGATATTTTTATGATGAAATATATTTTTCGGTTTTAGACAATGATGCATAACTTTAGCATAAGATATTAGGTTATACTAAAATAAAACTAATATCTCAAATTTTAACTAAAGAACTTGTAAGAGGAATGTCTAATATCAAGTTCATCAAAAACAAAGTTTGTAATGCATGTCAACAAAGAAAATAAATAAAAAGTAGTTTCAAATCAAAAAATCAATTAAGTACCTCCTGTTATAATTGATCCACATGGATTTATTTGAACTAATTGATACAACAAGTCTAGGAGGTAGTAAATATGCCTTTGTAATTGTTGATGATTTTAATAGATATACTTGGACGTACTTATTGGCTCACAAAAGTGATTGTTTTAATTGTTTCTTAAAATTTTGTAAACTTATACAAAATGAAAAGTGTTTTATGATTTCATCTATTCGTAGTGATCACGATGGTGAATTTCAAAACCATGATTTTTAAAATTTTTGTAAGTCAAATGGGTACAACCATAATTTTTCTACTCCAAGAAATCCACAACAAAATGGAGTAGTTGAAAGAAAAAATAGGAGCTTACAAGAAATGGCAAAAACTATGTTAAACGATCATAGCCTACCCAAATATTTTTGGGCCGAAGCCGTTAATATGACATGCTATGTCATGAACAGAGTTCTCGTAAGACCATTACTTTCTAAAACGCTCTATGAATCGTAGAATAACAAAAAACCCAATATTTCATATTTTAAAGTTTTCAATTATAAATGTTTTGTTTTAAATAAAAAAGATGTCTTAAGAAAATTTGATGTAAAATTCGATGAAGGCATTTTTCTCAGTTATTCCTCTATGTCTAAAGCTTTTCGTGTCTTTAATAAAAGAACTTTGGTTATAGAGGAATCTATTCATGTTGTTTTTAATGAGCTTCCAAAATTTAAGAAAAGTAATTTTGATGATGATTTTGATTTTGATGCTTTAAATTGGAATGAACACTCTCCTCCCCCAAGCAACTTGGATGTATTTTTTTCCAAAAAATCCTTACCTAAAGATTAAGAGTATGTAGATGCTCATCCTAAGGAGCTAATCATTGGAGACACATCAAAAAGTGTTCAAACTCGTTCTTCTTTTAAAAATTTTTGTATGAATGCAGCCTTTTTATCTCAAATTGAACCTAAATATATTAACGAAGCCCTAAAAGATAATTCATGGGTCTTTGCAATGCATGAGAAATTAAATCAATTTGAGAGAAATGAGGTATGGAAGCTTATTCCTAGACCTAGTGACCATTTGATAATTGATACTAAATGGGTCTCTAGAAACAAGCAAGATGAACTTGGTATCATGGTTAGAAACAAGGTTAGATTAGTAGCCAAAAGTTTCAATTAAGAAGAATGTATCAATTATGAAGAAACTTTCTCTCCTATGTCTGGCCTTGAAGTTATAAGGATTCTTCTTGCCTATACTAGTTGTAATAATTTTAAGTTATCTCAAATGGATGTTAAAAGTGCTTTTCTTAATGGCTTTATTTACGAAGAAGTTTACGTTGAACAACCACAAGATTTGAGAATACCACTTTTTCGAATCATGTTTTTAAATTGTCTAATGCTCTTTATGATTTAAAACAAGCTCCAAGGGTTTGGTACGAGAGGCTTAGTTCCTTTCTAATTAAGAATAATTTTATGAAAGGCAAGGTCGATACTATATTATTTATTAAATATTTTAAAAATAATTTTTTCATTATATAAATTTATGTTGATGATATCATTTTTAAATCTTCAAATGAGTCTTTATGTGAATCTTTTGCCAATAGTACAAGTCATAAATTTGAAATGAGTTTAATGGGGGAATTAACTTTTTTTCTAGGTTTGTAAATTAAATAACTTAGTGATAGAACTTTTGTTAGTCAAACTAAGTATGCGTTAGATCTATTAAAATGATTTAATATGGATAGTGCTAAGGCTATGAATACACTAATGAGTACTCTTACAAAATTAGATATGAATATTAATGGAGAATGTTTTGATCAAAAGACTTACAGGGTTATGATAGGTAGTTTATTATATATACCTCACAGTAACTAGACTTAATATTATGTTTAGTGTTGGACTATATGCTAGATTTCAGTTAAATCCTAAGTAATCTCACTTAAAAGCCATTAAAAGAATTTTTAAATACATAAAAGGAACTCCTAATCTAGGATTATGGTATCCAAAAACTAAAAATCTTGAATTGATTGCTTATGTCGTTGCTAATTTTGTTGATAGTCAAATAGATAGAAAAGACACATCTTGAATATGTCAACTCTTAGGTTATGCACTTATCTCTTGGTCTTCCAAGAAACAAAACTTGGTTGTATTATTTACAACCGAAGCTAAGTATATAGCAGCAAGTGCATGTTGTGCACAAGTTATATGGATGAAAAACACTTTAGAAGATTATGGAATTTACTTGAAAAACATTCTTACAAAATGTGATAACACTAGTGTAATATGTTTAACAAAAAATCATATTCAACACTCTAGAACTAAATATATTGATATTAAGTATCATTTTATAAGAGATCATATCAATAATCAATCATGATATATCTTCATAATTTATTGATACAAAACATCAATTAGCTGATATTTTTATAAAACTATTAAATATGAAACAATTTAATTTTATTAAAAGAGAATTAGGTATATTAAATCTTTCTGATGCATGAGTTCCTCTTTTATATTTTTTGGATTTCTTGACTTTTGAAAATTGAGTTTTCTTTTTCGTGATCATTTACTATCATTCCTTCTCTTTGCAATTCACAAAAGAAGAGATCTTATTCATGGATCATGGGTATATTTGATCTTTTATAATATGATCTTTTCCTATGAATTTTTCCTCACTCTACTCATGAAAGAAGAGTTTTTATTCATGGACTTTTGGTATATAATGATTATTTCCTATGTGATGATCTTTTACATAATGACCATTTCCTATGAATCCTCCTTCCTTCTATTTGCAAGAATAGGGATTTGATTTATAAATTTCTAGTATGCATATTTTGATCTTTTATGATGAATCATTTCTCTTTGTTATAGTAGAAGCTTGATTCAATGAAACTCCTTTTTCATGGATTTGCTTTTGTTCATAGATTTGATTTGGTTTAAATCCTTTCATGGATTTGGTTCTTATAACTTGATTTTTCTTGTGATGAATGGATTCCTCCCCTCTTCTTCTTTCTTTTCTTCCTATTTTATGATAAAAGAAAGAAAGAAACTTGCACATCTCAAGAGAAGTGCTAGTTTTCCCATTTCACAAATTTGCTTAACATCTAAAGTGGTTATCTTGCAAAGATTTTGCTTAACTTCTTATTTTACAAATTTGCTAGCTTGCATAAATGGGTGTAAAACTTACTTGTATAGTTTAAAATACATGCATAAATTGTTGGATGATTCTTCTTTTTGTTGATACCAAAGGGGGAGAAATGATGAATGTTTGGAATCATAATGTTGTATTTGGTATCATGAAGTGATAAATGGTTAAAAAATACTTTAGTATCATATAGATTATGCCCAAAGTAATGTTAATTTGTTATGAAGTGATGAAATTGTGCATGTTATACTTTGATGACTTGGAACTATGATGGTGCATATGAAATTTTAATATATTACATTTGATCACTATGGTCAAAATTATATTATTTAAATTCAAAGGTCATGATCCCTTTTGAATTCAAGTTTGCCTTATCTCGATATGGTATATAGGGGGAGTTAAAGTTAACTCTGTCATCAATTAGTTATCATCATAAAAAAAAAAAGATATTGTTAAATCTCGATTTTGATGATAACATCAATTGGTGAATTAATGATCTAATTCATATGTTGAGATAAGTGATGTAGGACTAACTATGATTGTGAAAAAAGTAAAATGATTAAAGAAGAATTGAAATTGGGCCGGAGTCAATGATCGGGCATCGAGCCGGATGAATCGAGGGAAATACCGAAGGATCGAATGATGCAATGAAAGCTCACCGGAAGTTCATCGGGAATTCACTGGAATTTCATCGGGAGTTCATTGAAAGCTCACCGAGAGTTCGTTTGAAGTTCACCGAGAGTTCGGTTGAACAATTAACGTGGCAAACACCTTAGATTACATATATCATAATTGTTTTAGTCTTAACTATCATAGTTAGAACTTTAATTTGAGTTATTTTTTAGATAAATTATACTAACTCAATTAGGGGCCAATTGGGCCCAAAACAGGGTTGAATTGGGCTAGTTGGATGGCCTATTCAACCACTTGGAGCTACATCAAGTGATGGTATTGTCCAAACTAGGTGATAATATTGCTTGAGGCTTAGCCTCACATATGGTCTGGGTGGTGGCATTGCCCAAATTGGGCAATAGTACCGTCGACAGTTAATGTTATCAAGCGGTGGTACCGCTAGAGCCTAGTCTAAGAGGCTTTGTTAGGTAGTCGTATCTTCCAAACTGAGCAGTGGTACTGTCTAATGTCAGTCAGCAAGTGGTGACACCACTAGTATCTTAGAAACTCGAGATGAGACACTTTTTAGCTCTATTTATGAAGCTATTAGAGCCTATAAATACCTCACTCTTTCCTACATAAAAGAGCAATGAAAGTGTGAATAAAAGTCTTGTAATATTGGGTTGTGAAAGTATGAAAAAAAGTTCTAAGTGTCCTCCCACTCTTTGTTTCGCTTTGTGATCAATCTAAGGGAGGTGTGAGGCTTGTAAGGGTTATCTTCTAAACCTGTAAAAAGGAAAAAAGTATTGTAAGAGGGTGGTTGGTCTTCGTACATTGAAGGAAGACCGTTAGTGGAGGCCACTAGCGTCAACGAAAGAAGAATCGAAAGTGGATGTAGGTCACGACGATCGAACAGCTATAAATTTGGTGTGCACTCTCTTTTTGCTCTTCATTACTACTGCTTTATGTTTTTAATTGCTTATTATATTTACCTTAAGTGAAACACACTTTCGATATGAATTCCGATACGAGTTTCATCTAATCAAGCTTTTCAAAATCATTGAAGGTTTTTTAATCGACGAAAATTTGATCGTAAGCACTAATTCACCCCCCCCTTAGTGTCGACTCGATCCTAACATATCTCACATGATAAAAAAAATATTTTTTTATTATTTACAGATTATTACACTAAGAATGATGTTAGTGTATTTTTTGAAAGCAAAAACTAAAACCTTTTCTATTTTTAAAATTTTCAATGCTTATATAGAAATGATAAGCCATTATTTTATTAAAATTTTACATACTAATCTAGGCATGAATTTACTTCCATTCATTCTTTTAACTTATGTAAGAATGTAGACATTTATAGGAAATAGGTTGCAAACTATACCCTTAGTAAAATGGAGTCACAAAGTGAAAGAATCTAGTTGTTGTCTAGACAACCACTTAAAGAGAAAATAGTACCAAAAGGAGAGATGTTGTAAATATAATAGTATATTTGTTATAAACCACTTTTGCACAAAAATAGTTCAAGGCAAAATACCCTGTAAAGCAAGGTTTGACAGATAAAGCAAGGTTTGACAACAGATAGCTTGATGCAAGTCACCTGAAGATATTCGATTGTATTGTTTATTCTCATGTTCCTATACGAAAAAAAGAAGTTTGAATGCATATTTATGGGGTATAACAATGAGATAAAGATTTCAGATATTGTGATCCTAAAACTAAAAAATTAATTATAAGCCATGATATTATTTCAATAAAATTTAAAATTCTAATATAATTAAAATTTCTATAGTTATAAGATTAGAAGTTAATAAGGTATATGATACAACTTGCTATTAATACCCCACCTGAATCTTATCACGTGTTAAGCGAACTGATACGGATACAAGTGACTTTGAAACATCTCAAGTAAAAGTTTATAGTCTTATATAGATGTATTAGTCTTGTTATTTTGCATATTTTGTTTTCAAATCTATTTGTTTTTTGCTACAGCTCAAAAAATAAAATGTGTACATGTAATGAATAAAGGGTTGCAGGCTATTCAAAACGAATCAATTTACCTCATTTAGTTGCCAAAGGGTATGCTCAGATTTCATGAACTGATTTTTTTTTTTAAATTACTAAAATGGATACAATTAGAACAGCATTTGCAGCTCAAAAGAAATAATAAGTTTATCAATTTGAAGTTAAATTAATCTCTTTAAATAAAAAAATACAAAAGTAGGTTTATGTCAATCGGTTTAAAGGATCTAAAACGAAAGGGTTTGAAGATGAAGTATATAAGTTGGAGAATGCATTATATGATTTGAAACAAATGCTGAGGGTATGGTATAATAGAATCAATAGCTATACTGTTCAGTATAATTTCCAAAAAAGTTCAAGTGAACTAACCTTATATATATTGGGTAAACTTTATATATATTAACCCAATATATATAAGTTTTTATTGTTTGTATATATATGCAGAAGATATGATTTATATGGGAAATTAGATAGGTATACTTGATAAATTAAAAAAATATGATTTCAAAATTTTAAAATAATATATTTGGGGCTTTTATATTATTTTCTAAGAATGAAATTATTCAAGATTGTAAATGAATTTTTTTTTATGCCAAGAAAAATATGCTAGAGAGTTGTTTAAAATATTTCATATGACAGTTTGTAAACTAGTAAGTGTTAGGAACGAGTCCGCACTAAGAGGGGGGGGTGAATTAGTACAGCGGTAAAAATTACGTTGGTTCGAAAAACCTTCGTACGACAAAATCTGATTTCTACGAAAATAGTTTCGTAAAGGTAATAATATTGAAAGTGCACGGAGTATAGGCATAGTAAAAGCGTAGTAAGAAGAAGAGGTAGTTTGCTTATAAAAGTAAATTGCAAGAAGTAAAGGCAAATCGAATTTTTATAGTGGTTCGATCGTGGTGACCTACATCCACTTTACTGATTCCTCTTCCGTCGAGGCCATCGGCATCCACTATCTGTAATATCCCTCACTTTTGAAAAGTATTAATAAAGATTTATTTATAAATTGGAGGACCTATATGTAAATATAGAAATTTTAAGGACTAAACTATTAAGTTGCAAAAAGAAAAAAAATAAAGAAAACTAAAAATTTCGGTTTTATCCCACCGCCTCCCACGCTCTCTGTTCCCGAAACAGAGAGAGGAGCTGTAGGGCGTGGGAAGAAGAAGAAGAGTAGTTGAGGGAGAAGAGAAGAAAAGAAGAAGAAGAGGGAAAAGAAGAGAGGAGGAAGAAGAGGGAGAAGAGAAGAAAAGAAGAAGAAGAAGAGAGGGAAGATGGAGAGGAGAGAGAGAGGCAGCTGCAGCAGCTAGGGCTGCAGCACCTCTGTTTCCCGCAGGTGGAAATAGAGGAGAGGATGTGTGGGGCATTGGGGAGGAGAAGGGAAGAAGAAGAAGAAGAAGAAGAAGAAGAAAAAGAAGAGAGGAGGATAGTTGCGGCAAGGCTGCAGCGAGGAGGTGTGTGGCGTTGGGGAGGAAAAAGGAAGAGGAGAAGAAGAGAAGGAGAAGAAGAGGGAAAAGAGAGGGAAGAGGGAGAGGAGCGAGAGGTGGCAGCAGCTAGGGCTGCAGCACCTCTGTTTCCTGCAGGTGGAAACAGAGGAGAGGTGTGGGGTGTCGGGCAGGAGAAGAGGAGAAGAAGAAGAAGAGGAAGAGAAGAAGGAGGTGGTATCAGAGGCTGATTTGAGGATCACTGAAATATTTGATATGTTGATGTGCAAAATATATTGAGGTCTAGTGAACTATAGTGATTGGTGGAAATTTTCTTTGATGCATTCTAGGAATCTAGGATGACGAGGACATTTACTCCTCCTACTTCATCTGATTTTGATTAATTAAGTGGGATGAAAGGGGTAATCAGGGATATTGAATTAGAGTTGCGCAGCAGAAGCATGGTGCACCTAATTCATTGGTGGCAAAAAAATAGATGATGCGAATAGAGAAGATATTTGATATTCAAAATTGTTCCGATGATCAAACGATTTCTTTTGCCACCTTATATTGGAAGTAGAGGCTGATCATTAATGGCAATAATGAAAAGAATTTTTTAGAGATCAATGGCAAGAATGATAAGGACAAGTTTACCAATAAAAATATGATTGAAAATGAATCAGAAAGTAATAACAAGAGGGTCATGACATTTGAATTTAAAATGGAAAGTCACCATAAAAGACTCAATCATGTGTGAATTAAAAGTTAAATTATGAAACAAATTTATGTTTTCGGGTGACTAGAGTCTATTTTGCTTGTAGAAAGTTGGATCATAAAATAAAAGACTGCCCTTTGAACAAGAAGAAAGAGTCACTGCCTCTTAAATCATCAGCCCATGTTAGAGTGTATGCTATCACTGAATATGATTCAAAAACTTCTGAATTAGTAGTCGAAGGTATTATGCATGTTTATAAAAGAATGCAAATATTTATTTGACCATGGGTCCTATCTACGATTTGATTCGTAACATGTTGCCTATCACTTGGGTATTCAACATAGACCACTGTATTATGTGATATATGTAAATACAATCATTGGAGATTCTTTGATAACGAACTTGAATCTGGTCCTCTTGTCTGATTTTATTGGAGAACTTGAACTTTTTGCTAATTTAGTTCTCCTAGAGATTTGAAGTTTTGATATTATACTTGGTATGGATTGGCTATCTTTTTATCATACCAGTATGGATTGTTATATAACAAATAATCACTTTTTGTATAATAGATCAGCCCATCTTTTATTTTGAAAGTATTGGACATGATTTATCTCCTTGTCTAATGTATCCCAAGATGATTTGCCCGAATTATCTCCAAAACGTGACTTTACTTTTGATTTGATCTTTGGGACAATCCCAATATCTAAGCCTCTCTACAGAATGACATCATTTGAGTACGTGGAATTAGAAAAGCAACTACAAAGATTATTAAATGAGGATTTTATTTGGCTTAATATTTTATCATGGGGTGCTCCGGTGTTAGTTAAAAATATGGATGGAACATTGAGACCTTACATTAATTTTAGACAATTGGATCAGATGACCATCAAAAAACGAGTATACTCTAAAGTGACGACTTGTTTGATTAACTGCAAGGTGCACAGGTATTTTCAAAGATTGATTGAAGGTCGGGTTACCATCTATTGAGGATCAAGGAGGAGAATATTTCAATCACTCTTGGATAATTGTGTAATTGTATTGTATTGATGAAACTATTTGAGAGCAGGAGGAGGAAATAAAGAAATCATAATCATCATCTTTTCATCGATTGAGCTATGACCAAATTAGAGGACTAAATTTTCTTTTAAGGGGGGAGAGTGTAATATCCCTCATTTTTAAAAATTATTAATAAAGATTTATTTATAAATTAGAGGACCTATATGTAAATATAAAAATTTCAAGGACTAAACTGTTAAGTTGCAAAAAGAAAAAAAAATAAAGAAAATCAAAAATTTCGATTTTATCCCATCGCCTCCCACGCTGGAACAGAGAGAGGAGCTGTGGGGCGTGGGAAGAAGAAGAAGAGTAGTTGAGGGAGAAGAGAAGAAAAGAAGAAGAAGAGGGAAAAGAAGAGAGGAGGAAGAAGAGGGAGAAAAGAAGAAAAGAAGAAGAAGAAGAAGAGAGGGAAGATGGAGAGGAGAGAGAGAGGCAGCTGCAGCAGCTAGGGCTGCAACACCTCTGTTTCCCGCATGTGGAAACAGAGGAGAGGATGTGTGGGGCGTTGGGGAGGAGAAGGTAAGAAGAAGAAGAAGAAGAAGAAGAAGAAGAAGAGAGGAGGATAGCTGCGGCAAGGCTGCAGCGAGGAGGTTTGTGGCGTTGGGGAGGAAAAGGGAAGAGGAGAAGAAGAGAAGGAGAAGAAGAGGAAAATGAGAGGGAAGACGGAGAGGAGTGAGAGGTGGCAGCAGCTAGGGCTGCAGCACCTCTGTTTCCTGCAGGTGGAAACAGAGGAAAGGTTTGGGGTGTCAGGCAGGAGAAGTGGAGAAGAGGAAGAGAAGAAGAAGAGGAAGCAGGAGAAGAGGTTGTGATACCTTTGTTTCCTGCAGAGGAAACAGAGGAGAGGGTGTGTGTGACGCCGGGGAGGAGAAGGGAAGAAGAAAGGAAGGAGAAGGAAGAGGAGAAGGGAAAGAAGCAGGGAAAGAGGAAGAGGAAGGAAGAAGGGAAGGAGAGGAAGAAGAGAAGGGGAAGAAGGGGCGGCTGCGGCGATGGCAACTGCAGCTGGAAGAGAAGAAGGGGAGGATGAAGAGTCTGCGGTTGTGGTGGCTATGGCCATGGCTGCGATTGCGGCTACGGCTGCGACGTTGGCTGCGGTAGCTGCGGTAGCGGTGGTGGCTGCAGTAGCTGCTTTTGGGAAATAGAAAGAAAGGAAAGGGGAAAAAAAAGAAGGGGCTGCGGTCGGGATTGCGGCCGCGGCGGCAGCGACTGCGTATGCAGCAGTTGTGTCTACGAAAGAAGGGGAGGAAGAAGACAGTGCAGGGGAAGGGGCTGCGGTTGTGACAATAGCTGTGGTCGTGGCTGCGACTGTGGCAGCGGCAACGGCGGTGGCTATGGTAGCTGCATTTGGGAAAGAAAAAGAAGGAATGAGAGTAAGAGAGAGCAGGTGACTGTGCCTTGATGTTCGACACGTGGTGTAGTTGCGAAGAAAGAAAGAAAACGAGTGCACAAAACAAACAGGGAGGGGATGAAGGAAAAGTAGAAAAAGGATTCGAGCGTACACCTTCTTCGAATCTTTGGATCAAAACCTTCAAAAGGTAAGTTTCCCGATCGTTTCTCCTGTAATTGTTCTAATTTTTCTTATTGCAAGTATTATGATCTTCCTCATGCAAGTGTTCTTATCTTTCCTATTGCATTTCCTTTTTGCAAGTGTTCTAACCCTTTCTATTGCAAGCTTTCTAATCTTTTCTCTTGCAAGTGTTCCGATCCTTCCTATTGCAAGCTTTCTAATCTTTCCTAATGCAAGTGTCCTGATCTTTCCTTATTATAATTTTATCTCTACATTTGCTTTGAATATGAGGAACTTTGAATTGTTCTAGCCTTGTATTTGATATATCTCCTATTTAGACGTAACGATTCGAATCTATGCAACTTTTGAGATTCTGACCTTTCTACTCTATTAGGGTTATAACTTCCTGTATTGACCTCTGATTTGGACAAAACTTATTTGATCAGAATATAGACTCATAAACCTTTCTTTTGATAGCTTATTTTAAGAATTCAGAGTAAGTTTGCTTGCCCATACTTCTGTTTCAAATGAGCCTACAGATTCTGCAAAACAAGGATCGTAATTTTTGACCTTTTGATACTGAACTGCTTATAAGTCCCTCTTGCAAATGTTGATTTATTCAAAGCTTATTTCATTGGAAACTAGACTCATAGATCTTTCTTTGATACCTGGATTGAAAGATTTAGAGTCCAAAAGCCTGCCCAGTTTTCTATTGAAACCGACCCTATGAATTCTGTAAAATTGAGATTTGTTCTTTGATCTTGGGTTACTAAATCTATTGTAACTCTTTGTTAGAAATTTTGATTCATACGAGACTTGTTTTATCTGAAAATAGATGGAAATATCTTTCCACAATAGCTTTCTTGAGTATATTGGAGCACAATTGATGGTTTGAATCATTTGTTCAATGTGCCTCTTGAATTCTGTCAGAAATCAAGCTTTGGTCGATTTTGCATATTCTGGGTTCATTCCTTTGGAAGTTGATATCCTTTAGCTTTCTTATTCAATTGAGCTTTATATTACTACTTTGAATTCTTATATGCTCTTCTCCTTAAAATTATTTGCATTCTTGAAAACTATTGTGTAACGTTTATGCTATATCGTATTGATTCATATAGGCATATGTATATCCCATTGTTCCGCATTTGCTTTCGATATGTGCCTATTCCAGTTTCATTCCTTTGGACATTGAATTCATCTAACCTTCTTATTTGAATTGAGTTATATGTGATTGCTTGGAATCCTTGAATGCTCTTGCTTTCATTTCCTTTCAAATCTGAATACAATTGTGAAAGATTATTGCTTACTTCTTATTGACTCGTAAAGGCACATGTACGTTTTGTTGTTCCGCGTGTGCTTCTAATATATGCTATTTATTGTTCATACTACCCTTTTATACTCTGGTGTTTGTGGGATTTGTGAACCTTTGCTAGAAACGGTAAAGGGAGTTATGCATAGAGCCTGCGATGCTCTACCGGCCCCCTCTGACTTCACCTAGATGTGGGTGGATAGAGCTCAAAGATGTGGGAGACCTCCCAAACGTGGGAGACTTCTGTCTGGTGGTCATTCAGAAATGGATGAATCACATTCTGTCTGTGGTCCCACTACACCTTTTGTATATTTGATATGATATCCAGAACTTTGGTTATGTGTTTTTGTACATGCTTTGGATAAGAATGATATGAATGTAACGTCAAATACGACGTTTGAGCTTCTATTTGGTATTTGTTATTAATATGTTCTGAAATGTTTCATTTGTTATTGATATGCTCTGAGACATTTCATACCCCAGTGATATGCTCCGAAATGTTTCATCTATTATTGTTACGCTTCGAGATGTTTCATGTCATTGATATGCTCCGGAACATTTCATACGCCATTGATATGCTCCGAAATGCTTCATCTGCTACTGTCTCAAATTATTGTTCACAATACCCTTTTGTACTCTAGTGTTTGTGGGATTATTTGGACCTTTGCTAGAAATGGTAAAGGGTATGTGCTTAGAGCCTGCGATGCTATAGATTATGTTTGGTGGTTATTCAGAAATGGATGGACCATATTATGTTTGGAATCTCACTTCACCTTCTATCTGTTTCATCTGTTATTGTTACGCTTCGAAATGTTCCATATGTCATTGATATACTCCAGAACATTTCATACGCTATTGATATGCTTCAATTACTCGGTGCTCCATTTGCTATGACCTGATATGTTCTGAAATGTCCTATTTGCCATTGATATGCTCCGGAACATCTCGTACGCTATTGATATGCTCCAATTACTCTGTGCTCCATTTGTTATGAACCAAATATATTTTGAATGACATGACACATATGATTTTGTATCTAATGAGATGGTATCCTTGAGAATTCTTGTATTCTGCCTTACATTATGATATCTTACTTGTTTGAAACTGTTCCTTTTGTTCTGAATATGCTTTGTCACTTGTTGAGCTGTTTTTAGCTCACTCCATTGTTATATAAATCTTTCAGGTCAAGTTGTCACTCTTTCAGATGTTTTGAATTGGGCTGAGGCAGTGGAGAGCTATTCAGAATTATGGGCAAATCTTGTTGGTTATTATGTTATTGTTGTATAAGCATATTTTGTATGTAATGAAATATTGTCGATGAATCGAAATGGATATACTGTGTAAAAGTGTTAGAAGATCTCTCTTATTTGGAATTTCGGAATGTTAAGTCTAGTTTATGATGATATGAACTTGTGCTGAATAGTTGGAGTTCTGATTGTATAATTTATTTAGCTTGTGGATTTATAAATGTTGTTCATGTTTGTCAAGTTGGCTTGGCTTGCCATAAATGTGAATTATCGAGTGATGTGATATATGATTATAAATTACACAGGTTTTATAGATGTGAATTTGATAGAATGTTTTTCAGTGTCCTTAAATGTTAGTTTGGATCCTGGATTGGTTTGTGATGAGAATTTTAATAATATCATGGATTTTTTGAGGGGCGTGATACTACCGATCTTCCTTTAATAGGCGAAGATCAACCTCCTTCTTAGACCCCTCTTCTCCTTTTACTGGGTTTAGGAGACAACCCTTACAAGCACACACACTCCTCTCTAAACAAAATTCTAAAGTTAGATCTAGAGGAGGGATTTCTCATATAATTTCTACAGCGTTTTCTCACTTTAAAACTCTCTATGCTTGTGTTTTTTAACCAGGGATGAGAGGGGTATTTATAGACTTTAAGTTGATTCAAACTTAGAGCGTAAAAAGGTCTCATCCCAGGTTTCCTAGGTATTGGCGGTGCCACTGCCATTCCTAGGTGGTACTACCACCATAAGATCTGCTATTGGGTGGTAACCATCGCCGAACAGGGGCGTGTTAGGATCGAGAGCACTAAGAGGGGGGGGTGAATTAGTGCAGCGGATATCTTTTAGCGATTAAAAACAAAAGCTGCGTTCGTTCGATAAAAATCAGTTTTGAAGCAAAAGCCGACTCAAAGATAACTTATGACTAAGTGCAGTTTACGTCTAAACGTAGTTTACGTCTAAACACAATTTACGTTTAAATGCAGTTTGCGTCTAAACGCAGTTTTACGTCTAAACGCAAATTTACGTCTAAACGCAGATTTACGTCTAAACGCAGATTTACGTCCAAACTCAGTTTACGTCTAAAACGCAGTTTTACGTTTAAACGTAGTTTACGTCTAAACGCAGTTTTACGTCTAAAACACAGATTTACGTCTAAACGCAGATTTACGTCTAAACGCAGATTTACGTCTAAATGCAGTTTGCGTCTAAGTGCAGTTTGCGTCTAAACACAGTTTGCGTCTAAGCGCAGTTTACGTCTAAACGCAGTTTGCGTCTAAACGCAGTTTGCGTCTAAGCGCAGTTTACGTCTAAACGCAGTTTGCGTCTAAACGCAGTTTGCGTCTAAACGCAGATGACAGTTTGCAGTTCTAAATGAAATCAAGACGTAAACGTAAACTGCACAGAACCTTGTTCGTAAAAGCGCAGAAGACAGTTTGCAGTTGTAAATGAAATCAAGACGTGAACGTAAACTGCACAGAACCTTGTCCGTAAAAAAAGCGTAGAAGATAGTTTGCAGTTGTAAGTGAAATCAAGACGTAAACGTAAACTGCACAGAACTCATTCGTAAAAGCGCAGAGAGACAGTTTGCAGTTTGTAGATGGAATCAAGACGTAAACGTAAACTGCACAGAATTCGTTCGTAAAAGCGCAGAGAGCAGTTTGCAGTTTGTAAATGGAATTAAGACGTGAACGTAAACTGCACAGAACTCGTTCGTAAAAGCGCAGAGAGCAGTAGCTATGTAGGAGGTTTGCAGTAATGATAAAGTGCTCAAAATAAACGCAAACCAGAGATTTAGAGTGGTTCGGTCAGTCTTGACCTACTCCACTTTTGGCTTCCTCCACCGATGAGGTTACCGACGTCAACTAGAGGCCTTCCTTCAATAGGCGAAGGCCAACTACCCTCTTACAGATTCACTCCTTTTGACGGGCTTAGGAGACAACCCTTACAAATGTTTTCTCTCCTCACTTTACAACTCAAACTTGAAGAACAGAAGGAGGAGGAAAACTAGCAGTTTTGAGCTCTAAGAACCACTGAAAAGATCAAGATTTCGGCTTGAGTTCTTTCTATCTCAGTGCTGAATGGGTGGGGTATTTATAGGCCCCAACCCAATTCAAATTTGGAGCTCAAAACGATCAAATCCCGAAATTCCGGGATCAGGCGGTTGCACCTCCTGACTGGAGAGGTTGCACCGCCTGGCAGAGCTCGAAGACCGAGCTCAGGCGGTGCCACCTCTCTGCCAGGGAGGTTGCACCGCCCAGTCTTGCTCGAAGACTGAGCTCAGGCGGTGCCACCTCTCTGTCAGGGAGGTTGCACCGCCCAGTCTTGCTCGAAGACTGAGCTCAGGCGGTGCCACCTCCCGGCTGGAGAGGTTGCACCGCCCAGTCTCGCTGGGAGGCTTAGCCCAGGCAGTGCCACCTCCTGGCCTAGGCGGTTGCACCTCCTGGCACTATTCCAGATCACTGGTTGGGCTCCAAACTTGGCCCAAACCAGTCCGAATTCGGGCCCAATTGGCCCAAGATTAAGTTAATGGGATCACCTCCCATTTTCCAACTTAATCAACGTGCTAACTACGATTAGATCTAAGACAATTTCTGCAGCTTTGCTTCGGTGCGTCAATCGCTTCTTCCGGCGAGTTTCCGGCGAACTTCCGTCGATCATCCGATGAACCCTCGGTGATGCTCCTGCGGACTTCCGGCAAACTCCTGGACTTTGCGACGATCCACTTGGCAAGTTCCGACGAGCTTCGCTTGGCAAGCTTCTGGACTTCTCGGATCTGTTCTCGCAGAACCTCCGACGACCGTCCGAACTTCCGTCGAACTCTCGAACTCCCACTGTGATCATGAACTTGACTCCGGCGCAACTCCTGCTGCTTGTCTAACTTTCATCGTAGTTAATCCTGCACACTTAAAACAAAAACTTCGATCGAGACAATTAATCCTAAGCAATTAACCAAGTTGTCTGGCATGTCATTGGTCCCTCGACGCTTCGTCCGATTCTTCGGCGCATCATCCTTTCCTGCAGCCTATTGCCCAATCGGCCTGTTGGCTCCGCAACTCCGATATCCTTGGCACAATACCCGCTCTTCTTGGCCCGATGCCCGAGTCCACGACCCGAAGCCTTCTGTCGATACGTCGACCGATCCACCGGCCCGACGTCCAATCTTCTGACATGTTCCTCCGGCACAACATGATGTTCCTGCTTTAATTGTCTCATCTTGATCAAAGCATCCTGCGTCACTCAAAATGCATATTAAATCATAAACATATATTAAGTAGTTTCATCATCAAAATACGAGATTCAACAATCTCCCCCTTTTTGATGATGACAACTACTTGATGACGGAGTTAACCTTAACTCCCGGAGTTTAAACAAACTCCCCCTATCAATATGCCATATTGATAGAACCTTGAATTCGAACTGAATTCAAGTCATTGCAATATTCATCATGAATACTTGCAACACGTCAACATGAACATATGCATAAACTTATGCATCACATGTCATGTCATCAACATACTTTCATCAACATACTTCTCCCCCTTTGTCATCAACAAAAAGGAGAAGTATCACAATCAAGTGTTTGTGATATTGGTTTAACTTATTGCATGAAAAACATATTATCAAGTTTTATCATCATGCAGTTTTGAAGCCAAAAAATTTAGCAAATGTTACATCATGCTTAGAATATTCAGGCTATCAAGTTTCAGATATGCAAGTTCTACAGTATGCAAGATATCACTTTTAGATCATGCAAGCTAGCAATTTAGAGATGTTCAAGAAAGCAACTCTTGCTTCTTGAGATATGCAAATTTGTCAAGTTTTGCTAGATGTGCAAGTTAGCATTTTTGCCTCTTGAGATAGGCAAGATAGCACATTTGCTTCTTTTGAGATAGCAACTTTTCGCTTCTCTTTAGACTACAAGCTAGCAATTTTTTTACGATATACAAGTTAGCAAAAACTTCGAAAGCAAATGCAAGATAACTTTCTTGTGTAGGCTCATGATTATTGCTTCCTATTGTAATGTGCAGGTTGCAAATCTTGCTTCTTGAGATATTCAAGATGGTGATGTTCAAGAAGACAACTTTTGCTTCTTGAAATAAGCAAGTTAGCAATCTTTGCTACTTAAGATAGGCAAGCTAGCAATCAAGTTTTTGCATCTTCTTGACTTGTGCAAGCTAGCTATCTGCCCCTTTGTCATTGTCAAAAAGAAAGGAAGAATACAGTTTTGTAGTTCTTTTTCCTTTTACAACGATTTCAAAATCATGACAAAGGATGAATAATCAAGTTATGAATGTCAAGACAATTTTTCATCATGAATATTTTATCATTGCATTATCATAAGTTGAAGTATTATATGCATAATATCATATCATCATTCATAATTACATTAATGTTTCAATATAGCAATTTCTTCTCAAAATGTGTAACTTAGCACTCATAGCATTTTAAATCATGATTTACATCATATGCAACACATCACATCATAATTAGAAAGCACAGGTATTGCATGCATAATTGCACATCATAAATATTTCATATCATGATGGTATCAATTTTGTCAAATTATATCCTACCATGCATGATCAATAACTCCTCATTTGTATTTCATGTATTATTTCATTTCATCTCATAAGGAATATCAAGAAAAGTTATTGGATGAGGAGATAAATATTTTATGAATACACGGAATTGTATAAAAATCATATCATAAGTGTTTCGTGTATTCATATTATCACATGAAGCATATTATCATTTTTGAGATTCATAACATGAATAACGTTATTACTATTTCATCAAAATCAATTTCGAGATTCACACAATATCATGAAATCATTAATCTCGATAAGATGGGAAAAGCATTTTCTTTTTAAGTGATTCTTTTAACGCATCATAAAAAAAAAAAACTCATTCATAATTCAAGTGATTTACAAGATATCATAAATGAATTTATCACTTGTATTTCATCAAAATCGAGAACTCTAGAGATAGAAAATGATTGAAGCATTTAACATGATTGATGCATGATTCATATTTAAAGTGTATCTTATGTCGTAAATACGAATCAAGCATTTGTCAAATCTGAAATCATCCTCAAAATTACATTCAATAAATTCATGTATGACAAGCATAGATTTATTGAAAAATCAATAAGATAGAGGATTACATTTCAAGTGTTCATCAATTGTAGCATTTCATCATATAGTAAGATATCAATGCGTAAAACTGTGAAGCAAGATTTTGTTTGATATCTTGATACAGGGCATGATGTACACATTTCGAATATTTTGGCAAGTGTAGCATTGCATCACATGGTAAGATATCAGCTCGTATGATGCAAATTTTTGTTTGATATCTTGATACAGGGCATATAGCAATGATAGCAATCATATATTTCTTGGTGATGCAAGCATGGGATAATCATAGCATAGTGTTTATAGCATCAATTCATATATTTCTCCCCTTTTTTAAGTGTTTCATCTTAAGTGATCGATTTCATGTTAGCATGCCTTTTCATTTATGTCAAATGAAAACATGCATCAACGTTTAGGATCGTAAAATGAATTTCATCATAAAACCATCAATCACAAAAATCATCATGTATATCTCATGCATGAAATTATCAATTGAAATATTTAATTTCATCATTATGCATTTCTTCAAATCAAACATGATCTTTAATCAAAATCGAGAAATAACAATGAAAATCAACGTAATGCACATTATTACTTCTTAACCATGATTTCATATTTTCAATCAAGATCATTTTATTTGTTTTTCATAAAATATGCAATATTATCATTTTCGAAATTACTTAGTATGATCATAATAATTTTTGAACATGTAATTTTTAAGAAAATTAATTCTAAACTAAAAGAGAAAAATATATCATGAAAGCATCAAGTAATTTCAAAATAAATTAGGGGGATTTCGATTACCTCATCATTGTGGGCTGTTAAGGCGTAGTTTGCCGCCTTGCTTTTGTTGACTTTCTCTTCTTCGAAGGAGCTCGATTCATCCCAATTTTTGTTCTTCTTGCGTTTAAAGCAAGTAGTTTGATTCTTTTTGCTTTTTAATTTTCGTTTCATTTGTAGTTTAAGTTCACCATCACTTGAGCTTATGCTCGAGTGGTCTTCAAATGTTCTATGTCCCAAATCCTTCCTGTTCTTTGGAAGGTTGTTTTGTTCATCATTGTCCTTATCACTTGAGTCATCGCTCAAGTGGCATTCATTTGTCCAGAGTTCCAAATCCTTCCTGTTCTTTGGAAGGTAGTTCTCAAGTTCTTCACGTGCATTGCACGTCATTTCATATGTGATCAATGAACCAATTAGTTCTTCAAGTGGAAATTGGTTCAAGTTTTTCGATTCTTGAATAGCAGTTACTTTAGAATCCCAAGTTTTAGAAAGTGAGCGCAAAACTTTGTTAACGAATTCAAAATCCGAAAAGCTTTTACCAAGTGATTTTAAACCATTGACGACATCCGTAAAACGGGTGTACATGTCAACAACGGTTTCGCTTGGTTTCATATGAAAAAGCTCGAAATCATGCAGTAAAATATTAACTTTCGAGTCTTTGACTCTACTAGTTCCCTCGTGTGTGATTTCAAGAGCACGCCAAATATCGAAAGCCATTTCGCACAAAGAAACCCGATTGAACTCATTTTTGTCCAAAGCGCAAAATAAGGCATTCATAGCCTTTGCGTTTAAAGAAAAATACTTCTTCTCTAAATCCAACCAATCGTTCATCGGTTTAGAGGGAAGTTGAAAACCGTTTTCAACGATATTCCATAAATCCAGATTTAGAAAAATCAAGAAAACTCTCATTCGAGTTTTCCAATAAGTATAGTCCAATCCGTTAAAGAACGGTGGACGAAAGATCGAAAAGCCCTCTTGAAGAGCCATTTCTCTCGGGTGTAAATCCGAAATGAGAAATACCCCGCTCTGATACCAATTGTTAGGATCGAGAGCACTAAGAGGGGGGGGTGAATTAGTGCAGCGGATATCTTTTAGCGATTAAAAACAAAAGCTGCGTTCGTTCGATAAAAATCAGTTTTGAAGCAAAAGCCGACTCAAAGATAACTTATGACTAAGTGCAGTTTACGTCTAAACGTAGTTTACGTCTAAACACAATTTACGTTTAAATGCAGTTTGCGTCTAAACGCAATTTTACGTCTAAACGCAGATTTACGTCTAAACGCAGATTTACGTCCAAACTCAGTTTACGTCTAAAACGCAGTTTTACGTTTAAACGTAGTTTACGTCTAAACGCAGTTTTACGTCTAAAACACAGATTTACGTCTAAACGCAGATTTACGTCTAAACGCAGATTTACGTCTAAACGCAGTTTGCGTCTAAGCGCAGTTTGCGTCTAAACACAGTTTGCGTCTAAGCGCAGTTTACGTCTAAACGCAGTTTACGTCTAAACGCAGTTTGCGTCTAAACGCAGTTTGCGTCTAAGCGCAGTTTACGTCTAAACGCAGTTTGCGTCTAAACGCAGTTTGCGTCTAAATGCAGATGACAGTTTGCAGTTCTAAATGAAATCAAGACGTAAACGTAAACTGCACAGAACCTTGTTCGTAAAAGCGCAGAAGACAGTTTGCAGTTGTAAATGAAATCAAGACGTGAACGTAAACTGCACAGAACCTTGTCCGTAAAAAAAGCGCAGAAGATAGTTTGCAGTTGTAAGTGAAATCAAGACGTAAACGTAAACTGCACAGAACTCATTCGTAAAAGCGCAGAGAGACAGTTTGCAGTTTGTAGATGGAATCAAGACGTAAACGTAAACTGCACAGAATTCGTTCGTAAAAGCGCAGAGAGCAGTTTGCAGTTTGTAAATGGAATTAAGACGTGAACGTAAACTGCACAGAACTCGTTCGTAAAAGCGCAGAGAGCAGTAGCTATGTAGGAGGTTTGCAGTAATGATAAAGTGCTCAAAATAAACGCAAACTAGAGATTTAGAGTGGTTCGGTCAGTCTTGACCTACTCCACTTTTGGCTTCCTCCACCGATGAGGTTACCGACGTCAACTAGAGGCCTTCCTTCAATAGGCGAAGGCCAACTACCCTCTTACAGATTCACTCCTTTTGACGGGCTTAGGAGACAACCCTTACAAATGTTTTCTCTCCTCACTTTACAACTCAAACTTGAAGAACAGAAGGAGGAGGAAAACTAGCAGTTTTGAGCTCTAAGAACCACTGAAAAGATCAAGATTTCGGCTTGAGTTCTTTCTGTCTCAGTGCTGAATGGGTGGGGTATTTATAGGCCCCAACCCAATTCAAATTTGGAGCTCAAAACGATCAAATCCCGGAATTCCGGGATCAGGCGGTTGCACCTCCTGACTGGAGAGGTTGCACCGCCTGGCAGAGCTCAAAGACCGAGCTCAGGCGGTGCCACCTCTCTGCCAGGGAGGTTGCACCGCCCAGTCTTGCTCGAAGACTGAGCTCAGGCGGTGCCACCTCTCTGTCAGGGAGGTTGCACCGCCCAGTCTTGCTCGAAGACTGAGCTCAGGCGGTGCCACCTCCCGGCTGGAGAGGTTACACCGCCTAGTCTCGCTGGGAGGCTTAGCCCAGGCGGTGCCACCTCCTGGCCTAGGCGGTTGCACCTCCTGGCACTATTCCAGATCACTGGTTGGGCTCTAAACTTGGCCTAAACCAGTCCGAATTCGGGCCCAATTGGCCCAAGATTAAGTTAATGCGATCACCTCCCATTTTCCAACTTAATCAACGTGCTAACTACGATTAGATCTAAGACAATTTCTGCAGCTTTGCTTCGGTGCGTCAATCGCTTCTTCCGGCGAGTTTCCGGCGAACTTCCGTCGATCATCCGATGAACCCTCGGTGATGCTCCTGCGGACTTCCGGCAAACTCCTGGACTTTGCGACGATCCACTTGGCAAGTTCCGATGAGCTTCGCTTGGCAAGCTTCTGGACTTCTCGGATCTGTTCTCGCAGAACCTCCGACGACCGTCTGAACTTCCGTCGAACTCTCGAACTCCCACTGTGATCATGAACTTGACTCCGGCGCAACTCCTGCTGCTTGTCTAACTTTCATCGTAGTTAATCCTGCACACTTAAAACAAAAACTTCGATCGAGACAATTAATCCTAAGCAATTAACCAAGTTGTCCGGCATGTCATTGGTCCCTCGACGCTTCGTCCGATTCTTCGGCGCATCGTCCTTTCCTGCAGCCTATTGCCCAATCGGCCTGTTGGCTCCGCAACTCCGATATCCTTGGCACAATACCCGCTCTTCTTGCCCCGATGCCCGAGTCCACGACCCGAAGCCTTCTGTCGATACGTCGACCGATCCACCGGCCCGACGTCCAATCTTCTGACATGTTCCTCCGGCACAACATGATGTTCCTGCTTTAATTGTCTCATCTTGATCAAAGCATCCTGCGTTACTCAAAACGCATATTAAATCATAAACATATATTAAGTAGTTTCATCATCAAAATACGAGATTCAACAGGGCGGTACCACCGTTGGCAGCATTGCTGCCGGCGGTACCACTGCCCATCTTGGGTGGTACCACTGCCTAGATTTCCTGGGGTGATGTTCCCTAGGCGATGCCACCGCCGGCCAAGGTTTCAGCACCTTGGTTGGGCCTTGAATCCAGCCCAAACCAACCCAACTTTGAGCCCAGTTGGCCCTTAACAGAGTTAATGTGATTACCTCCCAATTACAACTCTAATTATGTGTTAACTATGATTCCTAAGACAATCTAAGCAAGATAAGTCTGGTTTCTTCCAGCGATCTTCCGATGAACTTCCGACGATCTCTTGGCAATGTTCCGGTGGACTCCCGGCAAGCTCCTAACTTCACGAGGATCTTCTTGGTGAGTTCTGACGAGCTTCTTTAGCAAGCTCCAGGACTTCTCAGCCAATTCCGATAGAACTTCTGACGAATATCTGGATTTTCGACGAACTCTCAAACTCCCAACGAAATCACGTTCTTGACTCCGGGACTTCATTTTATTTTATGCCTTGCTATCGTAGTTAATCCTGTGCACATAAAAATACACTTTGATCTAGACAATTATTACTAAGCATGAATCATGTCGTCTGACTTGTCATTGGTATATCAACGCTTCATTCGATTCTTTGGTGCATCATCCTCTCTTGCAGCCTATTGCCCAATCGGTCAATTGACCTCCGCAACTCCGATATCCTTGGTGCAATATATGCTCTTCTTGGCCCGATGCCCAAATCTACTACCCGAAGCCTTCTGTTGATATATCGACTGATCATTCGGCCCGACATCCAATCTTCTAACATGTTTCTCCGACTCAACATGATTCTTCCTATTTTAATTGTCTCTCCCTGATCAAAGCACCCTGCGTCACTCAAAACATAGATTAAATCATAAACACTATCAATTGGTTTCATCATCAAAATTCGAGATTCAACAGTAAGTACTTTAATAAATATAAATGATAAGTTTGTGTTAAATGGTAGAGTTGAAAAACAAAAAAGCAGTACAGAAGTTGAATTGGATGGTCAATTTATCTCACACATTCTAACCCTAGGGAGCAACACTTTAGAGTAACAAGGAGAGTTCCTAGAAATATTAAAGGAACCCTCAATTATGATATATATTGTGTGCTGAATCTCAGATTTTGATGATAAAATTAATTGGTAAATTATTTGATCAAATCTATATGTTGAGAAAAGTGTACAGGATTAACTATAATAGCAATCAAGGCATAAAGCAAAATAAAGTACTAGAGTCAAGATCGAGATTTCTTTGGGAGTTTGAGAGTTCGTCGGAAGTCTGGACGTTTGTCGAAAGTTCTGTTGGAATTGACCGAGAAGTCCAGGAGCTTGCCAAAGAAGCTTGTCGGAACTCGCCAAGAAGATCATTATGAAGTCTAGGAGCTTGCCAAGAGCTAGCCGGAACATTGCCGAGAGATCATCAGAAGTTTACCGAAAGATCGCCGGAAGAAACCTAGACTAATCAGACTTGATTTGCTTAGTGTATACCTTAAGAATCGTAATTAGCACGTAATTAGGGTTAGATTTGAGAGGTAATCCCACTAACTCTGTTAGGGGCCAATTGGGCCCATAATTGGACTAGTTTGGGTTGGACTTAAGACCCAACCAGGTTGCTGGACCCTGTCTAGCAATGGCACCGCCAGACTAGGGTAGTGGAACTGCCTAGGGAATAGTCTCCCAGGTGGTCTGGGCAATGGTACCGCTAGTACCCCGAAAACCGAGGATATGACACTTTTTAGCTCCAATTTCTGAAGTAATTGGGGCCTATAAATACCCCACCCTTTTCTACATGAAGAGGCATGAAAGTGTGAACAATATCTTGAAGTCTTAGGGTATTAAAAGTGTTGTAAAAGTTCTAAGAGTCCTCTTCCTCCCTTTATAAATCTTATGATCATTCAAGAGAGGTGTGAGCCTTGCAAGAGTTGTCTCCTAAACCCATGAAAAGGAGAAAGTGCTGTAAAGAGGGTGGATGGTCTTCACCCATTGAAGGAAGACCATTAGTGGATGCAGGTGGCCCCAACAAGGAGGAATCAAGAGTGGATGTACGTCACGATGACTGAACCACTATAAATCCGATGTGCTCATTTCCATTATGCTTTTTTACTACTATTACTTTCTAAGTTAATTGCTAGTTCATTTACTCTAAAGTCAATCAAGAGGGTCATTCTATTACATGTCCTCCCATATTCAGTGGGACGAATTATACGTATTAGAAAACTAGGATGAAGATCTTCTTAATTTCTATAGACTTTGAGTTATGGAATATCGTTGAAAATAGATTTCAAAAGTCTTCTCTTCCAATAAATAAATGGAATGACTTAGAGAAGAAGACTTTCTCTTTGAACGCTAAAGATATGAATGTCTTATTTTGTGCTTTGGATAAAAATGAATTCAATTGAGTTTCTATTTGCGAAATGACTTATAACATTTGGCATACACTTGAAATCACACACGAAGGTATAAGTAGGGTTAAGAAGTCAAAAATCAATCTTTTAGTTTATAGTTATGAATTGTTCCACATGAAACCAAGTGAGACCATTGGAGACATGTGCACTCGGTTTACGGATGTCATCAATAGTCTAAAAGCCCTTGGTAAAAGTTTTTCTAATGTTAAACTTGTTAATAAGATACTAAGATCTTTTTCAAAGAGTTGGGATCCTAAAGTAACCGCAATTCAAGAAGCAAAAGATTTCAATAAATTTCCACTCGAAGAACTTATCGGGTCCTTGATAACCTACGAAATGACTTGCAACGCACATGAAGAACATGAGAATAACCTTCCAAAGAACATGAAGGATTTGACATTTAGAACTCAAGAAGATCACTTGAGAGAAAACTCAAGTGATGATGGTGTTAGGATCGGAGCGGCACTAAGAGGGGGGGGTGAATTAGTGCAGCGGTGAAGTGCGATAAACTTTTCACGATTTAAACACTTTTCGAAAACTTCGTACGATAAAAGCAACGTTTTCGTTTAAAAACGTTTCAATTGTGTTTTAACTTGAAGAGATAAGTAAGACGGAGACAAAGCAGTATAGCATTAAAGTGCAAATGGTTTGCAGTAATATAAATGACAATAAGTAAATGCAAACCAGAGATTACGCCGATTTTACAGTGGTTCGGTCAAATGACCTACATCCACTTGCGAAGCCCCTCTTCGATGAGGCTCCCACCTTCCACTAGCAAATCTCTTGAAAGGGAAGGGTAAATACCCCTCTTACAACTTTTACAAGCGGTTCACTCTCTTACAGATTTTCAACAAGAAAGAAGGAGGTGAACACTAGCAAATTGAAAACAAGACTAGCAAAGACTCTTCTAAGACTTTTCTCTCAATCACTTGCTGCTCAAAAAGTTGTGTTCTCAGCTGAGACTTGAGGGGTATTTATAGGCCTCTAGAGGATTCAAATTTGGGCTCCAAAAATTTGAATTCTCTTATGTTCCCGATGTTGGCGGTGCCACCACCCAGCCAAGAGGTGCCACCGCCCAATGCTCGGGTGCTGGGCGGTGCAACCGCCCAACCCAGGAGGTGTCACCGCCCAGCTCTCGGGTGCTGGGCGGTGCCACCACTCAGCCTAGGCGGTGCCACCGCCTAGGCCAATTCAGCTCACTGGTTGGGCTCCAAACTTGGCCCAAACCAGTCAGAACTCGGGCCCAATTGGCCCCTACTTGGATTATAAGATTAACACCTAATCCTAACCCTAATTAACATGCTAACTACAAATTTAAAGACATTTTCTAAGCTATTACAAAGTCCGTAAGTCAAGACTTTTTCCGGCGAGCTTCCGGCGAACTTCCGACGGTTTTCCGATAAACTCTCGGAAACCATTCTACGGACTCCCGGCAAGCTCCTAGACTTCACGATTTGATCTTGACGAGTTCCAACGAGCTTCTTCGGCAAGCTCCGATCTTTCTCGGCGAGCTCCGTGAACTTCCAACGAACCTTCCGGCGAGCTTCCGAAAAACCCTTCGGCAAGCTCCCTACTCATTCTCGGCTAGTTCCGGCAGCATTCCCGACGAACCTTCGGACTTTCGTCGAACTCTTGAACTCGCAATGAATCCTTCGTGCTTGACTCCGACACTTTGTTTTACTTTATGTCTTCGTCGTTATCGTAGTTAATCCTGCACACACAAGCTAAAACTCTACTCTGATCTAGACAATTATTACAACGTGAATTGACATTCTGTTGCCCGACACGTCATTGGTTGGCGCTTCGTTCGATTCTTTGGTGCATCGTCCTCTCTTGCAGCTTGTTGCCCAATCGGCGGTTGACCTCCGCAACCCCGATATCCTTGGCTTAATTTCGCTCTCCTTGGCCCGATGCCCGACGTCCGAAGCCTTCTGTCGTCCAATATCTTGATGTGATCTCCTCCGGCGCAACGTCAATTCCTCCTGTGTTAACTGTCTAATCCTGATCGAGTAGACCTGCATCACTCAAAATGCAGTTAAACATAAACATAATTATCAATTGGTTTCATCATCAAAATATGAGATTCAACAATCTCCCCCTTTTTGATGATGACAACCAATTGATGACGGAGTTAAACTTGACTCCCGGAGTTTAAACAAGCTTCCCCTATCAATATGCCATATTGATAGAACCTTGAATTCAAACTGAATTCAAGTCATTGCAATATTCATCATTAATACTTGCAACACGTCATTATGAACTCATGCATAGACTTATGCATATCATGTCATCAACTTACTTCTCCCCCTTTGTCATCAACAAAAAGGAGAAGTACAACTATTCTTTGTGTTTGTAATATAAGTTCAACTCATTGCATGAGAAACATAATATTAAGTTTTATTATCATGCAGTTTTGAAGCTAGAAAATTTAGCAAGTAATGCATCATGCTTAGGACATTCAAGCTATCAAGTTTTAGATATGCAAGTTTTACAGCATACAAGATAGCACTTTTGGTAATGTTCAAGATAGTAAGTTCTACATCATGCAAGCTAGCAATATTGAGATGTTCAAGAAAGCAACTCTTGCTTCTTGAAATATGCAAATTTGTCAAGTTTTACTAGATGTGCAAGTTAGCATTTTTGCCTCTTAAGATAGGCAAGATAGCACTTTTGCAATTTTTGTTTCTTAAGATAGGCAAGCTTGTGATGTTCAAAATAACAAGCTCTTTCCTCTAGAAGTGTCATTTTTGCTTTCTTTGCAAAGTGTAAGCTAGCAAAATGTTTGAAAAAGTGATCAAGTTTTGCAACATACAAGCTAGCAAAAATGCCAAACTAGCAAGAGATAATATTTTACATGAGGCAAGCAAATAATTTGGTAAATGTTACATTTGCATCTTCTCTTTTGAGAAGTGCAATTTTTGCTTTCATCTTGAATTGTGCAAGCTAGTTAGTTTGCCTCTTTTCATGATGTCCACGCTAGAAATTCTTGCTCCCCCTTTGTCATTGTCAAAAAGAAGGGAAGACCCTTATATCAATTTTCATATTATGACAAAGGTAAGTATCATTCTTATTTGTGCATCATTATATATTCAAATTAAAACATACACAATTTCAATAACCTTATTTTTCATGTACGATACCGAAAAATAAATCAATCATCATTAATAAGCATATCATACACGATACTCAAACATTAAAATTTTTAAGCATTTATCAACATGTTGATCATGATACCAAACATTCATCATTTAAAGCATTCATGATACACATCATATGCAATAAATACATCATGTACATCATTATCATAAGTATTGTATACATCATTTTAACTTTATGAATATTTCATCATTGCATGCATTATACCAAAACATTTCAAGCCATGCAAGCCATAAATACAAAGAAATCATGTCATGAAGGATAAAATCATTTGAATACCAAAAGACATGATTCATATAGTAAATATCTTCTTTAAATAAAATATCAAGAAAAATCATAGGAGTACAGAGAAGAGATCTTGTTTTAAAAGAAAAATCAAGTAATAACTCCAAGAACTCACAAGGAAAAATCATGATTCATTTAGAAAATCTCCTCTCAAGAGAATATCAAGTAAAATCGTAGAAGATCGATTAATGAGAAATTTTGATTTATAATAAAATCTCATGTATCGAATGTCAAAAAATCAAAATGATGATTTATATAAAAAATATCACAAGTTATATTCAAGAGAAAAATCATCATTCATTTTCAACTTATTCAATTTGTCACATCAATATTTCTTAGATATGCATGATACCAAAACAATATTTTAAATCTTTAACATATAACATGCATAAATTGAAAGGAGAAGGGAAGAATTCAAACGTACAAAGATTTCAACCATCTCATAAACAAATGTAAGACCAAGTCATGAATCCAAAATTCCATGAATCAAAATGATCATCAAAGGTAATCTCATGTTATTCCAAGAAATCAATATCATGATTTTGATAAAACTCATTTCAAATTTAAATCATCAAAATCATCAAAATATCAACATTACTTTCAAGAGATTCAAAATGGTATACATAGATTTATCATGATAAACATCAAGATCAATAGGATAGAGAAAAATAATTTTTCAAGGAAAAAATATTTTCCTCTTTTTAGTTGTTTCAATTCATATGATTTTATTTCACTTATACCAAATAAAAACATGTATAATGTTTAAAACCGAAAGTGTAAGATTTATTACAACAAAGATTAATAAGGCACTTTCATTATGCTAAAAATCAATAATCCATAAATCACAAGATTCATATGCATAATTTCGAAATTTATTAAGCATGATCATTATGCATGACACTAAAACATGGTTTCAAAATGTTTAATATTTTCATTACATCATTATGCAATGGTTTCATTGAACATAATTTTGAATGATTCTTATAGATAACTAAAACTTCTTTAGTTTTAATTTATGTGATTGACTTTATATTAGCATGCTCAAGTTTTGTTCTTATGTCAAAAACATATATCATGTTTGAAAACCAAAGACAATGTTTAAAAAAAAATCATCAAGCCTTCGATATAAAAATCATGCATCATCATTGAAGGTTAATATGGAAATCATCAAAATACACATTCTTGCTTCTCAAGCACATATATATGATTATTTAAATCTAACATGTTATTCTATTAACATAAAACATACAATTTTCAAGAAAAATAATTATTCAAAAGAAAAGAGAAAATGCATCATGGAAAACATCAAGTAATTTCAAAATAATTCAAGAGAGTTGAGTTACTTACCTTGTAGTCGAAGCCCGTCAAAGCCCAATTCGCCGTTTCACCTTTGGAAGTTCTTGATTCATCCTTGGTTGCCTTCCTCTTCTTTGGCCTCTTCCTCCGTTCAAGTTCATTGTTTATTTTAGATTTTTGTTTAATAAACTTATTAAGATTTAGTGTTCGAAATTCAAGTTCATCATTGTCCTCATCACTTGAGTCATTGCTCAAGTGGTATCAATTTGTCCGGAGTTCCAAATCCTTCCTATTCTTTGGAAGGTGATTTTGTTCATCATGTGCATTGTGCACCATTTCATATGTCATCAACAAACCAATTAGTTCTTCAAGTGGAAAAATATTTAAATATTTTGTTTCTTGTATTGCGGTTATTTTAGAATCCCACCTTTTTGGAAGGGATCTTAAGATCTTGCTTACGAGATCAAAATTCGAAAAAGATTTACCAAGAACTCTTAGATTATTGACGACATCTGTGAAACGGGTGTACATGTCGCCTATAGTCTCGCTTGGTTGCATTTAAAAAAGCTCAAAATCATGCAATAAAATGTTAACTTTCGAGTCTTTGACTCTACTAGTTCCCTCGTGCGTGATTTCAAGTGTTCGCCAAATATCAAAAGCCGTTTCGCACGTAGAAATCCGATTGAACTCATTTTTGTCTAAAGCACAAAATAAGGCATTCATAGCCTTTGCGTTTAAAGAAAAATACTTCTTCTCCAAATCCGACCATTCGTTCATCGGTTTAGAGGGAAGTTGAAAACCATTTTTAACGATATTCCATAAATCCAAATTCATAGAAATCAAGAAAACTCTCATTCGAGTTTTCCAATAAGTGTAGTCCAATCCGTTAAACAATGGTGGACGAAAAACCGATAAGCCATCTTGAAAGCCATAAAGAGTCATTTCTCTCAGGTGTAAATCCGAAATGAGAAATACCGGGCTCTGATACCAATTGTTAGGATCGGAGCGGCACTAAGAGGGGGGGGTGAATTAGTGCAACGGTGAAGTGCGATAAACTTTTCACGATTTAAACACTTTTCGGAAACTTCGTACGATAAAAGCAACATTTTCGTTTAAAAACGTTTCGATTGCATTTTAACTTAAAGAGATAAGTAAGACGGAGACAAAGCAGTATAGCATTAAAGTGCAAATGGTTTGTAGTAATATAAATGACAATAAGTAAATGCAAACCAGAGATTATGCTGATTTTACAGTGGTTCGGTCAAATGACCTACATCCACTTGCGAAGCCCCTCTTCGATGAGGCTCCCACCTTCCACTAGCAAATCTCTTGAAAGGGAAGGGTCAATACCCCTCTTACAACTTTTACAAGCGGTTCACTCTCTTACAGATTTTCAGCAAGAAAGAAGGAGGTGAACACTAGCAAATTGAAAACAAGACTAGCAAAGACTCTTCTAAGACTTTTCTCTCAATCACTTGCTGCTCAAAAAGTTGTGTTCTCAGCTGAGACTTGAGGGGTATTTATAGGCCTCAAGAGGATTCAAATTTGGGCTCTAAAAATTTGAATTCTCTTATGTTCCCGATGTTGGCGGTGCCACCGCCCAACCAAGCGGTGCCACCGCCCAGCCTAGGCGGTGCCACCGCCTAGGCCAATTCAGCTCACTGGTTGGGCTCCAAACTTGGCCCAAACCAGTCCGAACTCGGGCCCAATTGGCCCCTACTTGGATTATAAGATTAACACCTAATCCTAACCCTAATTAACATGCTAACTACAAATTTAAAAATATTTTCTAAGCTATTACAAAGTCCGTAAGTCAAGACTTTTTCCGGCGAGCTTCTAGTGAACTTCCGACGGTTTTCCGATAAACTCTCGGAAACCATTCTGCGGACTCCCGGCAAGCTCCTAGACTTCACGATTTGATCTTGACGAGTTCCAACGAGCTTCTTCGGCAAGCTCCGATCTTTCTCGGCGAGCTCCGCGAACTTCCAACGAACCTTCCGGCGAGCTTCCGAAAAACCCTTCGGCAAGCTCCCTACTCATTCTCGGCTAGTTCCGGCAGCATTCCCGACGAACCTTCGGACTTCCGTCGAACTCTTGAACTCGCAATGAATCCTTCGTGCTTGACTCCGACACTTTGTTTTGCTTTATGTCTTCGTCGTTATCGTAGTTAATCCTGCACACACAAGCTAAAACTCTACTCTGATCTAGACAAGTATTACAACGCGAATTGACATTCTGTTGCCCGACACGTCATTGGTTGGCGCTTCGTCCGATTCTTCGGTGCATCGTCCTCTCTTGCAGCTTGTTGCCCAACGGCGGTTGACCTCCGCAACCCCGATATCCCTGGCGTAATTTCGCTCTCCTTGGCCCGATGCCCGACGTCCGAAGCCTTCTGCCGTCCAATATCTTGATGTGATCTCCTCCGGCGCAACGTCAATTCCTCCTGCGTTAACTGTCTAATCCTGATCGAGTAGACCTGCATCACTCAAAATGCAGTTAAACATAAACATAATTATCAATTTGTTTCATCATCAAAATACGAGATTCAACAGATGGGTAATGAAGATGACTTAGCGCTTCTAACAAGAAATTTTAAAACATTCATAAGAAGAAACAAAACTAAAAACAAAAATGAACTCAAAAAGGACCAAATCATTTGTTACGATTGCAAGAAGCTGGGGCATTTTAAAAGTCAATGTCCCCAAGTGAAGAAGAAGCAACCAAAGAAGAAGAAATAGCATAAAGCAACTTGGGATGACTCAAGTGCATCCGAAGATGGGGAGCTAACCAACAAAGAGCAAGTTGCTAACTAAGCATTGATTGCATATGGCGACGAGGTAAGTAACTCGAAGCACATTTATCTTTTGATGAATTATTAAGTGCTTTCATGATTTATTTGATGAATGTAAATTAGTTAGTAAAAAGTATAAACTATTGAAAAAAGAGTATGCTTCTCTTGTTAGTGATTTTGATAGATTAAAAATTGAGCATGATGATAGTTTAGCTCCTTGCACAAAATGTAATGAATTAGAAACGCTTAAAAATAAGAATTTGCAACTACATGAAACTTTAGGAAAATTTAAAATAGGTACCAAATCCTTAAATATGATCATTGCAAGTAAGAATCATGTTCATAGAAGAGATGGAATCGGTTTTGTAAGTAACACTCATAAAAATCCAACCATGTTTGTTAAAGGACTAACTTTACATATTTCACCCCAAAACAAATGTAATTTTTGTTACAAATTTAGACATGTTACTTATAAATGTCCATTTAAGAGATATAGTTTATACAAATTGATTTAAGTTTCTAAATGAACCGTAAATAACTCCATGCAAAATAATAAGTTAAGTGGATCGATTTTTGAGGCACCCAAAGTCAAATGGGTACCTAAAAATCACCCTTTTTTTTGTGGAAATGTTTACCATCACAAACTAGGAGCAAAAGATGGTACCTTGATAGTGGATGCTTAAGGCATATGACTAGAGATCCATCTCAATTCTCTAAGCTTACTAGCCTAGATGAAGGGTATGTTATATTCGGAGACAACAACAAGGGAAAATCATTGGTAAAGGAACCATAGGCAACAAATCCAACTTTTTGATTAAAGATGTGTTATTGGTTGATAGCTTAAAGCATAATCTTTTGAGCATTAGTCAATTATGTAATAAAGGATATGTCATTGGATTTGAATCTATTGCTTGCATTATTGAACAACTACACAAAAACACCTCTGTGATTGCCCTAAAACAAAATAATATATATACTATTGATATTGATAATCTTTATAATGAAATATGTTTTTTGGTTTTGAATGACAATGCTTGGCTTTGGCATAGGAGATTAGGTAATGCTAGCATGAAACTAATCTCTCAAATCTCATCCAAAGAACTAGTAAGAGGTATTTCTAATATTAAGTTAGTTAAAGATAATGTGTGTGATGCATGTTAACTAGAAAAACAAATAAAAGGTAGTTTCAAACTAAATAATCAAATACGCACCTTTAGACAATTGCAATTGATCTATATGGATTTATTTGGACGAATTGATATATCAAGCCTAAGAGGTAGCAAATACGCCTTTGTAATCGAGGATGATTATAGTAGATACACTTGGATATACTTCTTAGCACACAAAATTGATTGGTTTAGGTATTTTTCTAAGTTTTGTAAACTTGTTCAAAATAAAAAAGGCTCCGAGAAATTTTTGTAAATATGTTCAAAGTGATTGCTTTAGGAATTTCAAAACCATGATTTTCAAATTTTTTGTGAATCTAATGATCACAATCATAATTTCTCTACTCCAAGAAAACCTCAACAAAATATTTTTGGGCCGAAGCTGTTAATACGATATGCTATATCATGAATAGGATTCTAGTAAGACCATTACTTTCGAAAACTCCTTATGAATTGTGGAATGACAAAAAAACTAATGTTTCATACTTTAAAGTTTTCGGTTGAAAATATTTTATCTTGAATGAAAAAGATGCCTTAGGAAAGTTTGATATAAAATCTGATGAAAGCATTTTTCTTGGTTACTCTTCTATTTCAAAAGGCTTTCATGTTTTAAATAAAAGAACATTGGTTATAGAAGAGTCTATTTATGTTATCTTTAATGAAGTATCCGAATTTAAGAAAAATGAGTTTGATGATGATCTTAATTTTGATGCTTTGAATTTAATTGAACTTTCTCCTCCAACTAGTAACTTGGATACATCTTCTTCTGAAACATTCTTACCTAAGGAATGGAAATATGTAGATGCTCATCCTAAGAAGCTAATCATAAGAAACACATCAAAAGGGGTTCAAACTCATTCTTCTCTTAAAAATTTTTATGCCAACGTTGCTTTTCTATCTCAAATTGTACCAAAATGCATTGATGAAGCCTTGAAAGATAATTCATGGGTTATCGCAATGCAAAAAGAGTTGAACCAATTTGAGAGAAACGAGGTGTGGAAGCTTGTTCCGAGGCCAAATGACCATTTAGTTATTGGTACTAAATAGGTCTTTAGAAACAAGCAAGATGAATTTGGTATCATGGTTAGAAACAAGGCTAGATTAGTAGCCAAAGGTTTCAACCAAGAAGAAGGTATCGATTATGAAGAAACCTTCGCTCCTATGGCAAGATTAGAAGCCATAAGGATGCTCCTTGCCTATGCTAGTAGTAATAATTTTAAGTTATTTCAAATAGATGTTAAAAATACTTTCTTAAATGGTTTTATTTATGAAGAAGTGTATGTTGAACAACCACCCGGACTTGAGAACTCTATTTTTCCTAATCATGTGTTTAAGTTAACTAAAGCTCTTTATGGATTAAAATAAGCCCTGAGAGCTTGGTATGAGAGACTTAGCTCATTTCTTATCCAAAATAATTTCTCTAAAGACAATGTTGATACTACATTGTTTATTAAAAATTTTAAAAATGACTTTCTTGTTATTCAAATTTATGTTGATGATATTATTTTTGGTTCAACAAATGAATCCTTATGCGAATCGTTTGCTAAGGGTATGAGTCAAGGGTTTGAGATGAGTTTAATGGGTGAACTAACTTTCTTTTTAGGCTTACAAATCAAACAACTTAGTGATTGTATTTTTCTTAGTCAAACCAAATATGCTTTAAAATTGCTAAAATGGTTTAATATAGATGGTTCAAAAGCTATCAATACTCCTATAAGTACCTCCACTAAGTTAGACATGGACGAAAGTGGAGAAATCTTTGATCAAGAAACTTATAGTGGTATAATAGGTAGTTTACTATACCTCACCGTTGTTAGGAATGAGTCAGCACTAAGAGGGGGGGGGGGGGGGGGGTGAATTAGTGCAATAGATAAAAACGACGTTGGTTCAAAAACTTCATACGATAAAAGCTCATATTGGAAATGTATAACTTTAAAAGCATACAGAAGCGTAGTGAAAACAAGAATTCAGTTTGTAATAAAGGTAAATAGTAAGAAGTAAATGCAAACCAGATTTTTATAGTGGTTCGATCGTCATGACCTACATGTACTCTGTCGATTCCTCTTCCGTCGAGGCCACCGGCATCCACTTACGATCTTCTTTCAACGGGCGAAGATTAACTACCCTTTTACACCTCTCTTCTCCTTTTCACAGGTTTAGGAGACAACCTTTTACAAGCACTTACTCCTCTCTAAATAGAATTCTAAACTTAGAACTAGAGGAGAGATTGCTATAGCATTTTCCCACTTTTAAGCTCTCTGTGCTTGTGTGTGTTAACCAACGATGAGAGGGATATTTATAGGCCTCAAGTGGATTCAAACTTGGAGCCTAAAAGTATCTTATCTCCGGTTTTCGGGGTACTGGTGGTACCACCACCTATGCTGGGCAGTACCATTGGCATTGACACTAGGCGATACTACCACCTAGTCTAGCAGTACTACCACCTGACACCCTATCACTAGGCGATACCACCACCAACAGTCTCTCAGAGACTATGTTTGGGCAGTACCATCGCCCAGACTAGCGAAACCACTACCTGACACAATCTCGGAGATTGTGTCACCGATGGTTCCACTTGTTTGGGTCACTATTTGGGCATTTCACTTGGCCCAACACAACCCAAACTTGGGTCTAGTTGGCCCATAATTGAGTTGGCCTAATTACATTCTAAATTGACTCAATTAGACTCTAAACTAACTCGATATAGACATAATCGATTACAAGCAAGTCCTATATTGTCTGACATGTCATTGGTTCTTCCGGTGCTTTATCTGAATCTTCGGCACATCATCCTCTCTTGCGGCTTATTGCCCAATCGGCTAGTTGACATCTGCAACTTCAATTTCCTTAGCATAATTTTCGCTCTTCTTGGCCTGATGCCCGAACCCATGGCCCGAAGCCTTCTGCCGACACATCGACTAATCTTCTGGCCCAACGTCCAATCTTCTGACATGTTTGCTTTGACCCAACATTTGATTCCTCCTACTTTAATCGATTTGCCTTTTCCAATCGAAGCTAGTCCTGCGCCACTCAAACACACATTAGATGACAAACACATCAATTGATTTCATTATCAAAATTTAAGATTCAATAATCTCTCCCTTTTTAATGATGACAACTAATTGATGACAGAGTTAACCTTAACTCCCCCTATCAATATGTCATATTGATAGAACCTTGAATTCAAGTCAAAGCAATATTTCATCATGAATATTTGCAACACATTATATGCATATCATTGCATTGCATACATCATTATAATAAGTTTTGCATACATCATTATAATAAGTTTTGCATGCATCATCATAAATATTTCAAATCATCATGGTATCAAAATATCAAAGTATATTAAATCCTACTATGTATGATTCTCATATCATCATATCTTCTCCCCCTTTATTATCAACAAAAAGGAGAAGTGCAACTATCAAGTTTTAGAGATATGCAAGTTTTACAACATACAAGCTAGCAACATTTTGAGTTATGCAAGTTTATAAATTTTGCTTCTTGAATAGGCAAGATAGCACTTTTGTTTCTCTTAAGATTGCAAGCTAGCAATTCTTGGTGATGTTTCAAGATAGCAAGTTTTTTCTTCTCTTTTGAGAAGTGCAAGCTAGCAATTTTACTTCCTAGTAAGTTTTTCTCCTTACAATTTATAAGCTAGCAAATTTAGCAAGTATTACATTATATTAGAACATGCAAGCTAGCAAATTTTACTTTTCTTTGCGATGTGCAAACTAGCATGATTTGCTTCTTCTTGAATTGTGTAAGCTAGCAAATTTTTCTTCCCCTTTATCATTGTCAAAAAGAAGGGAAGAATAGCACGTTGTAATTTTTTTCTCTTTAAATCAATTTTCAAATCATGACAAAGATAAAGTATCAATTTTATTTCAATATATTTGTACATCATTATAGTTTCAAATTAAAACATGCATAATTTCAAAACATTATATTTGCATCCTTACTTCATGCATGATACAAATAAATCAATCATCACTATGGGTATGTATATCATACATGATACTCAAGCATTCATGATACATCATTTTGGGCATAACATTCATGATGCTAAGACATTAAAATTTTTAAGCATTTATCACTTCATGCATTAAATCAACAATTTGATCATGATTACGAACATTCACCATTTATTTTCTCATGCATGATACTAAAGTATTTGTTAGAACCCTTGCAGATTCTAAACTTCGGGTTGATCTTTTTAGGGGATCGACCTCCTTGGAACTCTATAGGGGTTCCTCTCTCCAAGTTGCTGCTCAAAGGCTGCAGAAAAGATTCATCTATTGCTTATGAAAAGAGAAGGAATACATGACTATTTATAGGGCTTCTAAACCCTAACTCCTAATAGGACTCCTACTTAAGACTCTTACTTCTAACCAACTCCTAATAGGACTCCTACTCAAGACTCTTATTCCCTTACAACTCCTAATTCTTCTATAAGAAAAAACCTCCTACATGAATGCCCCTCTCAATTAGGACTCTCCTAGCTAGAGTCCTAACAGAATGTCCCTCTCAATTAGGACTCTCCTAGCTAGAGTCCTAACAATTTTACATGAATGTCCCTCTCAATTAGGACTCTTCAAGCTAGAGTCCTAACAGTCCCGCCTTCTTCAAATCAGCCTTGTCCTCGAGGCTGATGATTCATGAATTCTGGGAATTTGATCTTCAAGTCGTCATAGTTCTCCCAAGTGGCATATTCTATTGGTAGGTTCGCCCACTGTATTAACACTTCTTTAGTGGGTCGTCGTCGTCGAGTCACGATCCGTCGATCAATAATGGCACTTGGCTGGGTTTGGAGTTCTCTTTGGGTAGTCATATTTGGTGGGTGGCTTTGGGCTGTCTCCAAGCACCTATTTAAAACTTTCGTCTGGTTGTTGGTTTGTGGGTGATATGTCGTACTCCTTTTCAATTTTGTACCCTGCATATGGAATAACTTTGTCCAAAATCTGCCCTTGAAGATGCAAGTAGAATTTGTCACAAGCATAATGCGTCCCTTATAACATAATTCTTTTGAGTCCCGATTGTAATGAGCCATGGAGCTTGGTGCTTCCTCTAATTTTTTTTTATCTTACTGGTCTCCAAATCTTCCTGCCATTCTATCTTAATATCCTCAAGGAAGTCGTTGGTTGGAAGTAAAACAACCGAAAATTCAGCTTGCTCAGGTAGCTGCGAAAGCACATCTGCAACAACATTCTCTTTCCACCTTTTGTAAGTTATTTCATAATCAAATCCAAGAAGATTTGTTACCCATTTTTGTTGCTCGGGGGAAGATATATTCTGCTCTAAGAGATATTTTAGGCTTTTATGGTTGGTCTTGATTTGAAAGTATCGCTTGATCAAGTACGATATCCACCTCGTTGCTGCGTGCACAATGGCGAGCATCTCCTTATCATATGTTAACATGTTTTGATAGGGGGGAGACAATGTCTTACTAATGTATGTGAGTGGTCGACCATCTTGCATTAGAACGTCTCCCATTCTGTCTCCAAATGCATCGGCCTTAATGATGAAGGGTCGGTTGAAATCTGGTAGCGCTAGCACCAACGTCGTCGTTATGGATGCCTTAAGTTTGTCGAAGGTAGTGGAGGCTCTGTCCGACCATTGGAAGACATCTTTTTCTAGTAAGGAAGTAAGTGGTGCACTGATCTTTCCATAGTTTTTCACGAACTTACGGTAGTAGCTTGTTAAACCCAAAAAACCATGTAGCAATTTTATGTTCCTCGGGGTAGGCCAGTTTTGCATTGCTTCAATTTTGAAGGGGTCCACCATCACACCTTCCTCTGATATGATATGCCCAAGATATTTCACCTTTTGTTGAAGAAAGTAAAAATTCATAGTGGCCGTTGTGTGTTCGAAAGGCGGATTTCGGTATGACTTCTTCATACACTCGTATTTGATAATACCCGGATCGAAGGTCTGGCTTTGTGAAGATTTGTGCTCCCTTTCATCTAGCAATTCATCTGCTATTGGAATAAGGTATTTGTTCTTGATGGTTATGCCATTGAGAGCTCGGTAATCAACACATATTCGCCATGTTCCGTCCTTCTTGTGTACAAGTAGCACCGGTGAAAAGTAGAGGTTGCAACTTGGCTGAATAACTCCTATTTCAAGCATCTCTTTTAAAATCCTTTCTATTTCATCATTCTGGAGATGTGGATACCGATATGGCTGAGTATTTGCTGGAGATTTGACTGGAAAAATCATTATACAATGATCATGCCGACGAGTAAGAGGTAGGTTGTGCGGCTCATCAAATATATCTGAAAATTCAGCAAGCAAAGGAAATAGGTTTGGATCTTCAAATTCTATTGGCTCTCCTTTAATTTGCTGCTCAAGTTGTATCAAAAAGCCCCTGCATGCTTTATGCAAAACCTTCTCCATTTGTTGTGTGCAAATCATCGTTACGTCGCCCTCACGTTTCCCATGCAGTATCACCTGTTTCTCCTTACTGTAAAATTTTATAAATAGTTGCATAAAATTTCAAGAAATATCACCTAATGTCATCAACCATTTAATTCTGAGTATGGCCTCATGATCATCAAGAGGGAGGAGGAAGAAATCTGCAATTATCCCTTGGTCCTGCAGCAATAGTTTCACCTACGGGCACCTATGATCACACTTCAAAATCCGTCCGTTGGCAACCTTAACGACAAACCTGCTACAATTCTCAATAGGTAAGTTCATATGGACAGCAACCTTACTGTTTAGGAAGTTATTAGTGCTGCCCGTGTCGATGAGAATAGTGATCGGTTGTTGTTTAAGAAGGCCTCCAACTTTTATCATTTGCGGGTTTGAGTAGCTGGCTAGTGTATGTACCGTAACTTCGGTCGGTTGTGGCTCTTCTTCTGCATCTTCTTCTTCATATTCAAGGCTCTTTTCTGGATGTTCAATGACCTCTTCTTCTATTGGTTCAATCATAAGAAGTCTCCCTTTACTACAGCGATGCTCACGGCTCCACGGCTCATCACAATGCCAACATAACCCCTTCGCATATCGCTCCCGAAGCTCTTCTCTTGTTAACCTCTTTAGTGTAGGGACTTGGTCGATAGTAGGGGGGGCTAAGGGCTTCAATATTACTGGTTGAGGAGCGACCCTAATCCTCCGAGCTTCATGATTCAATTGCTCCTCTTGATGTCGTGCGAAGGAGATGGCTGCCATAAGCGTATACGGTTGTCGCGCTTTAACTTCTCCTCGGATCTCCGGCTTCAAGCCCTCAATGAAGGTCCTCAATAGCTATTTTTGAGACCAATCATGAGTTTGATTAGATAACCTTTCAAACCTGGTTTGATACTCCTGAATGGTAGATGTTTGTCGGATCTTTGCTAGTTGTCCGTCAATATTCTCATAATCGATTGGTTTGAAGCGGATCAGCAGTCCTTTTTTGAATTGTCACCATGAAAGGACTCCATAAGTATGTTCAAACTAGTCAAACCACTGTATAGCATCCCCTTCAAGATGTATAGCTGCAATTTTCACCATAGATGCATCCGCGGTTTTATAGTACCGAAAATATCGCTCCGCGTGCGAGATCCAACCAATCGGGTCTCCTTCTTCCCATCTAGGGAAATCCACTCTCATGCATGGATAGTTGGGGTTGGTCATAGAGCTTCCCCTCTCTTGGAAGTCATATCTTTGGGCTTGGTGTGATTGGGCAAAGCTCTCTCCTTGATGTGATTTCTTCGGGCTTAGTGGTCGGCCCAATCTGAGTTCGGTAAAGAGCGTCCGAATCTTATCCTCCATTCGCACCTCCAAGGCTTCGAATTTAGCATTGATTGCCTCCTTAGATGCCATAGAATATGCCTCAAAATCTATGATGTTAAGATCTCTCTTTTGTTGTTAAGTTAAAGGCATGTATAGGTTGAGAGAAGTGATGGTCGAAAGGGTTGGTGGATCGGTGGATGTAGGCTACGATTTAGGCTTGTTTTGTGGCTGTTTTGGGTGCAGTTTGAGGGTGTGGTTTAGTAGAGTTTTAGGGCTGTGGATGATAGTTTTGGATATGTGGTAGATGGCAGCAAAGGTTTGATAGAAATCAGTGGAAGTTGCAGCAAGTACGTGCTGTCTTGTAAGAGTAGAATTGTCGCCGAAGAAACAATGGTTTCTCGATATAATTTCTACCAAAAACTTGAGAGAATTAACGAGAGAATTGATAGCAAAATCACATTTTATATGACAGCAAGGATGTCTAATTTAATCAAGAGAATTTCGGCAGTATAACAGCAAGGAAATTGGTGCAAGTTGCGATAGCAGAATTCTCGTCAAAAAATTTCAGCGGCTTACGACGCAAATTTGCAGCAACACAAAATCGTTTTTAGAGATGAATTTCTCAATAGATCAATCTTAGATGGAAGCCAAGATGATCTATGAAGTGTATAAGAAATTTCATTCAAAAAAGATTGCAAATAGATGGGTTAAGGCAACAATATGCCGCTGAAATTTTCTGTAGAACAGATTTTTAAGTATAGCAGATTGGACGTAAAAGATCAGTGGTTTATATTGAGAATTTTTTGATGAAACCAAAGGGAAATCCACTGTTATAAAGTGTCAAAGCTATCATAAAAATTTTGTAAAGATTTGGATAGAAACAATATAGTATCAAGATCAAAGAAACAATGCTATGCGGCTGAAATTTTACAGTGCAGATTTTCAAGGATAACAGATTAGACGTAAAAGATCAATGGTTTATATTGAGAATTTTTAAAAAAAATCAAAGGTAAATCTGCTGTTAGGAAATGTCAAAGATGTCATAAAAATTTCATAGAAATTTGGATAGAAAAAGCACAATAGCAAGATCAAAAAGATGGTGCTATGCGGTTGGAATTCTGCAATATATCTTTCGTCGTAGAGATGAAAACTTTGTGACGAAAGGTTTATGCAGCAATATAGGAACAGTTTTTTTTTTTTTGATTTTTGAATAAGGATAACTAAATTGCAGCAGCAGTAAGGTAGGAAACCAGAACCTGTTGCAATTCACGGGGACATCAAAGGATGATCTACGGTGGTGGAGATGACGGTGGAATTTGGCGACGATCTTTTAAGCAATTGTAGGAATTGCTTTGGATGGTTGTGGATGGTTGATGGATGGCTATGGAAGGGCAACGAGACGCCAAGAACGCTGCTCTGATACCAGGTGTTAGAACCCTTGCAGATTTCTAAACTTAGGGTTGATCTCTTTAGGGGATCGGCCTCCTTGGAACTCTATAGGGGTTCCTCCCTCCAAGTTGCTGCTCAAAGAGTGCAGAAAAGATTCATCTATTGCTTATGAAAAGAGAAAGAATACATGGCTATTTATAGGGCTTCTAAACCCTAACTCCTAATAGGACTCCTACTTAAAACTCTTACTTCTAACCAACTCCTAATATGACTCTTACTCAAGACTCCTATTCCCTTACAACTCCTAATTCTTCTATAAGAAAAAACCTCCTACATGAATGCCCCTCTCAATTAGGACTCTCCTAGCTAGAGTCCTAATAGTTTTACATGAATGTCCCTCTCAATTAGGACTCTCCAAGCTAGAGTTCTAACAGTATTTTCTCCTTAGTAAATCATAAAAAGAAACATAGGAGAAAAAGATTTCAATTCATACATAAGAAATCTTATGATTCGTATAAAAAATCTCCTCTTTAGTAAATGGTAAGAAGAAATCATCAAAGATAGAAAATATTTTGATTCTCATAAAAGATAACTCAAGTAGAGAAATCAAAAGAAAGTTCATGATTCGGTTGAAAATTTTTCATTCAAATTCAAATCATCAAAATCACTTTTCAAAAAATTCAATGAAGGTGACGTAAATAGATTCACACGAGAACTTGGTTCATGCATAATGTCTCAAAAAGATTTATGTAACAAAAATATTGTCGATTCATTTATAGTATCAAGTGACCTAATCATGATTCGTGTGACAAAGAGATTGTCAATTCGTGCATTCAAACCATTATTACTTCAACTCATTATGGATAGTTTCGAAATGTAAAATCATCAAATATGATATAAGCATTTATTTTCAAAATGTATTCCCTTTTAGTTGTTTCAATTTCAGTGATTTGATTTTATATAAGCATGTCCTTGTCCTTTTTTTTCTTGCCAAATCAAAACATATATCTGTTGAATCTCGGATTTTGATGATAAAGTTAATTGTCATTTGGTTATCTAATATATATGTTGAGATAAGTGTGCAAGATTAACTACGATGGCAGTAACACATGTAGCAGGTGTTGCACTAGAATCAAAACCAAGATCACGTTGGGGGTTCGAGAGTTCGACGGAAGTCTGGACGGTCATCAGAGGTTCTACGGGAACAAATCCGAGAAGTCTAGGAGCTTGCCAAAGAAGCTTGTCGTAACTCGCCAAGAGGATCGTCGCAAGTCTAGGAGTTTGCCAGAAGTCCACCGGAGCATCGCCGAGGGTTCGTCGGATGTTCGCCGGAAGTTCGCCGGAAGCTCGTCAGAAGAAGTGATTGACGCACCAGAACACGAGTTGTAGTATTAATGTCTTAAATGTCATAGTTAAAATGAATATTAAGTTAGGAATGGGAGGTGATCCCATTAACTTAATCATTGGCCAATTAGGCCCTTGACAGACCCAAATTGGGCCGAATGTATCAGCCCATTCGGACCCAGATTTTCTAGCCGGCGGTGGCACCGCCTAGAAGCTCAGTCTCTAAGCGAAGTTAGGCTGTGGTACTACCCCTGTCAGGCGGTGGTACCGCCCCTGTCAAGTGGTGGTACCACCTGAGCTCGATCTCTGAGCAGTGTCAGGTGGTAGTACCACCCAGTTCTGGCGGTGGTACTACTAGGACCCCAAAAATCCGGGAGATGATAATTTTGAGCTCCAAATTCAAACCAGTTGGGGCCTATATAAACCCCACCCTTTTCTGCATGAAAGGGAACCGAAAGCTTGTATTTATTATGAAATTTTAGAGCTTAAAAGTGTTGTAAAATGCTAGAAGTTCTTCTCCCTCTTTTCTTCTAAGTTTTGATCATTCAAGAGAGGAGTGGAAATCTGTAAGGGTTGTCTCCTAAGCCCATCAAAAGGAGTAAAGCTGTAAAAGGGTGGTTGTTCTTCGCCTATTGAAGGAAGGCCTCTAGTAGACATTGGTGACCTCATCGGAGGAGGAAGCCAAAAGTAGATGTAGGTCAAGATTGACCGAACCACACTAAATCTCGGTTTGCATTTACATTCTGCTCCTTATCTTAATTGCAAACTGCCTCCGTTGCTTTACGTCAACTATACTTCCGTTTACTCTTAAGTTGAAGAACTTTCTGAAATAGTTTTTATCGAAAATGATTTCATCGTACGAACGTTGTTTTAATCGACGAAAGTTTTCCGCTGCACTAATTCATCCCCCCCCCCCCCCCCTCTTAGTGGTTTTGATCTCAATGTTGAATCTCGGATTTTGATGATGAAATCAATTGATGAGTTAGTTGATCTAATCCATATTATTGAGTTAAGTGTGCAGGATTAACTACGATAGCTTGAAGACATAAAGCAAGTCTACTAGAGTCAAGTTCGATGGGTGTTCGAGAGTCCGAAGATTTGTTGGAGATGCTGCCGGAATCAACCGAGAGGAAATCGGGGACTTGTCAAAGTTTTCAGAAGTCTGTCGAAGAGATCGTCGGAGGTTCACGGAGATCACCGAGAAGGCTCGGCTATCGCTAAACTCAGCACAAGATCGGGAGCCCGTTGGGAGTCAACCGAAAGAAATCCGAGGGTGTATCGGAAGTCCACCGGAAGATCACCAGAAAGCTCATCGGAAGGAAACTCGACGTTGTTGGTTATAAAGATCTGCTTAGGACTATGTCTTAACTTCATAGTTTGCATGTAATTAGGGTTAGGATTAAGAAATAATCTTATATCCTGGTTAGGGGCCAAATGGGCCCGAATATGACTTGGTTTGGGCCAGATCTGAAGCCCAACCAATGATCTGTAAGGTCGGGCGGTGGAACCGCCGGACTGGGCGGTGGCACCGCCCAAAACCCGAAGGATCGAGCGATGGTACCGTCAGACTGGGCGATGGCATCGTCCAGCACCCGAGAGGTTTGATAGTGGCACCATCGGACTAGGCGATGGTACCGCCATTACACTGTTAGTGTCAGACACTGATAGGCGGTGGCACCGCCAACATCGGGAACCCAAAAGTAATTCAAATTTGGAGCCCAAATTTGAATCCTCTTGGGGCCTATAAATTAGTGTGTTCCTTGAATGTGGAGTATTTATTTTTTTGAAATTGTTATTTACATAGCAGCAAGCTTTCAGTTTTCATCTTCTCACTTTACTCGATCTACTTTCTCCAAGTCATTAACAAATTGAAATCTCTATGCATTTATGAAATCGTTTTCAAATTTACAAGTTTTAATCCACTGCACTAATTCACCCCCCCCCCTCTTAGTGTCGCTCTGATCCTAACAATTGGTATCAGATCAAGGCTCACTCTCATATTTGATTTAATACCCAAGAGAGATGGCTTACTCCGGCATGTTTAATGGGTCGGGTTACACGTATTAGAAGACTCGTATGAGGATCTTCCTTATTTTCATAGATTTTGAGCTTTGGAATATTGTTGAAAATAGATTTCAAAAATCTTCTCTTCCGATGAGCGAATGGGATGAATCGGAGAAGAAGGTTTTTGCTTTAAACGCAAAGGCTATGAATGCCTTGTTTTGTGCACTTGACAAAAATAAATTTAATCGTGTTTCGATTTACGATTCGGCTTTTGATATTTGGAGAACTCTTGAGGTCACTCATAAAGGCACTAGCCGAGTGAAAGAGTCCAAAATCAACATTCTTGTGCATTCTTATGAACTTTTCCAAATGAAACCATCGGAGACATATACACCCGTTTCACGGATGTCATCAATGGACTCAAAGCTCTTAGTAAAGGTTTTTCTAACTTTGAACTAGTAACTAAAATTTTAAGATCCCTTCCAAAGAGTTGGGATCCAAAAGTTACGGCCATTCAAGAGGCCAATGACCTTAAAATATTTCCTCTCGAAGAACTTATTGGGTCTCTTATGACCTACGAAATGACGTGTCATGCTCATGAAGAGCTCGAGAACCCCCTTCCAAAGAACAGGAAGGATATGACACTTAGAACACAAGAAGACCACTTGAAAGGAACATCAAGTGATGAGGACAGTGACGATGACATTGTACTTTTAACTCAAAATTTTAAAAAATTTATAAAAAAGAATAAATTTAAAAATGACATCAAAAACAAACTTGAACATAAAAAGGACCAAGTAATATACTACGAATGCAAGAAGCTGGAGCACTTCAAAAATGAATGCCCCAAGCCAAGAAGAAGCAACCGAAGAAGAAGAAAGCTTTGAAAGTGACTTGGGAAGACTCAAGTGATTCCGAGAATGAAGAAGCTAGCAACAAAGAGGAGGCAAACTTTGCGCTAATGGCTTTAGGAGGAGAGGTATATGATTTAATTAATGAAGATTTATCTTTCGATGAACTTTCTATCGCTTTTCACGAATTATTTGATGAGTGTAGAACTATTAGTAAGAAGTTCAATCTATTAAAGAAAGAGCATGCCTTACTACAAAATAAGCTTGATAATCGTCAAACTCCTCCATGCTCTAAGTGTGAACACTTAGAAGTAATAAAAAATAAGAATTTGCTACTTAAAGAGACCTTAAACAAGTTTAAGGTCGGTAGCAAAGGCTTGGACATGATCCTTGCAAACAAGGGTCACATTGTAAATAGAAGTGAAATTGGTTTTGTGAGAAGATCTCACCAAAATCTTACCACAATCATTAAAGGACCCACATTACATGTTTCACCTCATTTGAAATACAACTTCTGTTGTAAATCCGGACATATTGTTTACAAATGTCCATTTAAGAAAATTAGTCCACATAAGTTGGTATGGGTTCCTAAAGGAACTATAAATAATTCAATGATGAATAACAAAATTAGTAGATCAATTTTTGAGGCACCCAAAATCAAATGGGTACCTAAAACCATCCTCTTTTGTAGACAAACACACAAGCTAGGAGCAAGAGATGATATCTTGATAATGGATGCTCAAGGCACATGACCGGAGTTTCATCTCATTTCTCTATGCTCACTAGCAAAGAAGAAGGGTATGTCACCTTCGGAGACAACAATAAAGGTAAAATCATTGGCAAGGGAGCCATAGGTAACAAATCAAGTTTTTCAATTGATGATGTGTTGCTAGTTGATGGATTGAAACATAATCTCTTAAGCATTAGTCAATTATGCGATAAAGGTTACATCGTTAGATTTGAATCTAATGTGTGCATTATTGAAAAACCAAATAATAACAAATCAATGATTGCCTTAAAATAAAACAATGTCTACACCATCAACCTTGATGAACTTAATAATGAAATATGCTTTTCTGTTTTAAATAATGATGCTTGGATTTGGCATAAAAGATTAGGTCATGCAAGTATGAAACTAATATCTAAGATTTCATCAGAGAGTTAGTACGAGGGATTCCCAATATGAAGTTTGTTAAGGTTAAAGTGTATGATGCTTATCCACTAGGAAAATAAATAAAAACTAGTTTCAAACCAAAAAATCAAATTAGCACCACTAGACCATTGCAATTGATCAATTTAGACTTAATTGGACCAATTGACACAACGAGTCTAGGAGGAAGCAAATATGCCTTCGTAATTATAGATGACTATAGTAGATACACTTGGACCTATTTCTTGGCTCACAAAAGTGATTGTTTCAAATGTTTCTCTAAATTTTGTAAACTTACTCAAAATAAAAAAGGCTTCATGATTTCATCAATTCAGAGTGATCACGATGGCGAATTTCAAAACTGTGACTTCTAAAGTTTTTATGAATTAAATGGATATAATCACAACTTTTCTACTCCGAGAAATCCTCAACAAAATGGGATAGTTGAAAGAAAAAATAGAAATTTACAAGAAATTACAAGAACCATGTTAAATGAACATAGTCTACATAAGTATTTTTGGGCCGAAGCCGTTAATACGGCTTGCTATATCATGAATAGGGTTCTAATAAGACCATCTCTATCAAAAACTCCCTATGAATTATAGAATAACAAAAAACCATATGTTTCTTATTTTAAAGTTTTCGGTTGCAAATGCTTTATTTTGAATAAAAAGTATGCCTTAGAAAAATTTGATGCTAAATCCGATGAAGGCATCTTTCTTGGTTACTCTTCTGTTTCTAAGGCTTTTCGTGTTTTTAATAAAAGAACCTTAGTTATAGAAGAGTCTATTCATGTAATTTTTAATAAAATTTCTGAGTTAAAGAAAAATAATTTTGATGATGATCTTGGTTTTGATAATTTGAATTTAAATGAACCCCCTCCTCAAAATAGCAACTTGGATATATCTTCTTTCGAAATTTCCTTACCCAAGGAATGGAAGTATGTAGATGCTCATCCAAAGGAGCTAATTATAGGAGATACATCATAAAGGGTTCAAACTCGTTCTTCCTTCAAGAATTTTTGTGCTAATGTCACCTTCTTTCTCAAATTGAACCTGAATGCATTGATGAAGCCTTGAAAGATAATTCATGGGTTATTGCAATACAAGAGAAATTGAACCAATTTGAGAGGAATGAGATATGGAAGCTTGTTCCCAGAAGTAGTGACCATTTAGTCATAGGTACTAAATGGGTCTTTAGAAACAAGCAAGATGAATGTGGTATCGTGGTTAGAAACAAGGCTAGACTATTGGCCAAAGGTTTCAACTAAGAAGAAGGTATCGACTACGAAGAGACCTTCCCTCCTGTGACTATATTAGAAGCCATTAGGATGCTCCTTGCTTATACTAGTAGTAATGATTTTAAACTATTTCAAATGGATACCAAAATTGCTTTCTTGAATGGTGTTATTTCCGAAGAAGTGTATGTTGAACAACCTCCCGGATTTGAAAATTGTCTTCTTCCTAATCATATATTTAGATTGATTAAGACTCTCTATGGCTTAAAACAAGCTCCTAGAGCTTAGTATGAAAGGCTTAGTTCCTTTCTTATTTTAAATAATTTTACAAAAGGCAAGGTTGATACTATATTGTTTATTAAACATTTTGAAAATAATTTTCTTATTGTTCAAATTTATGTTGACGATATTATTTTTTGTTCTTTGGATGAATCACTATGTGAATCATTTGCCAAATGTATGAGTCATGAATTTGAAATGAGCCTAATGGGAGAATTAACCTTCTTTTTAGGATTACAAATTAAACAACTTAGTAATGGTATATTTCTTAATCAATCTAAATATACATTAGAATTGTTAAAATGATTTAACATGGATGGTTCAAAAGCGATAAACACTCCTATGAGTACTTCCACTAAATTAGATATGGATGAAAATGGTGAAAACTTTGATCAAAAAACGTATAGGGGAATGATAGGAAGTCTACTTTACCTCACCACGACTAGATCGGATATCATGTTTAGTGTAGGACTTTGCACTAGGTTTTAATCTAATCCTAAATTATCTCATCTTAAAAGTGTTAAAAGAATTTTTAGATATCTTAAAGGAACTCCCAATTTAGGATTATGATATCCGAAATCTGATAAATTCGATTTAATAGCTTATGCAGAAGCCGATTTTGGCGGATGTAGGATAGATAGAAAAATCACATTTGGAACATGCCAATTTTTAGGACATGCACTTGTTTCTTAGACTTCCAAGAAATAAAATTCGGTTGCACTATCTACGGCGGAAGCCGAATACATAGCGGCAAGTGCATGAGCTTGATTGTATATATTTTTCGAAAATTCTTCATCCTCTTTTCGATTTTTATGGATTTGACTTCTTTCTTCTTATTGTAAACCTCTATGCTACCTTGACATGCATTTGACATTATCCTAGTATATGATGTTGGATGTTTCTTTCCAAAATTTTGTCAACATTTTGATGGCTCCTTCATGTTATTTTGGATGATTTGATGTCTTCCTTGAATGATCAATATTAATGCCAAGTTGAAGCTTTGTCAATTTTGCCATCTCCTTTTCAAATATTTTTTCTTATGAGATAATTTTATGAATGGCTTCAATGATCATGAGTTTTATGCTTAAAACCTCATCTCCTTTTTGTTGATGACAAAGGGGCAGAAGAATGTGCAAAAGATTGATGACTTATACAAAATATGAATTGCAAAAGCTTGTGTAATGCAAATGTCTTATATGCATTGCAAATGTGATAGCATGACTTATATGAATTGCAAAAGCTTGTGCAATGCAAATGTCTTATATACATCACAAATGTGATAGCATGACTTATATGAATTACAAAAGCTAATATGTTGTGTAATGCAAATGTCTTATATGCATCGCAAAAATGTCTTATATGCATCGCAAAACTTTTTGAGAATATCACAATATGAAAGTTTTTAGATTGGTTGTCGTTTCATCTCATGATCATATGAAATCATGCCTTACATTTATATCATGAGATTTATGTTGAAAGTTCATATATCTTGTCAAAATGATAATTGTATAGCATGACTTATATGAATTATAAAAGCTAATATGTTGTGTAATGCAAATGTCTTATATGCATCACAAAACTTTTTGAGAATATCACAATACGAAAGTTTTTAGATCGGTTGTCGTTTCATCTCATGATCATATGAAATCATGTCTTACATTTATATCATGAGATTTATGTTGAAAGTTCATATCTCTTGTCAAAATGATAATTGTCTTTTATCATTTGACTTGAAAATAATTTTCATAACTTGAAATTATGAGAAATACGAAGTTTCATATTTGCTCATGCTTATAGAAAATAACGATTAGTTCAATGGATAGAACTTATCGATTTAGGCTTAAATTGAAAGAAATTGAATTCAAGAGTTTTTATCTTCTCATTATATGGCATGTAGATAGGGGGAGTTATGTTTAACTCTGTCATCAATTGATTGTTATCATTAAAAAGGGGGAGATTATTGAATCTCGGATTTTGATGATGAAATCAATTGATAGGTTAATTGATCTAATCCATATTATTGAGTTAAGTGTGCAGGATTAACTACGATAGCTTGAAGACATAAAGCAAGTCTACCAGAGTCAAGTTCGATGGGTGTTCAAGAGTCCGAAGATTCGTCGGAGATGCTGCCGGAACCAACCGAGAGGAAATCAGGGACTTGTCGGAGTTTTCGGAAGTCCGCCGAAGAGATCGTCGAAGGTTCACAGAGATCACCGAGAAGTCTCGGCTACTCGCTGAACTCACCATAAGATCGGGAGCCCACTGGGAGTCCACCGGAAGAAATCCGAGGGTGTATTGGAAGTCCACCGGAAGATCGCCGGAAAGCTCGCCGGAAGGAAACTTGACGTTGCCGGTTATAAAGATCTGCTTAGGACTATGTCTTAACTTCATAGTTTGCATGTAATTAGGGTTAGGATTAAGAAATAATTCTATATCCTGGTTAGGCCAAATGGGACCGAATATGACTTGGTTTGGGCCAGATCTGAAGCCCAACCAATGATCTGTAAGGTCGGGTGGTGGAACCACCGGACTAGGTGGTGGCACCACCCAGAACTCGAAGGATCGAGCGATGGTACCACGGGACTGGGCGGTGGCACCGCCCAGCACCCGAGAGGTCCGGCAGTGGCACTGTCGGACTGGGCGGTGGCACCGCCAATACACTGTTAGTGTCAGACACTGATAGCAGCATCGGGAACCCAAAAGTAATTCAAATTTGGAGCCCAAATTTGAATCCTCTTGGGGCCTATAAATACCCCTCAATTCTCAGTAAAGAAAACAACCTTTGAGAAGTTAGAAATCGAGAAAAAGCCTTAGCAAAGTATTTAGCAAGTCTTGTTTTCAATAGCTTAAGTGTTCACCTCCCTCTTTCTCTTTGAAAAATCTGTAAGAGTATGAACCACTTGTAAAAGGTTGTAAGAGGGGTATTTGTCCTTCTCCTTCAAAGTGATTTGCTAGTGAAAGTTGGGAGCTGCTAGTCATAGGTGCCCAGCAAGCCAATCACGTGAGTGATGGCACGTGTGACTTGATACAGAATCTTTTTGTTTATTATATTTTGGCGTATATCACTTTATAACTATTGCATAAATGCATATATATATATATATATATATATATTGTGATGTCCTTGGATTTGTGTAATGGGAATCGGATCGTGATGAGACCACGATAATGAGATCGATCCACCTTTAAACAAATATCATAAATAATCCCGGTCATAGGTTACTCGAGAAGGACATCGTGATAACCGGACAGACTGGTGTGCTGTATACCCGTCCATATGATGGATGCAGTTGGTCTCATAGCTGCTCGTGTAGGGACACTAGGGATACAGTACAAGTGCTCATTGGAAAATGAGTTCACTGATTGATCCGCTTACGGAATGCTGGATGGTTGATGATGCCTTATTGTCAGACAGCGATTCCGTAGTCCTAGTGGTGTATCTGGTCCTTAGACTTGAGACACCAAGGATGTCCTGTATGAGTGCTCCAATCTTTGATACCAGACTTATAGGTTTGGCTGTCCCAAATCTAGTACAGCTAGTCATTGGGAGTGGTAGTCGACCATACGAGGGCTATTGAGTGTTGATAGAGGATCATCCACTCTCGGCGTCATGAGAGAAATATCCCATGTGTTCTTGCTTAGATAAATCCCTGGCTAGGGTCATTCGGGTTGAGAGAGAAAGAGTTCTCCGGGAGAATCCGATTAGAGCGAGACTCGAGTAGAAACTGTATGGGTCTGACAACACCATGCTCGATATACGGTCTTTGGGATATTAGATGGATGAGGGACTATAGGTACATGGTAACTGAGGACAGACAGGTCCAATGGATTGGATTCCCCTGTATCGTTTGGGGACTACGGCTTAGTGGCCTAGTACGTCCGTAGTCGATGAGTCAAGTGAATTATTACAGAGATAATAATTCACTGAGTTAGAAGGAGTTCTGACGGGTATGACTCACGGCCAGCTCGATATTAGGCCTAGAGGGTCACACACATATGGTAGGCATTGCGATGAGTAGAGGTTCAGATATGAGATATCCGACGGAGCCCTTGTCTTATTGGATGCAGATCCAATACCCACTAGGGGAGGACCCATTAGGGTTTGATAGGGGACCTCTATAAATAGGAGGGATTCAGAGTCTCATAGGCTAGAGCCTTTGCTTGCCTTTCCTATTTCTCCTCTCCCTCTCCACCTCAGAGCAGGCCTGGAGTTTTGAGGAGCGTCGTCGTAACCCTACTGTGTGGATCACCGCTAGAGAGAAGGACGCTTGACCTCCTTCACCCTCTCCTAAGGATCTGCAAGGAAACAGGGATATACGATCTCCCTAGGTAACACAATCTACTCTATACGCAGTTTTAAGTTTCACGGATTTTGCGCACCAATCTTCGCACGACGACAAACATCTCTTTGGGAATCGGGGATTTTATTTTCTTGTTCTTCCGCTGCGCATATGATGTCGCCTCCAAGATTTCCCAACAGTGGTATCAGAGTCAGGTTGTTCGTGCGAATGATTGGTTTTGAACTGCGTGTGTTGTGCTTAGGAAGAATTTTGACGTCAAAATCGTTGATGCAAAAATAAGGAAGGGCAGCAACAGTTGCTGCCCTCGATCTGCGTACGTGCAGCGCAGCAGAAGGCGGGCAGCACAAGGGCTGCGTCTGCAGCAGCCGGCCAGCGGCCTGCTTGCAGCAGGCTTGCGTCCGGCGGGGCTGGCAGCCCACGGGCAGAGGCACCTGCGGCCGCTTCTCCCGCGGGGTGAGGCGCTGTAGGGCATTGGCGCTTGCCACCGCTGCTCCCGCGGGCGAAACCCCCCCTCACAGGGGCAGCCGCCCGGCGGGACAGCACCGCCTGCGGGCGTTGCCCCACCGGCAGAACCGCCCGCGGGGGTGCCCACCTGCAGCGGCAGCGCCGCCAGCGGGCGTGCCGCCTGCAGGCGAGGGCAGCGCCCTCGCCCCGCCGCACAGGCCGCCGCTAGCAGGGTGGTGTCGGCAGCAGTAGTAAGAGGGAATTAGGGTTTTGGGTAAAAAGATAGTTTTACCCCTGTGAATTTGAGAAATTCCAATTTCTGTCTTTTATCTAAATTACGAAAATACCCTTAGGAATTGAGAAATTCCCTACATGTCCCTGATTTCAGAAAATATTAATTAATTAAAAGGTTTAGTTGATTATTATTTTTAGTATTATCTAGTAGTCCTACATGATGATGATTATTTATACCTGTGATGTATGATGTGTGGACGGATGATCATGGACCGTGTGATGTGTGTACTTGTGATTATTATTATTGAGGTCTGCGTGCCTCCATTATATTTCTCGTTTATTGTCGGGCCTGCGTGCCTATGATTAAGTTGTAATCACATGAGGAGGCACAGCGGGAGCGTGGATGCGATAGCGGGACCCACGAGACGGACGATCGTGATGCATGAAGATGCATCAAGATGTCGACGGAACTAACGAGGACGAGATGGACGATCACAGGGCATGGAGATGCACCGTTGCACACATAGATCTTGATGTGAGTGATTAGGCCTATTGGCTCGGGCCTAATCATATTAGGTTATGGTCCATGATCATCTGGTGTGATTGCTTATACACATACTAGATATGTATATATATTTACATGCGATGTATATTATAGGCTAATCATAGGAGATCATCCTAAGGAGCTAATCATAGGAGACACATCTAAGGGGGTTCAAACACGTTCTTCTCTCAAAAATTTTTGTGCCAACGTCGTTTTTCTCTCCCAAATTGAACCTAAATGTATTGACGAAGCCATGGAAGATGATTTATGGATTATCGTAATGCAAGATGAGTTAAATTAATTTGAGAGAAATGAGGCGTGGAAGCTTGTTCCTAGTCCAAATGACTATTTAGTTATTAGTACTAAATGGGTCTTTAGAAACAAGCAAGATAAATCTAGTATCATGGTTAGAAACAAGGCTAGATTAGTGGCCAAAGGTTTCAACCAAGAAGAATGTATCAATTAGGAAGAAACCTTCGTTCCTGTGGCTCGATTAGAAGCCATAAGGATGCTCCTTACCTATGCTAGTAGTAATAATTTTAAGTTATTTCAAATGGATGTTAAAAGTGCTTTTCTTAATGGATTTATTTTCGAAGAAGTTTATGTTAAACAACCTCCTAGATTTGAGATAATAATGTTTATCAAAAATTTTAAAAATAATTTTCTCATTATTCAGATTTATGTTGATGATATTATCTTCGGTTCTACGAACGAATCTCTTTGTGAATTTTTTGTTAAAACTATGAGCCTTGAATTTGAAATGAGTTTGAAGGGAAAATTAACCTTCTTTTTAGGCTTACAAATTAAACAACTAAGCAATGACATCTTTATTAGTCAAACTAAATACGCTTTAAATTTGCTAAAAAGATTTAATATGGATAGCTCAAAAGCTATCAACACTCCTATGAGCACCTCCACTAAGTTAGAAATAGATGAGAGTGGAGAAAGCTTTGATCAAAAAACTTATAGGGGTATGATAGGAAGTTTACTTTACCTCACTGCAACTAGACCAGATATCATGTTCAGTATAGGAATTTGTGCTAGGTTTCAATCGAATCCTAAGATATCTCATCTCAAAGCTGTTAAAAGAATACTTAGATATCTTAAAGGTACCATAAATCTAGGATTATGGTATCCAAAATCCAAGAATTTTGAGCTAATTGCTTATGCTGATGCAGATTTTACTAGGTGTAGACTAGATAGAAAAAGCACATCAGGAACATGTCAATTTTTGGGACATGCACTTGTTTCTTAGTTATCCAAGAAACAAAACTCGGTTGCACTATCTACAACCGAAGCGGAGTATATTGCAGCTAGTGTATGCTATGCACAAGTTGTATGGATGAAAAACACTTTAGATGATTATAAGATTCATTTTAAAAATATTCCTATAAAATGTTATAACACAAGTACAATATGTTTAACAAAGAATTTCATTCAACACTCAAGAACAAAACATATTGATATTAGACATCACTTTATACTAGATCATGTCACTAATCATGATATAATTCTAAAGTTCATTAATACTAAACATCAATTAGCTGATATTTTTATAAAACCTTTAAGTAAAAAATAATTTGATTTTATCAGAAGAGAATTAGATATGTTAACTTATCCGAATGCATGAATTTGTTAAACTTCATTTTGGGACTTTCTTGATCCTAACAATGCATGATTTTGTATTTCTCTTCCAGATTAAATGTATTTCTTGAATGGAGCTTTCATGAGCCTATGTCATATCAAGCTTTCATGAGCTTTCATGATTTTTGACATATGGAATTGATTAACAAATGCATCTCTCATAGATTTACTTTGTGAAAAATAATTTTTAATCGAGAAATGAATTTGATGAAATGAATTCCTTCTTGATGAAGGAAGACTTTTTTTAATGAACACTTGCAAAAATTTAATTTCACATGTATATCTTGATTTTTGTAAAAATGAAGTATGATTTAATCTCTTATCATTTTTAACTTCATTTAAAGTTAGTTCACAATGGCTTTTCTCCTTCATGCAAAACGTTAATGACAAATAAGGAAGAAGTAATGAAAGCTATCTCCTCAGTAGACTTTTAAATGATACTATGTCATGATTGCTTGAAAAATAATTTGTATAAATGGTATCTTATCACTTATTATTGAAAAAATGACATGAATCTTTTTATGACATGTATCTTTACCACATTTATTGTTGAATCGCTCTCCTTTTTGTTGATGATAAAGAGGGAGAAATATAAGGTAAATTGATGATAGAATGAATTGCTATACATATTTGATGATAGAATGAATTGCTATACACTTGAAATATTTGCATTAATGATAAGATATCTAGAGCATCCATTATAATTTTATAATGTTGATATCTTGCCATATGATGAATTACTATGATCGTCATATTTGCATCATGTTAAGATATCTAGAGCTTATATCGTAATCTTACAAATTAATATCTTGCCATGTGATGAATTGCTACGATTGCTATCTTTCACATATGAAATATAAGACTTGAAAATGGATGTCAAGCCTTGACATCATTTTCAGAAAGATACATCATGATAGGAATCATGATGGGGGTATTGATAAGTTTAAATGAACTTAACTTATCAATATGTCTCTTGAATTCAAAGGCTTTGAATTCAAGAATGACTTATCTTATGTATAGCATATAGATAGGGGGAGTTAAGGTTAACTCCGTCATCATCAAAAAGGAGGAGATTGTTGAATCTCGGATTTTGATGATGAAGTCAATTATCATTTGGTTATCTAATCCATATGTTGAGATAAGTGTGCAGGATTAACTACGATGGCAGTAAGACATGCAGCAAGTGTTAAGCCAGAGTCAAGACCAAGATCATGTTGGGAGTTCGAGAGTTCATCGGAAGTCTGGACAGTCGTCGGAGGTTCTGGGGGAATAATATGAGAAGTCCAGGAGCTTGCCAAAGAATCTCATCGGAACTCACCAAGAGGATCGTCGCAAGTCCAGGAGTTTGCTGGGAGTCCGTTGGAGCATCGCCGAGGGTTCATCGGATGTTCGTCGGAAGTTCACCGGAAGCTTGCTGGAAGAAGCGACTGACGCATCGGAACACGATCTGCAGTATTGATATCTTAATTGTCATAGTTAGCATGTAGATTAAGTTAGGATTGGGAGGTGATCCCATTAACTTAATCGGGGGGCCAACTTGGCCCTTGGCAAACCCAAATTAGGCCGAATGGATCAGCCCATTCGGACCTAGAATTCTTGGCCGACGGTGGCATCGCCAGGGTTGATGGTAGCACCACCCAAGGAGACTCAATCTCCCAGGAGTTCTGGGCAGTAGTACCGCCCCTATCAAGCGGTGGCACTGCTTGAACTTGGTCTCCAAGCGATGTCAAGTGGTAGTACCACCAAGACTGAGCAATAGTACCACTCAATGACAGATGACAGGTGGTAGTACCACCCAGTTATGGCGGTGGTACCGCCAGGACCCCGAAAATTTGGGAATGGACACTTTTGAGCTCCGAATTCAAACTGATTGGGGCCTATATAAACCCCACCCTTTCTTCATGAAAGGGCAACCGAAAGCTTGATTTTATTCTGAGTATTTGAGAGCTTAAAAGTGTTGTAAAATGCTATAATTCTTCTTCCTCTTTCTTTCTAAGTGTTAATCATTCAAGAGAGGAGTGAAAACTTATAAGGGTTGTCTCCTAAGCTTGTCAAAAGGAGAAAAGCTGTAAAAGGATGGTTGGCCTTTGCATATTGAAGGAAGGCCTCTAGTGGACATCAATGACCTCATCGGAGGAGGAAGCCAAAAGTGGATATAGGTCAAGATTGACCGAACCACTCTAAATCTCGGTTTGCATTTATTTTCTACTCTTTATCTTAACTACAAACTACCTTTATTACTTTACATCAACTACACTTCTGCTTGCTCTCAACTTAAAAGATCTTTCCGAAATGGTTTTCATCGAAATTAGATTTCATCGTACGAAAGTCGTTTTAACCGACAAAAGTTTTCCACTGCACTAATTCACCCCACCCACTCTTAGTGCTTTTGATCCTAACATATTTTTGTGATTTATGGCATATTAATCTTTATCATAATGAAAGTTACTTTTTTGGTTTTAAACGATGATACATATTTTTGATTTAACATAAAAATACAAAGGCATGCTTGCATGAAATTAATCATAAAATTTGGAACTAAAAGAACTTAAGTTATTTTTAATCTTATAGGAATCTATCTACATTGCCTTCATTGAATTTTCTGAAAAGTGATTTTGATGATGATTTTGGATCTATTTTCATATGACTCATTTTACTAATGAGATGATATATCCAACTAAATCATTTATCATATTTATGAATTGTGATATATTCAACATGAAACATCCTTCTTGATGCACGTATGATTCTCTTTTAAGAGAATATTTATCAAATCATGATAAGTTGAGATTTTCTTTATATGAACCAGGACTTTTAATTATTCTCCTATGATTCTACTTGCTATATATTTAAAATGAGCTTTTCTATATAAATCATGAGATTTTGTATGATGAATCTAAATATTCTACCATTTTATTCTCCTATGATTCTTTTTGTCATTTACTAAAGAGGAGAATTATCTATATGAATCATGGTTTTTCTTGATTTCTTAAATCAAAACTTGATATTTTCTTATGTGAATCAAGATCCCTCACTTTTTATTCTTGAATGATTTCTTACATTTTATTAAAGAATATTTATCAAAATGAATTATGTCTTTTGGTATTCACATGATCTCATCTTTTATGATATGATTTTTCTTTGTATAATTTCTTGTATTCATGAAGTATATCTCATCACCAAATTTTTCTTGATATCTTCCATGTGATGACTTGAATATTTACACGTTTGTGCTATTCCCCTCTTCTTGTCGATGATAAAGGGGAAGAAAATAAATGATGAATGTTTGGTATCATGATCAAAATGTTGATTTAATACATGAAGTAATAAATGTTTAAAAATTTTAATCATGAATGTTATACCCAAAATAATGTATCATGAATGCTTGAGTATCATGTATGATATGCCCATAGTAATGATTTATTTTTAGTATCATGCATAAAGCAAGGATGAAATGTAATGGTTTGAAATTATGCATGTTATATATTGAAATTTTGAAACCATGTTTTCGTATCATGCATACCCAAGTAATATTGATTTGAAAATTTATTGATTTAGTATCATGCCCAACGTGATAATGATGATGGCTTGGCATTTCTTGCAAGAAATCTTTATGGGTTAAGATTTATTTTTTATCCAAATCATGATCTTGATTTCTCAATATTTGATACATGAGTTTTTCTATAAATCAAGATCTTATTTTTGAACTCCCATATTTCTTTTTGTTATTTGCTAAAAGGGAGATTTGTCAAAATAAATCATGTCCTTTAGTATTTGTGACTTAATCCTTTATAATCTTTGATATTATATCTTTCATGACATGATTTCCTGGTATTTATGGCTTGTATGCCTTATAATGATTGAAATATTTTGCACTACTGTATGCTTCCCTTTCCTTGTGATAATGACAAAAGGGGAGAAAAACTTGCTAGCTTACGTATCATAAAGAAAAATAAAATTGTTGCTAGTGTGCACATCTCAAAAGAGAACCAAACTTTGCTAGCTTACACAATTCAAGAAAAAGTAAAATTGCTAGCTTGTATGTTCGAAAATAATATAAAACTTGCTAAATTTGCTAGCTTAAACATTACAAAGGAAGAAAAAATTGCTAGCTTGCATATCTCAAAAGAGAAGCAAAAAGTGTAATCTTGTCTATCTTTAAATTTGTCTATCTCAAAAAGCAAAGAATTGCTAAACTTGCACATCTCTAAAACTTGTTAACTTACATGTTCTAACTTGTTATCTTACTAGCTTGCATATCTAAAAATTTGCTAGTTGCACTTCTCCTTTTTGTTGATGACAAAGAGGGAGAAGGTATAATGATAATCATGCATATTATGCCTAAAATGATAATTTAAAATTATAAATGATGATCATGCATGTAATGATGATTTTGAAAATATACATTATGTTTTAGAATGATGCATGTAATACTCATGATTTTATTATGATGATGTATATGATGTATTGCATATGATGTGATTAAAATAGTTTCAACTTGGACTAAAAGGTCATCATTTATTTGAATAATGCCTTATTTCAATATGGCATATTGATAGGGAGAGTTTAGTTTAAACTTCGTCATCAATTGGTTGTCATCATCAAAAAATGGGAGATTATTGAATCTCGGATTTTGATGATGAAATCAATTGATGAGTTTGTGATCTAAGCTACTTTTTGAGTAATGCAAGACTAGCTTCGATCAAAGAGAGTTAAATTGATTAAAGTAGGAGGATTCGGACATTGGGCTAGAGTAAACATGTCAAAAGATTGGACGTCGGGCCGGATGATCGATGATGTGTTGGCAGAAGGCTCGTGCCATGAATTCGGGCATCGGACTAAAGGATCGGACATTACACCAAGGAGCAGAAGATGTGGGAGTCAACATATCGATTGGGCAATACGTCAAAGGAGAGGACAATACATCGAATGATTGGATGAGTGCCAGATGAACCAATGACATGCCGGACAAAGGATTCATGCTTTCTAATCATTTTTCTAAGATCGAAGTAGTTTAGGGGGCTAATTGAGTTAACTTTTGGTGTAATCATGCTAACTCAATTATGGGCCAATTGGGCCTTAATTGGGACTGATTTTGGCTCATTGAAAGGCTCATTCAGTGACCCAAAAGTTGGGTTAGGTGGTGGCACCGCTAGAACAAGTGGTGGAACCACCAGAATAGGTGGTGAAACCGCCTGTGAGTTGGAAAATCGAAAAACCTGATCTCCAAGGCTATCAGGAGGTGGTATCACTAGACTGAGTGGTGGTAGCGCCTAGTGATAGTGTGTCAGGCGGTGGTACCACTAGATTGGTCAATGGTACCGCTCATACCCGGAAGACCCAAAAATTTAAATTTTTTGAACCATTTTTGAAACTATTTGGGACCTATAAATACTCCACTTAGGCAATAAGAAATGAGCAAGAATTCTTGAGGAAAATATTGAGTAAACTCAGCCAAAACTTTGAGTTCCCTCCTCCTAGTGCTTAGAGTTAGTTCTAAGAGAGGTGTGTGAGGGAATAATTGTAAAAGAGTGACTTATAAGGGTTATCTCCTAAACCTATGAAAAGGAGAAAGTGCTGTAAAGAGGTGATTAGTCTTTGCCTATTGAAGGAAGACCTTTAGTGGATACCGATGACCTCAATGGAGGAGGAATTGAAAGCGGATATAAGTCACTATGACCAAACCATTATAAATTCTAGTGTATTGTTTCTTTACTGCTTATTATCTTTACTATATTTTACTTTACTTCATTGCAAACTATCCAATCCCCTTTTCTCTATTCACTTGCAAACTTATACGAGTCAAACAAATAGTTTTCGTCGAAATCGATTTTTATCGTACGAAGATTTTCAAACCAACGTAATTTTTTCGTAGCACTAATTCACACAACACCCCCCCCCCCCCCCCCCCCCCCCCCCCCCCTCTTGATCCTAACACTACCCTTTTATACCCCTCTTCTTCTTTTCATAGGTTTAGGAGACAACCTTTTATAAGCACTCACTCCTCCCTAAACTTAATTCTAAACTTAGAACTAAAGGAGGGCATCTCTCAAGTGATTTCTATAACGTTTTCCCACTTTTAAGTTCTTTATGCTTGTGTATTTAACCAGGGATGAGAGAGATATTTATAGGCCTCAAGTGGATTCAAACTTGGAGACTAAAAGTGTCTCATCCTCGATTTTCAGGGTACTGGCGCCTACAGCACTGATAATGGGTGGTACCACCGCCTAGTCTGGTAGTACTATCGCCTAACACCCTACCACTAGGTGGTACCACCGCCTAATAGTCTCTCGAAGACTGTGTTTTGGCGGTACCATCGCTTGACACAATCTCGGAGATTGTGCCACCAATGATTCCACCTGTTTGGGTCATTGTTTGGGCCTTTCACTTGGCGCAACACAGCCCAAACTTGGGCCCAATTAGCCCCTAATTGAGTTGGCCTAATTACATTCTAAATTGACTCAATTAGACTCTAAATTAACTCGATATAAACATAATCGATTACAAGCGAGTCTTATATTGTCCGACATATTATTGGTTCTTCTAGCGCTTCATCCAAATCTTCGGCGCATCATCCTCTTTTGTGGCTTATTGCCCAATCGGCCAGTTGACCTCTGCAAATCCGATTTCCTTGGCGTAATTTCTACTCTTCTTAGCCTGATGCATGAACCCATAGCTCGAAGCCTTCTACCGACACGACGACCGATCCTCCGACCCGACGTCTAATCTTCTGACATGTTTGCTCCAACCCAATGTCTGATTCCTCTTGCTTTAATCGATTTACCTTTTCTGATCGAAGCTAGTCCTACGTCACTTAAATGCACATTAGATGACAAATACATCAATTGATTTCATCATCAAAATACGAGATTCAACAATCGTAACTAGGCCAGACATCATGTTTAGTGTAGGACTTCGTACTAGATTTCAATCTAATCCTAAGCTATCTCATCTTAAAGTAGTTAAAAGAATTCTTAGATATCTAAAAGGAATCCCTAATTTAGGATTATGGTATCCAAAATCTGAAAACTTTGAATTAATTGCTTATGTTGATACGGATTTTGCTGGATGTAGAGAAGATAGAAAAAGCACATCTGAAACATGTCAATTCTTAGGTCATGCACTTGTTTCTTGGTCTTCCAAGAAACAAAACTCGGTTGCATTATCTACAACCGAAGCAGAGTATATGGTAGCTGGTGCATATTATACACAAGTTGTATGAATGAAAAATATATTAGAAGATTATAAGATTCACCTTAAGAATATTTCCATAAAATATAATAACACAAGTGCAATATGTTTAACAAAAAATCCTATTCAATACTCTAGAACTAAACATATTGATATTAGGCATTATTTCAAAAGAGATCATGTTAATAACCATGGCATATCTTTAAATTTTATTAATACGAAACATCAATTAGTCGATATCTTTACAAAACCTTTAAATAAAGAATAATTTGATTTTATGAGAAGAGAGTTAGGGATGTTAAATTATTCGAATTTATGAGTTTGTTATATATCTTTTCTGGAATTTCTCAATTTTTTAAAGCTTTAATGAAATCTGAAATATCAATTTACTTGGTATCAAATTTAATTTTATACCCTTGCTCCATCACTTAATGATTTTTGATACACTTAGTCCCTTCACTCATGGAATTTATTGATAAATACATCTTTCATGGATTTTATTCTTGTGAATTTTTAATGAGAAATAAATTTGATTTATGAAGTTTTATTCATGGATTTTTTATCCTTCATATGATGCTCCTTTCCCTTGAATTCTTCCTTACTCTTCTCATGAAAAAAGAATTTTATGAATTTTTAATATGTGATGATCACTTGCAAGAATTGGGATTTAATTTTGTATGGATATTTTGATCCTTTTCACGAATCCCTTCTCCTTGTTGAACTAAAAGCTTGATTCAATGGAACTCATTTATTTTCATTTGACTTGGTTCAAATCCTTTCATGAATTTGGTTCTTGATGAATTCCTTCCTTACCCTTTTTCCTCTTCTTCTTATTTTTATAATAAAGGAAGAAAGAAACTTACACATCTCAAGAAGAACCAAAAAAACTTTTGCATCCAAAGTAAAAATGTTAGCTTATCCAAAAATAGTTATCATGCAAAGTTTCTGGTTGACTTCTCATTTTTGCTAACTTGGATAAATTGGTGTTGAACTTACTTGAATAATTTTTTTTTTAACACTTGCCTTGTTGAATGATTTATTTTTTGTTGATGACAGAGGAGGAGAAATGTGGCAAATTGATGACAATGTGAAAAATGAATTATATCGTAAATGCGTCAATGTATTACGAATGCTTGATATATGACTAGTTTTGTCAAATACATGAAAAATATCAAAATATATGATTGATTTCTATTGTAATATGGCATGGATACTTGAAATTATTTATTCTTAAAATTATGCTTGATTTCATGATAAATATCTATCATTATGATGAGGTATCGAATTTATCATGCTATTTACAATTGATATCATGCCTCGGAATGATGAATTGTCATCTTTTATCGTAAATTATAATCTTGCTAAATTTCATATTCATATCATACTTAAAAATGATGATTATCTATCATCATTGGTCTTAAAAATGGATGTGATACCTTGACATCATTTTTATTGATAAATATGTGATATCGTATTTTGAATTGGTAAATCATGATAAGTATCATGATGTGCATATTGATAATTTTAAATGAATATAACTTATCGGTGTGATGCTTGAATTCAAAAGCCTTGAATTTAAGAATGTCTTTTCTCAAGTATGGAATATAGATAGGAGGAGTTAAGGTTAACTCCGTCATCAATTGATTGTTATCATCAAAAAGGGGGAGATTGTTGAATCTCGTATTTTGATAATGAAATCAATTAGTAAATTATTTGATCAAATCTATATATTGAGAAAAGTGTGTAGGATTAACTACGATAGCAATCAAAGCATAAAGTAAAATAAAGTGCCAAAGTCAAAATTGAGATTTCTTTGGGAGTTCGAGAGTTAGTCGGAAGTCCGGACGTTCATCGGAAGTTCTACCGGAATTGACTAAGAAGTCCAAGGGCTTGCCAAAGAAGCTCATCGGAACTCACCAAGAAGATCATCGTGAAGTCCAGGAGCTTGCCGTGAGTCCGCTGGAACATTACCGAGAGATCTTTGGAAGTTCGTCGGAAGATCGCCAGAAGCTCATAGGAAAAAACCTAGACTAACCGGACTTGATTTGCTTAGTGTATGCCTTAAGAATCATAGTTAGCACATAATTAGGATTAGATTTGAGAGGTAATCCCACTAACTTTGTTAAAGTCCAACTGGGCCTGTAATTGGACTGGTTTGGGCTGGACTCAAGGCCCAACTAGGTTGCTAGACCCTGTCTGGCGATGGCACCACCAAATTGGGGTGGTGGAACCGCCTAAACTAGGTGGTGGTATCGTCAGTAGTTAATGCTCTCGAACGGTGATATTGTCCTATTAAGCAATGGTACTGCCAAAGCTCGATCTCCGAGCTCTATCAAGCAGTGGTACTGCCCAAACTAAGCGGTAGTACCGCCTAGAGTCAGTCTACAAGCGGTGGTACAGCCCAATAATGGCCATGGTATCGTCAATATCCCGAAAACCAGGGATGCGATACTTTTTTGCTTCAATTTCTAAAGTCATTGGAGCCTATAAATACCCCACCCTTTTCTGCATGAAAAGACATGAAAATGTGAATAATATCTTAAAGTCTTAGGGTGTTAAAAGGGTTGTAAAAGTGCTAAGAGTCCTCCTCCTCCCTTTCTAAGTCTTGTGATCATTCAAGAGAGGTGTGAGCCTTGTAAAGGTTGTCTCCTAAACTCATGAAAAGGAGAAAGTGCTATAAAGAGGGTAGTTGGTCTTCGCCCATTGAAGAAAGACTATTAGTGGACGCTGGTGGCCTCAACGAAGAGGAATCGGGAGTGGATGTAGATCATGACGACTGAACTACTATAAATCCGATGTGCTCATTTTCATTCTGTGTTTTTACTGCTATTACTTTCTATGTTAATTGCTAGTTCATTTACTCTGAAGTCAAGCACTTTCCGAGATTGGTTTTCAACGAACGAATATATTACAAAATCGATGATTTTGTTCGCTGCATTAATTTACCCCCCTTCTTAGTGCCGTTCTTGATCCTAGCATTATGAGCTAAGTGAAATATTTTACAATATATTCTTATACTAATAGTAATTAAGATGATTGTACAAAAATACTTCAGAATTTAAGCTCAATTTTAACTCAAAAGTGATTTCATAGATAACAAAAAAAAGAGAAGAATGTATTGCTTTCTCAAATTTTGAGATGAAATACATAGCAGCCATAAGCTGTGTCATGTCAAATAATTTAATTTTGAGGAATTCTAATATATTTCTAAGGAAAAATAATGTAGATCAACTAAAATATATCGTGACAATAAGTTTACTATTATAATGACAAAAATCATATCTTTGGCCGCACAAAATATATTAAAGTTTGATATTATTTCATGCGTAAATTGATAGATAAAGAAGAATTTCAAATGGATTATTCCGACATTGAAGACCAATGTGTTGACATGTTTACTATTGCTTTGATGAAAGAAAAATTTTATTTTTTTAATAATAATTTAATATTATAATTATTTTAAATTTAGAAGGTATAAAAAAACTAATTCAAAATTTATTGATTTCTCGAAACAGTTGTAAGATGTTTGTTTATGCAGCGAGGCTGTTTTATACTTTTATAATTTTTAAAAACTTATAATTGTCAAACTGTAGATCGAAGTACTCGAACTCTACTTTAATATATTCTAACCACCGTCTTCTTCTCGTTTGTTATTGAAGTTATGCAGAAATCCCCAGATTACACGTCGCTTAGAATCCACTCAATATAATTAATTAATTACCTTCTGTAGATACAGACGTCTCTTTCCACCTCGTCGTAGGTCAAATATTCTTCCAATCGATGTCTTGTATGAGATCGAAAAGACTTGTGGACCAATTCCGTCGTGTATCTTAGAACTAACATTCAAGGATGACACATGCATACCAAATGAACGTCGATAAAAACTCAATGGATGCATGCATGGTCAAATAAGAACTGCTCTTGATTACTGACTAGTATTTCTTGAATAGCAGTTTAGTCTCATCAACTAAACATCGATTGCACAGAAGAGCAAGATCAAGATCATTATGCTAATTAATTCCTCGTTAATTGTGCCAATAACTCTTTCTTTTAGACGGCAGTCCCAATGGCTTATTTCTTCATTCCACATTCCATGTGCCGACGGACAGGTCGTTGATGCCGGTCCAAGGAATCTTCGTACACGGTAGACAACCGAAGACTTCATCCCTTTGGTGCTCCTGCACTATTCCATGTGACCTTCATGATGTCTAGTTGATGACCTCTCTCTATTTCAGCAAAACATACAGACTTCATAGAATCCACAAACCCCACATTGCACCCTCCCCAGTATCGTATTTAGACTTTTACTGCAGAGAGAGCGACTTCTATCCCTTAATTTCTATTGCTCTTCAGATGCAATAGAAACCAAGGCGGAAATGAACAAGCACCAAGAACAGCTCCTGCCATCTTCCATGTTACTCTTCCCTCCTCGTTCCAAACATCTCAGCCTTCTCTTAGCTTTGCTTCTCTTTGGCTTTGGCTTTGCTGTCGGTATCTTTTCGAGCTTCTACCTCCAGACGACTCCGTTTTCTCTTTCGATGGCACAACTTCTCCTGCAACCTTCAGCTCCATCTCAATCAGCGGTATCAGCATCCTCGCCACCTCGAAGCGTTTCTGCTAAGCCACGCATCGGGCTGAAGGAATTCGTTGAGCCAGATGTGATCCTGCATGACATGACCGACGAGGAGTTGCTATGGAGGGCATCCATGATTCCAAAGATCCAAAAGCGCCCATTTAGTCGTCCACCGAAGGTGGCGTTCCTGTTTCTTACCAAGGGTCATCTCCCCCTTGCTCCTCTGTGGGAGAAGTTCTTCGAGGGGAATGAAGGGTTCTACTCCATCTACGTGCACGCGAGTCCACTTAATGGGTCAGCACCCAAGGGATCGGTCTTCCATGGGAGAAGAGTTCCCAGTAAGGTCAGTCGCTTGTTAACATCGTTTTAATTTATAAGTATGATCAAGCCCTTCTTTCTGCTTCTGTTGTTGTTGATGAAGATCAAACCTTTTAGTCATTCTGACGTATCTTAGTCTGTTATATGCATACAGTGTAGTGAATTCTTAGAGCCAATTAATAACAAGATTCATAGAGTTAAATAAATTTGGGACTCGATCTTTGCTCAGGTGATGTGCAGCAGAGGATTCGAGGTTAGAGATAAATGAATGGGACCGACCGGGTAGGCAAGACTTTTCCAGGAACTTGGCCATATCCTTCACCCTAAACTCTGGACCAGTTATTTCTAAGCCCACCACACCAGTGGTAGTTGTCAGCATTTGGTTGCCTTGGGTGCAAGGACATTGTGCTAACTTGATTGGATCAAGGATATTTAAACTCATGATATTAAGAAAATTTCTTAATATTAGAAGAATTTTTTTTTGGAAAATTAGAAGAAACTTTTATTACATTAAACCACTACGAGATGCTTTAGACATGGAATCGAAACTGAGACCCATTACATTAACCACTAGAATGTCTAAAATTATTCTAAACAATGAGTCTATGCGCTCATGGTTTTCTAACATCTTAACCTCTATAGTCATACCTCTATTCTTTCTGGCTTCCTTCAGATTCAGAATCTGGGTTATCAAGTCTGTTTCTTGCGCAGATATGTTTGTGCTATAGCTGAGTCAATTATTTGACCGTCATTATGGTCTGTTGCTTCTGTCATCTTCTCCATCCTAATCACAAATTTACGGTACAGGTGCAGGATGCATCTGCTCACTAATAATAATACACAAAGTTGGGTAAATGCATGAAGTAAATTTAGGTGAATGCAATTATGTCTTAGGCACCACCCTATTTACCTGATTTAATCTTTTGACCGTAATCTTTGAAGGGATAGGTGGTGAGATGGAGTTTAAACTAATGACAAGAGTGTGGATAAGGAAAATATCTATCTTCACTATTACTTAAACTCCATACAATGCAAGTGTTTAACTTAAATTTATTTCACTATAGCTTAAACTCCATACAATTAATTATCTATTTCATTCTATATTCGCAAATACAATGCTTCTAACAATTCTCAAACGATCAAATCTCTTCCGTGAGTTCCATACTTATTATGGTTTAGTATTGCCCATTTGCTTTGTTAGAAACCTAAAATTCTTTAGAAAATTTCTTTCCTAGAACGTACATAAAACCATATTAAGAATTGTTCTATTCTTTCTTTTAGAAAATTCATTTTGTTTTGGTTTATAATTGATGCATGATTCAATGATTTTTTTTAGAAAATTTTAAATTCATATGATATATATTCATCACTTCTGGATGTTCTTAAAACATTTGATTTTACAAGCATCGATAGGACCATAAACATTTAAGTTGTTGTGCTGCTCTTTTTGTTCCTTTTAATTTACAATGTTTTATTTTATTTTATTATGCTTCTCCAATAGTTTTAATGTCTCATAATTGAAGTGACCATATTTAAGATGTTATAATACAGAATTATCCTTAACAGGAACTTCAAAATAATTTGACTGATCAATGCATAATTATAGAGGCAACATGTTCGATTCTTAGTCATTTTCACATGTAAAATTAGTTTTCTATTTTTTTCATGAATTGAAAGTGTCATATCTTTCATTTTTACCTCATTTTAAAGCAATTGATTCAAAATCAAAAGCATAATAACCATATGAAATAAGCATAATTTGACTGTTCAATGCATAATTATGGGGGAAACATGTTCAAATCTTAGTCATTTTCACATGTAAACTTAGTTTTCTATTTTTTCATGAATTGAAAGTGTCACATCTTTCATTTTTTACCTCATTTTAGAGCAATTGATTCAAAACCATATGAAATATACAGTTTCTTAGCATTATTAAGTTCAAAAAAATCAAAATAATTTTTGAGAAATAACCTAGAAAGACTCGAGTATACCATATTGTAATATTTCAAAATTTTCTTATAAAACTTGTAAATGAATCATTTTTACCTTGTTATTGCTATTCAGTGCCTTTGGAAGTATTTGCAAAGCCTTTTTATGTTTTAACTGAAACAATAATTCTGAACATTGCATCGTTGGATCCTTGATAAATTGTGAACAGAGTGTTCTCTCTTTCTTCCTTTGATTCTTTTAGTTATTCTCTTGCTTCTCTACTTCTAGACATTCATGTATCTGAAGAAACTAGAAGAAGCTTCATTTAAATGCTATATATATTATAATAACTCTTTTGTTAATTTAGGGAGTTGTAAACGGATGATGGTTTTTTTTTAATGGTAAACAGAAGATGTTCAGGGATGCCATAGTTTAAGATAACTCTTATACCATTTTTTAAGGGATAATTAGAGAGATGGGGTTATAAAACTAAAATTAAAGTGTGGACAAAAGATCTTTATTTAACTCAAATATTTTCACTACAACTCAAACTCCATACAAATTAGTTTATTATCTCAATCAATTTATCTTTTATTATCTTATTTCCTATTATCATTTCTCCTGTGGCACAATACATGCCTTTATACAAGGCATCTCATATCTCAATAATAAAAATTTCAATTTGAGTCTATCTATTGTGAGACCTCATTTTCCTTTAAATTTAATGTAGGTGTTTATGGTGTCTTGGAAATAAGATAAGTTCAATTTTTTTGACCAACTTTCAAGCTTTGAAGTATTCCTAAACCTCATCCGGCAAATACAAATGCTAATAGATATAATGCAATATATTTCTTCATTTTTGTCCCAATTAACCCAACAAGCAATGACACCACCTCAGTCGTAATCAGCAACTCAATCAATATCGACACTAGCACCTATAAGGGTTCCCCCACCTGATGTAATATTAATATCTCAAGAGTGCCCGAAGCCCATCAAGCCATCGGTTAAGCAAGCACCTTTTTTCCCAATTGAGGAATTTAATGGACTACCACACCACCATTCTATTCTAAGTAAATCCCAAACCTTGTTAGTAGATTTGATAAATGATTCCTTAAGGATCTAACTAACACAAATGGACTAACGTTGGAAGAAATGCAATGAGAATTTCAATAATCCAAAAAGGAGCTAATCTCGACTAATTTTTGTCTCTTATCATTGGAGGTCTTTGATGGTAATACCAACCCATTGGAGCACATTGCTATTTTTCGTACCTAAATGTCATTATATGGTACTTTGAATATCCTAATGTGTCATGCCTTCCCAACTATATTAAGTAACCCGACATGAGAATGGTACACTAGTCTGAAGTTTCTCTCTATTAGTTCTTTCATTCAGCTCGCTAAGGAATTTGTGCTTCACTTCCTCAAGAATATATGCTCGAAGTCATCAATGGTAATGCTTCTCGAGCTTAGGCAAAGGGAGGAGGAGACGCTCTCGAACTTCATCATTCGATTCACCAATTAGATCCATAGCATGCAAGATGTACACCCGTCACTTGTCATACAAACATTCATGATGGGACTCAAGTTCTCTTGTCTTTTCTAGTTATTAACAAAGAGGCCACCGGTGACGGTACCTGAAGTACTCCAACGAGCTAATCAATATATCATGGCTGAGGTAATGGTCTCGAGTAAATGTGAAGAGATATGCAAAAGACTAAGATAGGATCACCTACAATCCTCATCGACTCCAAGGTCACCATGGTAAAGAAGAAGTGACTGACCTAAATTGTCTCACTCGGAGCCTAAGTCAACCCCCTTGAATATGACTAGAACTGAAATCTTTTTGTACATTACAGAGAAGGGACTCTTAAAAGACCCATACTGATGAAGACTCTATTGGAAAAGAGAGATAGATCCAAGTAATGTCACTTCCACCAAGATTACAACCATGACACAAAAAATTATCATAACTTAAAAGAATAGATTGAATAACTCATTTGTCGGAGACTCCTTAGGTGGTTCATCCGAAGGTATCAAGAACTTTCACCTTGAACTTAGGGGTTAGTGAAAAGATAGATTAATGTCATCATTGGTGGACCCGCCTCAGGAGGAGACAACTTCTCGGGTCGTAAAGCTTACACCCAACCTATAATTTAAAAAATACCCACAGATGGGAGACGACCTAGAAATAATCTTTAAGGAGGAAGAGATGAAGTACTTCGACCCAAACCATGATGATGACTTGATTGTCTCCATGAGGATGATCAATGTTCAAGTGAAGAGGATCATGATTGATATAGGTAGCTCTATTGATATCCTCTACTTTGACACTTTTCAAAAGCTTGAGATCTCAACTAATGACCTCACTCCTATGGCTCCTTTGTTGATGGGGTTCACTAGCAACTCAATATCCTCTCTAGGGATTGTGAATCTATATGTCATGTTTGGAGATGAGCTGTGCTCCAAAATGGTGATGACCATATTCCTAGTGGTCGATATCCTCTCAACAACAATGTAATCATAGGCCAACCCATGTTGAATATGTTGAGAGCCATGGTATCGACCTACCATATGGTGACAAAATTCCCAACAAAGGTTGTCATTAGAGAGCTGAGAAGCAACACGAGGGAGTCACGCTAGTGCTACCTTACGGTGGTCTCCCTACCGAATAAAGCATGATCTAAGGCACCTCGAAGTCTCTCTAAATCCCTCCTACACCCGAGCACCCTTGAACAAAGCTTGCCCCGATCATGTTGTTAAAGTCGGGGTGATACTTCATAAGGAGAAACGAATGCAACTTATCAATTTCCTTAAGAAGAATACTAAAGCATTCACATGGTTGCTAAAAGATATGCCAGGAATCAACCTAGATGTAGCCCAGCACTACCTAAACATTTTTCCTAAGGCACGACTAGTGAAACAAAAGCTTCACAAGTTTGCTCTTGAACGCCAATAAACAATCAACAAGGAGGTAGACAAGATGTTAGAAGCACGGTTCCTTAGTGGCTCACTAATATTGTACTCGTTAAAAGTCTAATAGAAGTTAGATAATGTGTATTGATTATACTAACATCAATAAAGCATACCCGAAGGACAGCTACCCTCTTTCTTATATTGATTAGTTGGTTGAAACTACCTCGGGTCATATGCTCCTCACCTTTATTGATGCATTCTCAGAATATAACTAAATAAGGATGACACCAGATAATCGAGAATACACTTCCTTTATCACCTATCGAGGTATATATTGTTACCGAATCATGTTATTCATGTTAAAAAATATAAGAGCAACATACCATAGAATGGTGAACAAGATATTTAAGCACCAAATCAGAAAGAATACCTAACTATATATAGATGACATGATAGTCAAAAGCAAAATGGCTAACTCACATTGAACATATTTAGCCAAGATATTTTGAGTTCTAAAATAGTTCGACATGGACCTCGATCCAGCCAAGTATGCTTTCAAAACCAACTTAAGGAAATTCCTCAGATTCATTATTCATTGAAGTGGAATAGCAAACCCCAAGAAAATTCGAGCTATACTAGAAATGCAACCATATCGACCGATAAGGGAGTTCAACAATTAACATGACGAATAGCAATGCTCAACCAATTCTTATCTCAATCATGTGATAAATGCCTAAATTTCTGTTGGGTCCAGCCCATATGTGGGCTTGGACAATTGGGCTATTGAGCCCAAATCAGTAAATCAAAGAAATCAAGAGAGATAGGGTTTGGTGAGGTGTGCGTGTACAGAAAAAGCGTGCAGCGTGCAGTGGCATGCAGAGAAAAGAGGAGAGAGAAATAGAGAGAGAAAGTAAGGTTTCTGAGTTTTCTATTTGACGATCGGTGGCCAAACGTTGTCAGTTTTGGCCTAAATTTTATGTGGAGAATCCTTGCATCAAACTCTACAATCCTAACAGTGTTGATCTGCAGTTTACCCTCTCTAAGGTACTTTCCTGTGATATCCACTTTGTGAGACCTAGAATTCTCTTATGAGGAGATACATCCTACATGATGAAGATATGCTATTGTTGAGCCAAGATCTATGTTCTTGATGTTATTCTTGTTAGGATCGAGAGCACTAAGAGGGGGGGGGGTGAATTAGTGCAGCGGAAAACTTTCTACGATTAAAATCGAAAGCTGCGTTCAAACGATAAAAACAACTTCTGTATGAAAGTTGATACTAAGCAAGGTTAAAGTCAATCTATGCAGGCAGTTTGCAGCTATAATGAAAACCAGAATATCGATACAAACTGAAATCCGACGTTTGTACGAAGAAACTGATTTACGTCTAAATGCTGATTCGTAAATCACTTGATTAGATAAGACGCAATTTAAGCAGGAGTATAAAGGCAGTGTGCAGTTATGGTAAAGCTCAAAACGTAAACGCAATCTGTAATATGATGATCATACGAAAAAGCAGATTTACGTCTAAACGCAGATTTACATCTGAACCTTGAAACTCGTTCGTAAAATCGCAGAGGGCAGTAAGCTATTGAGAAGTTTGCAGTGAAGGTAAAATGCTCAAAGGAAATGCAAACCGGGATTTAGAGTGGTTCGGTCAATCTTGACCTACTCCACTTTTAGCTTCCTCCACCGACGAGGTCATCGACGTCAACTAGAGGTCTTCCTTCAATAGGCGAAGGCCAACCACCCTCTTACAGATTCACTCTTTTTGACGGGCTTAGGAGACAACCCTTACAGAAGTTTTCTCTCCTCTCTTTACAACTCAAACTTTGAAGAACAGAAAGAGGAAAACTAGCAGTTTTGAGCTCTAAGAACCACATAAAGACAGCAAGATTTCGAGTGTGTGTTCTGTGCTTTCAGTGCTGAATGGGTGGGGTATTTATAGGCCCCAACCCAGTTCAAATTTGGAGCTCAAATCTGTCAATTCCCGGAATTCGGGGATCAGGCGGTTGCACCTCCTGACTGGGGCGGTTGCACCGCCTGGCAGAGCTCGAAGACTGAGCCTCTAGGCGGTGCCACCTCTGTCAAGGGCGGTTGCACCTCTCTGCTAGAGCTCGAAGACCGAGCTCAGGCGGTTGCACCTCCTGACTGGGGCGGTTGCACCGCTTGGCAGAGCTCGAAACTTGAGCTCAGGCGGTGCCACCTCTTGTTAGGAGAGGTTGCACCGCCCAGTCTCGCTCGGAGACTGAGCCCAAGCGGTTGTACCTCCTGGCTGGGGCGGTTGCACCGCCCAGTCTCCCTGGGAGACTTAGCCCAGGCGGTGCTACCTCCTGGCCTAGGCGGTTGCACCTCTTGGCACTATTTCAGATCATTGGTTGGGCTCCAAACTTGGCCCAAACCAGTCCGAATTCAGGCCCAATTGGCCCCTAACAGGGTTATAAGATTAACACCTAATCCTAACCCTAATTAACGTGCTAACTACGTTAAAGACATTTCTTAAGCTATTACAAAGTTCACAAGTCAAGACTTCTTCCGGCGAGCTTCCGGTGAACTTCCGGCGGTCTTCCGATAAACTCTCGGAAACCATTCTGCGGACTCCCGGCAAGCTCCTAGACTTCACGATTTGATCTTGGCGAGTTCCGACGAGCTTCTTTGGCAAGCTTCTAGACTTCTCGGATTTGTTCCCGCAAAACCTCCGACGACCGTCCGAACTTCCATTGAACTCTCGAACTCCCAACGTGATCATAGTCTTGACTCCAACGCAACTCCAGCTACATGTCTTACTTTCATCGTAGTTAATCCTGCACACTCAAAATAAAAACTTTGATCGAGACAATTAATCCTAAGCAATTAACCAAGTTGTCCGGCATGTCATTGGTCCCTCGACGCTTCGTCCGATTCTTTGGCGCATCGTCCTTTCCTACAGCCTATTGCCCAATCGGCCAGTTGACTCCGCAACTCCGATATCCTTGGCACAATACCCGCTCTTCTTGGCCCGAAGCCCGAGTCCACGGCCCGAAGCCTTTTGTCGATACGTCGACCGATCCACCGGCCCGACGTCCGATCTTCTGACATGTTCCTCCGGCACAACATGATTTTCCTGCTTTAATTGTCTCATCCTGATCGAGGCATCCTGCGTCACTCAAAATGCAGATTAAATCATAAACATATATCAAGTAGTTTCATCATCAAAATACGAGATTCAACAATTCTGATCCTCTAGTTATTCTAGAGAAGACCTACTGTAAACCTGTTATCATTATTATTGATAGTGGAAGTTTGAGGTGGACTACGGTCTCGTGGTTTTTCCCATATTGGGTTTTCCACGTTAAAAAGATTTGGTCTCACTATGTGATTGATTTTTGCTCTATTGTTTATGCTGTGCTGGTTGATATTTTCATTTGGATATCAAGTTGGTATTTTGATGAGGAACCTATTTTGATACATAAAGAGAGAAAGAATTATTACTTTCTCTCTCTATTTCTCTCTCCTCTTTTCTCTGCACGCCACTGCACGCTGCATGTTTTTTCTGTACACGCACACCTCACCAAACCCTATCTCTCTTGATTTCTTTGATTTACTTATTTGGGCTCAATAGGCCCAATTGTCCAAGCCCATATATGGGCTGTACCAAGCCCGCTCATTGCCTACATGCTTCAAGCTTCTCCTTAGGCAAAGACTTTGTTAACATATCTGAATCATTCTCATTGGTATGCACTTTTTCCAATTGTAATTCTTTCATCTCAAGCACATCACGAATCCAGTGATATCTCACATCAATATGCTTGGATCTAGAATGGTATGTTGAATTCTTGGAGAGGTGAATGACGCTCTGACTATCACAGTAAACAGTATATACTTCCTGTTTCAAGCCCAATTCCTGTAGAAACTTTTTCATCCATAAAGCTTCCTTACAAGCTTCAGTAACTGCTATGTATTCTGCTTCTGTGGTTGATAGAGCAACACACTTCTGTAACATAGACTGCCAAGAGATTGCTCCTCCTACAAATGTCATCAAGAATCCCGAAGTGGACTTCCTGGAATCAGTATCACCTGCCATGTCTGCATCTGTGTAGCCTTCTAACACAGGTTCATCACTGCCAAAACATAAACACAACCTGGAAGTACCTTTTAGATATCTTAATATCCATTTCATTGCTGCCCAATATTCCTTTCCAGGATTAGAGAGAAATCGGCTGACAACTCTAACTGTATGAGCTATATCTGGCCTAGTACAAATCATAGCATACATCAAACTACCTACTGCAGATGAGTAAGGCACTCTGGACATTTCTTCTTTTTCTTTCTCACTTGTAGGACATTGTTTCGAACTCAGCTTGAAATGACCTGTAAGTGGAGAACAAACTGCTTTGGCTTTACTCATGTTGAATCTTTCAAGAACCTTTTCAATGTAAGTCTCCTGAGATAGCCAAATCTTCCTTTTCTTCCTATCACGAAGAATCTTCATGCCAAGTATTTGTTTCACCGATCCCAAGTCTTTCATGGCAAAAGACTTACTTAGCTTTCTTTTAAGCTTTCCGATTTTTCCAACATCATGGCCAACAATCAACATATCATCAACATATAGTAGTAAAATAATAAAATCATCATCTGAAAATTTCTTCATAAACACACAATGATCAGATGTGGTTCTATCATACTCTTGGCTCATCATAAAGGAATCAAACTTCTTGTACCACTGTCTAGGTGCCTATTTGAGTCCATATAAGCTTTTCATAAGCTTACATACCAGATTTTCTTTTCTCTTGACTTTGAAACCTTCTGGTTGCTCCATGTAAATTTCTTCTTCTAAGTCACCATGAAGAAATGATGTTTTCACATCAAGTTGTTCAACTTCTAAATTCAAGCGGGCAGCCAAACCAAGAACAACTCGAATAGAGGACATTTTCACAACTGGAGAAAATATTTCTTCAAAGTCAATACCTTTCTTCTGACTGAATCCTTTCACAACTAGTCGTGCCTTGTATCTCTGTTGTGAGCTATTATTTTCAGTCTTCAATTTATAAACCCACTTATTCTTGAGAGCTTTCTTCTCTTTAGGCAATCTTACCAAGTCATAAGTGTGGTTCTCAAGCAGGGATCTCATCTCTTCTTGCATGGCTTTAACCCACTCATTCTTATTCTCATGTAGAATAGCTTCTTGGTAAGTTTCTGGCTCTCCCTCGTCAGTAAGCATAACATACTCATGTGGAGGATATCTGGTAGAGGGTTGTCGCTCTCTAGTGGATCTTCTCAATGGAATCTCAACTGGTGGTGGAGGTGCTTGTTCAGTTGGTTCAGCATCATCAACTGCAGGTGTATCATCACTGGTATTCTCACCATAATCTTCTTGTTCATCTCCCCCATGATCATCATGAACTATAGGTGAAGGAATTGGACCCAAACTCCAAGGAATATAAACAGAGGTTTCTGGCTTCTCAATATTATCACCATCATTAAACAATTGGTCTTCAGGAAACACAACATCTCTACTTCTAATAATCTTCTAGTTCACTGGATCCCATAATCTGTACCCAAACTCTTCATGACCATATCCCAAGAAGATACATGCTTTTGCCTTATTATCAAGCTTGGACCTCTCATCTTTGGGAATATGAACAAATTCTTTACACCCAAAGACTCTCAAATGATTATAAGATATATCTTTTCCTCTTCATACTCTCTCTGGAACATCACCTTGCAGAGGAACTGATGGAGAAAGATTTATCAGGTCAATTGTAGTTCTCATAGCCTCCCCCCAAAATGACTTTGGTAACTTGGCGTGGGAAAGCATACACCTAATCCTTTCTTCAATGGTTCTGTTCATCCTTTCTGCCACACCGTTCTGTTGAGGAGTTTTAGGAACTGTTTTCTCAAGCCTGATACCATGAAACCTGCAATAATTCTCAAAAGGACCCTTGTACTCACCACCATTATCTGATCGAATACACTTTAGTTTTCTGCCGGTTTCTCTTTCAACACTGACATGAAACTCCTTGAAAGCATTGAGTACCTGGTCTTTAGATTTCAAAGCAAAAGCCCACACTTTTCTAGAATGGTCATAAATAAAAGTAACAAAATAAAGAGCACCTCCAAGAGTTCTAGTTTGCATAGTACAAACATCAGTATGAACTAAATCAATAACATCTGATCTTCTAGATGATGGATATGTCTGAAATGCAACTCTATGTGTTTTTCCAGCTAAGCAATGATCACAAGATTTAAGAGATGTACCTTGCAACTCTGGTAAGAACTGCTTTCTAGCAAGAGTTTGAAGTCCCTTCTCGCTGATATGTCCAAGCCTCTTATGTCAAAGATCTATACTTTCACCTTTTCGAATTGCATTAATCTCTCCTTTGTGTAGCTTAGCTTCCATGACATAAAAAGAGTTAATCTTCTTTCCTTTTGCCACAATCAGAGAACCTTTAGTGAGTTTCCATTTACTTTCACCAAAATAGTGTGCAAAGCCCTCATCATCAAGTCTACATATAGATATCAAGTTAAGTCGAATATCTGGAACATGCCTTACATCTTTGAGTATCAATTTGCTCCAAATACTGGTCTCTAAGCAAATATCTCAAATACCCACAATCTTAGATGTATCACTGTTTCCCATTCTGACATTACCAAAATCACCAGTAGTGTAAGATATAAAGAAATCACCATGAGAAGTAACATGAAATGAAGCACCAGAGTCAATTACCCAATTACTGTCCTGAGCTACAAGGCTAACACAACCTTCATCACAAACAATAGTGATATTACCTTCAGTAGTAATTGTATTGATCTCTTTCTCATTTTTCTTCATTTCATTCTGTTCTCGCTTCCAAAATCTACACTCTTTCTTCATGTGACCTGGCCTATTATAGTGAAAACATTTGATATCTCTTCTAGACTTAGATCTTCCTCTATAACCATGTGGATTTCTGCTATGACTTCTTCCACGCCTTTCTTGTTTTTCAGTAACAAATGCCCCAGAAGAAGATTCACCCTGTTCTTTCCTTCTAGCATCTTCATTTAGCAAACTGTCTTTAACCATATCTATGGTTAGAGTCCCCTCTAGCGTGGAGTTACAAATAGTCACCACATACGTTTCCCAACTTTCTGGTAAAGAGCTGAGAAGTAATAATCCCTGCATCTCATCATCTATATTCATTTTCATAGCAACCAACTTGTTTGCAAGACTCTAAAATAGGCTTATGTGCTCAACAATGTTACCACCATCTTTATACTTCAAATTTACAAGCCTTCTGAGGAGAGAAATTCTATTTCCCACTGTCTTTTTCGCAAAGAGGTTTTCTAACCTTTGTCAAACAACATCAGCTCTGGTTTCATCTGAAATATGCTCATGCAAGTTTATATCCATCCATCTTCTATAGGCAATAGCTTTTCTATGTTGAACTTCTCATTCTTCATCGTTCATATAAATCTTTACAATATAGCAAATCTTCCATCAGACGCCTCCAAGTAGAATAATTTGATGAGTTCAATTTAAACATTCCATCTGACTCCATTTCAATCACACAAGAAAAACTAGCACCAACCAACCTATTGCTCTGATACCATTTGTTGGGAAGAAACCTGTTAAAGCGGAATATTCTTTTCCCTCTTTGTGTATCAAAATAGGTTCCTCATCAAAATACCAACTTAATATCCAAATGTAAATATCAACCAGCACAGCTAAACAATAGAGCAAAAAATCAATCACACAGTGAGACCAAATCTTTTTAACGTGAAAAACCCAATGTGGGAAAAACCACGAGACCGTAGTCCACCTCAAACTTCCACTATCAATAATAATGATAACAGGTTTACAGTAGGTCTTCTCTAGAATAACTAGAGGATCAGAATAACATCAAGAACATAGATCTTGGCTCAACAATAGCATATCTTCATCATGTAGGATGGATCTCCTCAAAAGAGAATTCTAGGTCTCACAGAGTGGATATCGTAGGAAAGTACCTTAGAGAGGGTAAACTGTAGATCAACACCGTTAGGATTGTAGAGTTTGCTGCAAGGATTCTCCATATAAAATTTGGGCCAAAACTGATAACGTTTGACCACCGATCGTCAAACAGAAAACTCAGAAACCTTATTTTCTCTCTCTATTTCTCTCTCCTCATTTCTCTGCACGCTGCACGCTTTTTCTGTACACGCACACCTCACCAAACCCTATCTCTCTTGATTTCTTTGATTTACTGATTTGGGCTCAATAGCCCAATTGTCCAAGCCCACATATGGGCTGGACCCAACAATTCTCCCCCTCCAGCTCATATGGTGGGTTGTACCAAGCCCGCTCTTCGCCTAAGGAGAAGAAGCATGTAGGCGAAGAGCGGGCTTGGTACAGCCCACCATATGAGCTGGAGGGGGAGAATTGTTGGGTCCAGCCCATATGTGGGCTTGGACAATTGGGCTATTGAGCCCAAATCAGTAAATCAAAGAAATCAAGAGAGATAAGGTTTGGTGAGGTGTGCGTGTACAGAAAAAGCATGCAGCGTGCAGTGGCGTGCAGAGGAGAGAGAAATAGAGAGAGAAAGTAAGGTTTCTGAGTTTTCTGTTTGACGATCGGTGGTCAAACGTTATCAGTTTTGGCCCAAATTTTATGTGGAGAATCCTTGCAGCAAACTCTACAATCCTAACGGTGTTGATCTACAGTTTACCCTCTCTAAGGTACTTTCCTACGATATCTACTCTGTGAGACCTAGAATTCTCTTTTGAGGAGATTCATCCTACATGATGAAGATATGCTATTATTGAGCCAAGATCTATGTTCTTGATGTTATTCTGATCCTCTAGTTATTTTAGAGAAGACCTACTGTAAACCTGTTATCATTATTATTGATAGTGGAAGTTTGAGGTGGACTATAGTTCCGTGGTTTTTCCCACATTGGGTTTTCCACGTTAAAAAGATTTGGTCTCACTGTGTGATTGATTTTTGCTCTATTGTTTATGCTGTGCTGGTTGATATTTTCATTTGGATATCAAGTTGGTATTTTGATGAGGAACCTATTTTGATACACAAAGAGGGAAAGAATTATTCTGCTTTAACAGGTTTCTTCCCAACAATTTATTTCTAGTATCGAAGAAACTAAAAGGCTTCCTATGGATCGAGGAGTGTCAGAAGGCTTTCGGTAAGCTGAAGTACCATCTCGCCCAATTACCGCAACTCTCTTCCCCTACCTTCCTAACACCGACTCAACTATCAACTTGGTATTGGTTTAGGATGACTTAGGAGCTCAGAAGTCTATCTATTATATTAGTCATATTCTAAGTATGCCTAAGGAACGATACCCCCTATTGAGAGGCTTGCATTTGCACTGATACTGGCAACAAGGAAGCTTTGCCCCTAGTTTCAATTATGCGTCGTATAGGTGATCACCAACCAACCATTAAAATAGGTCCTTTCATGGTTTGATGTCTAAGGACGACTACTAAGATGGTTAGTAGAGCTAGGTGAGTTTGACATTCGATATATACCGAGGACTGCCATAAAAGGCCTATGTGTTGGTCGACTTTATCTTAGAGTTAACTTGCTCACCGGAGGCTAACAATCACACCCCCTTAATGTGGACATTGTTTGTAGATGGCTTCGCTACCTCGAAAAGAGGTGGCATCAGACTCGTCTTAAAGGGCCCGAACAAATAAGTGTACAAATGAGCCCTCTGGTTTGAATTCAAGATCTCCAACAATGATGCAGAATATAAAGCACTCCTCTTAGGGCTTCGACTTGCCCAAGAGTTTCAAGTCTAAGACTTGATAGTGCTCAGCGACTCACAACTAGTCATGAGCTAAATAGAAGGGAGCTTTGAGGCCCGAGATATGACCATGGCAAAATACCTCATCAAGGTACAAAAATTGGCACTTAGTTTCTCTTGACTCAATGCATTATGGATCTCCCATGAAAACAATGCCTAGGCTGACACACTTACTAAGCTGGCATCTACTTAGGCTCTGAAGGAAGGCTGGTCTTTGGTCGAGACATTACTGACCCGAACCATTAAGAAGTACAACATATCCATGATTGGGGAGGAGTCAAGCTGGATGGTTAAGATCCTATGTTATAAAAGAGATGAGACACTCCCAATTGACCCCGTAGTAGCCCGAAGAGTTAAGCATCATCAAGCTTGTTATTATATAATTAACGACCACTTATATCATAGATGCTTTAGCTAATCACTCCTCAAATGCTTAACACCCCAAGAAGCTGAAAGGGTGCTCACCAAGGTGCCTGAATGTATCTGTGAGAAGCATATTTGTGGATGAACCCTCACTTTCAAAGTGCTTCGATAAAGGTTCTACTAGTTGACATTTCATAAGAATGTAATAACTTATACCCAAAGATACTATAGATGCTAAAAGTTTGCCTAGTTACTATAGGAAAATATAGGGTGACATCACATGCACAACGGAAGAACAAAAATAAAAATATCAAATTTTCATAAAAACCCACAAAATCGAAATTGTGCGTATTAGAAAGTCGTGTTACTTAGGGGGATCGTATATTCCTGAATTCTTATATATCTATGGGAGAGGATGAAGGAGGTCAATTATCCTCCTCTCTATTAGTGATCCACATAGTAGGGGCTATAAAAATGCTCCTCAAATTACTATTCAAATCTCTTCATAGCGCATACCACGCAATCAAGAAGGGGTCAGCCCTTCTTGCTATCCACATGCCCCAAATAGGGACTATATATAGGTTGAGGAGGAGAGGGAGAGAGGAGAATAGGAGGTGGCAGCCAAAAGGGGTCTTGTCTATGGCTCTTTGGTTCCCTCTTATTTATAGAGGTCCCTTATCAACTTAACCCTAATAAATCCTACCCTATTGGGTACTGGATCTTTATCCAACTATCCAAACCTCTTAGATTAGTTGATCTCTACACAATAATCTCTCATTGGCTCTTATTAGATATCATCTATAGGATCCAATAATTTAGGGGCTTATTGGATATCCAATAAGATAAGGGCTTCAACGGATATCTCATATCCGAATCTATACTCGTCGCAACACCTACCATATGTATGTGACCCTCTATACCCAATATTAAGCTGGCTATAAGCCATATCTATCAGAACTCCTTCTGGCTCAGTGAATTAATATCTCCATATTAATTCACTCGACTCATCGACTACGGGCGTACTAGGCCACTATGCCTTAGTCCCTAGATGATATAAGGGAATCTAATCCATTAGACCTATCTATCCTTAATTACTATATATCTATAATCCATCATCCATCTAATATCCCAAAGATCATATACCAGATATGGTATTATTAGGCCCATACGGTTTCTACTCAAGTCTCTCTCTAATTGAATTCTCTTGGAGAACTCTTTCTCTCTCAATCCGAATGACTCTAGCTAGAGATTTACCTAAGTAAGAACACATGGGATATTCCTCTCATGACATCGAGAGAGGATGATCCTCTATTGATACTCAATAACCCTTGTAAGGTTGACTGTCACTCCCGATGACCAGTTGTGCTAGATCTAAAACTTCCAGGTCTATAAGTTCTGCATCAAAGAGTGAAGTACTCATACAGGACATCCTTGGTGTCTCAAGTCTGAGGACCAGATACACCATTGGGATGACGAAATCATTATTTGATAATGAAGGATCATCAACTATCCAACATTCCGTGAGCGGATCAATCAATGAACTCATTCTCTAATGAGCACATGCACGATATCCGTAGTATCCCCACATGAGCAACTATGCGACTAGCTACCTCTATTATATGGACGGGTATACAATAAGTCTATAAGTTCGGAATCAGAGAGTGGAATACTCATATAGGACATCCTTGATGTCATAAGTCTGAGGACCAGATATACTATTGGGATGACGGAATCACTGTCTGATAATGAGATATCATCAACCATCCAACATTCCGTAAGCGGATCAATCAGTGAACTCATTCTCCAATGAGCACATGCGCGATATCCCTAGTGTCCCCACATGAGTAACTATTAGACCAACTGCCTTAATTATATGGACAAGTATATAGTATACCAATCTATTCGGTCATCTTGATATCCCTCTCGAGTGACCTATGATTGAGATTATTTAAGGTATGTATTTAAAGGCGAATCAGTCTCATTATCATAATCTCATCACGATCCAATTCTCATTGTATAAATCTATGGATATCACAATACATGCAATATATAATATAAAGTGAGAAAAATATAAAATAAATAATAAGCAAGAAAAGTGCATGTCATGTCACATATCTCATCACTCACATGATTGGCTTGTAGGGCACCACACCTATGACTAGTAGTTACAACATCAACCAACAATCTCTCTAAGCTATATCGATTGCGGATGACCCTTTGCCTAGTAGAGGATAGATCTCCTTGGACCATTTCCATTAGCCTCAGACCAATAGAGTAGACTATTTCATAAAGTTGGTATAGGTCGAACCACTACTATCGATCATCAAGAATTAAGTCGAGAGATTCATATGGAAAAGTATCATCACCCACTTTGGAATGCTAAGGGTCTTTATCATTGACAATAGGACACACAATTCAATAATACAAAGTTTGAGGAGTTCTATCAGGGAGTTAACTAAGGTTTAGCTCGGTGGCTCCTCCTCAAACCAATGGTCTTACTGAGGTCACTAATTGAGTCATTCTCGAGGGGCTAAAGAAATAACTTACGAGGGCTAAGGGTACTTGGGTGGACAAGCTATTGAGCATCATATGGGCCTTCCTAATGACACCTAAGATTGAGTTGGGAGAATCACCAATCAACTTAGTCTTTGGCACTGAAGCTATCTTGCCACTTGAGATGGTCTCTCTGTGACCTCGAATCAAGAACCTTAATAAAAAAACTTTCGAAGAAGGACTTCGAGTCGAACTTGACCTAATCAATAAAATCAAAGTCGAGGCACATCTACATATATTGAGATATAAAAAGGCAGTGGCCAAGCTATATAACCAAAGTATTTACCCTTGAGTAGTTGAATTAGGAGACCAAGTGCTCCATAAAGCTATAGTCAACGACCCGATCGGCTCTCAAGGAAAGCTAGCACCAAGCTGCGAAGGGCCGTATCAAATTATCGAGGTCATCTGAGATGAAATATATCATCTTGGGATAAGAGATGGTGTGATGCTGCTGAGAATATGACACATTATGAACTTAAAAAAGTTTTATCTCTAAGACTTATCTTAGGATTGTTAGGACCGAAATCGGTACTAAGAGAGGGGGTGAATTAGTACTTATGTAAAAACGTCAAGTATTTAGAAAAATTATTTCGATAAAATCATATAAAAAATGCATTTGAACTTAGATAAAGTGTAAAGTGGAGTGAGCAGCCAAATCAGTAAGCAATATAAAGGAAAAAGGCAAAGAAGAGAGGCACACCAATTTTATAATGGTTCGATCATCGTAACCTATGTCCACTCTTGATTCCTCCTCTGTCGAGGCCATCGGCGTTTACTAATAGTCTTTCTTTAATAGGCGAAGACTAACTACCCTCTTATAACTCTTTTTCCTTTTCACAAGTTTAGGAGACAACCTTTACAAGCCTTACACCTCTCTTAGAATGATCACAAAACTAAAGAAGGAGGAGGACACTTAATACTTTTAACACTTTTACAACTCAAAATCTTAAGACTTTTGTTCATACTTTCATACTCTTTCATGCAGGAAAGAGTAGGGTATTTATAGGCCCTAAATAGCTTCAAAAATAGAGCCAAAAATTGCCTCATCCCAAGTTTCTAGGGTATTGGTTATACTATTGCCAGTACTGGGTTGTACCACCTCCTACAAACTGACATTGGGCGGTACCATCGCCCAATCTATGTCGTACCACCACCCAGTCTGGGTGGTACGACCACCTGACAAAGCCTTAGAGACTATGCTTTAGTGGTACCATCGCTTGATAGGGCGATACCACTATCTAGCAGCATTAACTACTAATGGTACCATCGCCCAGACTACCTAGGAAGTCGAGCCTCAGGCAGTGCCACCGCCAACCCTGGCAATGCCACAACCTAACGTGCCTCCAGGTCATTGAATGGGCCATCCATCCAGCCCAATTCAGCCCTAGTTTGGGCTCAGTTGGCCCCTATTTGAGTTAGTAGGATTTCTCCTAATACTAACTCAAATTGAAACCCTAACTATGATAATTAAGGCTAAACAATTACAATGCAAGCAATCATAGTTATCTGGCATGTTAATTGTTCATCTGAACTCCCGGCAAAACTTTTGTTGTACTCCCAGCGATCTTCCAATGAGCTTTCGGTGAGCTTTCGATGCATCGTCCGAACCTTCGGTATATCCCTCGATTCTTCCGGCCCGATGCCCGATCTTTGACTTTGGCCTAACATTCGATTCTTGTTTAATTGTTTTGCATTTTCACGATCGTAGTTAGTCCTGCATCACTTTTCTCAACACATGGATTAGATTATTAATTCATCAATTGATTTCATCATCAAAATCCGAGATTCAACAAGGATCAGGTCAGGGAAAACTATATCATAAGCAATGGACGTTGATTTACAAAGCCCAAGACACCAATTATTAAGTTGAGTGCATCTTCAAGATACCATCATTGTAAAATCGAGAAAAAAACTTCATTGCTTAAGAAAAATTATATTAGTTTGATAGGACCTCTACATTCAAAATGAGACCCTGACCCATTAAAATAAAGGATTAATGGAGCAGACATGCTCGAGATAAGAAACAAGTTGGGTAAGCTGACTCGGCAACCTTAAAATAAAAGACCAACATAATGAAGGATGATAGCTTAGGTGTCGAGATAAGGTGACGAATCGAGGCTATCATTAAAGGGCAACTCGGTCACCATCATGACATTTTGATCCATGGGGTAATTAGTGAATGGGTCCTCCTCGAGCTCCAACTTAGAATACCTTACCTTGAAACAGGCTAAGGTGATTTGATACTCGAATTGCTATGAGATGACCCCCGTCCTCTCTTGACCCTTTTTAAACCCGACCGATGCCTTGTAACTAGTGATTGCCTCCTCCTAATATTTTGGTATCATGCACTGCTTGGCCTCAAATGCATCCTTCAGTTCCCAAGCCTACTTATTGGTTATCGCAACCTACTCTCCAAGCTCCAAGTTATGCACCCTCATCGAATCCGGCTCCCGAGTGAGCTATAGTAGATCGTCCTCCATGGCTCAGTTATTGCTTTAGACTTCTTTCAATTACTTAGTGAGTTTGACAAGGTACAGCTTGATCTCCTCAAGTTGCCACTCCAGCTCGGTCCTCCGAGCCTCCACTTTAGTAATAGTAGTAGGAGCATCATCCTTCTTTAGCCCCTCGATCTCTTCCAAAAGATCATTAATTATGAGGCCCCACTAGTGGATAACCGAGCTAACATTATGTACACAGTCAATGAGGGCCATTATGTAGTGTGATAGTGTTGTAAATACAAAAAAAGTAGATGAGTGAAGTGAATTTGAAGGAGTTAGCCATGATCTAACTATAAGAAAATCTAGGAGTGACATCACATATGCAGTGGAAGAATAGAAAATAAAAATCTCTAAATTCTCATAAATTGTGTTCGTCGTCATGCGAAGATTGGTGCTCAAAATCTACAAAATCAAAAACTACATATATGAAATATTATGTTTTACTAAAGGAGATCGTATATCCCTAAATCCTTGTAAATCTATAAGAGAGGATGAAGGAGGTCAAACATCCTCCTTTTAGTGGTAATCCACATAGCAAGGCTGTGATGACGCTCTTTAAATCTCTAGGTCTGCTATCTGAAGAGGAGAATGGGAGAGGAGAATAGGAGGTGGCAACCAAGAAACCTATAACCTATGAACCTTTGGTTCCCTCCTATTTATAGAGGCCCATTGTCAACTTAATCCTAATGGATCCTACCTTATTAGGTAGTGGATCTTCATTCAACTACCCAACCCTCTTAGATTAATGGATCTTTATTCAATAATCTCTAATTGGCTCCTATTAGATCTTATCCATATAATCCAATTATTTAGGGGCTTATTGGATATCCAATAAGATAGAGGTTTGGCGGATATCTCATATCCGAACCTCTACTCATCGCAATGCATATCATATGTGTGTGACCCTCTAGGCCCAATATCGACTGGCCATGAGTCATACTTATCAGAACTCCTTCTAGCTCAGTGAATTATTATCTCCATAATAATTCACTCGACTCATCGACTGCGAATGTACTAGGTCACTACATTGCAGTCCCTAGACGATACAAGGGAATCCAATCTATTGGACATGTTTATCCTTAGTTACCATGTATCTATAGTCTCTCATCCATCTAATACCCTAAAGACCATTTACTGGGCATGGTACATTCAAGCCCATACAATTTCTACTCGAGTCTCACTCTAATCGGATTCTCCCGGAGAACTCTTTCTCTCTCAATCTGAATGACCCTAGCCAGGGATTTGTTTGAGCAAGAACACATGGGATATTCTTCTCATGACACCGAGAGTAGATGATCCTCTATTGACACTCAATAGTCCTCGTAAGATTGACTATCACTCTCGATGACCAATTGTGCTAGATTTGGAACTTCCAAACCTATAAGTCCGGTATCAAAAAGTGGAGTACTCATACAAGACATCTTTAGTGTCTCAAATCTAAGGACTAGATACACCACTAGGACAATGAAATCGATATCTGACAATGAGGTATTATCAATCTTCCAGTATTCCATAAGCGAATTAATCAGTGAACTCATTCTCTAATGAGCACCTGCATTGTATCCCTAGTATCCCCACATGAGCAAATATAAGATCAGTCGCCTCTATCATATAGACGGGTATACAGCACACTAGTCTATCTAGTTATCTCGATGTCTCTCTCGAGTAACCTATGGTCGAGATTATTTAGGGTTTATGTTTAAAAGCGAATCGGTCTCATTATCATGATCTCATCATGATCCGATTCTCATTGCATAAATCTATGAACATCAGAATATAGTCTATCTAGTTATCTCGATGTCTCTCTCGAGTAACCTATGGTCAGGATTATTTAGGGTTTATGTTTAAAGGCGAATCGGTCTCATTATCATGATCTCATCATGATCCGATTCTCATTGCATAAATCCATGAACATCAGAATATATACAACAGGCGATATAAAGTGAAAAAAAATACCATATATATAATAAGCAAAAAGAGTGTTATCATGTCATTTGTGTCATCACTTACGTGATTGGCTTGTAGGGCACCTATGACTAGCACTAAAGACTTCGATGCTAAGGAGGTAGGAGGCTCCTTATCAAGAACTGGCTTCTCAGGTTTCATGCCTCTTCGAGGGTAAGGCACTTTTATCATAATAATCTACTAATTCTTTCTTGGCTTATCGATGCTAGTGTGGTGGCAAAACAAAGTCGAACCTAATGCCTCAAGCGATGGCTCGTGAATAGTGATTGAAGACGAAGAGGCCACCACCATGCCCGAAGAGGAGCCAAGTACCTTCCTCTTCAAAGAATGGAGATATAAAGGTCACAATCACAAGGCTATAGAAGATTTAAAAAAAGGATGAGGTGAAGTGATAGGAGATTTGGGTCGTATCCCAAGGAGCCGAGCTGAGACCTACATCGATCAACTAGTCCTCGTTCATCTTTTGGATGGCCTCGGAGGAAGAGAGCATATCCCTCAACTAAAGCACTTAATTATCTCCTTATCTGACAAGAAAGGGAAGGTGTTATTTGTGCAATGCACCAACTAGGTGAGATTAAACCCCTAAACTTAACCCAGACCTATGAAAAAGAAGCACTCCTTCCAACTCTTATGGTTGGAAGGGGCTCCACTAATTTTAAAGCTGCCCTAAACAACTATGTAGTAGTCACTTTTTCCCCTACATAGTCAAAAATAAGCTGCAAAAAGCTTGCAAGTCGGAGTAATGTCAACATGCCAAGAAACTATTAGGTAGCACCATGAGTTGGGCACCATATGAGAAGATAATATCTTTCACTATTGTAGACAAGAAACTATCACCAGATAGAGAGAAAGACAAAGTCCCACCTCTAGGGCATCATGGAACAAGCAACGAGGCCCCGATGCGGGATTGAACAAACGTTGACCGAGTCAAAGAACTTGCAAGTTGAACTCAGTAAGAATGGAATACTTAACTCGCAGGTGATCCAGAAGTGATGCACTCACCACTAAATCACAGTCATGCAAGCTTTTCATGGACTCTAAGTCTCGAAGAACTTTCGAGTTCACGCGAACTATCTCTTCTAATGAAAGGAAGGTCGAGATTTCCTCTATCCTTAGGCTGCCTAAAGTTGAAGCGTAAACCTCGGTCATCTTGTCATGGATAAAACTATAAATAAGATGTTTGATGTAATGCTCATGTATATCTGTCTTTCGGTTTTTCTCATGCTTTGCATAGCATGTAAAGGGTTGATAGTAAGCTTAGCAGCTCCATTTTCTTTAGTTTTGGTAATCATCTTAGGCTTACAAATAAAGGTTATATTATATAGGCACTTGTTAAGATTTTGGTCTATAGTGAATCATTTTGGACCTTTTATTGTGTAACTATTTAGAGCTTGTGAAGTCTGCCTGTAATTTGCATTGGCTATAAAGTGTTTGTTGAAATGATTGCTTATGGATCTCAAGTGAAATACTTTTTCTAACTCGTTTTCTCTTATATATGTCCTAAGGAACCATATGAGGTTTTTGGGAGGCTGACTTTTGTGGATAAACATGCAAGAATATCGCACGACTTAGGAAAAATCAACCAAGTGTGTGACAATCTGATAGCTAGTAGATTAAGAGGAACTTGTATAAGAATAGAGAGACATCGTAACCTAAGGAGATAGAGTAGAAGACCAATATGTTGTTGAATTGATGTTGAGACTACGAGAGACTCAATAACTAATTCACCCTACTAGGAACTAGAATGAAGCAAAGAAGATTTCTAAAGAGGCTCTAGAGGCTCAAATGGAAGAATGAGCCTCACCCATAAAGTGAAAGAGGATTTATAAGGAGGAAGCCAATCTCTCTCCTCCCACAATTGAGACAAGTGTCCCTTTGGGACACTTCCAAAGGGATGCTAGTGAATTAAGAATTCAAAAAGTGTTGTATAAAAGATTCAAAAAATACTGGATAAAATATTCAAAACATATCGAACGAAAGATTCTGAATATACTAGATGAAAGACTTAAAAATTATAGGAGACACAAAATAAAATGTGCACGAGGCATATGAGTCAAGAAAACTTAACTCACATAATAGAAATCTACTATGATGATGGTACAAGATAAAATGTGCTTAAGGTATGTGAGTTAGAAAAATCGAACTCACATAAAGAGAAATCTACCATGATGAAGGCACGTGTAAAAATATGCTTGAGACATGTGAATCGAGAAAACTCGATCGGCATAAAAAAAAATTTACCACAATAGATGCATAAGATAAAATATGCTCAGGGCATAAGAGTTAGGAAAACTCGATCCATGTAAAGAGAAATCTACTATGATGAAAGCACAAGATAAAATATGCTGAAGGCACATGAGTCGAGAAAACCCAACCTGCGTAAAGAGAAATTTATCATGATAGAGCATAAGATAAAATATGCCCGAGATGCATGTGTCAGAAAAACCCGACCTATGTAAAGAGAAATCCACCATGGTAGAGGCACAAGATAAGATATACCCGAGGTGTGTGAGTCGAAAAAACTCAACTCACATAAAGAGAAATCTATCATGATGAAGGCACATGATAAAAATATACTCGAGGCACATGAGTCATAAAAATCTGACCTATATAAAAGAAATCCACCACAATAGAGGCATAAGATAAAATGTACCTGAGATTTATGAGTTAGAAAAATCTGACCTATATAAAGAGAAATTCATCACGACAAAGGCGCAAGATAAAATGTGCCCAAGGCGCATAAGTTGAGAAAATCTAACCCACATAAAGAGAGATTAGCCATGATGGATATACAAAATAAAATGTGCCTGAGGCACATGAGTTTAGAAAACCTAACCTACATAAAGAGAAATCCACCATGATAGAGGTACAAGATAAAATATGCTTGAGGCGCATGGGTTGAGAAAACTCAACTTGCATAAAGAGAAATCCATCATGATAGAGGCATAAAATAAAATATGCCTGAGACATGTTAGTTAGGAAAACCTAACTAGTATGAGGAGAAATCCACTATGGGGGAGGCTTAAGGCAAAATATACTTGAGACATGTGAGTTAAGAAAACCCGACTCGCATAAAGAGAAATTTGTTATAGTATAAGCAAAAAGTAAAAATGTGTCTAAGGTGCATACGTCAAGAAGACCCAACCCGCAAGAAAAAAACCATAATGCTCACATGTCAAATGAATTAAACATTACACTTTGAGCCCTTTTCGAAAGAGCCCCGAAGCATGCCATCGGGGGTTGACAAAAGATTGGGGATACATTGTCGGCTAATCATTTGACATGTCACCATCACATGATGCCCAATGAGGAAGGAGAAGATGAAGCTTTCTTTTTATCATTTATAATTAGAAAGATAATCATAAGCTTTCTTCTCACCATTTATAATGAGAAAGGAAATTGTAAGCTTCCTTCTCACCATTTATGACATGAAAGACAATCACAAGTTTCCTTCGTGCTCTTTACAATCAGGTATAAAAGCTTACTTTAATACAAAGAAAGGGAGAATTCTTTTAACTATTCATGTTCGCACTTATATACCTTGGATTACTAACTTGAGTATCAAATGGAGTTGGTCGGGAAACCTCTCCCAATCTTAGTCTTCATTTTAGTGGACACCTAAGGAGTTCAATGTTTCTATTTGAAGACATCTCAAACAACCCTACGCAGGTCCAGACTATGCCAAGCTGACCAAAACCTCAATGATATTTTTCACTAACAAAATGATTAGGATTTGATGATGTATTATTATAAACTTGGACCTAAATATTTTGGGCTAATGATTTGAATTTAACAAAGTTAAATCTTATCGAATTATATAATGACATATTGCTCAAGTACAACTAAATTGTTGAACTTGTACAACATCTCACAACCTCTACACATAATTATGTTAGGATCAGAGCGGCACTAAGAGGGGGGGTGAATTAGTACAGCGGATTAAAACTTCAGTTTTGATAAATCTTTCGTACGATGAAAAGTAATATCAATGGAAATCGATTTTAGAAGCTTGATAACTTAGAAACGTATAGAGGCATAGTAACTAAGTAGAGAAGTTTGCAGTATGTAAATGGCAAGAGTAGGATGCAAACCAGATAACGCAGTAGTTTTTAAAGTGGTTCGGTCAAAATGACCTACATCCACTTGCGAAGCATTCTTCGAAGAGGCTTCCAACTTCCACTAGCAAATTTCTTGTAGGGGAAAGACTAATACCCCTCTTACAACCTTTACAAGTGGTTCACACTCTTACAATTCTTTTCAACAAGATGGGAGGAGGTGAACACTTAAGCAATCTGAAAAACAAGGCTTGCAAAGACTATTCTAAGGCTCTTAACTCAAACTATTGCTTTTCAAAAGGTTGCAATCTCAGCTGAGATTTGAGGGGTATTTATAGGCCTCAAGAGGATTCAAATTTGGGCTCCAAAATTTGAATTCTCTTTGGGTTCCCGATGCTGGCGGTGCCACCGCCTATCAGTGTCAGACACTGACAGTGGACTGGCGGTGCCACTGCCCAGCCAAGCAGTGCCACTACCCAGCTCTCGGGTGCTGGGCGGTGCCACCGCCTGGCTCTCGGGTGCTAGGCGGTGCCACCGCCTACACTATTTCAGCTCACTGGTTGGGCTCCAAAATTGGCCCAAACCAGTCCGAACTAGAGCCCAATTGGCCCCTACTTGGTTTATAGGATTAACACCTAATCCTAACCCTAAGTAACGTGCTAATTATGAATTTAAAAATATTTTCTAAGCTATTACAAAGTCCGTAAGTCAAGACTTCTTCCGGCGAACTTCCGACGGTTTTCCGATAAACTCTCGGAAACCATTTTGCGGACTCCCGGCAAGCTCCTAGACTTCACGATTTGATCTTGACGAGTTCCAACGAGCTTCTTCGGCAAGCTCCGATCTTTCTCGGTGAGCTCCGCAAACTTCCAACGAACCTTCCGGTGAGCTTCCGAAAAACCCTTCGGCAAGCTCCCTACTCATTCTCGGCTAGTTCCGGCAGCATTCCCGACGAACCTTCGGACTTCCGTCGAACTCTCGAACTTGCAATGAATCCTTCGTGCTTGACTCCGACACTTTGTTTTGCTTTATGTCTTCATCGTTATCGTAGTTAATCCTACACACACAAGCTAAAACTCTACTCCGATCTAGACAATTATTACAACGCGAATTGACATTCTGTTGCCTGACACGTCATTGGTTGGCGCTTCGTCCGATTCTCCGGTGCATCGTCCTCTCTTGCGGCTTATTGCCCAATCGACGGTTGACCTCCGTAACTCCGATATCCTTGGTGCAATTTCGCTCTCCTTGGCCCGATGCCCGACGTCCGAAGCCTTCTACCGTCCAATATCTTGATGTGATCTCCTCCGGCGCAACGTCAATTCCTCCTGCGTTAACTGTCTAATCCTGATCGAGTAGACCTGCATCACTCAAAATACAGTTTAAATTATAAACACATATCAAGTGGTTTCATCATCAAAATACGAGATTCAACAAATTGAACTTAGAGGCAATGAACCCATATGTAATTGAATATCTAATTTCTCTTTTATCTTTCTTTTTTTGCTTACACAATTTGGAAACATTCGACCGCTTTACGTTGAGAATATTAAAATTAAATTTAATTTAATTGAAGATGATTCTACTTGATTACCTTAGATGAAAAATGATTTTAGATATCTTGAAAAGTACCTAGATCCCTTAGAAAGATGAAGAATATTTTAGATATTTTAGAAGAATGTTAGATCCTCTTAGAAGATATTATAATCCCTTAAAAATTGATATGTGTAAGAAGTTATCAAGATATCTTAGAAAGGATATCATCTAGAAAATTGAGGAAATCCTTAGTTTTTATATTTTATAAATCTAGTCTTGTACTCTCATCTCTTATATATAGATGAGAGAATGTCATTCTGAGTGTATGTTTGAACATTTTGAACCCAATGAAGTTAACATTTTGTCTTTTTCTTCAACTATTCTTTGTTCATAACTCCATCACATTTTTAACATTGTGGTATCATAGTAATATTTGTTAGGATCGAGAGCACTAAGAGGGGGGGGGTGAATTAGTGCAGCGGATATTTTTCAGCGATTAAAAAACGAAAGCTGCGTTCGTTCGATAAAGACTATTTTGATGCAAAAGCCGATTCTAAGATTACTTATGATTAAGTGCAGTTTACGTTTAAACACAGTTAGCGTCTAAACGTAGTTTGCGTCTAAATGCAGATTGCGTCTAAACTCAGATTGCGTCTAAGCGCAGTTTGCGTCTTAGCGCAGATTGCGTCTAAGCGCAGATTGCGTCTAAACGCAGATTGCGTCTAAGCGCAGATTGCGTCTAAACACAGTTTGCGTCTAGGAGCAGTTTAAGCAGAAGTATAAAGACAATGTGCTGCTGTTGTACAGCTCAAAAAGTAATCTGCAAAAAAACAGATTTACGTCTAAACGCAGATTTACGTCTAGACGCAGATTTACGTCTAAACGCAGATTTACGTCTTAAACGCAGATTTACGTCTGAACTTTGAAACTCGTTTGTATACTCGCAGAAGGCAGTATGCAGTTGAAATCAAGACGTAAACGTGAACTGAGATCTGATGATTGTGCGAGGAAAGCCGATTTACGTCTAAATGCAGTTTTACGTCTAAATGTTGAAACTCGTTCGTAAAATTGTAGAGGACAGTTTGCAGTTAATAGGATCAAAATGTAAGTGTAAACTGCAAAGAAACTCGTTCGTAAAAGCACGGAAGACAGTTCTGCAGAATCAAACGTAAACGTAAACTGTAATGTACGAAAATACGAATTTACGTCTGAATGCAGATTCGGAAGAACAGCACTTAGAACTTGTTCGTGAAAGCGCAGAGAGCAGTAGTAATGAAGGAGGTTTGCAGTAATGATAAAGTGCTCAAAAATAAACACAAACCAGAGATTTAGAGTGGTTCGATCAGCCTTGACCTACTCCACTTTTGGCTTCCTCCACCGACGAGGTCGCCGACGTCAACTAGGGGCCTTCCTTCAATAGGCGAAGGCCAAACTGCCCTTTTACAGTTTCTCTCCTTTTGACAGGCTCAGGAGACAACCTTTACAGACCTTTCTCTCCTCACTTTACAACTGAAAACTTGAAGAACAGAAGGAGGAGACTTAAAGGCTTTACAACACTTTTGAGCTCTTAGAATCACAGAAAAGATCAAGATTTCGGTGTAGGTCTGTATCTTTTCAGTGCTGAATGGGTTGGGAATTTATAGGCCCCAACCCAATTCAAATTTGGAGCTCAAAACAATCAAATCCCGGAATTCTGGGATCAGGCGGTTGCACCTCTTGACTGGAGAGGTTGCACCGCCTGGTAGAGCTCGAAGACCGAGCTCAGGCGGTGCTACCTCTCTGCCAGGGAGGTTGCACCGCCCAGTCTTGCTCGAAGACTGAGCTCAGGCGGTGCCACCTCTCTGTCAGGGAGGTTGCACCGCCCAGTCTAGCTCGAAGACTGAGCTCAGGCGGTGCCACCTCCCGGCTGGGGAGGTTGCACCGCCCAGTCTCGCTGGAAGGCCTAGCCCAGGCGGTGCCACCTCCTGGCCTGGGCGGTTGCACCTCCTGGTGCAATCAGGGTCCGAATGGTTCATTCCATTCGGCCCAATTTCAGTCTTTCAGGGGCCCAATTGCCCCAAGATTAAGCCAATGGGATCACCTCCCATTTTCCAACTTAATCAACGTGCTAACTACGATTAAATCTAAGACAACTTCTGCAGCTTTGCTTCGGTGCGTCAATCGCTCCTTCCGGCGAGTTTCCGGCGAACTTCCGTCGATCATCCGATGAACCCTTGGCGATGCTCCTGCGGACTTCCGGCAAACTCCTGGACTTTACGATGATCCACTTGGCAAGTTCCGACGAGCTTCGCTTGGCAAGCTTCAGGACTTCTCGGATCTGTTCTCGCAGAATCTCCGATGACCGTCCGAACTTCCGTCGAACTCTCGAACTCCCAACGTGATCATGAACTTGACTCCGGCGCAACTCCTGCTGCTTGTCTATCTTTCATCGTAGTTAATCCTGCACACTTATCTCAACACATAGATTAGACAACAAATGACAATTGACTTCATCATCAAAATCCGAGATTCAACAATCTCCCCGTTTTTGATGATGACAATCAATTGATAATGGAGTTATCCTTAACTCCCCCTGTCTATATGCCATCGTTGAGATAAGTCAACCTTGAATTCAAGACTTAAGAATTCAAGTGACGTATTGATAAGTTAGATCAGTTAAACTTATCAATACTCCCATCATGATACTCATCATGATGTATCTCTTCAAAGATGATGTCAGGGCTTGACATACATCATCAAGTTTGTATGATTGTGTTTGTAACTATTCATCATGTAGTTTGAACATTATCATTTAAAGCTGTGAAACTTATTACATGATGCACACATTTGAAATATTCTAGCAAGGTTTGCATTTTCTTCACATGATAAGATATCAACTCAGGGCATAATGCAAACTTTAGCACATGTTCATATATCTCTTGGTGATGCAAGGATGGCATAATCATAGCAGTGTTTATAGCATCATTCATAGTATTTCTAATCATGGCAGTGTTTATCAATTCATATATATCTCCCCCTTTGTCATCAACAAAAAGCATAGTAATCATGATACCAGAAAATAATAATAGCAAGCTTATAATGGAATTTTATATAGATTGCTTTAAATACTTCTTCCCCTTTGTGTTATAATCCATTGTCTATGTAAAGATTTTGCAGGATGGAATTCATACACATGAATCACTTCATCAAATCTATTTCAGAAACTCATTTTTTATGAAAGTGTACGAGAAAATCTGTTTCATAAATAAGATGCATTCGGACAAGATTTTGTTGCAGATTTTCACATATAATCATGGAAATCAAGTGATTTGATCATACAAAATAGTCCGAAAAAAAATGATTTTAACAAATTTATCTGTTCGGACACATCAACATTCCTAATTCTCTTCTAATGAAATCAAATTATTCTTCACTTAGAGGTTTTGTAAAAATGTCAGCTAGTTGATGTTTAGTATCAATGAACTCTATGGTTACGTCATGATTGGTGACATGATCTCGTATAAAGTGATGTCTAATATCAATATGTTTTGTTCTTGAGTGTTGTATAGGATTCTTGGTTAAGCATATTGCACTTGTGTTATCACATTTAATTGGAATATTTTTGAGATGAACTTTATAATCTTCTAAGGTATTTTTCATCCATACAACTTGTGCACAGCATGCACTTGCTGCAATATATTCAGCTTCGGTTGTTGATAGTGCAACCGAATTTTGTTTCTTTGATGACCAGGAAACAAGGGCATGTCCTAAAAATTGACATGATCCTGATGTGCTTTTTCTATCTAATCTACAGCCAGCAAAATCAGCATCAGCATAAGCAATTAACTCAAAATTCTCTGATTTTGGGTACCATAATCCTAGATTTGTGGTACCATTAAGATATCTAAATATTCTTTTAACTGCTTTGAGATGAGATATCTTAGGGTTTGATTGAAATCTAGCACAAAGTCCTACACTGAACATGATGTCTGGTCTGGTTGCAGTGAGGTAAAGTAAACTTCCTATCATACCCCTATAAGTCTTTTGATCAAAGCTTTCTCCACTTTCATCAATTTCTAACTTAGTGGAGGTGCTCATAGGAGTGTTACTAGCCTTTGAGTTGTTCATGTTAAACCTTTTTAATAAATTCATGGCATATTTAGTTTGACTAATAAAGATGCCATTGCTTAGTTGTTTGATCTGTAAACCTAAGAAGAATGTTAATTCTCCCATTAAGCTCATTTCGAATTCAAGACTCATAGTTTTAGCAAAAGATTCACAAAGAGATTCATTTGTAGAGCCAAAGATGATATCATCAACATAAATCTGAACAATGAGAAAATTATTTTCAAAATTCTTGATAAACAATGTAGTATCAACCTTGCCTTTTATGAAATTATTTTCAATGAGAAAAGAACTAAGTCTCTCATACCAAGCCCTTGGGGCTTGTTTTAAACCATAGAGAGCTTTAGTTAATCTAAACACATGATTAGGGAGGCTATTATTTTCAAATCCAGGAGGTTGTTCAACATAAACTTCTTCGGAAATAAAACCATTTAGAAAAGCGCTTTTAACATCCATTTGAAATAACTTAAAATTATTACAACTAGCATAGGCAAGGAGCATCCTTATGGCTTCCAATCGAGCCACAGGTGCGAAGGTTTCTTCGTAATCGATACCTTCTTCTTGGTTGAAACCTTTGGCCACTAATCTAGCCTTGTTTCTAACCACGATACCATTTTCATCTTGCTTGTTTCTAAAGACCCATTTAGTACCAATAACTAAATGGTCATTTGGCCTAGGAACAAGCGTCCACACCTCATTTCTCTCAAATTGATTTAATTCATCTTGCATTGCGATAATCCATGAATCATCTTTCATGGCTTCATCAACACATTTGGGTTCAATTTGGGAGAGAAAGGCGGCGTTGGCACAAAAGTTTTTAAAAGAAGATCGTGTTTGAACCCCCTTTGATGTGTCTCCTAGGATCAGCTCCTTAGGATGAGCATCTACATACTTCCAATCCTTGGGTAAGGATGTTTCGGAAGTGGATGCATCCAAGTTGCTAGTTGGAGACGGGGTTTCGTTTAAATTCAAGGAATCAAAATTAACATCATCATCAAGATCATTTTTCTTAATTTCTGAAATCTCATTGAAAACAACATGGATGGATTCTTCAATAATTAAGGTTCTTTTATTGAAAATGCGAAAAGCTTTAGAAACCGAAGAATAACCAAGAAAGATTCCTTCATCAGATTTAGCATCGAATTTTCCTAAGTTATCCTTTTCATTCAAGATAAAACACTTACACCCAAAGACTTTAAAATATGAGACATTGGGTTTTTTTGTTATTCCATAACTCATAAGGAGTTTTGGTGAGTAAGGGTCTTACTAGGACTCTATTTAAAATATAGCATGCAGTGTTTACAGCTTCGGCCCAAAAATATTTGGGTAGGCTATGTTCATTCAACATGGTTCTTGCCATTTCTTGTAAATTTCGATTTTTTCTTTCTACTACCCCATTTTGTTGAGGATTTCTTGGAGTAGAGAAATTATGGTTGTATCCGTTGAGTTCACAGAATTCTTGGAAATCATGGTTTTGAAATTCTCCACCATGATCACTTCTAATTGACGAAATCATAGATCCCTTCTCATTTTGAACAAGTTTACAAAACTTGGTAAAATATCTAAAGCATTCATTTTTCTGTTTTAAGAAGTAGGTCCATGTATATCTGCTATAGTCATCAACAATGACAAAGGCGTATTTGCTACCTCCTAGACTCGATGTAGAGATTGGTCCGAACAAGTCCATATGGATCAATTGTAAGGGCCTAGAGGTGCTTATTTGATTCTTAGCTTTGAAGCTACCCTTAATTTGCTTACCTAATTGGCAAGCATCACATACATTATCTTTGATGAACTTGATATGAGGAATTCCTCTTACAAGTTCTCTAGATGATACTTGAGTGATTAGTTTCATGCTAGCATGACCTAATCTTCTATGCCATAGCCAGGCATCCTCATTCATAACGGCAAAACATATTTCATCACATAAGTCATTGATGTCAATAGTGTATACGTTATTTTGTTTTAATACAATCATAGATATATTTTTGTGTGATTTTTCAATGATGCAAGCATTAGATTCAAATCTTATAATATATCCTTTATCACATAATTGACTAATGCTCAAGAGGTTATGTTTTAAACCATCAACTAGTAAAACATCTTCAATAGAGAAGTTGGATTTGTTACCTATGGTTCCTTTGCCAATGATTTTACCCTTGTTGTTGTCTCCGAAGGTGACATATCCTTCGTCTATGCTAGTGAGCTTAGAGAATTGAGATGGATCTCCGGTCATATGCCTTGAGCATCCACTATCAAGGTACCATCTCTTGCTCCTAGCTTGCGATGGTTTAGTTTTCTACAAGAAAGGATGATGTTTAGGTACCCATTTGCTTTTGGGTGTCTCATAAATAGATCTACATTTCTTATCATGTTGCATAGAATTTGTCATGGTTCCTTTAGGAACCCAGATTAGTTTGTTTGGACTTATTTTCTTGAATGGACAACAATGTGTCTTGTGTCCAGATTTGCAACAAAAGTTGCACTTAGTTTGGTGTTGAACATGTAAGATGGAGCCTTTAATGAAGGTGGTTGGATTTTGGTGAGGACTTCTCACAAATCCAATTCCGCTCCTTTTTGGAATGTGACCCTTGTTTGCAAGGATCATGTTTAATGACTTGCTACCAACCTCGAATTTCTTCAAGGTGTCCTTGAGTAGTAGGTTTTCTTTTTGCAAAGTTTCTAAATCATGACATTTGATACATGAATTTAGACTATCATGATGTTCGACTTTTAACTTATCAAACTCACAAGTAAGACTATCATGCATCTTTTTCAGCAATTTATATTTTCTACTTATACTCTTGCATTCGTCAAATAAGTCATTGAAAGCATTTAATAATTCATCGAAAGATAAATCAGCATCTATTGAATTTGTTACCTCATCTTCGATGGCCATTAAGGCGTAATGAGCAACTTGCTCGGTGTTGGACTCCTCTTCCTCAGATGCGCTCGAATCATCCCATGTTGCTTGGAGCGCCTTCTTTTTTGTTGTTCTTTTCTTGACTTGGGGACAATCACTCTTGTAGTGTCCCGCCTTTTTGCATTCATAGCAGATTACTTGGTCCTTTTTGGGTTCAAGTTTATTTTTTGCATCATTCTTAAACTTGTTTCTTTTAAAGAACTTTTTAAACTTTCTTGTTAGAAGTGCCAAGTCATCATCACAGTCCTCATCACTTGAGTTTTCTCTCAAGTGGCATTCTGAAGTTTTGAGTGTCATATCCTTCCTGTTCTTTGGAAGGATGTCTTCTTGCTCTTCATGAGCTTTACAAGTCATTTCGTAGGTCATTAATGACCCGATTAGTTCTTCAAGAGGAAAATTTCGCAGATCTTTTGCCTCTTGAATAGCAGTGACTTTAGGATCCCAACTCTTAGGAAGGGATCTTAGTATTTTGTTAACAAGCTCAAAATCCGAAAAGCTCTTTCCGAGTCCTTTTAGACCGTTGACGACATCCGTGAAACGGGTAAACATGTCGCCAATGGTTTCACTCGGTTTCATGCGGAAAAGTTCAAAAGAATGTAACAACAAATTGATTTTTGACTCTTTTACTCTACTTGTGCCCTCATGGGTCACTTCGAGTGTATGCCAAATATCAAATGCAGTTTCACAAGTTGAAACACGGTTAAACTCGTTTTTATCAAGTGCACAAAATAAGACATTCATAGCCTTTGCATTAAGAGCGAAAGCCTTCTTCTCCAAATCATTCCAATCGATCATTGGAAGAGAAGACTTGAAAAACCATTCTCGACAAGATTCCAAATATCAATGTCCATAGAAATAAGAAAGATTCTTATTCGGGTCTTCCAATAGGTGTAGTCCGTCCCATTAAACATGGGTGGACGTGTAATGGAATGGCCCTCTTGGTTTCCGGCGTAAGCCATCTCTCTTGGGTTTTAATCCTTTTGAGAGTTAACCGGGCTCTGATACCAATTATTAGGATCGAGAGCACTAAGAGGGGGGGGGTGAATTAGTGCAGCGGATATTTTTCAGCGATTAAAAAATGAAAGCTGCGTTCGTTCGATAAAGACTATTTTGATGCAAAAGCCGATTCTAAGATTACTTATGATTAAGTGCAGTTTACGTTTAAACACAGTTAGCGTCTAAACGCAGTTTGCGTCTAAATGCAGATTGCGTCTAAACTCAGATTGCGTCTAAGCGCAGTTTGCGTCTTAGCGCAGATTGCGTCTAAACGCAGATTGCGTCTAAGCGCAGATTGCGTCTAAACACAGTTTGCGTCTAGGAGCAGTTTAAGCAGAAGTATAAAGACAATGTGCTGCTGTTGTACAGCTCAAAAAGTAATCTGCAAAAAAACAGATTTACGTCTAAATGCAGATTTACGTCTAGACGCAGATTTACGTCTAAACGCATATTTACGTCTTAAACGTAGATTTACGTTTGAACTTTGAAACTCGTTTGTATACTCGCAGAAGGCAGTATGCAGTTGAAATCAAGACGTAAACGTGAACTGAGATCTGATGATTGTGCGAGGAAAGCCGATTTACGTCTAAATGCAGTTTTACGTCTAAATGTTGAAACTCGTTCGTAAAATTGTAGAGGACAGTTTGCAGTTAATAGGATCAAAATGTAAGTGTAAACTGTAAAGAAACTCGTTCGTAAAAGCACGGAAGACAGTTCTGCAGAATCAAACGTAAACGTAAACTGTAATGTACGAAAATACGAATTTACGTCTGAATGCAGATTCGGAAGAACAGCACTTAGAACTTGTTCGTGAAAGCGTAGAGAGCAGTAGTAATGAAGGAGGTTTGCAGTAATGATAAAGTGCTCAAAAATAAACGCAAACCAGAGATTTAGAGTGGTTCGGTCAGCCTTGACCTACTCCACTTTTGGCTTCCTCCACCGACGAGGTCGCCGACGTCAACTAGGGGCCTTCCTTCAATAGGCGAAGGCCAAACTGCCCTTTTACAGTTTCTCTCCTTTTGACAGGCTCAGGAGACAACCTTTACAGGCCTTTCTCTCCTCACTTTACAACTGAAAACTTGAAGAACAGAAGGAGGAGACTTAAAGGCTTTACAACACTTTTGAGCTCTTAGAATCACAGAAAAGATCAAGATTTCGGTGTAGGTCTGTATCTTTTCAGTGCTGAATGGGTTGGGAATTTATAGGCCCCAACCCAATTCAAATTTGGAGCTCAAAACAATCAAATCCCGGAATTCTGGGATCAGGCGGTTGCACCTCTTGACTGGAGAGGTTGCACCGCCTGGCAGAGCTCGAAGACCGAGCTCAGGCGGTGCTACCTCTCTGCCAGGGAGGTTGCACCGCCCAGTCTTGCTCGAAGACTGAGCTCAGGCGGTGCCACCTCTCTGTCAGGGAGGTTGCACCGCCCAGTCTAGCTCGAAGACTGAGCTCAGGCGGTGCCACCTCCCGGCTGGGGAGGTTGCACCACCCAGTCTCGCTGGAAGGCCTAGCCCAGGCGGTGCCACCTCCTGGCCTGGGCGGTTGCACCTCCTGGTGCAATCAGGGTCCGAATGGTTCATTCCATTCGGCCCAATTTCAGTCTTTCAGGGGCCCAATTGCCCCAAGATTAAGCCAATGGGATCACCTCCCATTTTCCAACTTAATCAACATGCTAACTACGATTAAATCTAAGACAACTTCTGCAGCTTTGCTTCGGTGCGTCAATCGCTCCTTCCGGCGAGTTTCCGGCGAACTTCCGTCGATCATCCGATGAACCCTCGGTGATGCTCCTGCGGACTTCTGGCAAACTCCTGGACTTTGCGATGATCCACTTGGCAAGTTCCGACGAGCTTCGCTTGGCAAGCTTCAGGACTTCTCGGATCTGTTCTCGCAGAACCTCCGACGACCGTCCGAACTTCCGTCGAACTCTCGAACTCCCAATGTGATCATGAACTTGACTCCGGCGCAACTCCTGCTGCTTGTCTATCTTTCATCGTAGTTAATCCTGCACACTTATCTCAACACATAGATTAGACAACAAATGACAATTGACTTCATCATCAAAATCCGAGATTCAACAATATTATCTAAGACGACAATCAACATATCATCCCCTATATCTCATCTAATCAATAATTATAAAAATTAGAGCATCCAAATGAAGGCCATGCTTGAATCACAAGATGTGTGGAAGAGAATAGAGAAGGGGTAGAATGAGCCCCAAGATGAAGCTATACTCGTAACGGACCAAAAGGACTCCTTGAGAGATATGAAAAAGAGAGAAGAAAACTCTCTTCTTAATCTATCAATGACTTGATGAAGGAGGAAAGGTCGCCATCATCACCAACTCCAAGCAAGCATGGGAGATCCTTCAAAATTCCTATAAAGAAATGGAGAAGGCGAAGAAGGTATGATTTCAAACTATGAGTGAGTTTGAAGCATTGAAGATGGAGTCTATCTCAGAGTATTTCACAAAAGTATTAGTCATTATCAACTAACTAAGAAGAAATAGGGAAATATTATAAGATAATCGAGTGGTGAAGAAAATCTTAAGATCCTTAGATATACAGTTTGACTATATTATGGTGGCAATTGAAGAATCAAAGAATCCTGAAGCCATGACCATTGATAAACTTATAAGCTCATTACAAGCTCATAAATAAAGAATATAAAAGAAGAAGCAAGAACAAATGAAGCAAGCTCTTCAAAACAAGTTTTCTCTCAAAGACAAGAATTAAGAAGCTAAAGGAGAAAGAATCTAGAGAGGTCATGGTCATGGCTATAACAGAGGCATTGGATAAACATAACACAATAATGATGACAAACAATACCTCAAGAAAGGAGGAGGAAGAGATAGCTCTTCAAGAGGAAGAATGTATAACAAATCTAAAGTTCATTATGATACTTGCAACAAAATTGGTTATTATTTATTAGAATGTTGGTATAATGATTCTAACCAGGTTAATGAGAAAGCTAACTATATGAAAAAGGATGAAAAAAGGATACTTCCATATTATTGTTAGTACAAAAAGCGGAAGACTTTCACAATGAAAACCTTTGGTATTTGGATAGTAGAGCAAGCAATCACAAATCTGAACACAAATATATGTTCATGGAGATAAATGAAGAAGTTAACTGACAAATTCTTTTTGGAGACTTATTAGAAGTAGAAGTGAAGAGGAAAGATAGAATCCTTATGCCAGCTAAAAATAAAAATTATTAATTTATTTCTAACATTTATTATGTGCTCAATATAAAGATAAATATTTTAAGTTTGAGATAACTTTTAGAAAAAGGATATAATGTGCATATGGAAAAAAAAACTCTCACACTAAGAAATCAAAGTATGAAGATTTACTCTCTAATTGACTAAAAATAAATTAATCTTATTGAACATAAAGCATGTTAATGAGAAATGCTTGAATGCTAGCTTGAAAGATAGCTTTTAGATATGACACTTGAAGTTTTGACATCTCAACTTTGGTGCACACAATTTATTATCAAACAAAAGGATCGTAGAAGGACTATTACATGCAACTCTCTAAGTCAATTTTATAATGTATGTATTCTTGATAAGCAATCAAAGAAGAGCTTTCCATATAAGTTGACCTGTCATGCAAAGAGACCTCTTGAGCTAATCTATACTGATCTATATGGACCAATATCTCTAACATCTTATGGTGAGCATCGTTATTTTCTAACATTAATTGGTGATTTTAGTAGAAAAATATGGGTTTATTTCCTAAAGGAGAAATCAGATTGAATCATTTAAGAAGCTCAAAGCATAAGTAGAGAACTAAAGTGGTTTATTTCCTAAAGATAAGACCACGGAGGAGAATTCACATCACAAAGGAGTTTAAAAGCTTTTGTGAAACAAGTGGCATTCAAAGACTATTGATAGCACTTTATTTTCCTTAACAAATGGTATGATGGAGAGGAAGAATCAAACTATTCTCGATATGGTTAGAAGCATGCTAGCAAGAATATGCTAAAAGAGTGCTAGCAAGAAGATACCAAAAGAGTTTTAAGGTAAAGTCTTTGAATGTGTGGTCTACCTCAATAGATATCAAACAATTAGTATGGAAGACATGACACCACAAAAGGCTTGCAGTAGTAAAAATCTTAACACCTCTCACTTAAGAATTTTTGGATATATTGCTTATGCTCATGTTTAAGATCAAAGAAGAACAAAATTGTATAACAAAAGTTTCAAATATAATTTCACTGGCTATAATACCCGATCTAAGGCTTATAAGTTATTTGATTCAAAAGAACACAAAGTGCATATGAGTAGAGATGTAGAGTTTCATAAAGATGGAGTATAAAATTAGAGCATAAATATAGAGGAGGTGTAAGATGAAGACCAAGACAAAGTAAATATGAGATATCATAACTTTACATAAGCAAAAATGATATAATACTCAAAGAGAAATTAAAAGATATAAAATGATATAAACAAAATGATAATATAGAGGAGGAGTCAGATGGGTTTTCAAAGTGGCAAAATGATATAAGCAAAAATGATATAATACTCAAAGAGAAATTAAAAGATATAAAACAAGATTAGTGGCAAAATAATATGAGCAAAAAATGAGTATAAACTATGATAAGATATTTGCTCCTATTTCTTGAAAGAAAATTATTAGATTAATTATCTTTTTAGTCGCTCAAAATAAATGATAAATTTATCAATTAGATGTCTATATTTTTAAATGGTTTTCTTGAAAATAAGTTTATATTAAACAACCAATGAAATATATTGAGGAAAGATAATTTTATATTGCTTCAAACAAGTTCCAAGGGTTTGCAATGCTAGAATTGATGTTTACTTTAAAGCTAATGGTTTCACGTAATATCCGTATGAATACTCCTTATACATTAAATAAAGTAAATGATGGAAGTATGCTACATATTTGTTTGTATATAGATGATCTAATCTTTACCAAGAATAATCCTCATATATTCTAAGACTTCAAGCAAGCTATCATAAAGAAGTTTGATATAAGTGATATGGGATTGATGTCCTATTTTCTTAGCATAGAAATGAAACCAAACAAAGATCATATCTTTATTTCACAAGAGGTATATCCAAGATAAGTTCTCAAAGCATTCAAGATGGACAATTACAATCCAATTAGCACACCGATAAATTATGGTATGAAGCTATTAAAGAATTATGATGGAAAAGCAATAGATGCAATTCTTTATAAGAGCTTGGTTAAAAGCTTAAGATATTTGATATGTATAAGATTAGATACTCTATATGGCGCTCAATTGATGAACCAATTCATGAAGGAGCCTAAATCAACCCATTAGAAGGCTACTAAAAGGATTTTGCATTATATTAAATGCACTCTCTCTAATGGTTTAATCTATTCAACTTCTAACAATTTTAAACTTCTTAAATATTCTGATAGTAATTGAGGAGAAGATATTAATGATAGAAGGAGAATATATGGATTTATATTTTATATGGGAGATACTATAATCATTTAGATATCCAAAAAGCAACCAATTATGACACTCCGTGAAGTTGAATATATTACGACATCTTTATATTGTGTCATGCTATAGAATTAAGAAGCTTACTAAAGATGATACATATCAAACAAAAAATAACACAAATTTACATAGATAAACAAATCAGCACTAGCAAAGAACCTAATGCATCATAAAAGGCGGTAACATATTAACTTGAAATTTTACTTCATTCAGGAGCATACGAAGGTAAATAAAGTTGAACTCATTCATATCAAGACTTAAGACTTAGTCGATATGTTCACTAAATCATTTACGGTTAATCTATTTACCAAGTTCAAGTTATTTCCATGTATGATGGATGGAAGGAATATTAAATTTAAGAGGGAGTGTTGAAATTAAGTTTAATTTAATCAAAGATTGACCTACTTGGATGAAGAAAGATGTGGGGCATCTTGAAAAGTGGAAAGATCCTTTGTAAGGATAAAGAATATCTTTGATATTTTGAAAGAAGCAAAATCTTTTTGGAAAATTTTATAATCTCTCATAAGTTAATGTCTAGAAAATTATCCAGATATTATCTATAAAATTGAGAGAATCTTTAGTTTTTATCTTTTGTAAATATAGTTTTGTACTCTCCTCTTCTATAAATATATGAGAGGATATTATTGTAAATATAAGCTTGAATATTTGAATCCAACAAAATTAGTATTTTTGTCATCTTCCTTAAATTTTTTTTCTTTCATAACTCCACCCCATTTGATTAGGAGAGAATTTGCATCCAACCTCAGGAAAACAATCTAAACAGTGAACAATATAGGTGGAAATTTTTTGATCAAATGAATCAATAAAGGTGGAAATACAGGTTGGTGTACACGATTTTATTCAAGAATGAAGATTTTAGAGAACAAGAGATGACATAATTAAGGTAGATACACTGTTTTCATATCAGAATATATGCTGAATATACTTGCTATTAATTGTGCCATTTAGCTTGTTCGTTTGATTGGCTAACGCAGGCCGTACAATGGGGAGGGATGAACATGATGGAAGCTGAGCGTCGTCTCTTAGCCAATGCACTGCTTGACGTCTCAAACCAGCGTTTCGTTCTTCTTTCTGAAGCCTGCATTCCTCTCTTCAACTTCCCCACCATTTACTCCTACCTAATCAACTCCACCAAGATCTACGTTCAGGCATATGATTTACCAGGTCCTACCGGCCGCGGTAGGTACATGAAGAAGATGAAACCACTGCTGAAGCTGGAGCAATGGCGCAAGGGATCCCAGTGGTTCGAGGTGGACCGCAGCCTAGCCATCGAGGTTATCTCCGATGACGAGTACTTCCCACTCTTCCAGAGACACTGTACATCCTCATGCTTTGCTGATGAACACTACTTGGCAACTCACGTGAGTGTGAGATTTCCGGGGAGGACTGCAAACAGGAGCTTGACATGGGTTGACTGGTCGAAGGGTGGGCCACACCCAGCTAGATTTTTGAGAAGGGATGTCACGGTCGAATTATTGGAGAGGATGAGGAATGGGAGTTCCTGCAGGTACAATGGCCGGAGCACGAGGATTTGCTTCTTATTCGCCAGGAAGTTCTTGCCAAATTCTTTGGTTCGGTTGATGAGATTTGCTCCAAAACTCATGGATTTCAAGCAGAGATATGAAGGAAGAAGAAGGGGTTGATCCATTAAATGCCCAGAAGAATGTTATTGTGCAAGTAGGTGATTCTTTCGGTACTGGATAATGTTAAAAAAAAAGGATATTGATTAAATGATGACACGAAGATGCATTACCGTTCCATTTAGATCTCGACGACGTAAATAAGTGGGGGGTGTACGTAATTGGACCAGATTGGATTCTGTGGAGACACCATGGCGCTCGTGGCATGCGTACATAGTCGTCGCTTGGGGTCACGGGCGTCATAATCGCAGAGATGGATGGATCGTCACATTATGGGATGCTTATTGTTGGTGGAAAGCATACGGAGTTCACCTACGATGACAGCTTCGGCTTTCCAACAGGCCACTCCTCGAATCTGTTTTGTCGGTATCTGATCTCTCCTCTCACGAGCACTCATTCTAAGAATCTTACTGTTGTTACTCGCGAGTAGACAGACTACTCTTTTATGTGCAGTGCAGTCTATTTACGTTCAGCAAAAGAAACAATTTGATGGCCCCTCACTGTTGTTCTTCAACTCAATGGCCTTTGAGGTGCACAAAGACCCTAAAGTTTGCAACGAAGACAAGTGTTTTTTACTGAACGTATCGGCCTTTGAGGAACAAATCTATCTACCCATTTCTTCGTTATCCACAATTCTTTGACCACAATGACAGCTAAAGGGCGAAATAAATAAACATGACCGAGGCAACGGCTTCACCTCTGCAGGCTGTGCCTCTGCTAAGACTGTAACACAGCTCCCGAAGTGTCCGTAGGTCCCTTTTCCCTCGCCTTATTCAATCGAAGAAAGGAAAGAAAAGAAAGCAAAGGAAAAAAAAAAGCTGAAGGAGACACTCCAAACCCTCAGCACAAAAAGAAGCATTGCTTGTGCTGGTACCAAAACCTCCCTTTGTCTTCTCTCCCAGCTCTTGGTGTCTGTGTCTCTCCTTCCCCATCCTCATCTAAGAAGTAGGAAATGGGGGGTAATAAGATGTTTTCTTCCCCACATTCAGCTCAAGCTACTCTGATGCTGCTGCTCTTCCTTGTGCTCGTCAACTTCTCTTCTATGGCGGTGTCTTCTTCTTCTTTGGGCACTTTGGAAGGGGACTTGAGTGCTTTGCAGGAGTTCAAGGCCGCTTGTGACTCGGGCGGGAGACTGGCGAGTTGGAACCGGTCTGACCCGTCGCCGTGCGCGTCCTGGCACGGCGTCACCTGTGCTGGGGGTCGTGTCACCCGGTTGGTCCTCGAAGGCCTCGAATTGGCAGGCCCGGCCTGCCTCCCGGCTGTGATGCGGCTCGACCAGCTCCGGGTTCTCAGCCTCAAGTCGAACCGCCTCTCCGGGCCGATCCCCGACCTCTCTCCGTTCTCCACGTTGAAGCTCCTCTTCCTCGCCCACAACGAACTCTCCGGCCCGATACCGCCGTCCGTCGCCTCGCTCTCCCGCCTCTACCGTCTCGACTTCGGCTCGAACAACCTCACTGGCCCGGTACCAGCTTCGCTGAACCGTCTGTCCCGCCTGCTCACGCTCCGGCTCGATTCAAACCGGCTGTCCGGCGCAATCTCCGGACTCGTCCTCCCTCGCCTCCAAGACCTCAACCTGTCGTCGAACCTACTCTCCGGCGCTGTGCCGCCCTCGCTCGCCGCCTTCCCGGCAGCCGCATTCACCGGGAACCCGGCCCTTTGCGGCGGGCCTCTCCCCACCTGCCGCGACGTCGTCAGCGACCCCAGCCGCCCCTCGGCCAGTGCAGCAGCCCCCGTTTCTCCAGCCGCCGTGGTAGTGGCCTCTTCCCCGTCTGCCAGGCCCGAGATTGCCCCTCCCCACCATGCTGCCGCTGGTGACGGCCGCGGGGGAATGAACAGGGTGGCGGTGGTGGCCATCGTCGTCGGCGACTTCGCCGTGCTCGTCCTCGTCTCCGGCCTCCTCTTCTGCTATTTCTGGCGCAAGTTCGCCGGGAGGAGCCCGTCCCGCCTGCACGAGGGGGAAAAGATAGTCTATTCCTCCAGCCCCTACGCCGTACAGGGAAACGAGGCGGGCTCCGCTGCCGGAAGCGGATTCGAAAGGGGCAAGATGATCTTCTTCGAAGAAACGAAGCGGTTCGAACTGGAGGACCTCCTCCGGGCCTCGGCAGAGATGTTGGGAAAGGGTGGCTATGGGACGGCTTACAGGGCCGTGCTCGACGACAGCACCGTCGTCGCTGTCAAGCGCCTCCGCGAAGTGCACGTCGCGGGCAAGCGCGAGTTCGAGAACCAGATGGAAACCCTGGGGCGATTGCGGCACCCCAATCTCGTCCCCCTCAAAGCCTACTACTACGCCCGCGACGAGAAACTTCTCGTCTACGATTACATGCCCAACGGCAGCCTCTTCTTCCTCCTCCACGGTCTGTAACTTCACCCTATGGGATCGGTGTCACCTCTCCGAGTGCTATGTTCTCTTAAAAGTCTCTTATTTTCTTTGATAAACCGTTCAAAATTCAATCTTCTTAGGGAATCGAGGACCCGGGAGGACGCCGCTAGATTGGACGACGAGGATGCGAATGGCAGTTGGTGCAGCGAGGGGCTTGGCGTTCATCCACCAGGCGAGCCGTTCGCCGAAGCTGACGCACGGTAACATCAAGTCCACCAACATCCTCCTCGACAAGGATGGCAACGCGCGGCTCGCCGACGCCGGGCTGGCCCTTCTGGGCCCCGGGGCCGCGGCCGTCGGTAGGGCCGGGGGCTACCGTGCACCCGAGGCGCCGAGCGACGGGCGGCGGCCGTGGGCGTCGCAGCGGGCGGACGTGTACGCGTTCGGGGTAGTGCTGCTAGAGCTGCTGACGGGAAAACCGGCTGCGGACGGCGGGGCGTCGGCGGTTGACCTCCCGCGGTGGGTGCAGTCGGTGGTGCGGGAGGAGTGGACGGCGGAGGTGTTCGACCTCGAGCTGATGAGGTACAAGGGGATCGAGGAGGAGATAGTGACGATGCTCCAGATCGCAATGAGCTGCACCGCTGTCGTACCGGACCAGCGGCCCACGATGAGCAACGTGGTGAAGATGATCGAGAACATCCACGGCGGCGGCGCAGGCGGAGACCTCTCGCCTTCTCACGACTCTTTCGACTCGGTTTCGGACTCGCCCTCTGGTTCTGACGTCGCGTAATAGCCGTCGGATCGAACCATCGCTGCGGTCTCATTTCCTTTGGGTTTCTGTACATGTAAAAAAGAAGGCTTAGGTTCCAAGCTCTCTAACTAGCATTGTTATTGACATTCCCTTTGACGCTGCGTAGAACTTGATCAAAATCCATGTGATTTCATAGACGACGCAGTTAAACAACATTGGATGCTGAGGAAGCCGTGGGAAGACGGGGGATCATTTGGGATTCAGTTGTTTTGTCTCATAGTTTGGAGTGAGTGGTCTCCATCGTCAAAGCAAAGCAGAGAAAAGACGAAAGAGAGATGCCATTGGAGAGCGTGTGTGGCAGTGCAGGCGTAGTTTATCTGGTAGCGAGTCTGGCCAGGCATGCTAGATTTTCTTACCAGTTGCCATTAAAATAAGCTATCTGTGTGGGTTATGTAACTGAGAGAGAGCCTAAAGTTGTGGGGTTGGTGGATTTCCAGGGCAAATGGTACCGGTAACAGAAGAGCTATTGTGCCGGACAGATGGAACAGTGGCCGGTGATTCAATAATGGTTGTCCATACATTGACTTCCGGTCTCTTTTTCATCCTCTTATAAATTGGATTTTACCTTATTGTTATTTGGGTTACTCCTTTGTAGATTATTAAGATTAAAATTATAGCTGAAAATATTTGTCTTCTGTTAGGGGGCTTTTTGCATCACTACAACCAATGACATCAGTAGCAGATAAAACTTTTTTCTAAAAATCTGATTCAGCAGTTAAAAGAAAATTCTCTCTGCTAATATATATAAATAGTAATTAAGTATATATATACTATCTGAAGCATATCTTGACTCCTTACCAAGCCCTACCACCTTCTTCATAGAGTTAAGACCTGTTGTTCCACTGAACCGATGCCGAGAACCCTCTTTCCTCGACGCACCTCCAGTGATATTGATATGAAGCGACGATGATTGTCCTATTAGCGTCGCTTTCTTCTCTGTGGAGATTGCGGGATTTCCTCAGTGAACAACATATATCTTCTCCCATTGCCACTTTATATTGGTGCCTTAGCGCTGCCCTCACCGACACTGCTCTCTTTCCTCACTACTGCTTCCTCTAGCGGCATAATAGATATGGTCAGTTCGATGACGTTGATCTGTTGCCTCCAACGATACTGACATGATCTATCTAATAGAGTTCCATGTTGTGCCTCTTCTCAATTCTTCATCGAGTAGATTTCCCCTGTTTCAAATTGCTGCAAGCCAATGATCTGCTTTGATGAAGGTCAAGAACATGGCGTGCGATGACTTCTCCCTATCAACCGATGGACTTCAACTATCTTCTCATAGGTCGCTTGTCGCCAGCCTCCTACTACTCCTTCAATGGCCTCCTCTCGTGGGCCGACCTATTGCTATTGTTGTCGCCCTCCTATTATGAATGTCATCCATCGGTCGTAGACTGGCCTCGAGTTTGTAGGTTGAGCTGTCACAGAGAAATTCTAAATAGGATGTTTGATGTAATGCTTATGTATGTCCGTATCTTTTGGTTTGTTCATACTTTGCACGGCATATAGAAGGATGGCCGAAGGCTTAATAGCCTCATTTGAGTTGGGTTTGGTGGCTGTTTTAGGCTTGTAAATAAAGGTTATGTCATGTGGATACTTGTGAGAGATATTCGATCTGTAGTGGACCATTTTGACCCTTTATTGTGCAACCGTTCAGAGTTTGTAAAATCTGTTTGTAATTTGTATTAGCTATGAAGTATTTTCTGAAATGTTTGCTTGTGGATCTTGAGTGAGGCGCTTTCTCTAACCTGTTTTCTCTTTTGTAGGTCTTAAGGGACCATGGGAGGTTTCGGGGAGGTTGACCTTTGCGAACGGACACGCAAGGGTGTTGCATGACTTAGGCAAAACCAGCTAAGTCCGTGACATATGGTATCAAAGCGGGACAAGAACTCATAGAAACACTTGACATGCAAACGTATGGAACCTAGCGGGGCTGTGTTGAGGGCAACTAACACGCACGACTGTTTGGAGGAAAACAAGCATAGAGATGTAGGGAAAATGAGTCACTCAAAGGAGCGGACATATGAGATTGACATTCAGAGGAATGGCCAACTCTTCGTGCAAAATGCACCACGAGAATAAGCAAGCTTGGAAGAATGCATAGCGCACAAAGGTTGGGATGGCTGAGTTCGAGCTACGGCTCGACGTTGACAACCATACTTGATGGTGCTCAAAGCAAGCGAGGCGCTTGGTAATGGATGAGACCATGCAAGGTGGAATGGGTTGCTTAGCGACCGAAAGAGTTATACAAAGCTCACAAAGGTGAGGGGAATTGCTAACTCAAAGAATTCGGTACTCATGCAAGGGCTTGTATGCAGACGATGGAATGTTCCTGGCCATCCCAAGGTGATTGAAACTCCGCACTATGGAGCATTATAACTTTCTCTTCGACATAAGAATGATACATCTAGAGAAGGCTGAAGTGTGCAGTGAGTTCAACATATTGTTAGGCCTTGAGTGGTGCAGCGGAGGCTGTATTGATGTGGAGTCGCAATCTAGCAAGTGCGTTTACAAGAGGCAAAACGATGCATAGTTTGTTCAGCAAGTCGGAGTAGTCCAAGGGGATGGTGGTCTCTGAAACTTTCAGAGGGAAGGAAACAAAGAGAGATGTTGCTCCAATGGGATAGATATCCAGGAAGGATAAGTCCCGGCTCTCTAGAGGGAGAATCAGGTGTAAAAGACCACACATGTTGAGGAGGAGTATCTTAAAAACATCAACTCTACGAAGCTTAATGGACCGAGTGAGCGGTGAGGAGTTGTCACATGATCTCATTTGAGAGAATGCATTGGTGGATGCAGTGCAAGATCAAGTGGGAGAGCAATCCAAAATAATACAAAGGTAGGCACACTTGGAGTCGATATGGAGATCAGACTCAATGGAGGGCTAACTCGTTGAATGGTGGGCGCGAGAGCTACCATCAACTCAATGCAAAATGAGGAGCCGAGCAACTTGGGTGTAACTTGGCAAAGTACCCAAGCCACATGAAGGGAGCCAACATAGAAGATAGAACATGGAGCAGAGGTGCAAAGTTTTCCTTGGACAGAGGTCAAGAACATGAACTCTTGCAGAGGCAAGAGCAGGATCATATCGTTCTATGGGTCCTTCATTCTGATGGAGTAGACTCATCTTGCATGGTGCCAAAGACAAAGGGAGCTTCTGGGCACATGCACCTTATCTCGGAGAAGTATTTGATGGAATAACTAAGGAGACTCAACTTGCGGAGGCAAATTTAGGTTCAGAAGGCCTTGGCACGGGGCAAGAGGATGCAAAGGCGAGTACTCTTGAAGAATATGACATAGTGTTGCTATTCAAGTTGCTATGAAGGAAGCGGTACGCAGCGGAGATTATGTTGGTAGGGGTAGAGGCCCAAGATCCGGACAATGGTACACTAATTTTATTGAAGTCGGTAGACTTTGAGAGTTACTAGGTGATGGACTGTCCTAGAGCGGTGCTTTGTCCAAGTGTGACCTGAGAACGAGGGATGAAGGATGATTGCCAAAGGAGCAAACACAATTGAAGGTGGAAGAGGCCTTGTGATATGTTGGCAGAGGCCACACATGGAGGGAGCACAAACTGAGTTCATCCCACAAGAGTCAGAATGCAATAAAGATGTCACCAAGAGGCGATATGGTGTAGCGGATCATGGTGAAATAGTTCATGGCAATGCGATACACACAAATATAGCCCCGTGAGGGACTATATCATACGGAGGTATGATCGAGAGCTATTGGGAGCTCCACTTCGGTGAACAATACAATGGAAAGAAGGGCTATGGATTCAAGGAGTGAAGGCTATGGTACCGCAGAGGCGGGTCTTCTATGCATGCATCGAATTTTGCATCAGATGAAAGCCTTGGTCATCAGTATATGGGGACTGTGTACCACCGAGGGAAAAGTTTGAATGCAAGTACCAATGAATTCTATTAGAGGGACTTGATCATGTAGAGGTATGATCGAAGCAATTGGAGAGTTGGACTGCTCTAGAGCCTATATTTGCTTAAGTGACCTAGTAAGTCAGAGGAAAAGGTCAAGTAAGCGAATGTTGTGACCAAGAAAACTAAGGAGAATAGAATCAGTGCAAACTCTACAACATAATGGCAGAGGCAATGCATGAGAGTTGCAGTATGTCTTTCCATCGACCAAGACGAACTGCTTGGATAATACAAAGGTGTTGAAGCAGGGGGTCGAAAGGGGCGAGGAAGCGACGACGAGTCTAGAGGGACTTAGCTACAAAATACAAAGCATCAGTTAAAATAGAGGTGGACTCAAAGGAGTGCCACAGAGGTAGATCTATTGATCGTGAAGAAAAGAGATGTAGATGTGAGCCGATGGATAATAGGGTTATGGGCATGGTAGCGCGATGATACCGTAGAGGCGGGACTTCCGTGAAGCCATCGATCCCGAATCTCATGGAGGGAGAGCACTTGGTCATAAAAGGGGCTAAGGAGGTGGAGCATGCAGAGGTAAACTCCAAGTATCGAGACAAGACTGAAGGGCAGAGGCCAAGGAACTTTGTAAGACTGGTGTCAACGAGCTTCTCATCAAGATAGCCGAAAGTGAAGGACTTCGGGTCGTGCAAGAGTGCACGACTAAGTGACGAAACAGGTAGTATGCGGTGCTGTACCTTTGCTACTAAGTGGAGTAGGTAGCAGGGTTGATGGAGAAGACGATACAATCCCAAAGGCGACCAAAACTATTAGAGACTTACTCCAAGTTTGGATAAAAACTTCCGGCATTTCAGAAGTTTGATAGCATTGAGAAGGTGAATCATAGTAGCTAACTCAATGTAAGGAGTGCAAACACTTCGAGTTCTTCAGAAGTGTGAGTAAAGAGCAGGCGAAAGTCAGTAACCAGCTCGATACATGGAGTACAACCCTCAAGGAGGCGGGCAAAGTCAAGTAACCATTGCCTTCTCAACTTTTAAGAGAATGGGCAAAATTGAATATCCCAATTCTTTTATCTATCCAGCAGAGGAGCTCTGCATAGGTACAAAGACCTTTTGAAGATAATGGAAGACAATAGTTATCAAATCCTCACCAATGGTGATCAGTGCTACTGAGAGTAGATTATCCGCTTCATTTCCCAATAGAATGTCAATCGAAAATGGAAGTGATGCAAATCTACTTGGAAATGACAACTAAGTGAAAGAAGAGTCGATGGACAAATTTTATGGAGGAAGGACTCAAAACTTCAGAAGTTTGTGAGGCAATGCTTGTTAAAGCTCCAACAAGCCTCCACCTAGTCTAAGCAGCATGAGGCATTTGAGAGATTGGCGCATAGTAAGGATGATCTTTTCCTTCATCTGAAGGCTCCATAGGAACCAACAGGGATCAACACAACTCAGCCAACCTCATGCTAGAGTCAGAGTCATTGGTGAGTTGAAGCGGCATGGTGGATCAAAAGTTGAACTACTCAACAAAAGTAGCGGAGAGCAGTTGAGAGCCAAGAGACGCATTGTAGCTGGAGCAGAAGATTGAAGACTAAGCAAAAGTGAGGAGTTGTAGTGTCGACAAAGGCTTCAACGAGAACGTCGAAGGAATAAATTGGGGAGAATGTTACAAACAAAATTCTAAATAGGATATTTGATGTAATGCTTATGTATGTTTGTGTCTTTTGGTTTGTTCATGCTTTGCACAATATGTAAGGGACGATCGAAGGCTTTATAACCCCATTTTAGTTGGGTTTGGTGGCTGTTTTAAGCTTGTAAATGAAGGTCATGTCATGTGGACATTTGTGAGAGATATTCAGTCTGTAGTGGACCATTTTGACCCTTTGTTGTGCAACCATTCAGAGATTATAAATTTTGTTTATAATTTACATTGGCTATGAAGTATTTTCTGAAATGTTTGCTTGTAGATCCCGAGTAAAGCACTTTCTCTAACCCATTTTCTCTTTTGTAAATCCTAAGGGACTATGGGAGGTTTTGGGGAGGCTGAACTTTACGGATGGACACGCAAGGGTGCCGCACGATTTAGACAAAACTAGTTAAGTCCGTGACAGAGCACCCATTATCTTCTCTCTTATCATTGGAGCTTCACCAACTCTTATGACCCTCGACCCCTTCCTTCTGCTTGGCTTGTTCTCTCGACCAACCTGGTGATCACCTATACTCTGCTCTTCACCGTGAGGATAACACTACTGCTCTCCAAGAGACCATCCTCGCTAAGTGGTCGCAACCCTTGGTTCACTGGTGGTCTTTCTCAGCGTAGAGAGCTACTATAGATCATTGCAAACAACTTCTTCTTAGGAGGAGACCTGATCATTGCAAAAAGTGCCAAACTACTGTAGATCTCTCCAGCACTAAAAATAGTGCTACAGCTCTCTCCAACATTGCTACAACTCTCTCCAGGACTATAAACACTGCTGCAGCTCTCTCTAGCACGACAACTAGTGTTGTAGCTCTCTCCAGCATTGCTGCAGCTCTCTCCAACATTGTTGCAGCTCTCTCCAACACTATAAACCTGCATACACTGCTGCAGCTCTCTCTAGCATTATTGCAGCTCTCTACAGCACTGCAAATACTGCTGCAACTCTCTCTAGCACTGCAAACAGTGCTGCGGCCCTCTAACAGATATGTAGAGCTATAGCAACTTTGCCTTGCCCACTACAGCAACCGTACCTCTAGAAGAAACATTGCTCCTCCTCGTACCTCTCTTCCACCTCCCTTCTATAACTGACGACTCCTAACTTACTCCCTCATATATGTATCCTTAAATGTCTTCATTGTCTACCTCTGATATCCCAGTTATTATTCTTATAGAGAACCATAACACTTCTCAACCTACAGGCCTTATCACCATCAATGCTACAACATTCATTCTCTTCAAATTATCCAAAGGCGGCAACTATACATCTTGGCATGCATAACTTTCTAATCTCCTATTTAGATATGATCTACTAGGCTATGTTGATAGCTCTCTCCATTATCCACCTGCAAAGGTCAACATCCGAAGAGAACCAAGTCCAATACCAAATCTGTTGGGAAATCTTGGGGGGCGACATCACATGCGTAGCGGAAGAACAAGAAAACAAAATCCCCGATTCCCAAAGAGATATTCGTCATCGTGCGAAGATTGGTGTGCAAAATCAGCGAAACTTAAAACTGCGTATAGAGTAGATTATGTTACTTAGGGAGATCGTATATCCCTGTTTCCTTGCAGATCCTTAGGAGAGGGTGAAGGAGGTCAAGCGTCCTCCTCTCTAGCGGTGATCCACACAGTAGGACTGCGACGACGCTCCTCAAAACTCCAGGCCTACTTTGAGGTGGAGAGGGGAGGAGAATAGGAGAGACAAGGAAAGGCTAGAGCCTATGAGGCTCTGAATCCCTCCTATTTATAGAGGTCCCATGTCAAACCCTAATGGATCCTCCTCTAGTGGGTATTGGATCTGCATCCAATAACCCAAGCCTTTTAGATTAGTGGATCTCTATCCATTAATCTCTCATGGGCTCTTATTGGATCTTGTCCATGGGATCCAATAATTCAAGGGCTTATTGGATATCCAATAAGACAAGGGGTCCATCGGATATCTCATTTCTGAACCTCTACTTATCGCAATGCCTATCATATGTGTGTGCCCCTCTAGGCCCAATATCGAACTGGCTGTGAGTCATACCTATTAAAACTCCTTCTAACTCAGTGAATTATTATCTCTATAATAATTCACTTGGCTCATCGACTACGGACGTACTAGGCCACTACGCTATAGTCCCCAGACGATACAAGGGAATCAAATCCATTGGACCTGTCTGTCCTCAGTTACCGTGTACCTATAGTCCCTCATCCATCTAATATCCCAGAGACCGTATATCGAGCATGGTGCTGTCAGACCCATATGGTTTCTACTCGAGTCTCGCTCTAATCGGATTCTCCCAGAGAACTCTTTCTCTCTCAACCTGAATGACCTTGGCTAGGGATTTGTCTGAGCAAGAACACATGAGATATTCCTCTCATGACGCCGAGAGTGGATGATCCTCTATCGACACTCAATAGCCCTCGTAAGGTCGACTACTACTCCCAATGACCAACTGTACTAGATCCGGGACAACCAAACCTATAAGTCTGGTATCAAAGAGTGGAGCACTCATACAGGACATCCTTGGTGTCTCAAGTCTAAGGACCAGATATTCCGCTAGGACTACGGAATCATTTTCTGACAATAAGGCATCATCAACCATCCAGCATTCCGTAAGCGGATCAATCAGTGAACTCATTCTCCAATGAGCACTTGTACTGTATCGCTAGTGTCCCTACATGAGCAGCTATGAGACCAACTGCATCCATCATATGGACGGGTATACAACACACTAGTCTGTCCGGTTATCATGATCTCCCTCTTAAGTAACCTATGACCGGGATTATTTAGGATATGTGTTTAAAGGTGAATCGATCTCATTTTCGTGATCTTATCACGATCTGATTCCCATTGAACAAATCCATGGATATCACAATATATATATGCATATATGCAATGGTTATAAAGTGATATATGCTAAAATATAATAAGCAAAAAGATTCTGTATCAAGTCACACGTGTCATCACTCACGTGATTGGCTTGCTGGGCACCTATGACTAGTAATCTCTCACTTGACCTAAATCCAATCACCTATGTGTCTGATCCCCATCAGACCCCTATGATGCTCAAAGACAATCTGAGATAATGACTTTGTCAATGGATCTACAATGTTATCTTTGGATGGAACTCTTTCCATTACTACATCTCCTCGGGTTACGATCTCTTTGATAAGCTGGAACCTCCTCAGAACACTTTTGATGAGACCCGGGTTCCCTTATTTGAGTAATCGCCCCATAGTTGTCGCAATATAAGGAAGTCGGCTTCTCGCTACCCGGCACGACTCCCAAATCTGTGATGAACTTCTTCACCTAGACTCCCTCCTTTGTTGCATCTGATGCAGCAATGCACTCCACCTTTGTGGTCGAGTCAGCAGTAGTATCTTGCTTGGAACTCTTCCAGCACACTACTCCTCCTTTCAAGGTGTACATATACCTTGAATTCTACTTGCTATCATCGACATCAGACTGAAAACTTGAGTCTGTGTAGTCTTCAACCTTAAGGCTATTACCTCCATATACTAGTAAAAGATTCTTAGTCCTTCTCAAGTACTTAAGGATACACTTTACTGCTTCCCAGTGCTCCAAGCCTGGATCCGCCTGATACCTGCTCGTGACACTCAGAGCATACGTTATATCATGCCTAATACATAACATGACATACATGATAGACCCTATTGCTAAGGCATAAGGTATCATATCCATGTTTGCCCTTTCTTCTGGAGTCTTTGAGGATATACTCGTAGAAAGCGATATCCCATGTCTCATCGGTATGAGGCCTCTCTTGGAATTTTCCATGCCAAACCTTTTGACAATGGTTTCTATGTACCTGGACTGGGACAAGCCAAGCATCCTCTTGGATCTATCTCTATAGATTCTAATCCCCAAGATATAGAATGCTTCCCCTAAGTCCTTCATGGAGAAGTGTCTAGATAACCAAGCCTTTACTATGGATAACATTCCTACGTCATTCCCAATGATCAAGATGTCATCCAGATATAACACCAAAAAGGTGATAGCGCTCCCACTTACCTTCCTGTATACACAAGGCTCATCTTCGTTTTTAACGAAGTCATAAGATCTGACTGCCTCATCAAATCTTATGTTCCAACTTCGGGAAGCTTGCTTTAGTCTATAAATGGATCTAAGCAACCTACACACCTTATCTGGGCAGTTCTTGGACACGAATCCCTTAGGTTGCATCATATACACCTCCTCGTCGAGGTTCCCATTGAGGAATGTGGTTTTCACATCCATTTGTCAGATCTCATAATCATAGTGTGCTGCAATAGCCAATAGAATTCTGATGGATTTCAGCATTGCTACGGGTGAGAAGGTTTCGTCGTAGTCAACACCTTGCCTTTGACGATACCCCTTAACCACTAGCCTTGCTTTATAGGTCTCTACCTTTCCATCTACTCCGATCTTTTTCTTAAAGATCCACTTACAACCGATGGGTACAATACCTTCGGGCATATCAACTAGATTCCAAACCTTGTTGGAGTACATAGAATCCATCTCAGAATTTATGGCTTCTTGCCACTTTTCGGAGTCTATACTCATAATAGCCTCCTCGTAGGTCTGAGGATCAATATCCTTAACATCCTCTCCTCTAATATGTCCCACATATCTCTCAAGAGGATGAGATACTCTATCAAACCTACGTAAAGTTTAAACTTGTATATTAGGTACCTGAACAGACTCGGGCTGTAGAGTAGTGCTTGTGCTTGGTTCTCCAACCTCGCTCAACTCTATCATTCTCCCACTATCTCCGCCAAGAATGTGTTCCTTCTCAAGGAACACTGCTCTCTTAGCTACAAAGACCTTTTGGTCCTCGAGATAATAGAAGTAATACCCACAAGTTTTCTTGGGGTATCCCACAAATTTGCATTGCTCTGTCCTTGATTTTAACTTATCGGGGTTGTGTCTTTTAACGTGGGCAAGGCAGCCCCAATTCTTAACAACCTTAAGATCAAGCTTCTTCCCTTTCCATATCTCATATGGTGTAGACACTACCGATTTAGTTGGAACTCTATTCAGAAGGTAAGCTGCGATTTCTAGGGCATATCCCCAGAATGACATGGGTAGGTCAGCAAAACTCATCATGGATCGTACCATGTCTAATAGCATACGATTTCTCCTTTTAGAGACACCATTGAGTTGAGGTGTATAAGGAGGTGTCCATTGGGATAATATCTTATGGTCCTTGAGGAACTTAGTAAACTCAGTACTTAAGTACTCACCTCCTCGCTCTGATTGAAGAGTTTTGATACTCTTTCCAGTCTGGTTCTCCACCTCATTCTTATACTCTCTGAATTTCTCAAAGGCCTCGGACTTGTACTTTATTAAGAACACATATCCATACCTTGAGAAATCATCAATAAAGGTAATGAAGTAGGAGTAACCACCAATGGCATGAGTTGACATGGGTCCACATACATCACTATGTATAAGTTCCAACAGCTCAGTGGCTCTCTCTCCAGTTCCACTAAATGGAGAGTTGGTCAGTTTTCTACGAAGGCAAGGCTCACAAGTTATATATGACACATAGTCGAATGGATCTAGATATCCATCATTTAGCAACTTTTGAATCATTCTTTCATGGATGTGACCTAGCCTATAATGCCACAGGTATGCACTGTTCATCTCATCTCGTTTCCTCTTGGACACATTTGCATTCATGATATGTGGAGTAGTGTCTAACATAAATAAACCATTATGCAATGTTCCTTTCGTGATGATCTTATCATATAATAATATCGAACAACCATTGTTCTAAAAAATTAATTTATATCCATTAACTATCAAACATGAAATGGAGATAATATTTTTGATAATAGAAGGAACAAAATAACATGCATCTAATGCAATAAAAGCTCTACCAGGCAGATGTAGGGCAACCTCGCCAATAGCTACTATAGCAACTTATGCTCCATTACCCATCTTGAGGTTCATCTCGCCTCTCTCTAGTCTCCTAGGCCTTGTCAGAACCTACAACGAATTGCATATATGATAAGCACTACCGGTATCCAATACCCATGTGTTATCATAAGAGTCTGACAAATGGAGACTGATCATGAATGTACCTAAAGCTTCATCAAGCTTTTGTTTCGCCCTTTCTACAAGGTACTCTTTGCAGTTCCTCTTCTAGTGCCCATCTTTGCCACAGCGGAAGCACTGGCCTTTGTCCTTTGCTAGGTCTTTCTTAGCAACATTTGCTTTACCTGGTCTGCCCTTGCCCTTTCCCTTCTTAAGGGACCTTTCTGCTTTCCTTTTCTTTCTGGTCTCACCAGTGTAGAGAACTGGCTTCTCTTTCTTAATAGTACTCTCTGCCTCCCTCAACATATTGAGGAGCTCTGGGAGAGTCACCTCAAGCTTGTTCATATTAAAATTCATTATGAACTGTGAAAAGGAATCTGGTAGGGATTGAAGCACAATGTCCACACACAAGTTATCCTCTAGGACCATTCCTAGACCTGTGAGTTTCTCTATCCACTCAATCATCTTTAGGACATGGTTCTGAACCGGTGTCCCCTCAGTTATCCTAACGTGGAAGAGGCTCTTGGATATCTCATATCGCTGAGTCCTTTCCTGTTCCTCAAACAGTTTACGGACATGTAGGAGAATAGATCTGACATCCATCTTTTCATGTTATCTCTGTAACTCAGGAGTCATAGAGCTCAACATATAGCACTGAGCAAGAGTGGAGTCATTAATGTACTTCACGTAGCGAGCGATCTCATCCTCGCTTGCCCCTTCTTCGGGCGTAGGCATCGTTGTATCAAGGACGTACACGATTTTCTCCGCCGTGAGAACAACTCTTAAGTTACAGAGCCAATCTGTATAATTTGGACTAATGAGGCAGTTGACATCAAGTATGCCACGTAAGGGATTTGAAAGCGACATTTTCTGAAAACAAAGATGCAGCAGAAATGAATAACAGACAGATTTTGCAAGAAATAAACTATCAAGATATGGACTTCTATCTTGATATGCTCCCACTATTTTACTAACGAGTCACGCGACACCCTCAGCACGTGAAAAAGAAGTCTCCAACAGACTTCTAGCGGGGATCAGAATCTAATCAGCGTCTTAGTGTAACCTCGAGGGACTCGACCAATCACACTAAGCCTAAAAGGTAGGCAACTCTTGCCGATCACAACTCCTTGTGATTCCCGTCCTGTTCGGCCTCCGAATCACCATAGTCTCGAGGGACTCGACCAACCATGATGCTCGGTTAAGTCAATACCTTCGTTACAAGATGAGCCTGATTTGATGATATACCCTCGAGGGACTCGACCAAGCATACCATGTCCTCAGGTCACCGGTGACATCTCTATGTCATAAGCAAGATAGCGAATCGTGATATAGGTGAGTCTCGAGGGACTCGACCAACTCAACCTACATCGGGAATCGGTTCCTACTTATAATGATGGAAGGCCACGTGGGTCAATCTAATTGCCTCACGTTTACCGACTTAATATTATCGAGAGAGATGTTTCTATGATTTGGTCTCCTAATATGACATGTCACACATATACATATTTAATATATATCTACATCGCATGCAAATATATATACATATCTAGTATGTGTATAAGCAATCACAGCAGATGATCATGGACCACAACCTAATGTGATTAGGCCTGAGCCAGTATGCCTAATCACTCACATCAAGATCTATGTGTGCAACGTGTGATCGTCCATCTTGTCCTCGTCGGTTCCGTCGACATCTTGATGCATCTTCATGCATCGCTATCGTCCGTCTCGTGGGTCCCGCTATCGCATCCACGCTCCTGCTACGCCTCCTCATGTGATTACAACTTAATCATAGGCACGCAGACCCGATAATAATAATCACAAGTACACACATCACACGGTCCATGATCATCCGTCCAGACATCATACATCACATATATAAATAATCATCATCATGTAGGACTAGATAATGATAAAAATAATAATCAACTAAACCTTTTAATTAATTAGTATTTTATGAAATCAGGGATATATAGGGAATTTTTGAATTCATAGGGGTATTTTCATAATTTTGATAAAAGGATAGAATTTGAATTTTTGAAATTCACAAGGGTAAAACTATATTTTTGCCCAAAAAAAAAACCCTAATGCCCTACTCCCCTACTGCCGCCGCCACCCTGCTAGTGGTGGCCTGTGCGGCGGGGCGAGGGCGTGCCCTTGCCTGCAGGCGGCACGCCCGCTAGGGGCGTTGCCCCTGCAGGTGGGCGCCCCTACGAGCGGTTCTGCCGGTGGGGCAACGCCCGCAGGCGGTGCTGTCCCCCCGGGTGGCCGCCCCTGCAGGGGGGTTTCGCCCGCGGGAGCAACGGCGCCTACGGCGCCTCACCCCGCGGGAGAAGCGACCGCAGGCGCCTCTACCCGCGGGCTGCCAGCCCCGTCGGTCGCAAGCCTACTGCAAGCAGGCCGCCGGTCGGCTGCTATAGACGCAGCCCCTGTGCTGCCTACTTGTGACTGCGTTGCATGCACGTAGATCGAGGGCAGCAATTGTTGCTGCCCTTCCTTGTTTTTGCGTCAACGATTTTGACGTCAAAATTTTTCCTAACCACAACACACGCAGTTCAAAACCAATATATTGCACGAACAACCTAGCTCTGATACTACTGTTGGGAAATCTTGGGGGGCGACATCACATGCGCATCGGAAGAACAAGAAAACAAAATCCTCGATTCCCAAAGAGATGTTCGTCGTCGTGCGAAGATTGGTGCGCAAAATCAGCGAAACTTAAAACTGCGTATAGAGCATATTGTGTTACCTAGGGAGATCGTATATCCCTGTTTCCTTGCAGATCCTTAGGATAGGGTGAAGGAGGTTAAGCGTCTTCCTCTCTAGCGGTGATCCACACAGCAGGGCTGCGACGACGCTCCTCAAAACTCCAGGCCTGCTCTGAGGTGGAGAGGGGGAGGAGAATAGGAGAGGCAAGCAAAGGCTCTAGCCTATGAGGCTCTAAATCCCTCATATTTATAGAGGTCCCCTGTCAAACCCTAATGGATCCTCCCCTAGTGGGTATTGGATCTATATCCAATAACCCAAGCCTTTTAGATTAGTGGATCTCTATCCATTAATCTCTCATGGGCTCTTATTGGATCTCGTCCATGGGATCCAATAATTCAAGGGCTTATTGGATATCCAATAAGACAAGGGGTCCGTCGGATATTTCATATCCGAACCTCTACTCATCGCAATGCCTACCTTATGTGTGTGACCCTCTAGGCCCAATATCGAGCTGGCCGTGAGTCATACCTGTCAGAACTCCTTCTAACTCAGTGAATTATTATCTCTATAATAATTCACTTGACTCATTGACTACGGACGTACTAGGACACTACGCCATAGTCCCTAGACGATACAAGGGAATTCAATCCATTGGACCTGTCTGTCTTCAGTTACCGTGTACCTATAGTCCCTCATCCATCTAATATCCAGAGACCATATATCGAGCATGGTGCTGTCAGACCCATACGGTTTCTACTCGAGTCTCGCTCTAATCAGATTCTCCTGGAGAACTCTTTCTCTCTCAACCCGAATGACCCTAGCCAGGGATTTGTTTGAGCAAGAACACATGGGATATTCCTCTCATGACGCCGAGAGTGGATGATCCTCTATCGATACTCAATAGCCCTCGTAAGGTCGACTACCACTCCCAATGACCAACTGTACTAGATCTAGGATAGCCAAACCTATAAGTCTGGTATCAAATAGTTGAGTTCTCATATAGGACATCCTTGGTGTCTCAAGTTTAAGGACCAGATATGCAATGGTTATAAAGTGATATATGCCAAAATATAATAAGCAAAAAGATTATGTATCAAGTCACACGTGTCATTACTCACGTGATTAGCTTACTGGGCACCTATGACTAGCAAAATCCAACCCACAAACTATGGTTACATCAAGATCATCTCATCCTCCAAACTATTCATGCCTCAATCGCTGGGTTCGTTGCCCTACTGATATCTTTATGTGTGACTATTGTAGAAGCATGGTACAAGTTCCAAACCACATTGGCAAGTTGCTCTCGAACTCGCATACTTGGACTTCTATCTAATCTGATGAAAACGACATAAGAGGGAATTACTATTACTGATTATTTACAAAATATCAAAGTTATCATCGATGACTTGGTTTTGATAAGTCATTCCCTTAGTGATGAAGAAATCTTAATCCATATCCTTAATGGCCTAGGAAGCAAGTACAAAGAACTAGTAGTAGTAATTCGGATACGTGACTCACCAATATCATTTGAAGAACTCTATGACAAGTTAACTGACTATGAGACATATTTGAAGTGCGATGACAGGTTGCCCAGACCAACTATCACAGCTCAGGTTAGTCAAAAATTCAAGAGAAAGAGCAACCAATATAATAAGCATGTCAACAAAGGTTTGGCTACGCTGCCTCCTGAACCTATAGGTCCCAAACGAAATCTCCCTCATCCACATCATCAACACTTTAATTATCACTATCAAGGTGGCAACTTCCCCAATCATCAACCCTGGCATCCTGACCTCACTAGCCAATAAAGAGGCATCTGCTAGTTGTGTGACAAAGTCGGAGACTCCGCGAAAGTCTGTCAGTCTCAACCCAGACTCCTTGCTCCATCACAATGGTCTCAAACAAATCTCATGACTACTTCGACTACTAGCCAACCTAATTGGATTGTAGACTCTAGCGCCTCTCATCACATTATATCTAATCTTCAGAACTTGTCCATCCACAATAACTATGACAAAAATGAAGATATCATCATCGGTGACAGTAAAAGAATTCATATTACTCATACTAGTTCTACAATACTTAAGTCACTTACCACAACTTGTACACTCGATATTGTTTTGTATGCACCTCACATTAAATGAAATCTCATTTTCATTTCTAAATTCTGTAAACAAAATAATGCCTCAATTTAATTCTTTCCTAACTTTTTTTTTTGTTAAGGATTTGAGCATAGGAGCATCTTTAGTCCAGTTGATGTGTGGCCATCAGCTTTGCAATGATAACATTTATAAGTAGCCATCAGCTTTATAAATTACCCAACCTACTGTTCACTTTTAAGTTGTAGCTCCAGTTGATGTGTGACATCATCGTCTTAGTCACTCCTCATCCTTTATCTAGCAAAAATTACTTTCTCGTTATTCTCTTCCTACTTTTAAAACTAGTAGCACTATCACTCATTATAATACTTGTCTTATCAATAAAAGTCATAGACTACCTTTTGGAACATCCTTTATATCTTATTCTAAACTATTTAAAATTATTTATATAGATATTTGGGGCCCTGCCCCAACCCCTTCTTTTGATAAGTTCAGATTTTATGTCATTTTTATAGACTATTTCACTAAGTACACATGATTCTATCATCTCCACCATAAATATGATGTTTCAACAATCTTTCTCAACTTTAGAAAGTTGGTCGATAATTTTTTTCAATCTTTTATTAGAATAGTTTACTCTAATGGCAGAGGCGAATATCAAGCCCTCATATCTTGCCTCTCAACTTGTGGTATACAACACCTCAAGTCACCTCCACATACTCCCTAATTAGTTGGCTCTACCGAACGCAAACATCGACATATAGTTGAAATTGATCTCTCATTTCTACATCTAAGCATCCATGCCTTCAACCTTTTGGTCAATAGCTTTTCAAATCGTAGTCTATCTCATTAATATATGCTCACTCTAATCCTACAATACTAGTCACTATTTAAAAAACTATTATTCCACAAGCTTCGAAACCTTCAGAAACTCAAAGTCTTTGGCTATTTACGTTATCCATGGCTACATCCTTATACCTCACATAAGTTGACACCACGATCTAAACTTTGTACTGTTATATGATACTCTCTTAAATATAACGCTTCCCGATGCTATGAACTCCAAACTTAAAAAAATCTTTATATTATGTTATGTTATTTTTGTGGAGTCTATCTTTTCTTTTCAAAACCATCATACCGTGCAGGCCACTCTAACAAACATATATCACTGGAGTATCCCTCCAATCTCGTCACACGAACCTCCCATGACACTATTCAATCCTTACCCTCAGGATCCGCACACCACTATTACTCTAGTTCAATGGCTTCTCACTCCCTCTATTATTTCTCCACTCCCTTCCTTCTAAATTTTTCCTACTGCTGAAGCAATACCCTCAATAACACCGCCACTGGCTTTACCTTATCCTAGACTTAGTGACATTGAAGTGTCGTAGGCTGACCTGACCCATGTCAATAACTGACCACTAGATATACCAACAATAACCTACCACTTTCATAGCCCTTAGATATCCAATGACAACACGCCCCAAAAGTAATATTTTCAAATCATGTCAAGTTCTTGACCTATATGCTATAACAACCTCCTCCCCTAAGACCAGTGAACCAACTACAATTACTCAAGCTTAAAAATATCCTCACTGGCATAAAATCATGTGTTAAGAATATGATGTTCTCCTCCATAACTCTACATGGATCATAGTATCCTTTCATCACACGCAAAATGTCACCGGGTGCAAATGGGTCTTTCAAATTAAGCAAAACCCAAATTGATCCGTTGCTAGATATAAAGTACGTCTAGTCGCCAAAGGGTTTCATCAACAACCTGGTGTCAATTTCACAGAGATATTCAATCTCATTATTATACTCACAACAATCTGACTTATCCTGAGTTTGACCATCTTAAAAGGTTAGCACCTACGATAACTAGATGTTAACAATGTCTTTATACAAGGGCCTCTGACTGAAGATGTCTTTATATAACAATCTCCTTATTTCGTTCATCCTCAGTATCCGAGACATGTTTGTAAACTACAAAAAGTTATTTATAGACTTCATTAAGCTCTAAGAGTTTGGTATATTGAACTTGGCTCATTTTTTACATCAATTGGCTTCATTAATTCTAAGTATGATACCTCGTTATTCCTACGATAACAAAATGGAGGCACAATATATCTTTTGGTGTATATGGATGATATTATTGTCACGAGCAATGATCCCTTAGAGACTCAGGCATTCCTAAAGTAATTGGCCGATCGATTCTCCCTCAAAGATCTAGGAACCTTGAGTTACTTTCTAGGAGTGAAAGCAACATTTACATCTTCAGGTCTATTCCTATCAGAAAGAAAGTATATTTAAGAATTATTATCAAAGACAAATATGCAGGATGCAAAAGAGATTACAACTACCCTCTCTACTAGTGAATCACTTAAATTATGTGACAAAAGCCCTGCTACGGATTCTACTCAATATCGATAAGTACTTGACTCTATATAATACTTGGCTCTCACCTGTCCAGACATCTCAATAAATTATCACAATTCATGTATCGGTCATCTACTACGCATTGGTCTGTGGTTAAACGAATTTTATGGTATCTTAAAGGGACCCTCAATCATGACATTTTTCTTCATAAAAATGCTATACTCCATCTCGATGCTTTTGTTGATGCTGATTGGGTAGGAAACTTTGATGATATAACATCCATGTCAAGGTATATTATCTTCCTTGGAGCTAATCCAATCAGTTGGAGTTCTAAAAAATAAAAGATAGTCGCATTGTCTACAACTGAAGCTGAATACCGTGTCATCACCACCACCGCTGCTGAACTCAATTAGGTTACAAATCTACTTAAAGAACTCAACGTCAACTCTATCAATACTCCTACAATATATTGTGATAAAGTTGGAGCTATCTACTTATGTGCCAATTCAACGTTCTACTCTCATATGAAACATATTGCCATCAACTTTTACTTCTGCGAGATCAAGTTGTCAAACATCAACTACATGTTTCTCACGTGCATACGGTTGATAAACTAGTAGATTCACTTACAAAACCTCTCGCTCATAAACTATTTTTATTGTATTGGTCTAAGATCGACATCCTTGATAGAAGCTTAATCTTGCGGGAAAATGATAGCAGATAAGATTTCTTTAACTGTATGAGAAAATCTCATTGACTAATTGAGAAAAATTCTCTCTGCTAACATGTATAAATAGTCATTAAATTTACTATCTCAAGAATATTTTGTAATTACATTTCATATTATATCAAACATACCAATAAATATTTTCAAGACATCATTTTAAGAATCTTGAGAGCAAAAGAATATTTTCAAGACATCATTTTAAGAAGAATCAGATTAGGTCATATGATGAATGCCAAAAGAGGAACATTTGCTGATGAACATCATTATCACGTATTCGCAATTTGAGAAAATCAAGTGAAAGAAACATTATGTATTACCAACGAAAGAGGATCAAGTGGAAAGAACAATTGGCATTGTTAGGTATGGCATCGAGAACAGAACAAAGCTTCCAGCAACAAGAAGCCAAAAGGCTCCATTCATCCGGGCAGTGGCATCACTGTTGCCAATGGGCACTTTACAGAGGCTCTCAGCTTTTGCCATAATGGAGGTCACAGTAGATGAGCAATCCCATGATGGTTGCAATCGGGGGGACCGTGGCTGCCGAGGCTCAGTGATGAAGACCTCTGTCGCCTCTGATCCTCTGAGATGTTATCCTCCATTAATTTCAACTTATGAATGGCTCACTCTCAACGACTAAATTTTTTTATTCTAAAATCCACCGATGTGTTGCATCCCAAATATCACTCAAGCACTCACATGTATATTATATTAATTGTTACTTTGTCTTATGTTTCTTATTTCCGTTTCTATATGGAAAATGCTTTGGAGTTGGCCAAAGTTATTTTATATAGATGAGTCTTTCATGTTGTTTTTTTAAAAAATCTAACTTATAATTTCTTGTATTTACAAAAATAAATTTATATAGATTCATCTGTCTCACAACAGTGTTTGGATTAAGAAAGATTATATTGAGTGGTGATGGGCAAAGTTGACATAATTGAGATAATTTGATTCAAAAGCCAAGCTTAAAATAATATACTTGGAGGAGTGGAATAATTTTTTTCTGTCTCATATATTTTACTAATAAATATTTAGTTATTCAACTGACTAAGAAACCAAATAACAAAAACATCACAAGTAGTTAATACAGGACAAACAATCTTCATTTAATCCTACTAAAACTAAAATAAAATGCTAAGGATAAAAAAGAAGTTATATTTTTTATCTGCACACCTTCTCATCATAAAAAATCTTTTGGGCCACTATAATAAAGGTCAGTTATTGTTTATTCAAAATTTTAATCTTCATCTTAGAACTACTAAATATATAGAGCGTCAAAAAATCTTGTCGAGTATCTCATTTCATCTTAATTTTCTTATAAGTAACCTCTCGAGTTTGCGTTAGAGCCTCTCATTCACTCACGTCAAATTTTTTGTATATATAAATCCTTATTGAATCAGATTGATATCTATCAATATATATCAACCTCGGTTTAGATTAGTAAAGTAATGCATTAAAACTTTAAAATATAACATGTTAGATGTACTTAGAAACGATAATCGTTCAAATTGAACGAGAGAAGAATCGAAAACTTATATAGTTAACTAGATTGGAAAACAAATACGTTGAGGAGCGTTTTAACTTAACAAGTGGAAGTAGATGTATCGGTATACGTGAAACATTCCTTTTGGGGTGCTTGTTCGTGTAGGGAAGCTTCTTTACCAACACACTAATGATTTGCATTTATTGGTGAATGTTGGGCTCACAGCTCACATTCAGTTTAAGGTGGACTCACAGCTCACTCCTTTTAATCTAATCTTAATTTATATTAGAGAGGAGTATGATGACTATAAAAAGAGGTAGAAAAAGATAGCAATTATGTAGTTTTTGACAGCCACGGGATTAAAAAAAAAAAGAAAAACAAGATAGAAAAGGAAGAAAAAGGAAGTGAAGAAGACAAGGACAACACAAAGCGACTATTCTAAATCATCTAGTAGTGTTTTAATCTCAGGTTAGATCAGATCTATAGTAGATTTTTACTTTGATTACTTGGGGAGAATTATGGAGGATTTAGATATTGTGCACAGTGACGTGATCCTTGTATCACAGTTATTCTCTTGTGATTGTTGCTAGGGTTTTGGGCAAGAGATTGAGATTTGTATATTCATTATTATTATAGTGGAGTATCTCTAGTTTGTCTTGTGATTTTTATCCGAATTTTTCATATATATCTTAGTATTTTATTTGATTGTGATTCTATTTAATTTCATTGTATATTATAATCTACTAATATTTATTCATATAAAAAATTTATTTTTTTTTATATCTCAATTGGTTAGGATCGGATGACAACCGATATAGTACGAGCTTGCATTTCAATTAAGACACAGTTGACAATCGACACGAGGACCGGTGTCTCCTTGATTACTCACTTCATCCGACCGATCTTTTCAATGAACCAGCCCAAAAGAAACGGATCGTTCCGTTCCGGCTTGGTTTTGTAAGTCTGGTGAAAGACTACAAAAGGCTTTAAATCCAAAAGGCTCAACTAATGAGGGCTGTATTTTATCCACGTAGGGAACTCTGATCGGAGGAGACGACGGATCCCCGTGGGACCCAAGCACGACCCTTTGCCACGGGTAGGAATCCATGTCATAATGGGCCAATAGGAGGCTCATAATAAATTGAAACCACAGTAGCTGTGTAAATATATCACAGTAGAACACAATGCTAATGGACCGCTGAGACCAGAAGACAGGTGAAGTGCTCGAGGCTCCATCAAGAAGAGTTTATGATACCAACAGGTAAGTGTGTGATGATTCCGTAGAGCTATCCTGATCATGGCGAATAAAGTATGAATGGCGTTCGAGGAATAAAGAAAATTGATCTAACTAATTGACTACCTTCTCACATTTCTTATTCTTCTGCAGGTTCACTGACTTCAGACGATAGCATCCAAGCTTGCACATATCAGTCTGCTCCGCTCCAGATAAGTACTGCAGATAATAACAAGTATTTTATTTCCGAAAACTGCATCAATAATCAACACAATCTATTTGATCATAAACTTGAGATGCGGGAACAGTCTACCCTTATCATTTATTTAAATAAATTTAATTAGTTGAGGGTTATTTTGTATATGTCATAAGTTGTCACATGACAACATCCATCATAATTTTAATATACTTTTCTAGTTTACTCAAATAAATAAATAAAGTCAAAATCAAAATCAAAATAAATTGTGATTAAATATTAAAAATTCTAATGAAAGATTTTATGAAGATTAATCTGTACCAGAAGGGCTCATGATTGATTAAGCTTATGAATCATATTGTCTTGATAAAAAAAAATATCTTCCTTGAAGGAAAGATTAAATCATATATTTGATTTGATATACTTATGAATTTTTTTTTATTTTTTATTTATTTTTATATAATTAAGTCCATAAAAGCGGTTACAAACATTGTAATGCGTCAACTATAAATACATCAATGAATTGAGTTATGTTTCTATCTTATGTGTGAATAGTGCGAGATCACAAAAAATGATTCGAAAGTCCATAAGCAAGTCTATAAAAGGGGTTACAAACATTGTAATGCGTTAACTAATAATACATCAATGAATTGAGTTATGTTTCTATCTTATGTGTGAGTAGTAGTACAAGACCTTGATCATGAGTCTTTTCTTTCAACTAGAGAGTATCCCTTTTATTTATTTATTATCTTCCTCTTCATTGTTTATATCTATTCCTCCTTGTTACTCTTATATGAGATTCATATTAGAGCTTCTCGTTTAGCCAAGATTTTCCATCGTTAAGATGTATCCATCCAATATGTTTATATTATATTATTTTGATTTTTTTGATCGTAGGATCATATGATTGTAGATATAATGATCGATAAAAGTTGAATGCAAATACGAGATAGAATGAGCCCGAGTATAAAGGAGTATAAATTTTTTTTAAATTTTGCATTTACAAATGGTTGGAAATACAATAATATTACATTTAAGACTAGTGAGGAGGTTGATACTGATCTAGCAGTGAATAGGATAATCACCCATTACACTAAATGGTCACATCATGAGGATGAACTAAGTGACAAAAGTAATTCAGATAATAATTCAATGTATGATATTCTTCGATGGATCGTCCTCTCTTGTAGTCTATTGCTCAATCGGTCAATTAACTCCGCAACTCTGATATCCTTGGTGCAATATATGCTCTTCTTTGCCTGATGCCCGAATCCACGACCCGAAGCCTTCTGTCGATACGTCGACCGATCCACCGGCCCGATGTCCAATCTTCTGACATGTTTTCCCCTAGTATAACATGATTCTTCCTGCTTTAATTGTCTCATCCTAATCGAAGCATCCTGTGTCACTCAAAATATATATTAAAACATAAAGACATATCAATTGGTTTCATTATTAAAATATGAGATTTAACACCAAGGATATCAGAGTTGCGGAGGTCAACTAGCCGATTGGGCAATAGGCCACAAGAGAGGACGATGCGCCGAAGAATAGGACGAAGCATCGATGAACCAATGACATGCCGGACGACATGATTCATGCTTAGTAATAATTGTCTAAATCAAAGTGTATTTTTATGTGTGCAGGATTAACTACGATAGCAAGACATAAAGCAAAATGAAGTCCTAGAGTCAAGAACGCGATTTCGTTGGGAGTTCGAGAGTTCATCGAAAGTTCGGACATTCATCGGAAGTCCTTCCGGAATTGATCGAGAAGTCCTGGAGCTTGCCAAAGAAGCTCATTAGAACTCGCCAAGAAGATCATTGTAAAGTTTAGGAGCTTGTCGGGAGTCAGCTGGAACATTGCCGAGAGATCGTCGGAAGTTCGGTACCACCGCCCAAAATTCCTAGGGTGTTGTTCTCGAGGCGATGCCACCGTCGACCAGGCTTTCAGCATCCTAGTTGGGCCTTGAATCGAGCTCAAACTAGCCCAACTTAGGGCCCAATTGGCCCTTAACAAAGTTGATGGGATTACCTCTAAATCCCAACTCCAATTATATGCTAAATACGATTCCTAAGACATATTCTAAGTAAAATAATTCTAGTTTCCTCCGGTGAGCTTCGAGGAGGATTCTCACAAGAGATTACAACAATATTTTTCCCTTTTTAAATTCTCTGTGCTTATGTAAGTTAACTAGGGATGAGAGAGGCATTTATAGGCTTCAAGTTGATTCAAACTTGGAGCCTAAAAAAGTCTCATCTTGGGTTTCCCGGGTACGGGCAGTACCACCGCTTGTGCTGGGCGGTACCACCGCCAGTGTCAGTCTGACACTGACACTGCACTGGATGGTACCACCGCTTGACAGGGGCTATGCCACCGCCTAGCACCCTGGGCGGTACCACTGCCCAGTCTAAGTGTTAGAATAGTTTGAGAGAGGAGTGAGTGCTTGTAAAGGTTGTCTCCTAAACCTATGAAAAGGAGAAGAGGGGTGTAAGAAGGAGGTTGATCTTTGCCTATTAAAGGAAGATTGATAGTGGATGATGATGGCCTCGATGAAAGAGGAATCGATAGAGTAGATGTAGGTCATGACGACCGAACCACTATAAAAATTCGGTTTGTCTTTACTTTGGGCAATTTACTTTTATAAGCAAACTGCCTCTCCTCCTTACTGTACTTTTACTACGCCTACATTCGCATACTCTTTCAAGTTTTCGAAATCGATTTTAGTATACGAAATAAAGAAATTTCAAAACCAACATTTTTACCGCTGCACTAATTCACCACCCCCCCTAGTGTTGATTCGTTCCTAACAGTTAGTATTAGAGCCTCATAATTTCTTATTTAGTTTAACATCCAAGAGAAATGACTCTTTTCAGTTTTCAAGAGGGTCACTCTATCATTCGTCCTCCCTTGTTCAACGGTACGAACTACACATATTGAAAAACTCGAATGAAAGTTTTTTTGCTTTCGTTGAATCTCGATTTATGGAATATTATCAAAAATGAATTTCAAAGGTCGTCTCTTCCAATAAACCATTAGAATGATTTGGAGAAAAATACTTTTTCTTTAAATGTGAAAGCTACGAATGCTTTGTTTTGTACTTTAGATAAAATTGAGTTTAATCAGATTTCTACTTGCGAAACGGCTTTCGATATAAGACACACACTCGAAATCACACACGAAGGCACAAATAGAGTAAAAGATTCGAAGATCAATCTTTTAATGTATGATTTTAAACTTTTTCATATGAAACCAAGCAAAACCATTGGAGATATATACACCCATTTTACGGATGTCATCAATGGTTTAAAAGCACTTGGTAAAAGTTTTTCGGATTTTGAACTTGTAAACAAAATTTTACGTTCTCTTAATACGAGTTGGGATCCAAAAATAACCGCAATACAAGAGGTAAAAGATATTAATAATTTTTCATTTGAAGAACTAATTGGGTCTTTAATGACCTACAAAATGATCAATACGACACAAAACGAACTTGAGAACAGCCTTCCAAAGAACACGAAGGATTTCGAACTTAGAACAATCGAAGACCACTCGAGCATAAGCTCAAGTGATGGTGAACTTGAACTCCTCGCTATGAAATTTAAAAAGTTCATGAAACAAAAATTAAAGAACAAAAAGAACGCAACTACTTGTTATGAACGCAAGAAGAAGGAAGCGCTTTGGGATGAATCGAGCTCCTCCGAAGATGAAGAATAAATCAACAAAGGCGAGGTGGCAAACTATGCCTCAACAGCTTTCGATGATTAGGTAACCAAAATTTCTTTAATTTATTTCAAAATTACATGATGCTTTCCATAAATTATTTTTCTTGAAAATTACATGTTTAATAATATAATGAAAATATAAAAATTAGGAATCATGCTTATCCTTCTAGTAATGATCATAAAAATTACATGTTTTAAGATAAAAAAATAAAATATTAGATTTAAAAGTAATGATAATCCTATATATGCTTTTCAAGAAGAAATAATGTGTATCTTGATGATTTCATGATTTTGATTGAAGATGATTTATGTCTAATGAATTCATGCTTAATGAAATAATCTAATGATGATTTGAAATCATGCTTAATGAGTTTATCCTTCTAAATTATGTATGATGATTCTTGTGATTTATGAATTATCGATTTTTACCATGATGAAGGTGGCTTTTTCGGTTTTAAAAATGATGCATGTTTTGATTTGACATAAATGAAAAAGACATGCTTATATGAAATAATCATGCTTAATGATTTTATATTTAATTATGCATGATGATTTGAACTAATGATTATTTTTGGGTGATTTATGGTGATATCCATGATGATATTTGCTCTTTCGATTTTAAACTATGATGTATGGTTTTCATATGAAAAACTTGAGCATACTTATATGAAATCAATCACTTAAAATGAAACACATAAAAAAGAAAATATATTATCATTGGAATTAACATAATGAATCTATTTATGTTATGAATTTTGTGAACCATGAAATTAATTTGATGATTTAAATTTGAATATTTTTTTTTATCCAAATCATGATCTTGATTCCTTGATATTTATAAATTAAGATTTATTATGAATCAAGATTTTTTAGTAATCATTCTCCTACGATTCTACTTGATATTTTCTTAAAAGGAGATTTTTTTTAAATGAATCATGATTTTTCTTGTGAGTTATTGGATTTATTACTTGAGATTTGTTTTTAATCTCCTACAATTTTTTATTTTATTTTATTTAAGAAGAGATTTAATATATGAATAATGTCTTTTGGTATTTACATGATCTTATCTCTCATGATATGATTTATTTTTATATAACTCCTTGTATTCATCACCTAATTAATTTTTCTTGATGAGATGAAATGAATGTGTTGAAATAAAAATATGTATGAAGTATAAATGAGAAGTTATGATCATGCATGATATGATGTAATGTAATTTGATATTTAGATACTATCATGATTTAAAATGCTATGATTTGTTGCTAAAATGATGTATTATGAATGCTTGAGTATCTTATATGATATGATGATTGATATATTATTAGTATCATACATAAAGTAAGGATGAAATATAATATTTTGAAATTGTGTATGTTTTAATTTGAAACTATTATGATGCACAAACATATTGAAAAAAGATAGATACTTAAACTTTGTCGAAAATTCATGTAAAGGGAAAAGGAATTACAACATTGTATTCTTTCCTTCTTTTTAACAATGATAAAGGACGAGAAATATTGCTAGCTCAAACATTGCAAAGGAAGCAAAACTTTGCTAGCTTACAAATTGCATAGAGAAAGAAGTGTTAACTTGCACATCTAGCAAAATTTGCTAACTTGCATATTCTAAAATGATGCATTGCTATCTTGCTAGCTTGCTATCTTGCATTCCTTTTCAAAAACTTGTTAACCTCTATACTTCAAAGAGAAGTAACACTTGCCAAATTGCTAACTTTCATGTTGTAAAATGATGTAAAATTTTGTTAACTTGAGTTTTGCAAAGGAAGCAAAAAATAACACTTCTCAAAAGAGAAGAAAAATGCTATCTTGAACATTACCAAAGATTGCTAGCTTGCATAATGATAAAACTGGAAATTATGTTTATTATGCAATGACTTGAACTTGTATATCTTAAACACTTGATAGTTATACTTCTCCTTTTTGTTGATGATAAATGGGGAGAAGTATGATGATGTTATGCATAAGTTTATGATAACATGTTACTTGGATTTTTGAATCCAAGCGTTCTATCAATATGACATATTGATAGGGAGAATTTATTTAAACTCCGGGAGTTAAGATTAATTCTGTCATCACACCAGATGATCATGGACTACAGCCTAATGTAATTAGACCCGAGCCAGTAGGCCTAATCACTCACATCAAGATCTATATGTGCAGCGGTGCATCTCCATGCCCTATGATCATCCATCTCATCCTCGTTAGTTCCGTCAGCATCTCCATGCATCGTAATCGTCCATCTCGTGAGTCCCGCTATCGCATCCACACTCCCGCTGCGCCTTCTCGTGTGATTACAACTTAATCATAGGCATGCAGGCCCGATAATAAATGAGAAATATAATGGAGGCTCGCATGCCCCAATAATAATAATCACAAGTACACACATCACACGGTCCATGATCATCCGTCCACACATCATACATCACATGTATAAATCATCATCATGTAGGACTACTAGGTAATAATAAAATAATAATCAATTAAACCTTTTAACTAATTAATATTTTCTGAAATCAAGGACATACAAGGAATTTTCTAAATTTTGAGGGGTAATTTCATAATTTAAACAAAAGACAGAACTAGAATTTCTGAAATTCTAAGGGGCAAAACTATCTTTTGCCCAAAAACACTAACCCCTCTCCCTTGCGGTTGCCATCGCCGCCGCCACCCTATCGGCGACGGCTTGTGCAGTAGGGGGCATAGTTGTGCCGCCCCTGCCTATGGGTGGGTGCCCTTGTGGGTGCCTTGCTTGCCCTTGTGGGGCGGTCGCAAGCTTGCAGGCGTAGCGCCTACGATGCCACTGTAGGTGGCGATTATATGTACGTAAATCGAGGGCAACAACTATTGCTGCCCTTTCTCTTGCTTTTGCGTCAATGATCATAATGCCAAAAACTTCTCCAAAACATAATACATGTAGTTCAAAACTAATCTATCACATGAACAACCTAGCTCTGATACTACTGTTAGTAAATCCTATGGGCGACAACACATGCACAACGGAAGAACAAAAACTAAAATCCCCTATTCCCAAAGAAATGTTCATTATTGTGCGAAGATTGATGCGCAAAAATCCGTGAAACAAACTTCGTATAAAATAAATTGTGTTACTTAGGGAGATCGTATATCCCTGATTCCTTGTAGATCTCTAGAAGAGAGTGAAGGAGGTCAACCGTCCTCCTCTCTAGTGGTGATCCACAAAGCAAGGCTGCGACGACGCTCCTTAAAACTCCAGACCTACTCTGAGGTGGAGAGGGGGAGGAGAATAGGAGAGGCAAGCAAAGGCTCTATCTTTTGAACCACTGAATCCCTCATATTTATAGAGGTCTCCTGTCAAACCCTAATGGATCCTCCCCTATTGGGTATTGGATCTGCATCCAACTACCCAAGCCTATTAGATTAGTGGATCTCTATCCAATAATCTCTTATGGGCTCTTATTGGATCTCATCCATAGGATCCAATAATTCAGGGGCTTATTGGATATTCAATAAGATAGGGGCTCTAACGGATATCTCATATTTGTACCTCTACTCATCGCAGTACCTACCATATGTGTGTGACCCTCTAAGCCCAATATCAAGCTGGTCATGAGTCATACCTGTTAGAACTCCCTCTGGCTCAGTGAATTATTATCTCCATAATAATTCACTCGACTCATCGACTATGGACGTACTAGGCCACTATGTCGTAGTCCCCAGACGATATAGGGGAATCCAATCTATTGGACATGTCTGTCCTTAGTTACCGTGTACCTATAGTCCCTCATCCATCTAATATTCTAGAAATCGTATACCGGGTATGATGCTGTCAGACCCATACGGTTTCTACTCGAGTCTCGCTCTAATCGGATTCTCTTGAAAAACTCTTTTTTTCTCAATCCGAATGACCCTGGCTAGGGATTTGTCTGAGTAAGAACACATGAGATATTCCTCTCGTGACGCCGAGAGTGGATGATCCTCTATTGATACTCAATAGCCCTCGTAAGGTCGATTGTCACTCCCAATGATCGGTTGTACTAGATCTGGGACATCTAAACCTATAAGTCTAGTATCAAAGAATGGAGTACTCATACAGGACATCCTTGGTGTCTCAAGTTTAATAACCAGATATACCACTGGGACTACGAAATCATTGTCTGTAAATAAGGCATCATCAACCATCCAACATTCAGCAAGCAGATCAATCAGTGAACTCATTCTCCAATAAGCACATGTACTGTATCCCTAGTGTCCCCACACAAGCAACTATGAGACCAGCTGCATCCATCATATGGACGAATATACAGCACACAAGTCTGTCCGGTTATCTCGATGTCCCTCTCAAATAACCTATGACCGGGATTATTTAGGATCTGTGTTTAAAGGCGAATCGGTCTCATTATCGTAATCTCATCACGATCTGATTTACATTGCACAGATCCAAGGACATCACAATATATACATGCATATATGCAATAGTCAATATAAAGTGATAAATGTTAAAATTGAATAAGCAAAAAGATTATATGTTAAGTCACACGTGCCATCATGTTGAATCTCGTATTTTGATGATGAAACCAATTGATAATTATGTTTATATTTTAATCTGCATTTTGAGTGATGTAGGATGCTTCGTTCAGGATGAGATAATTAAAGTAGGAAAAATCATATTGGGCCGGAGGAACATGTCAGAAGATTGGACGTCGGGCCGGTGGATCGGTCGGCGTATCGACAGAAGGCTTCAGGCCGTGGATTCGAGCATCAGGCCAAGAAGAGCGAGTATTGTACCAAGGATATCGAAGTTGCGGAGTCAACTAACTGATTGGGTAATAGGCCGCAGGAGAGGATAATGCGCCGAAGAATCGGACGAAGCGTCGAGGGACCAATGACATGCCGAACAACTTGATTAATGCTTAGTATTAATTGTCTAAATTGAAGTTTGTTTTACATGTGCAGGATTAACTACGATGGAAGTAAGACATGCAGCAGGAGTTGCGCCGAAGTCAAGACCACGATCACGTTAGGGGTTCGAGAGTTCGACGGAAGTCCGGACGATCGTCGAAGGTTCTGCGGGAACAAATCCGAGAAGTCCAGGAGCTTGCCAAAGAAGCTCATCGGAACTCGCCAAGCGGATCGTCGCAAGTCCAGGAGTTTGCCGGAAGTCCGCAGGAGCATTGCCGAGGGTTCGTCGGATGTTCGTCGGAAGTTCACCGGAAGCTCGCCGGAAGAAGCGATTGACGCACCGGAGCAAGTTGCAATATTAATGTCTTAAATATCATAGTTAGCATGTAGATTAAGTTAGGAATGGGAGGTGATCCCATTAACTTAATCTGGGGGCAATTAGGCCAAATGGATCAGCCCATTCGGACCCAGAATTCCTAGCCGGCGGTGGCACCGCCCAGGAGACTTGGTCTCCTAGGAATTCTAGGCGGTGGTACCACCCCTATCATGTGGTGGTACTGCCAGAGCTCGGTCTCTGAGTGAAGTCAGGTGGTGGTACCACCCCTGTCAAGCGGTGGTACCACCTAAGCTCGGTCTCCGAGTGGTGTTAGGCAGTATTACCACCCAGTTATGGTGGTAGTACTGCCAGGACCCCGAAAAACTGGGAGATGACACTTTTTAGCTCCAAATTTAAACTGATTGGAGCCTATATAAACCTCACCCTTTCTGCATGAAAGGGTAACCGAAAGGCACCGAGAATCCAATCTTACTCTGTGATTTTTAGAGCTCAAAAGTGTTGTATAAGCTAAAAGTTCTCCTCCCTCTTTTCTTCTAAGTTTCGATCATTCAAGAGAGGAGTGAAAATTCTGTAAGGGTTATCTCCTAAGCCTGTCAAAAGGAATAAAACTGTAAAAGGGTGGTTGGCCTTCGCCTATTAAAGAAAGGCCTCTAGTGGACATCGATGACCTTGTCGGAGGAGGAAGCCGAAAGTGGATGTAGGTCATGTTTGACCGAACCACTCTAAAATATGGTTTGTATTTCCTTTGTGCTATTTATCTTAACTACAAACTACCTTCCTTACTTTACTTCAAATATATTTTCGTAAGCTTTCAAAGTTATTATCTACACGAAACAACTTTTACATCAGAATCGGATTTCAACTTTTACATCAGAATCGGATTTCAAATCGTCGAAAGTTTTCCGCTGCACTAATTCACCCCCCCCCCCCCCTCTTAGTGCTCTTGATTCTAACACATCACTCATGTGATTGGCTTGTTGGGCACCTATGACTAGTAGTTTGGTCACTATTTGGGCCTTTCACTTGGCCCAACATATCCCAAACTTGGGTCATTGAATGGGCCTTTCTCTTGGCCCAAAACAACACTATTTTGGGCCTTATTGGCCCCTAATTGAGTTGGTCTAATTACATTCTAAACTGATTCAATTAGATCTAAACTAACGTAATCTAGACATAATTGATTATAAGCGAATCCTATGTTGTCCAGCATGTCATTGGTTCTTCTAGCACTTCATCCGATCTTTCGGTGTATTGCCCAATTAGTATGTTGTCTTCTCGCAGCATCCGATCTTCTTAGCGCAATGTTTGATCTTCATGGCCCGATTCCCGAATTCGTGGCTCGAAGCCTTATGCTGATACGATGACCATTCCTCCGGCCCGATATCCAATCTTCTGACATGTTTGCTCCGGCCCAATGTCTGATTCCTCCTACTTTAATCAATTTATCTTTTCTGATTGATGTTAGCCCTACGTCACTTAAATGCACATTAGATCATAAATACTATCAATTGGTTTCATCATCAAAATTCAAGATTCAACAGGTTGTAGCGCTCCTACTTACCTTCCTGTACACGCAAGGCTCATCTTCGTTCTTAACGAAGTCATAAAATCTGATTGCCTCATCAAATCTTATGTTCCAACTTTGGGAAGCTTACTTTAGTCCATAAATGGACTTTAGCAACCTACACACCTTATATACACCTCAAGCTATATCATATATACATCTTCCTCGAGGTTGCCATTGAGGAATGTGATTTTCACGTCCATCTGCTTGATCTCATAATCATAGTGTGCTGCAATAGCCAATAGAATTTGGATGGATTTTAGCATGGCTACGGGTGAGAAGGTTTCGTCATAGTCAACACCTTATCTTGACAATACCCTTTAGCCACTAGCCTTGCTTTATAGGTCTCTACCTTTCCATCTACTCCAATCTTCTTCTTGAAGATCCACTTGTAATCGATGGGTACAATACCTTCGGGTGCTTCAACTAGGTTCCAAACTTTGTTAGAGTACATAGTGTTAGTTTGGCAAGTCCCATAGTCCCACATCGGGAAAATCAGACTTGTTGTCTCGTATTAGAACTGTTACGGTAAGTAACTTTTTAGCCGTGGCCTCGGGGCCGACGCGGCTTATTCCGGGTCCGGATGACGGGGACCTCCCTGGGGCGCTCCTCTCTTGCGGGTCCGGAAGGGAGCTTCGGCTTCGCACCTGCACAGAGGTCAGGCCGAGGCACTCGGCCCGACCCCTCCGACGATCAAGTTAGTATAGATGTGGAGGGGGTTTTAGATGAAGGAGGGTATATGTTCTCCCCCCTCTCTCTAATGGACAAGAGGGTATTTATAGGGAAGAATACTGCTTCCCGAGCTGCCCACTTGCAAGGGGCAGGCTGGCAGCGTTTGACAGCAGCAGTGGCGTGGTGTGAAGAATGAGCTTTGGCAGGATGTTTAATGTGCCTCGGTCGACGTTCTGGTCCGTTTGACCAGGTGCTGTCCGTTTGACCAGGTGACGTCATCCCGAGTCCAGAGCCATTTTTTACCATATCATATGCCCCCCCGAAGGAAGCCATGACTCGGCTTTTGTTGGAGGGGGTCCGAGGCGTGGCTTTTGTCTTTAAGTGGCGGTTCTCCCTGGTCCGTGACCGAGGTGTACGTCTCGAGCGGGCGGGCCGTGCCGAGGAGGTTGTCTCGGGTGACATGGTCCGAGGAGCACGACGCAGGCGGGTAGACCGCGCGGGTGTGGTCTCGGGGAACATGGGTCGAGGAGCACGACGCAGGCGGGTAGACCGCGCAGGTGTGATCTCAGGGAGCATGGGCCGAGGAGCACGACGCAGGCGGGTAGACCGCGCGCAGGTGTGATATCGGGGAGTATGGGCCGAGGAGCACGACGCAGGCGGGTAGACCGTGCAGGTGTGTCTCGGGCATCGAGGAGCGCGACGCAGGCGGGCTGGCTACGCTGGTGTTTCTCGGGAACATGGGGCCAAGGAGCACGACGCAGGCGGGCTGGCCGCGCAGGTGTGTCTCGGGAGGCATGGAGCCGAGGAGCCCGACGCAGGCGGACTGGCCGCGCAGGTGTGTCTCGGGAGGCATGGAGCCGAGGAGCACGACGCAGGCGGACTGGCCGCGCAGGTGTGTCTCGGTCGACATGGAGCCAAGGAGCACGACGCAGGCGGGCTGGCCGCGTAGGTGTGTCTCGGGAGGCATGGAGCCGAGAAGCACGACGCAGGCGGACTGGGTGGCGTAAAGCCAAAGAGCCGAGGAGCACGACGCAAGCGGGCAGGCCGCGCAGGCGTGGTCTTGGGTGGCGTAAAGCCGAAGAGCCGAGGAGCACGGTGCAGGCGGGCAGGCCGCACAGGCATGGTCTCGGGTGGCGTAAAGCCGGAGAGCCGAGGAGCACGACGCAGGCGGGCAGGCCGCGCAGGCGTGGTCTCGGGCGGCGTAAAGCCGGAGAGCCGAGGAGCACGACGCAGGCGGGCAGGCCGCGCAGGCGTGGTCTCGGGCGGCGTAAAGCCGGAGAGCCGAGGAGCACGACGCAGGCGGGCAGGCCGCGCGGGCGTGGTCTCGGGTGGCGTAAAGCTGGAGAGCCGAGGAGCACGACGCAGGCGGGCAGGCCGCGCAGGCGTGGTCTCGGGCGGCGTAAAGCCGGAGAGCCGAGGAGCACGACGCAGGCGGGCAGGCCGCGCGGGCGTTGTCTCGGACGGCGTAGAGTCGAGGGGGTGACCTCGAGCATTAAGCGTCCGAGGAGGCCTCGGGCACCATGCGACCGAGGTGGTGGCCTTTGGGCATTACGCGACCGAGGTGGTGGATATGGCCGAGGAGTTCGGTGCGGGCAGGCTGGCCGCGCAAGCGTGTGGGGGGTATGGAGCCGAGGGACACGACGCAGGCGGGCTGGCGACGCTGGTCTGTCTCGGGAACATGGAGCCAAGGAGCACGACGCAGGCGGCTGGCGGCGCAGGTGTGGTCTCGGGCATTACGCGACCGAGGAGCACGACGCAGGCGGGCAGACCGCGCAGGCGTGGTCGCGAGGGCCATGCAGCCGAGTAGCACGACGCAGGCGGGCAGGACGCGAGGACGTGGTCTCGGGCACCATGCGGCCGAGGTACACGACAGAGGCGGACAGGCCGCGCCGAGGTAGATCTCGGCAGTGCGTGGCCGAGGTGCTCGGTGTAGGCGGACAGATAGCGCATGGGGCCGATGGGCCGCGGCGTGCGGGTTGGCCGTGCGTGTGGGGCCGAGTGGCCAAGACGGCGAGGCTGCGTGCTGGCTGCGCACGAGGCCGAGTGGCCGAGGCAGCAGGCAACGCCTTAGCCGAGCAGCTGAGGCGGGCTGCAGCGTGTTGCTGCACACGTGGCCGAGTGGCCGAGGCAGCGTGTTGGCTGCGCACGAGGCCGAGTGGCCGAGGCAGCAGGCAACGCCTTAGCCGAGCAGCTGAGGCGGGCTGCAGCGTGTTGCTGCGCACGTGGCCGAGTGGCCGAGGCAGCGAGGCAGCGTGCTGCTTGCTGCGCATGAGGCCGAGGAGTCGAGGCAGCGAACTGCGTGCTGGCTGTGCATGAGGCCGAGTGGCCGAGGCAGCGAGGGAGCGTGCTGCTTGCTGCGCATGAGGTCGAGTGGCCAAGGCAGCGAGCTGCGTGTTAGCTGCGCATGAGGCCGAGTGGCCGAGGCAGCAAGGTTGCGTGCTGGCTGCGCACGAGGCCGAGTGGCCGAGGCAGCAGGCAACGCCTTAGCCGAGCAGCTGAGGCGGGCTGCAGCGTGTTGCTGCGCACGTGGCCGAGTGGCCGAGGCAGCGAGGCAGCGTGCTGCTTGCTGCGCATGAGGCCGAGTGGCCGAGGCAGCGTGTTGGCTGCGCATGAGGTCGAGGAGCCAAGGCAGCGAACTGCGTGCTGGCTGTGCATGAGGCCGAGTGGCCGAGGCAGCGAGGGAGCGTGCTGCTTGCTGCGCATGAGGCCGAGTAGCCAAGGCAGCGAGCTGCGTGTTAGCTGCGCATGAGGCTGAGTGGCCGAGGCAGCAGGCAACGCCTTAGCCGAGCAGCTGAGGCGGGCTGCAGCGTGTTGCTGCGCACGTGGCCAAGTGGCCGAGGCAGTGTGGTAGCGCATTGGCTGCGCATGAGGCCGAATGGCCGAGGCAGTGAGGCAGCGAGCTGCGTGTGAGGTCGAGGACAACTGCCGAGGTCCGAGGACCGAGGGCCGACTGCCGAGGTCCAAGGACTGAGGAGCCGAGAAGCCGAGGCAGCGAGGCAGCGTGCTGCTCGCTGCGCATGAGGCCGAGGAGACCGAGAAGCCGAGACGCCGAGGTCCGAGAAGCCGAAAAGCCGAGGTCCGAGGACCGGGAAGCCGAGTAGGTGGAGGTTAGCGAACCTGCGGAGGAGCTTCCACCGGGGCCCGTAGTTGGAGAACACGAAGTTCTAGCCGTCGAGGGTGACGTCCTTCCTGCTGATGGTGGAGGGGCGGTTGGCGAACTGGAGGTCGCGCGCCTTGAGGAAGGACCGAGCGGCGCCAGCCGTGGAGGCCACCACGACCCGCGCGGTGCCCATCTTAATGTGCATGCCGGGGTCGAAGCGCTTGGGGCGCGGGCGGGTCGGCCGCGCGCGTGGGACCGAGGGGTTGTTGCGCTCGGCACGGGCGGGCTGGCCGCGCGCGCGTGGAACCGAGCGGGCTGTTGCGCTCGGCGCGGGCAGGCTGGCCGCGCGCGTGGGACGCGGGTGGGTCGGCCGCGCGCGTGGGACCGAGCGGGCTGTTGCGCTCGGCGCGGGCAGGCTGGCCGCGCGCGTGGGACGCGGGCAGGTCGGCCGCGCGCGTGGGACGCGGGCGGGTCGGCCGCGCGCGTGGGACCGAGCGGGCTGTTGCGCTCGGCGCGGGCGGGCTGGCCGCGCGCGTGGGACGCGGGCGGGTCGGTCGCGCGCGTGGGACCGAGCGGGCTGGCCGCGCGCGTGGGACGCGGGCGGGTCGGCCGCTCGCGTGGGACCGAGCGGGCTGTTGCGCGCGTGGGACGCGGGCGGGTCGGCCGCGCGTGTGGGACCGAGCGGGCTGTTGCGCTCGGCGCGGGCAGGCTGGCCGCGCGCGTGGGACGCGGGCGGGTCGGCCGCTCGCGTGGGACCGAGCGGGCTGTTGCGCTCGGCGCGGGCGGGCTGGCCGCGCGCGTGGGACCGAGCGGGCGAGGCGCGGAGGTCCGAGGACCGATTGCCGAGGTCCGAGGACCGATTGCCGAGGTCCGACTGCCGAGGTTCGACTGCCGAGGTCCGACTGCCGAGGTCCGAGGACCGAGAAGCCGAGAAGCCGAGGTCCGAGCGGGCGAGGCGCGGAGGCGCGGAGGTCCGAGGACCGATTGCCGAGGTCCGACAGCCGAGGTCCGAGGACCGAGAAGACCGAGGTCCAAGGACCGAGAAGACCGAGACGCCGAGGTCCGAGGACCGAGAAGCCGAGGTCCGAGGACCGAGAAGCCGAGAAGCCGAGGTCCGAGGACCGAGAAGCCGAGACCAGCGCCAGAAGTCGCTGCTGCTGGTGCAGGTCGGCCGCAGTGGGGCAACCAAGGAGATGGCTAACGTACCGTCATTCCGGGCCCTCCTTCTAGCGCCATTATGTTACGGTAAGTAACTTTTTAGCCGTGGCCTCGGGGCCGACGCGGCTTATTCCGGGTCCGGATGACGGGGACCTCCCTGGGGCGCTCCTCTCTTGCGGGTCCGGAAGGGAGCTTCGGCTTCGCACCTGCACAGAGGTCAGGCCGAGGCACTCGGCCCGACCCCTCCGACGATCAAGTTAGTAGATGTGGAGGGGGTTTTAGATGAAGGAGGGTATATGTTCTCCCCCCTCTCTCTAATGGACAAGAGGGTATTTATAGGGAAGAATACTGCTTCCCGAGCTGCCCACTTGCAAGGGGCAGGCTGGCAGCGTCTGACAGCAGCAGTGGCGTGGTGTGAAGAATGAGCTTTGGCAGGATGTTTAATGTGCCTCGGTCGACGTTCTGGTCCGTTTGACCAGGTGCTGTCCGTTTGACCAGGTGACGTCATCCCGAGTCCAGAGCCATTTTTTACCATATCAAGAACTATAAATAAGGGTCTGGGCTTTGAAGTCAGATGCACCACAGGCACCACAAGTGGCACCACAAGAGGCACCACAAGAAAAACCTAAGTGTTTGCTTTGGTTTAAGTCCATACTCAGTTAAATAGTTTGGACTTATACTTTAGTTTTTCTTGTTTAGTATTTTCGGGTGTTTTATGGCCTAGGAACATCTTCCTAAGGCATTTGTAATTGTCCCTCTTTTGTAGTAGTAATTTGCTCCTCTTTTGTCCGTGGATGTAGGTCAAAGTCAATTGACCGAACCACGTATATCTGGTGTTCTGGTGTTCTTGTCTCGCTTTTATTCTTTCCGTTTTATTGTCTTGTTGGGTTGCCAAAATTACCTTGTGGTAAATTTCCTGGGGCTAGCTCTAACAAACTGGTATCAGAGCTTGGTTTCGGGATCTTTTGGCAACATGACAATAACAAAGATCGTTGTCGAGAAATTCGATAGAAATGTCAACTTCGGCATGTGGCAACTCAAGATGGAGGCCATTCTGGTTCAAGACGGAGTTGATTTGGCACTACAGAGAGACGAGAGCATTCCAGATGATATGTCAAAAGAAGAGTTTGCGGGTATGGATAAGAAGGCCCGATCAAGCATCATTCTAAATCTCTCTGACGAGGTTTTACGGGAGGTAGCTACAGAGACTACGGCTAAGAGCATGTGGGACAAGCTTAAAGCTTTGTACATGAAGAGGACAATGGAGAATCGTCTCTACTTGAAGCAGAGTCTGTATATGCTTCGGATGACTGAAGGTACATCTATACTCTCACATCTTGATAAGTTTGATTCTTTGGTTATGGATTTGGAGAATATATATGCAAAAATTGATGATGAGGATAAGGCTTTGTTACTCTTGTGTTCTCTTCCCCAATCTTTTAAGCATTTCCGTGATACTTTGATTTATGGAAAAGAAACAGTTTTATATCAAGAAATTAAATCTACACTGGAATCTAAGGAGCAGATAGACAGGAATATCACTGGGGAAAGTAGAGAGAATCAGGCTGAGGGTCTGGTTGTTAGGGGGAGAATGAATAAAAGAGAATTTGACAGTAGTAGATCTAAATCTAGATCTAAATCCAAACATAGAAATTTGGAATGCAAATATTGTCATAAAATGGGGCACATTAAATCTGATTGCTTTAAATTGAAAAATAAATTAAAGCAAAAGGAAAAATTTGTTGAAAAAACTACTGAATCCGCTGAAGTTAGTGTAGCAACTGATGAGATTGTTGGAAATATTTTTTCTGCTATTGATGACAGGACGAGGTCTAAAAATGAATGGATTTTAGATTCGGGTTGTTCTTATCACATGTGTCCCAATAGGGATTTGTTTTCCACGTATGAATCTTGTAATGGTGATGTTGTTGGTAGAGGAACAATCTAAATTAAAATGCATGATGGTATTGTGAGGACGCTCACTAATGTTAGACATGTTCCTGATTTAAAAAAGAATCTCATCTCTTTAGGCACCCTAGAGGCCCTTGGGTGTAAATACACAGCTGAAGGTGGAGTTATGAAAGTTTCTAGAAGTGCTCTTGTTGTTATGAAAGATTGTAGGTCTGGTAGCTTGTATATTCTGCAGGGAACTACTATCACAGGTTCGGTTGTAGTCTCATCATCATCATTGTCTGATTTTGACATCACCAAATTATGGCATATGCGTTTGGGTCATATGAGCGAAAAAGGTTTAAGCATATTGAGCAAAAGAGGTCTACTTTGCAGACAGAGTACTGGGCCATTGGACTTTTGTGAACACTGCATTTTTGGAAAGCAAAAAAGAGTCAGCTTCACTTCTCCGACAGTTCACAAAATGAAAGGTACTCTTGACTATATTCATTCAGACCTTTGGGGTCCAGCTCATGTTCAGTCTAAGGGTGGTGCCAGGTATATGTTGACTTTCATTGACGATTATTCCAAGAAAGTTTGGGTTTATTTTCTGAAGCATAAAAATGATGTTTTTCTAACCTTTAAACAATGGAAGGCTTTGATTGAGAAGCAAACAGGTAAACAGATTAAGCGGCTTCGAACAGATAATGGCATGGAATTTTGTGAAGGTGACCGTAATGAATTTTACAAAAATGAAAGAATCGTTCGCACTGTTAGGATGACGCCTCAGCAAAATGGTGTGGCCGAACATATGAACATAACACTTTTGGAGAGAGCAAGGTGTATTGTCACGCCCCTCAAAATATCCATGATTTTTAAAACAATTTTCATCACAGACCAATCCAGGATCCAAACTAACGTTTGAGGATACTGAAAAACATTCTATTCATATTCACATCCATAAAACCTGTGCAGTTTAAAATCATATATCACATCACTCGATAATTCACATTTATGGCAACCCAAGCCAACTTGACAAAAAAATGAACAACATTTATAAATCCACAAGCTAAATAAATTATACAATCAGAACTCCAACTATTCACCACAAGTTCATATCACCATAAATTAGACTTAACATTCTGAAATTCCAAATAAGAGAGATCTCCTAACACTTGGACACAGTATATCCATTTCGGTTCATCGACAACATTTCATTATATACAAGACATACTTATACAACAATATCGTAATAACCAACCAGACTTGCCCATTATTCTGAATAGCTATCCACTGCCTCAGCCCAAATCAAACATCTCGAAGAGTGACAAGCTGACCTGAAAGATTTATATAACAACGGAGTGAGCCAAAAACGGCTCAGCAAGTGACAAAGCATATTCAGAACAAAAGGAACGATTTCAAACGAGTAAGGTATCATAATGCAAGGCAGAATACAAGAATTCTCAAGGATACCATCTCAATAGATACCAAATCATACGTATCATGTCATTCAAAACATATTTGATCCATAAGGAATGGGGCATAGAGTAATTGGAACATATCAATGGCAGATAGGACATTTCAGAACATATCAGTTCATAGCAAATGGAGCACAAAGTGATTGGAGCATATCAATGGCAGATAGGACATTTCAGAACATATCAGTTCATAGCAAATGGAGCACAGAGTAATTGGAGCATATCAGAAACAAAGGAAACATATCGGAGCTTATCAAAAGCATAAAAAATGTTCCAGAACACATCAACGATCTATGGAACATTACGAAGCAAACTCAATAGTGAATGAAGCATTTCAGAGCATATCAAACTCATATGTCGTACAGAAGCTCAAACGTCGTCCTTGACGTTGCAATCATATCATACTTATCCAGAGCACGAACAGAAATAACTCACCAAAACTCTGGATGTCATATCAAACATATAGAGGGTGTAGTGGGATCTCAGTCAGAATGTGATTCATCCATTTCTGAATGACCACCTGACAAAAGTCTCCCACGTCTGGGAGCTCCATCCACCCACGTCTAGGTGAAGTCAGAGGGGGCCGGCAGAGCATCGCAGGCTCTATGCATAACTCCCTTTACCATTTCTGGCAAAGGTTCACAACTCCCTTTACCATTTCTGGCAAAGGTTCACAACTCCCTTTACCATTTCTGGCAAAGGTTCACAACTCCCTTTACCATTTCTGGCAAAGGTTCACAACTCCCTTTACCATTTCTGGCAAAGGTTCACAATATCCCACACACCAGAGTACAAGAAGGCAGTTTCAACAATAAGCAGCATATAACGGAAGCACACGCGGAACAACCAAACGTACATGTGCCTTTTCAAAACAATGATGCAAGGAACAAATCTCTCACAAAAGTATTCAGATTTGGAAACGAAATGAAAGCAAGAGCATTCAAGGATTCCAAACAATCATATATAGCTCAATTCAAATAAGAAGATTTGATGAATTCAATGTCCAAAGGAATGAAACTGGAATAGGCACATATCAAAAGCAAATGCGGAACAATAGGATATACATGTGCCTATATGAGTCAATACGATATAGCATAAACGTTACACAACAGTTTTCAAGAATGCAATAATTTTAGGGACAAGAGCATAAAAGAATTCAAAGCAGTAATATAAAGCTCAATTGAATAAGAAAGCTAAAGGGTATCAACTTCCAAAGGAATGAAACCAGAATATGAGAAATCGACCAAAGCTCGATTTCTGGCAGAATACAAAAGGCACATTGAACAAATGATTCAAACTATCAATCGTGCTCCAATTTACTCAGAAATAATCATTGGATAATACTTTCAGATAAGACAGGCTTCATATGAATTGAACTGTCCAACAGAGAGAGTTACAAATAATTTGGTAAGCAAGTGTCGTAGAACAAAATCTTTGTTGGCAGAATTCATAAAGTCAGATTCAATAGATAACTGGCCAGGTGTTTGGATTCCAAATCTTTCAATCCATATATCAAAGAAAGGTCTACGAGTCTAGTTTCCAATGAAATCAGTTTTGAACAAATCAGAGTTTCCAACAAAGACTTATAGGCAGCTCGGTATCAAAAGGTCAGAATCTCAGAAGTTGCACAGATTCGAATCGTTACGTCTAAACAGGAGATATATCAAATGCAAGGCTAGAACAATTCAAAGTTCCTCATATTCAAAGCAAATGTGGAGATAAAATTGGCAGTGAGAAAATATCAGGATACTTACAATAAGACATATCAGAGCAATTATAGGAGAAACGATCAGGGAACTTGCAATAGAAAGGATCGAAACAAGCGGGAAACTTGCCTTTCAAATATTTTGATCTGAATATCCAAGGAAGGTGCCAATCCAATCTTTCTACTTTTCCTCCGTGTCCTCTCTCTGTTTCGTTTTGTGCTCCCGTTTTCTTCCTTTCTTCGTAACTACATCACGTGTCGAACATCGAGGCACAGTCACCTACTCTCTCTTACTCTCATTCCTTCTTTTTCTTTCCCAAACACAGCTGCCACAGCCGCCGTCGCTGCCGCTGCCACAATCGCAGCCACGACCGCAACTGCGGTCACAACCGCAGCCCCCTTCCACTGCACTATTTCCTTCTTCCCTTCTCTCGTTCCTACTCTTTCTCTTTCCCAAAAGCAGCTACTGCAGCTACTGCAGCCACCACCGCTGCCGCAGCTACCGCAGCCAACGTCGCAGCCGCAGCCGGAGTCGCAGCCACGGCCGCAGCCACCACACTCGCAGCCTCTTCTTCCTCCCCTGCTCATCTTCCTCTCCTTCTTCTCTTCCAACTGCAGCTGCCATCACCGTAGCCGTAGCCCCTTCTCTTCTTCCTCTCCTTCCCTTCTTCCTTTCTCTTCTTCTTCCTTTCCTTCTCTTCTTTCCCAGCTGCATGCTGCAGTCGCAGCCTCAGCCACGGCCACAGCCCTTTCTTCCTCCCCTGCTCATCTTCCTCTCCTTCTTCTCTTCCAACTGCAGCTGCCATCGCCGCAGCCGCAGCCCCTTCTCTTCTTCTCCTTCCTCCCCTTCTTCTTCCCGGCGTCACACACACCCTCTCCTCTGTTTCCTCTGCAGGGAACAGAGGTATCACAACCTCTTCTCCTACTTCCCCTTCTTCTTCTCTTCTTCTCCTTCCTCCCCTTCTTCTCCCCGACGAACAGTACCTCCTCTCCTCTGTTTCCTCCTGCAGGAAACAAAGGTGCCGCCTGTTCACCCGCTTCTACTTCTTCCTCTCCTTCCCTTCTCTTCCAACTGCAGCTGCTTTCGCCACAGCCGCAGCCCCTTCTTCCCCTTCTCTTCTTCTCCTCTTCCCTTTTCCTCCCCAAGGCGACACACCTCCTCGCTGCAGCCTTGCCGCAGCTATCCTCCTCTCTTCTTCTTCTTCTTCTTCTTCTTCTTCTTCTTCTTCTTCTTCTTCCCTTTTCATCCTCAACGCCCCACACATCCTCTCCTCTGTTTCCACCTGCGGGAAACAGAGGTGCTGCAGCCCTAGCTGCTGCAGCTGCCTCTCTTTCTCCTCTCTATCTTCCCTCTCTTCTACTTCTTCTTTTCTTCTCTTCTCCCTCTTCTTCCTCTCTTCTTTTCCCTCTTCTTCTCTTCTCCCTCTACTTCTCTTCTTCTTCTCCCCACGCCCCACCGCTTCTCTCTGTTTCTCGAAGAAACAGAGAGAGCGTGGGAGGCGGTGGGATAAAACCGAAGTTTTCGGTTTTCTTTATTTTCTTCTTTTTACAACTTAACAGTTTAGTCCTTGAAATTTCCATATTTACATATAGGTCCTCCGATTTATAAATAAATCTTTATTAATAAGTTTCAAAAGTGAGGGATATTACACTCTCCCCTCCTTAAAAGAAAATTTAGTCCTCTAAATTGATCATAGCTCAATCGATGAAAAGATGAGGATTATGATATCTTTATTTCCTCCTCCTGCTCTTAAATAGTTTCATCAATACAATACAATTACATAGTTATCCACGAGTGACCGAAATATTCTCCTCCTTGATCCTCAATAGACGGTAACCCGACCTTCAATCAATTTCTAAAAATACTTGCGCACCCTACAGTTAATCAAGCAAGTCGTTACTTCAGAAAATACTCATTTTTTTATGGTCACCTGATTCAATTGTCTATAATCATTACAAAGCCTTAATGTTCCATACATCTTTTTAACTAACACCGGAGCACCCCATGATGAAATATTAAGCCAAATAAAATCCTCATTTAATAATCCTTGTAGTTGCTTTTCCAATTCCACTTACTCAAATGATATCTTTCTGTAGAGAGGCTTAGATATTGGGATTGTCCCAAGGACCAAATCAAAAGCAAGATCACATTTGGAGATAAGGATTGTCCCAAGGACCAAATCAAAAGCAAGATCACATTTGGAGATAATCCAAACAAGTCATCCTGGGATACATTAGGCAAGGAGATAAATAATGTCCAATACTCTCAAAATAAAAGATCGGCTGATCAAATATGCAAAAAGTGATCATTGGTTATATACCAATCCATACTGGTATGATAAGAAGATAGCCAATCCATACCAAGTATAATATCATAACTCCAAATCTCTAGGAGAACTAAATCAGCAAAGTTCAAGTTCTCCAACAAAAATCAGATAAGAGGACCAGATTCAAGTTCGTTATCAAAGAATCTCCAATGATTGTACTTACATATAGCACATAATGTAGTGGTCTAGGTTGAATACCCAAGTGATAGGCAAAATATTCCGAATCAAATCGTAGATTGGACCCATGGTCGAACAAATATTTGCATTCTTTCATAAACATGCATAATACCTTTGACCACTAATTCAGAAGTTTCAGAATCATATTTAGTGATAGCATACACTCTGACATGGGCTGATGATTTAAGAGGCAGTGACTCTTTCTTTTATTTTATGATCCAACTTTCCACAAGCAAAATAGACTCTAGTCACCCGAAAGCACAAATTCGTTTCATAATTTAATTTGCAATTCACATGTGATTGAGTCTTTTGTGATGACTTCCCATTTCAAATCCAAATATCTTGACCCCCTCGTTATTACTTTCTGATTCATTTCCAATCATATTTTTATTGCTAAACTTATCCTTATCATTCTTGCCACATATCTCCAAAAATTCTTTTCATTGTTGCCAATAATAATCAGCCTCTACTTCCAATATAAGGTAGCAAAAGAAATATTTCGATCATCAGAACAATTTTATACATCGAATATCTTCTCTATTCGCATCATCCATTTTTCTACCACCAATGAAATTAGGTCCACCATGCTTCCGCTGCGCCACTCTGATTCAATATCCCCGATTACCCCTTTCATCCCACTTAATTAATCAAAATCAGATGAAGTAGGAGGACTAAATGTCATCGTCATCCTAGATTCCTAAAATGCATCAAAGAAAATTTCCACCAATCACTATAGTTCACTAGACCTCAATATATTTTGCACGTCAACATATCAAATATTTCAGTAATCCTCAAACAATGCTCTGATACCACCTCTGTCACGCCCCTCAAAATATCCATGATTTTTAAAACAATTTTCATCACAGACCAATCCAGGATCCAAACTAACGTTTGAGGATACTGAAAAACATTCTATTCATATTCACATCCATAAAACCTGTGCAGTTTAAAATCATATATCACATCACTCGATAATTCACATTTATGGCAACCCAAGCCAACTTGACAAAAAAATGAACAACATTTATAAATCCACAAGCTAAATAAATTATACAATCAGAACTCCAACTATTCACCACAAGTTCATATCACCATAAATTAGACTTAACATTCTGAAATTCCAAATAAGAGAGATCTCCTAACACTTGGACACAGTATATCCATTTCGGTTCATCGACAACATTTCATTATATACAAGACATACTTATACAACAATATCGTAATAACCAACCAGACTTGCCCATTATTCTGAATAGCTATCCACTGCCTCAGCCCAAATCAAACATCTCGAAGAGTGACAAGCTGACCTGAAAGATTTATATAACAACGGAGTGAGCCAAAAACGGCTCAGCAAGTGACAAAGCATATTCAGAACAAAAGGAACGATTTCAAACGAGTAAGGTATCATAATGCAAGGCAGAATACAAGAATTCTCAAGGATACCATCTCAATAGATACCAAATCATACGTATCATGTCATTCAAAACATATTTGATCCATAAGGAATGGGGCATAGAGTAATTGGAACATATCAATGGCAGATAGGACATTTCAGAACATATCAGTTCATAGCAAATGGAGCACAAAGTGATTGGAGCATATCAATGGCAGATAGGACATTTCAGAACATATCAGTTCATAGCAAATGGAGCACAGAGTAATTGGAGCATATCAGAAACAAAGGAAACATATCGGAGCTTATCAAAAGCATAAAAAATGTTCCAGAACACATCAACGATCTATGGAACATTACGAAGCAAACTCAATAGTGAATGAAGCATTTCAGAGCATATCAAACTCATATGTCGTACAGAAGCTCAAACGTCGTCCTTGACGTTGCAATCATATCATACTTATCCAGAGCACGAACAGAAATAACTCACCAAAACTCTGGATGTCATATCAAACATATAGAGGGTGTAGTGGGATCTCAGTCAGAATGTGATTCATCCATTTCTGAATGACCACCTGACAAAAGTCTCCCACGTCTGGGAGCTCCATCCACCCACGTCTAGGTGAAGTCAGAGGGGGCCGGCAGAGCATCGCAGGCTCTATGCATAACTCCCTTTACCATTTCTGGCAAAGGTTCACAACTCCCTTTACCATTTCTGGCAAAGGTTCACAACTCCCTTTACCATTTCTGGCAAAGGTTCACAACTCCCTTTACCATTTCTGGCAAAGGTTCACAACTCCCTTTACCATTTCTGGCAAAGGTTCACAATATCCCACACACCAGAGTACAAGAAGGCAGTTTCAACAATAAGCAGCATATAACGGAAGCACACGCGGAACAACCAAACGTACATGTGCCTTTTCAAAACAATGATGCAAGGAACAAATCTCTCACAAAAGTATTCAGATTTGGAAACGAAATGAAAGCAAGAGCATTCAAGGATTCCAAACAATCATATATAGCTCAATTCAAATAAGAAGATTTGATGAATTCAATGTCCAAAGGAATGAAACTGGAATAGGCACATATCAAAAGCAAATGCGGAACAATAGGATATACATGTGCCTATATGAGTCAATACGATATAGCATAAACGTTACACAACAGTTTTCAAGAATGCAATAATTTTAGGGACAAGAGCATAAAAGAATTCAAAGCAGTAATATAAAGCTCAATTGAATAAGAAAGCTAAAGGGTATCAACTTCCAAAGGAATGAAACCAGAATATGAGAAATCGACCAAAGCTCGATTTCTGGCAGAATACAAAAGGCACATTGAACAAATGATTCAAACTATCAATCGTGCTCCAATTTACTCAGAAATAATCATTGGATAATACTTTCAGATAAGACAGGCTTCATATGAATTGAACTGTCCAACAGAGAGAGTTACAAATAATTTGGTAAGCAAGTGTCGTAGAACAAAATCTTTGTTGGCAGAATTCATAAAGTCAGATTCAATAGATAACTGGCCAGGTGTTTGGATTCCAAATCTTTCAATCCATATATCAAAGAAAGGTCTACGAGTCTAGTTTCCAATGAAATCAGTTTTGAACAAATCAGAGTTTCCAACAAAGACTTATAGGCAGCTCGGTATCAAAAGGTCAGAATCTCAGAAGTTGCACAGATTCGAATCGTTACGTCTAAACAGGAGATATATCAAATGCAAGGCTAGAACAATTCAAAGTTCCTCATATTCAAAGCAAATGTGGAGATAAAATTGGCAGTGAGAAAATATCAGGATACTTGCAATAAGACATATCAGAGCAATTATAGGAGAAACGATCAGGGAACTTGCAATAGAAAGGATCGAAACAAGCGGGAAACTTGCCTTTCAAATATTTTGATCTGAATATCCAAGGAAGGTGCCAATCCAATCTTTCTACTTTTCCTCCGTGTCCTCTCTCTGTTTCGTTTTGTGCTCCCGTTTTCTTCCTTTCTTCGTAACTACATCACGTGTCGAACATCGAGGCACAGTCACCTACTCTCTCTTACTCTCATTCCTTCTTTTTCTTTCCCAAACACAGCTGCCACAGCCGCCGTCGCTGCCGCTGCCACAATCGCAGCCACGACCGCAACTGCGGTCACAACCGCAGCCCCCTTCCACTGCACTATTTCCTTCTTCCCTTCTCTCGTTCCTACTCTTTCTCTTTCCCAAAAGCAGCTACTGCAGCTACTGCAGCCACCACCGCTGCCGCAGCTACCGCAGCCAACGTCGCAGCCGCAGCCGGAGTCGCAGCCACGGCCGCAGCCACCACACTCGCAGCCTCTTCTTCCTCCCCTGCTCATCTTCCTCTCCTTCTTCTCTTCCAACTGCAGCTGCCATCACCGTAGCCGTAGCCCCTTCTCTTCTTCCTCTCCTTCCCTTCTTCCTTTCTCTTCTTCTTCCTTTCCTTCTCTTCTTTCCCAGCTGCATGCTGCAGTCGCAGCCTCAGCCACGGCCACAGCCCTTTCTTCCTCCCCTGCTCATCTTCCTCTCCTTCTTCTCTTCCAACTGCAGCTGCCATCGCCGCAGCCGCAGCCCCTTCTCTTCTTCTCCTTCCTCCCCTTCTTCTTCCCGGCGTCACACACACCCTCTCCTCTGTTTCCTCTGCAGGGAACAGAGGTATCACAACCTCTTCTCCTACTTCCCCTTCTTCTTCTCTTCTTCTCCTTCCTCCCCTTCTTCTCCCCGACGAACAGTACCTCCTCTCCTCTGTTTCCTCCTGCAGGAAACAAAGGTGCCGCCTGTTCACCCGCTTCTACTTCTTCCTCTCCTTCCCTTCTCTTCCAACTGCAGCTGCTTTCGCCACAGCCGCAGCCCCTTCTTCCCCTTCTCTTCTTCTCCTCTTCCCTTTTCCTCCCCAAGGCGACACACCTCCTCGCTGCAGCCTTGCCGCAGCTATCCTCCTCTCTTCTTCTTCTTCTTCTTCTTCTTCTTCTTCTTCTTCTTCTTCTTCCCTTTTCATCCTCAACGCCCCACACATCCTCTCCTCTGTTTCCACCTGCGGGAAACAGAGGTGCTGCAGCCCTAGCTGCTGCAGCTGCCTCTCTTTCTCCTCTCTATCTTCCCTCTCTTCTACTTCTTCTTTTCTTCTCTTCTCCCTCTTCTTCCTCTCTTCTTTTCCCTCTTCTTCTCTTCTCCCTCTACTTCTCTTCTTCTTCTCCCCACGCCCCACCGCTTCTCTCTGTTTCTCGAAGAAACAGAGAGAGCGTGGGAGGCGGTGGGATAAAACCGAAGTTTTCGGTTTTCTTTATTTTCTTCTTTTTACAACTTAACAGTTTAGTCCTTGAAATTTCCATATTTACATATAGGTCCTCCGATTTATAAATAAATCTTTATTAATAAGTTTCAAAAGTGAGGGATATTACATGTATGATCTCAAATGCAGGGTTGACAAAGGACTTTTGGGCAGAGGCGATTAATATGGCCTGTTACGTTGTCAACCGCGCTCCTTCTGCAGCACTTAACTTTAAAACTCCGGAGGAAGTTTGGTCAGGTACTCCTACTGATTATTCTGATTTAAAAATTTTTGGGTGTCCAGCATACATGCATATAAATGAAGGAAAATTAGAGCCTCGGGCTAAAAAGTGTATTTTCCTTGGGTATGCTTCTGGGGTGAAAGGATACAGATTATGGTGTTCTGATCCCAAATCCCCAAAATTTATAATCAGTAGAGATGTTACTTTTGATGAATTTTTTATGTTATCTTCCAAAGAGGATTCTACTAGTTGTACAAATGATAGTGTGCAGAAGCAGGTGGAGCTTGAGATTGGTAGTTCAGATTCTTTTAAGTCGAACTCTTCTACTCAAAGAATGCCAGTAGGTGGTCCCGAGTCTACTGACGCAGATGATCCAGAGGAAGAGCAATATTCCATAGCCAAGGATAGACCACGGAGAGATATTCGACCACTACAAAGATATGCAAATTTGGTTGCATATGCTTTGTATGTTGCAGAAGAGACAAGTGAAGTTGGTGAGCCTACTTCCTACTCAGATGCAGTTTCTTGTGATAATTCCGCTAAGTAGTTGATTGCGATGAATGAAGAAATTGAATCTCTCAATTGGAATAGAACATGGGATCTTATGAAGCCGCCTTCGGATAAGAAAATTGTTGGATGCAAATGGGATACCATTGCTGAGGGAAAGGTCCTTGTTTAGAAAATTCATACAAAGGACAATCCAGCTGATATGCTTACGAAGCCTCTTCCGGTTTACAAGTTCAAGCAGTGCTTGGATTTGGTTGGTGTTCATTGTTGGTAATTGCCCATTTGGGCTTTTATGAAAAAAGGTGGAGCAAGTTTTGTTGGGACATGCCAAGGTGGAGATTTGTTAGTTTGGCAAGTCCCATAGTCCTACATCGGGAAAATTAGACTTGTTATCTCGTATTAGAACTATAAATAAGGGTCTGGGCTTTGAAGTCAGATGCACCACAGGCACCACAAGTGGCACCACAAGAGGCACCACAAGAAAAACCTAAGTGTTTGCTTTGGTTTAAGTCCATACTTAGTTAAATAGTTTGGACTTATAGTTTGGTTTTTCTTGTTTAGTATTTTCGGGTGTTTTATGGCCTAGGAACATCTTCCTAAGGCATTTGTAATTGTCCCTCTTTTGCAGTAGTAATTTGCTCCTCTTTCGTCCGTGGATGTAGGTCAAAGTCAATTGACCGAACCACGTATATCTAGTGTTCTGGTGTTCTTGTCTTGCTTTTATTCTTTCCGTTTTATTGTCTTGTTGGGTTGCTAAAATTACCTTGTGGTAAATATCCTAGGGCTAGCTCTAACACATAGAATCCATCTCAGAATTCATGGTTTTTTGCCACTTCCCGAAGTCAATACTCATAATAGCCTCCTCATAGGTTTGAGGATCAATATCTTCAACATCCTCTCCTCTAATATGTACCACATATCTTTCAAGAGGATAGGATACTCTGTCGGACCTACGTAAAGTCAGAACTTGTGTGCTATGTACCTGAACAAACTTGGGCTATGGAGTAGTGCTTGAGCTAGGTTCTACAATCTCGCTCAACTCTATCAAGCTCCCACTGTCTCCATCAAGAATGTGTTCATTCTCAAAGAATATCGCTCTCTTAACTATAAAGACCTTTTGGTCCTCGGGATGATAGAAATAATATCAACAAGTTTCCTTAGGGTATCCCACGAACTTGCACAGCTCCATCCTCGATTCCAACTTATTGGAGTTGTATCTTTTAACGTGGGCAAGCCAGCCCCAAATCTTAATAACAAGATCGAGTTTCTTCTATTTTCATATCTTATTTAGTGTAGATACTACCGATTTAGTTGGAACTTTGTTCAAAAGGTAAGTTACGGTCTCTATGGCATATCCCTAGAGTGAGATGGGTAGGTCAACGAAATTCATCATTGACTACATCATGTCTAATAGTGTACGATTCCTCCTTTCATATATACCATTGAGTTGAGGTGTATAAAAAGGTGCCAATTGGGATAGAATCTCATGGTCCTTGAGGAATTGAGTGAACTCTGTACTCAAGTACTCACCTCCTCGATCTGATCGAAGAGTCTTGATACTCTTTCCAATCTAGTTCTCCACTTCATTCTTATACTCTCTGAATTTCTGAAAGGCCTATGACTTATACTTCATCAGGTACACATGTTCATACCTTGAAAAATCATCAGTAAAAGAAATAAAGGATGAGAAACCACCTATAGCATGAGTTGACATGGGTCTATATACATCACTATATATGAGTTCTAGCAGCTCAATGGCTCTCTCTCTAGTTCCTCTAAAAGGAGAGTTGAACAATCATTATTCTTAAAAACTAATTTATATCCACTAACTATCAAACATAAAATAGAAATAATATTTTTGATAATAGAAGGAACAAAATAGCATGCATCCAATGCAATAATAGCTCCACCGAGCAGATGTAGGGTGACCTCGCCAATAGCAACTGCAACAACTTTTGCTCCATTACCCATCATGAGGTCCATCTCGCCTCTCACTAATCTCCTAGATCTTGCTAGAACCTGCAATGAATTACAAATATAATAAACATTACTGGTATCCAATACCCATGTGTTATCATAACTCCTTATGATTCTCGTCATGTTCGGCCTCGGAACTACCATGGTCTCGAGGGTCTCGACCAACTATGATGTTCAATTAAGTCAACATCATCATTACAAGATAAGTCTGATTCGATTATATACCCTCGAGGGACTCGACCAACCATACCATGTCCTCAAGTCACCGGTGACATCTCTATATCATAGGCAAGATAGAGAATCACGATATAGGTGAGCCTCGAGAGACTCGACCAACTCAACCTACATCGAGAATTAGACCTTGGCTGTAATGATGGAAGGCCACATGGGTCAATATAATTGTCTCATGTTTACCGACTTAATACTATCAAGAGAGAGGATTTTGATTTGGTATCGTAATTATAGCATGTCACACACATACATATTTAATATATATCTACATCACATGTAAATATATATACATATCTAGTATCTAGTATATGTATAAGCAATCACACATCACATGAACAATCAAACCAGATGATCATGGACCATAGCCTAATATGATTAGGTCCGAGCAAATAGGCCTAATCACTCACATCAAGATCTATATATGCAGTGGTGCATCTCTATGCCCTGTGATTGTCAATCTCGTCCTCGTCGGTTTTGTTAGCATCTCGACGCATCTCCATGCATCGCAATCGTCCATCTCGTGGGTCCCGTTATCACTTTCACATTCCAATACATCTCCTCATGTGATTACAACTTAATTATAGGCACGCAGGCCCGACGATAAACGAGAAATAAAATAGAGGCTCATAGGTCCCAATAATAATAATCATAAGTACACACACATCATACGGTTCATGATCATCCGTCTACATATCATGCATCATATGCACACATCATCATCATGTAGGACTACTAGATAATAAAAATAATAATAATCAATTAATTTTTAATTAATTATTATTTTTTGAAATTAGGGACATATAGAGAATTTTTTGAATTATAAGGGGTATTTTCATAATTTGATCAAAAGGACAAAATATGAAATTTCTCAAATTCAGAGGGGCAAAACTACCTTTTGTTCGAAACCCTACTACTCCCATATTGTGTTGCGGCGTTACGACCGCTGCCACCTTGCCGGCGGTGGCCTTTGTGGGCGGGAGCGCCCTTGCTTGGCGGCAACTTGCTCGCAGGTGCTATTACCACGGATGATACTACCCCTTGTGGGTGACTATAGCCCTAGTAGGCACCACTGCGGGCGTTGTGCCTACGGGTGGTGCCACACCAGCAAGCGAGTGCCACCCGTTGGGGCTCGCGCATGGGCATAGTGTCCGTGGGCCAACTGCCGCCGCTGATGGCATGGATATGTGCATGGATATATTGCCTATTACTTGAATATATTGTGATGTCCACAGATATGTGCAATGGGAATTGGATCGTGATGAGATCACGATAATGAGATCGATTCGTCTTTAAACACAGATCCTAAATAATCTCGATCATAGATTACTCGAGAGGTTATACTCGTTCATATGATAGATGCAACTGGTCTCATAGCTGCTCATGTGGGGACACTAATGATACAGTACAAGTGCTCATTGAAGAATGAGTTTGCTAATAGATCTGCTTACGAAATACTAGATAGTTGGTGATGCCTTATTGTCAAACATTGATTCAGTAGTCCTAGTGGTATATATGGTTCTTAGACTTGAGATACCAAGGATGTCCTGTATAAGTACTCTATTCTTTAATACCAGACTTACAGATCTAGAGGTTCCAAATCTAGCACAGTTGGTCATCAAGAGTGGTAGCCAACCTTACGAGGATTATTGAGTATCGATAGAGGATCAACCACTCTTGGTGTCATGAGAGGAATATCTCATATGTTCTTGCTCAGACAAATCCTTAGCCAGGGTCATTTGAATTGAGAGAGAAAGAGTTCTCTGAGAGAATCCGATTAGAGCGAGACTCGAGCAGAAACCATATGGGTCTGACAACACCATGCCCGATATACGGTCTATAGGATATTAGATGGATGAGGGACTATATGTACACGATAACTAAGGATAGACAGGTCTAATAGATTGGATTCCTTTGTGTCATCTGGGGACTACGGCGTGAATTATTATAGAGATAATAATTCACTGAATCAGAAAGAGTTTTGATTAGTATGACTAATGGCCAGCCCAATATTGGGACTAGAGGATCATACATATATGGTTGGCGTTGCAATGAGTAGAGGTTCGGATATGAGATATCCGCCGGAGCCTCTATCTTATTGGATATCCAATGAGTCCCTAAATTATTGGATCATTTGGATGAGATCTAATAAGTGCCAATGAGAGATTATTGGATAGAGATCCACTAATCGAATAGGCTTGGGTAGCTAGATGGAGAACCAATACCCAATAGAGCTGGATCCATTAGGGTTATATTGATAAGGGACCTCTATAAATAGGAGGGAACCAACGGTTCATAGGCTAGACCCTTTTGGGTTGCCTCTCCTATTCTCCTTCCCTTCTCCTCCTCAAATAACAGGCTTGGAGTTTTTGAGGAGCATCACTATAACTATGTTGTATGCATTGTTGAGAAATCTTGGGGGCGACATCAGATATGCGCAGCGGAAGAACAAGAAAACAAAATCCCCGATTCCCAAAAGGATGTTCGTCGTCGTGCGAAGATTGGTGCGCAAAATCCGCAAAACTCAAAACTGCGTATAGAGTAGGTTGTGTTACCTAGGGAGATCGTATATCCCTGTTTCCTTGTAGATCCTTAGTCGAGGGTGAAGGAGGTCAAGCGTCCTCCTCTCTAGCGGTGATCCACACAGCAGAGTTGCGACGACGCTCCTCAAAACTCCAGGCCTGCTCTGAGGTGGAGAGGGAGAGGAGAATAGGAAAGGCAAGCAAAGACTCTAGCCTATGAGGCTCTGAATCCCTCCTATTTATAGAGGTCCCCTATCAAACCCTAATGGGTCCTCCCCTAGTGGGGTATTGGATCTGCATCCAATAAGACAAGGGCTCCGTCGGATATCTCATATCCGAACCTCTACTCATCGCAGTACCTACCATATGTGTGTGACCCTCTAGGCCCAATATCGAGCTGGCCGTGAGTCATACCTGTCAGAACTCCTTCTAACTCAGTGAATTATTATCTCTGTAATAATTCACTCGACTCATCGACTACGGACGTACTAGACCACTACGCCGTAGTCCCCAGACGATACAGGGGACTCCAATCCATTGGACCTGTCTGTCCTCAGTTACCGTGTACTTATAGTCTCTCATCCATCTAATATCCCAAAGATCGTATATCGAGCATGGTGTTGTAAGACCCATACGGTTTCTACTCGAGTCTCGCTCTAATCCGAGTCTCCCGGAGAACTCTTTCTCTCTCAACCCGAATGACCCTAGCCAGGGATTTGTCTGAGCAAGAATACATGGGATATTCCTCTCATGACGCCGAGAGTGGATGATCCTCTATCGACACTCAATAGCCCTCGTAAGGTTGACTACCACTCCCAATTACCAGCTGTACTAGATCTGGGACAGCCAAACCTATAAGTCTGGTATCAAAGAGTGGAGCACTCATACAGGACATCCTTGGTGTCTCAAGTCTAAAGACCAAATACACCACTAGGACTACGGAATCGCTGTTTGACAATAAGGCATCATCAACCATCCAACATTCCGTAAGCGGATCAATTAGTGAACTCAGTCTCCAATGAGCACCTGTACTGTATCCCTATTGTCCCTACACGAGTAGCTATGAGACTAACTGCATCCATCATATGGACGGGTATACAGCACATCAGTCTGTCCGGTTATCACAATATCCCTCTCGAGTAACCTATGACAGGGATTATTTCGGATATGTGTTTAAAGGTGAATCGATTTCATTATCGTGATCTCATCACGATCCTGTTGAATCTCGTATTTTGATGATGAAACCACTTGATATGTGTTTATAATTTAAATTGCATTTTGAGTGAAGCAGGTCTACTCGATCAGGATTAGACAGTTAACGCAGGAGGAATTGACGTTGCGCCGGAGGAGATCACATCAAGATATTGGACGGCAGAAGGCTTCGGACGTCGGGCATCGGGCCAAGGAGAGCGAAATTACGCCAAGGATATCGGGGTTGCGGAGGTCAACCGCTGATTGGGCAACAAGCCGCAAGAGAGGACGATGCACCAAAGAATCGGACGAAGCGCCAACTAATGACGTGCCGGGCAACGGAATGTCAATTCGCATTGTAATAATTGTCTAGATCGGAGTAGAGTTTTAGCTTGTGTGTGCAGGATTAACTACGATAACGACGAAGACATAAAGCAAAACAAAGTGTCGGAGTCAAGCACGAAGGATTCATTGCGAGTTCGAGAGTTCGACGGAAGTCCGAAGGTTCGTCGGGAATGCTGCCGGAACTAGCCGAGAATGAGTAGGGAGCTTGCCGAAGGGTTTTTCGGAAGCTCGCCGGAAGGTTCGTTGGAAGTTCGCGGAGCTTGCCGAGAAAGATCGGAGCTTGCCAAAGAAGCTCGTTGGAACTTGTCAAGATCAAATCGTGAAGTCTAGGAGCTTGCCGGGAGTCCGCAGAATGGTTTCCGAGAGTTTATCGAAAAATCGTCGGAAGTTCGCCGGAAGAAGCCTTGACTTACGGACTTTGTAATAGCTTAGAAAATGTCTTTAAATTCATAGTTAGCACATTACTTAGGGTAAGGATTAGGTGTTAATCCTATAAACCAAGTAGGGGCCAATTGGGCTCTAGTTCGGACTGGTTTGGGCCAATTTTGGAGCCCAACCAGTGAGCTGAAATAGTGTAGGCGATGGCACCGCCAGCATCGGGAACCAAAGAGAATTCAAATTTTGGAGCCCAAATTTGAATCCTCTTGAGGCCTATAAATACCCCTCAAATCTCAGCTGAGATCACAACCTTTTGAAAAGCAATAGTTTGAGTTAAGAGCCTTAGAATAGTCTTTGCAAGCCTTGTTTTTCATATTGCTTAAGTGTTCACCTCCTCCCATCTTGTTGAAAAGAATTGTAAGAGTGTGAACCACTTGTAAAGGTTGTAAGAGGGGTATTAGTCCTTCCCCTACAAGAAATTTGCTAGTGGAAGTTGGAAGCCTCTTCGAAGAAGGCTTCGCAAGTGGATGTAGGTCATTTTGACCGAACCACTTTAAAAACTGCTGCGTTATCTGGTTTGCATCCTACTCTTGCCATTTACATACTGCAAACTTCTCTACTTAGTTACTACACTTCCATACGTTTCTAAGTTATCAAGCTTCTAAAATCGGTTTCCATTGATATTGCTTTTCATCGTACGAAAGATTTATAAAAATCGAAGTTTTAATCCGCTGCACTAATTCACCCCCCCCCCTCTTAGTGCCGCTCCGATCCTAACAATTAGTATCAGAGCCCGGTATTTCTCATTTCGGATTTACACCTGAGAGAAATTGCTCTTCATGGCTTTCAAGAGGGCTTATCGGTTTTTCGTCCACCGTTGTTTAACAGATTGGACTACACTTATTGGAAAACTCAAATGAGAGTTTTCTTGATTTCTATGAATTTGGATTTATGGAATATCGTTGAAAACAGTTTTCAACTTCCCTCTAAACCGATGAACGAATGGTCGGATTTGGAGAAGAAGTATTTTTCTTTAAACGCAAAGGCTATGAATGCCTTATTTTACGCTTTGGACAAAACTGAGTTCAATCGGATTTCAACGTGCGAAACGGCTTTTGATATTTGGCGAACACTTGAAATCACGCACGAGGGAACTAGTAGAGTCAAAGACTCGAAAGTTAACATTTTATTGCATGATTTTGAGCTTTTTCGAATGCAACCAAGCGAGACTATAGACGACATGTACACCCGTTTCACGGATGTCGTCAATAATCTAAGTGTTCTTGGTAAATATTTTTCAAATTTTGATCTCGTGAGCAAGATCTTAAGATCCCTTCCAAAAAGATGGGATCCTAAAATAACCGCAATACAAGAAACAAAAGATTTAAATATTTTTTCACTTGAAGAACTAATTGGTTCATTGATGACATATGAAATGGTTCACAATACACATGATGAACATGATGAACAAAATCACCTTCCAAAGAACAGGAAGGATTTGGAACTCCGGACAAATGAATACCACTTGAGCGATGACTCAAGTGATGAGGACAATGTTGAACTTTAACTTCGAACACTAAATCTTAATAAGTTTATTAAACAAAAATCTAAAATAAACAATGAACTTGAACGGAGGAAGAGGCCAAAGAAGAGAAAGGCAACCAAGGATGAATCAAAAACTTCCAAAGGCGAAACAGCGAATTGGGCTTTGACGGGCTTCGACTACAAGGTAAGTAACTCAACTCTCTTGAATTATTTTGAAATTACTTAAAGCCCTTCATAAGTGCTTAATTTAGATAGTAGGAATAGGAAATAAAAAATTATTTTTCAAAAATCATATCATGTTTTTCTTTGTAGCATCTTTGAAAAATTAAAAAAATTTGATCATGAAAAGTATATTGCAAAGGTTTCATGCATGTTATGTTTTGAAATGTTGAATGATGCAATATTAGGGATGATAATATGATATGTGATAATGCTTAGGATTAATCCATACATATGTATATGTCATGCATGAGTTTTTGAAGTAAATGTTGATTTGAACCTCTCATTTTAGATTAATATGCTTTTGGTCTAATCGTTTTTATGATGAATTAAGATAATATTCTCATGACATATTAAGATGACATAGTGCATGTACATCTATGTATGAATTTCTTGATAGTCTTTTAATAATAGACGTGATATCATGATGTGTTTGGTCTTAACGGCTTCATGATGAAACTTATGTTTCAATTTTAAATGATAATACTTGTTTTCACAAAAAGACTTGAATACCCTCACATGAAATCAATTGTATGAAATGGAAATAATTTTCTATCCTATTAAGATTAATGAATTTATTTTACCAATCTTGTGAATCTCATGAAATAAACATGATGAATATTTTATAAATGAGTTGTCTTATAAGATTTTGCCTTTACGTCTTGAACTTTCATGCTTATATTGATTTGACATATAAAGACTAAGACATGCTTAGATGAAAAAGAATCACTTAAAAAATGCTTTTCCCATCTGATCGAGATTAATGATTTCATGATATTTTGTGAACCTCGAAATTGATTTTGATGACTTGATTATGAGTTTCAAGTTACCGATTTGATTTGAATAAGTTTTATTTAAATCATAATCTTGATCTTGCAAAATTGGAATCACAAATAATATCTTTTGGTATTCATGAATTGATACTCACAATATGAAAGTATTGGTATTCATGACTTGAATTTGATTGAAACATTGCATGCTTAAATTAATCATTCTCCTATGTTTCAAAAATTCTTTAAAAGCCTTCTGAGATGACTGAAAATTAATTTGCTTTATGATGAATCACGAATCATGACTTGATCTATGATATTGATATATTGGTTGTATAATTCTTTTGCTCTATTAAAAGGATTTATTGAATGAATCATGTCCTTCTTGAATTTTCTTGATATCATGACATGATTTTGTAAGTTGTCTTGTATAATGATTAAAATCTTTTAGCCATTGATTTCTCCATTCTTTTCGGTAATGACAAAGGGGGAGAAATATATGAATTGATACTATGAGTGCCATATTTGAATGATAAATATATGAATTAATGCTATAAGTGCCATATTTGAATTTGAATTATGTTAAGATATCAAAAGAAGCTTGCATCGAAATATATGGTAAATTGATAATCGAAATGCTATGATTGACATATGCCATGTTAAGATATCAAGAACTTGCATTGTAATTTTACTTGTTGATATCTTGTCATGTGATGAAATGCTACGATTTGTTGCTAAAATGATGAATGCAATACTTATGCTTTTTATGTGATGTATTACATATGATGTGAATCATGATTAATATTGCCTTAATTTAAATTCAAGGTTTATCTCAATTATGGAATTTTGAAATAAGAATGATTACTCACCTTTGTCATGATTTAGAAATTGACATAAAGGGTCTTCCCTTCCTTTTGACAATGACTAAGGGGGAGATAGCTAGCTTGCACAATTCAAGAAGAAAGCAAAAATTACACTTCTCAAAAGAGAAGAAATTGCTATCTTGAACATCACCGAGAATTGCTAGCTTGAAACATCAAGAAAATGCAAAAATGTGCTATCGTGCCTATCTCAAGAAAAGCAAATATGCCAACTTGCATATATTTGAATTTGCTAGCTTATAAAACTTGCATATTTCAAGAAGCAAGAGTTGCTTTCTTGAACATCTCTAAATTGCAAGCTTGCAAGTTTTAAAATGTTGTAAAATTGCTAGATTGCATGATGATAAAAATTTAATATTATGTTTTTCATGCAATGAGTTGAACTCATATAACAAACACTTGATTGTGGTACTTCTCCTTTATGTTGATGACAAAGGGGGAGAAGTATGTTGATGATATGACATGTGATGCATAAGTTTATGCATATGTTCATGATGATGTGTTGCAAGTATTCATGATGAATATTGCAATGACTTGAATTCAGTTTGAATTCAAGGTTCTATCAATATGGCATATTGATAGGGGGAGTTTGTTTAAACTCCGGGAGTTAAGGTAAACTCCATCATCAAGTGGTTGTCATCATCAAAAAGGGGGAGATTGTTGAATCTCGTATTTTGATGATGAAACCACTTGATATGTGTTTATAATTTAAATTACATTTTGAGTGATGCAGGTCTACTCGATCAGGATTAGACAATTAACGCAGGAGGAATTGACGTTGCGCCGGAGGAGATCACATCAAGATATTGGACGGCAGAAGGCTTCGAACGTCGGGCATCGGGCCAAGGAGAGCGAAATTGCGAGTGAGGTCAACCACCGATTGGGCAACAAGCCGCAAGAGAGGACGATGCACCGAAGAATCGGACGAAGCACCAACCAATGACGTGCCGGGCAACAGAATGTCAATTCGCGTTGTAATAATTGTCTAGATCGGAGTAGAGTTTTAGCTTGTGTGTGCAGGATTAACTACGATAACGACGAAGACATAAAGCAAAACAAAGTGTCGGAGTCAAGCACGAAGGATTCATTGCGAGTTTGAGAGTTCGACGGAAGTCCGAAGGTTCGTCGGGAATGCTGTCGGAACTAGCCGAGAATGAGTAGGGAGCTTGCCGAAGGGTTTTTCGGAAGCTCGCCGGAAGGTTCGTTGGAAGTTCGCGGAGCTTGCCGAGAAAGATCGGAGCTTGTCGAAGAAGCTCGTTGGAACTCGTCAAGATCAAATCGTGAAGTCTAGGAGCTTGCCGGGAGTCCGCAGAATGGTTTCCGAGAGTTTATCGGAAAACCGTCGGAAGTTCGCCGGAAGCTCGCCGGAAGAAGCCTTGACTTACGGACTTTGTAATAGCTTAGAAAATGTTTTTAAATTCGTAGTTAGCACATTACTTAGGGTTAGGATTAGGTGTTAGTCCTATAAACCAAGTAGGGGCCAATTGGGCTCTAGTTCGAACTGGTTTGGGCCAATTTTGGAGCCCAACCAGTGAGCTGAAATAGTGTAGGCGGTGGCACTGCCAGATTTGGCGGTGGCACCGCCTAGCAACCGATAGCCAGGTGGTGGCACCGCCCAGCACCCGATAGCCAGGCGGTGGCACCGCCCAGCACCCGAGAGATGGGCGGTGGCACCGCCAGCATCGGGAACCAAAGATAATTCAAATTTTGGAGCCCAAATTTGAATCCTCTTGAGGCCTATAAATACCCCTCAAATCTCAGCTGAGATCACAACCTTTTGAAAAGCAATTGTTTGAGTTAAGAGCCTTAGAATAGTCTTTGCAAGCCTTGTTTTTCATATTGCTTAAGTGTTCACCTCCTCCCATCTTGTTGAAAAGAATTGTAAGAGTGTGAACCACTTGTAAAGGTTGTAAGAGGGGTATTAGTCCTTCCCCTACAAGAAATTTGCTAGTAGAAGTTGGAAGCCTCTTCGAAGAAGGCTTCGCAAGTGGATGTAGGTCATTTTGACCGAACCACTTTAAATACTGCTGCGTTATCTGGTTTGCATCCTACTCTTGCCATTTACATACTGCAAACTTCTCTACTTAGTTACTACGCTTCCATACGTTTCTAAGTTATCAAGCTTCTAAAATCGGTTTCCATTGATATTGCTTTTCATCGTACGAAAGATTTATCAAAACCGAAGTTTTAATCCGTTGCACTAATTCACCCCCCCCCCCCCTCTTAGTGCCACTCCGATCCTAACAGATCCGATTCCCATTGCACAAATCCAAGGACATCACAATATATATATGCACATATGCAATAGTTATAAAGTGATATACGCCAAAATATAATAAGCAAAAAGATTCTGTATCAAGTCACACGTGCTATCACTCACGTGATTGGCTTGCTGGGCACCTATGACTAGCAATCTCCTGCTTGACCTAAAGCCAATCACCTATGTGTCTGATCCCCATCAGACCCCTGTGACGCTCAAAGACAATCTGAGACAACGGCTTTGTCAGTGGATCTACAATGTTATCTTTGGATGGTACTCTTTCCACCGCTACATCTCCTCGGGTTACGATCTCTCTGATAAGGTGGAACCTCCTCAGAACACTTCTGATGAGACCCGGGTTCCCTTATTTGAGTAATCGCCCCATAGTTTTCGCAATATAAGGAAGTCGACTTCTCGCTTTTCGGAATGACTCCCAAATCTATGATGAACATCTTCAACCAGACTCCCTCCTTTGCTGCATCTGATGTAGCAATGTACTCTGCCTCTATGGTCGAGTCAGCAGTGGTATCTTGCTTGGAACTCTTCTAGCACACTGCTCCTCCATTCAAGGTGTACACATACCCTGAATTCAACTTGCTATCATCGACATCAGACTGAAAACTTGAGTCTGTGTAGCCTTCAACCTTAAGGCTATTACCTCCATATACTAGTAAAAGATCCTTAGTTCTTCTCAAGTACAGAAGGATACACTTTACTGCTTTCCAATGCTCCAAGCCTGGATCTGCCTGATACCTGCTCGTGACACTCAGAGCATGTGCTATATCAGGCCTAGTACATAGCATGGCATACATGATAGACCCTATTGCTAAGGCATAAGGTATCATATATATGTTCGCCCTTTCTTCTGGAGCCTTTGGGGACATACTCGTAGAAAGCGATATCTCATGTCTCATCGGTATGAGACATCTCTTAGAATTTTCCATGCCAAACCTTTTGACAATGGTTTCTATGTACCTGGACTGGGACAAGCCAAGCATCCTCTTAGATCTATCTCTATAGATTCTAATCCCCAAGATATAGGATGCTTCCCCTAAGTCCTTCATGGAGAAGTGTCTAGATAACCAAGCCTTTACTGTGGATAGCATTCCTACGTCGTTCCCAATGATGAGGATGTCATCCACATATAACAACAAAAAGGTGATAGCGCTTCCACTTACCTTTCTGTACACACAAGGCTCATCTTCGTTCTTAACGAAGTCATAAGATCTGATTGCCTCATCAAATCTTATGTTCCAACTTCGGGAAGCTTGCTTTAGTCTATAAATGGATCTAAGCAACCTACACACCTTATCTGGGCAGTTCTTGGACACGAATCCCTCAGGTTGCATCATATACACCTCCTCCTCGAGGTTCCCATTGAGGAATGCGGTTTTCACATCCATTTGCCAGATCTCATAATCATAGTGTGCTGCAATAGCCAATAAAATTCTGATGGATTTTAGCATTGCTACGGGTGAGAAGGTTTCGTCGTAGTCAACATCTTACCTTTGACGATACCCCTTAGCCACTAGCCTTGCTTTATAGGTCTCTACCTTTCCATCTACTCCGATCTTTTTCTTAAAGATCCACTTGCAACCGAAGGGTACAATACCTTCGGGCGCATCAACTAGGTTCCAAACCTTATTGGAGTATATAGAATCCATCTCAGAATTCATGGCTTCTTGCCACTTCCCGGAGTCTATACTTATAATAGCCTCCTCGTAGGTCTGAGGATCAATATCCTCAACATCCTCTCCTCTAATATGTCCCACATATCCTTCAGGAGGATGGGATACTCTATCAGACCTACGTAAAGTTGAAACTTGTGTATTAGGTACCTGAACAGACTCGGGCTGTAGAGTGGTGCTTGAGCTTGGTTCTCCAACCTCGCTCAACTCTATCATTCTCCCATTGTCTCCGCCAAGAATGTGTTCCTTCTCAAGGAACACTACTCTCTTAGCTACAAAGACCTTTTGGTCCTCGAGATGATAGAAATAATACCCATAAGTTTCCTTGGGGTATCCCACAAATTTGCATCGCTCTGTCCTTGATTCTAACTTATCGGGGTTGTGTCTTTTAACGTAGGCAGGGCAGCCCCAAATCTTAACAACCTTAAGATCAGGCTTCTTCCCTTTCCATATCTCATATGGTGTAGACACTACCAACTTTGTTGGAACTCTGTTCAGAAGGTAAGTTGTAGTTTCTAGGGCATATCCCCAGAATGAGATGGGTAGGTCAGCGAAACTCATCATGGACCGTACCATATCTAATAACGTACGATTTCTCCTTTCAGAGACACCATTGAGCTGAGGTGTATAAGGAGGTGTCCATTGGGATAATATCCCATGGTCCTTGAGGAACTGAGTAAACTCTATACTTAAGTACTCACCTCGTCGATCTGATTGAAGAGTTTTGATACTCTTTCCAGTCTGGTTCTCCACCTCATTCTTATACTCTCTGAATTTCTCAAAGGCCTCAGACTTGTACTTCATTAAGTACACATATCCATACCTTAAGAAATCATCAGTAAATGTAATGAAGTAGGAGTAACCACCAATGGCATGAGTTGACATGGGTCCACATACATTACTATGTATGAGTTCCAACAGCTCAATGGCTCTCTCTCCAGTTCCACTAAATGGAGAGTTGGTTAGTTTTCCACGAAGGCAAGGCTCGCAAGTTGCATATGACACATAGTCGAATGAATCTAGATATCCATCATTTAGCAACTTTTGAATCATTCCCTCATGGATATGACCTAGCCTACAATGCCATAGGTATGCACTGTTCACCTCATCTCGTTTCCTCTTAGACACTTACATTCATGATATGTGGAGTAGTGTCTTGCATAAACAAACCTTTATGCAATATTCCTCTCGTCAATCTCCCCTCGGCTTTGCTAGAATTTACAATAAATTGTAGATGTGATCAGCAATACTGGTATCCAATACCAATGCACTATCACAAAAATCTGGCAATTGGAGATTGATCATGAATGTACCTGAAGCTTCTCCAAGCTTCTATTTCGCCCTTTCTATAAGGTACTCTTTGTAGTTCCTCTTCCAGTGCCCATCTTTACCATAGTGGAAGCACTGGCCTTTGTCCTTTGTTGGGTCTTTCTTAGCAACCTTTACTTTACATGGTCTGCCCTTGCCCTTTCCCTTATTAAGGGACCTTTCTGCTTTTCTTTTCTTTTTGGTCTCACTAGTGTAGAGAACTGGCTTTTCTTTCTTAATAGTACTCTCTGCCTCCCTCAACATATTGAGGAGCTCTGGGAGAGTCACCTCAAGCTTGTTCATATTAAAATTCATTATGAACTGTGAAAAGGAATCTGGTAGGGACTGAAGCACAATGTCCACACACAAGTGATCCTCTAGGACCATTCCTAGACTTGTGAGTTTCTCTATCTACTCAATCATCTTTAGGACATGGTTCTGAACCGGTGTCCCTTCAGTCATCCTAGCGCGGAAGAGGCTCTTGGATATCTCATATCACTGAATCCTTCAGTGTTCCTCAAACAATTTGCGGACATATAGGAGAATGGATCTGGCATCCATCTTTTCATGTTGTCTCTGTAACTCAGGAGTCATAGAGCCCAACATATAGCACTGAGCAAGAGTGGAGTCATCAATGTACTTCACGTAGCGAGCGATCTCATCCTCGTTTGCCCCTTCTTCGGGCGTAGGCATCACTGTATCAAGGACGTACACGATTTTCTCCGTTGTGAGAACAATTCTCAAGTTACGGAGCCAATCCGTATAATTTGGACCAGTGAGGCAGTTGACATCAAGTATGCCACGTAAGGGATTTGAAAGCGACATTTTATAAAAATAAAGATGCAGCAGAAATGAATAACATGCAGATTTTACAAGAAATAAACTATCAAGATATGGACTTCTATCTTAATATGCTCCCACTATTTTACTAACGAGTCACGCGACACCCTCAGCACGTGAAACGGAAGTCTCAGGCAGACTTCTAGTGGGGATCAGGATCCAATCAGCATCTTAGTGTAACCTCGAGGGACTCGACCAATCACACTAAGCCTAAAAGGTAGGCAACTCTTGCCGATCACAACTCCTTGTGATTCCCGTCCTGTTCGGCCTCCGAATCACCATGGCCTCGAGGGACTCGACCAACCATGATGCTCGGTTAAGCCAACACCTTCGTTACAAGATGAGTCTGATTTGATGATATACCCTCGAGGGACTCGACCAAGCATATCATGCCCTCAAGTCACCGGTGACATCTCTATGTCGTAAGCAAGATAGCGAATCGCGATATAGGTGAGTCTCGAGGGACTCGACCAACTCAACCTACTCCGGGAATCGGTTCCTACTTATAACGATGGAAGGCCACGTGGGTCAATCTAATTGCCTCACGTTTACCGACTTAATATTATCGAGAGATGTTTCTATGATTTGGTCTCCTAATATGACATGTCACACATATATATATTTAATATATATCTACATCGCATGCAAATATATATACATATCTAGTATGTGTATAAGCAATCACACCAGATGATCATGGACCACAACCTAATATGATTAGGCCCGAGCCAGTAGGCCTAATCACTCACATCAAGATCTATGTGTGCAACGGTGCATCTCCATGCCCTGTGATCGTCCATCTCGTCCTCGTCGGTTCCGTCGACATCTTGATGCATCTTCATGCATCACGATCGTCCGTCTCGTGGGTCTCGCTATCGCATCCACGCTCCCGCCGCACCTCCTCATGTGATTATAACTTAATCATAGGCACGCAGGCCCGACAATAAACGAGAAATATAATGGAGGCTCGCAGACCTCAATAATAATAATCACAAGTACACACATCACACGGTCCATGATCATCCGTCCACACATCATACATCACATGTATAAATAATCATCATCATGTAGGACTATTAGATAATAATAAAAATAATAATCAACTAAACCTTTTAATTAATTAATATTTTCTGAAATCAGGGACATGTAGGGAATTTCTCAATTCCTAAGGGTATTTTCATAATTTGGACAAAAGACAGAAATTAGAATTTCTCAAATTCACAGGGGCAAAATTATCTTTTTATCCAGAAAACCCTAATGCCCTTCTCCCTTTACTGCCGCCGCCGCCACCCTACTGGCGGCGGCCTGTGCGGTAGGGCGAGGGCGCTGCCGCTGCAGGTGGGCGCCCCCGCGGGCGGTTCTGCCGGGGGGGCAACGCCCATAGGCGGTGCTGTCCCACCGGGCGACCGCCCTTATGGGGGGGGGGGGGTTTCGCCCGCGGGAGCAGCGGTGGCAAGCACCGCTGCCCTACGGCGCCTCACCCCGCGAGAGAAGCGGCCGCAGGCGCCTCTGTCCGCGGGCTGCCAGCCCCGCCAGACGCAAGCCTGCTGCAAGCAGGCCGCCGGCCGGTTGCTGCAGACGCAGCCCCTGTGCTGCCCGCCTTCGGCTGCGCTGCACGTACGCATATCGAGGGCATCAACTGTTGCTGCCCTTCCTTGTTTTTGCGTCAATGATTTTGACGTCAAAATTCTTCCTAAACACAACACACGCGGTTCAAAACCAATTATTCGCACGAACAACCTGACTCTGATACCACTGTTGGGAAATCTTGGGGGCGACATCAGATATGCACAGCGGAAGAACAAGAAAACAAAATCCCCAATTCCCAAAAAGATGTTCGTCATCGTGCGAAGATTGGTGCGCAAAATCCGCGAAACTCAAAACTACGTATAGAGTAGGTTGTGTTACCTAGGAAGATCGTATATCCTTGTTTCCTTGCAGATCCTTAGGAGAGGGTGAAGGAGGTCAAGCGTCCTCCTCTCTAGCGGTGATCCACACAGCAAGGTTGCGACGACGCTCCTCAAAACTCCAGGCTTGCTCTGAGGTGGAGAGGGAGAGGAGAATAGGAAAGGCAAGCAAAGACTCTAGCCCATGAGGCTCTGAATCTCTCCTATTTATAGAGGTCCCCTATCAAACCATAATGGGTCCTCCCCTAGTGGGGTATTGGATCCGCATCCAATAAGACAAGGGCTCCGTCGGATATCTCATATCCGAACCTCTACTCATCGCAATACCTACCATATGTGTGTGACCCTCTAGGCCCAATATCGAGCTGGTCGTGAGTCATACCTGTCAGAAGTCCTTCTAACTCAGTGAATTATTATCTCTGTAATAATTCACTCGACTCATCGACTACGGACGTACTAGGCCACTATGTCGTAGTCCCTAGACGATACAGGGGAATCCAATCCATTGGACCTGTCTGTCCTCAGTTACCGTGTACCTATAGTCCCTCATCCATCTAATATCCCAGAGACCGTAGATCGAGCATGGTGTTGTCAGACCCATACGGTTTCTACTCGAGTCTCGCTCTAATCGGATTCTCCCGGAGAACTCTTTCTCTCTCAACCCGAATGACCCTGGCTAGGGATTTGTTTGAGCATGAACACATGGGATATTCCTCTCATGACGCCGAGAGTGGATGATCCTCTATCGACACTCAATAGCCCTCGTAAGGTTGACTACCACTCCCAATTACCAGCTGTACTAGATCTGGGACAGCCAAACCTATAAGTCTGGTATCAAAGAGTGGAGCACTCATACAGGACATCCTTGGTGTCTCAAGTCTAAAGACCAAATACACCACTAGGACTACGGAATCGCTGTTTGACAATAAGGCATCATCAACCATCCAACATTCCGTAAGCGGATCAATTAGTGAACTCAGTCTCCAATGAGCACCTGTACTGTATCCCTATTGTCCCTACACGAGTAGCTATGAGACTAACTGCATCCATCATATGGACGGGTATACAGCACATCAGTCTGTCCGGTTATCACGATATCCCTCTCGAGTAACCTATGATAGGGATTATTTAGGATATGTGTTTAAAGGTGAATCGATCTCATTATCGTGATCTCATCACGATCCGATTTCCATTGCACAAATCCAAGGACATCATAATATATATATGCACATATGCAATAGTTATAAAGTGATATACACCAAAATATAATAAGCAAAAAGATTCTGTATCAAGTCACACGTGCCATCACTCACTTGATTGGCTTGATGGGCACCTATGACTAGCATGGATCACCGCTAGAGAGGAGGATATACGATCTACCTAGGTAGCATAATATTTTATATACACATTTTTAAGTTTCACGGATACGGATTTTGTGTACCAATCTTCGTATAACGACAAACACATCTTTAGGAATTTTTTGGGATTTTTTTTTATGTTCTTCTACTACGCATATGATGTCGCCCTTATATTTTCCTATAATAATATTAATAAGCAAAAAGACTGCATGTCAAGTCACATGTGTTATAACTTATATGATTGGCTTGTAGGGCACTTATAACTAGTAATATCTTATTAGCAAATTCAAAATTCGGAAAGTTTTTAACAAGTGCTTTTTGACCATTGATAGCATCCGTAAACTAGGTATACATGTTTCTAATGGTCTCACTTAGTTTCATGTGAAATAATTCATAACTATGAACCAAAAGATTAATTTTTAACTCCTTACTACCACTCCCAATGACCAGCTGTACTAGATCTGGGACAGCCAAACCTATAAATCTGGTATCAAAGAGTGGAGCACTCATACAAGACATCCTTGGTATCTCAAGTCTAAGGACCAAATACACCACTAGGACTACGGAATCACTGTCTGACAATAAGGCATCATCAACCATCCAGCATTCTGTAAGCGGATCAATCAGTGAACTCATTCTCCAATGAGCACTTGTACTGTATCCCTAGTGTCCCTACACGAGCAGCTATGAGACCAACTGCATCCATCATATGGACGGGTATACAGCACACCAGTCTGTCCGGTTATCACGATGTCCCACTCGAGTAACCTATGACCGGGATTATTTAGGATATGTGTTTAAAGGTGAATCGATCTCATTATCGTGATCTCATCACGATCCGATTTCCATTGCACAAATCCAAGGACATCATAATATATATATGCACATATGCAATAGTTATAAAGTGATATACACCAAAATATAATAAGCAAAAAGATTCTGTATCAAGTCACACGTGCCATCACTCACTTGATTGGCTTGATGGGCACCTATGACTAGCATGGATCACCGCTAGAGAGGAGGATATACGATCTACCTAGGTAGCATAATATTTTATATACACATTTTTAAGTTTCACGGATACGGATTTTGTGTACCAATCTTCGTATAACGACAAACACATCTTTAGGAATTTTTTGGGATTTTTTTTTATGTTCTTCTACTACGCATATGATGTCGCCCTTATATTTTCCTATAATAATATTAATAAGCAAAAAGACTGCATGTCAAGTCACATGTGTTATAACTTATATGATTGGCTTGTAGGGCACTTATAACTAGTAATATCTTATTAGCAAATTCAAAATTCGGAAAGTTTTTAACAAGTGCTTTTTGACCATTGATAGCATCCGTAAACTAGGTATACATGTTTCTAATGGTCTCACTTAGTTTCATGCGAAATAATTCATAACTATGAACCAAAAGATTAATTTTTAACTCCTTACTACTTTTGCCTTCGTTTGTGATTTCAAGTATATGCCAAATGTCACAAGCTGTTTCATAAATAGAAACTAGATTGAATTCATTTTTATCCAAAGTACAGAATAAAGTATTCATAGCTTTGGCGTTCAAAGAGAAAGTCTTCATCTCCAAATCATTCCAATCGTTCATTGGAAGAAAAGACTTTTGAAATATGTTTTCAATGATATTCTATAACTCGAAATCCATAGAAATCAAGAAAATCCTCATTCTAGTTTTCTAATATGTATAATTCATTCCATTGAACATGAGAGGATGTGTGATAGAATGACCCTTATGATTATCGATAAAAACTATCTCTCTTGGGTTTTAAATTAAATTGAGAGTAACCTTGCTTTGATACCAACTGTTAGGATCAATAGGACACAAGGGGGGGGGTGTGAATTAGTGCAGTGATAAATATGATGGTTGCAATTCCAAATCTTTCCGAGTTGACAGAAACATAATAAAGAAATTGTATCGAGAAGATGTCGACTAGAAGTAAATGTACAATGTAGAGTGCAGCTAAGTAATGAAAGTAAGCAGTAAGGAAAGAACACATCAGATTTATATGGTTCATTGTTGTGACCTATGTCCACTTCCAATTCCTCCTCCATCGAGGTCACTGGCGTCCACTAATGGTCTTCCTTTAATGGGCAAAGACCAACCACCCTCTTACAACACTTTCTCCTTTTCATAGGTTTAGTAGACAACCCTTATAAACCTAACACCTCACTTGAATGATCATAAGACTTAGAAAGGGAGGAGGAGGACACTTAGCACTTTTATAACACTTTCACACCTTAACTCTTCAAGATTTTGTTCACACATTATTGTACCTTCATGTATAAAAGAGTGGGGTATTTATAAGCCCTAATGACTTCAAAATTAGAGCTAAAAAGTGTCTCATTCCGGGTTTCCAAAATACTTGCAGTACCACTGCCAGTATTGGGCAGTACTATCGCTTGACACTCTAACACTAGGTGGTACCACTGCCCAGTCTAGCGATACTACCACTTGATAGAGCCTCAGAGACTGAGCTTTGACGTTACCATCGCTTGACAGGATGGTACCATCGCTAGGCAACATTAACTACCGATGGTACCACCACCTAGACCACTTAGGAGGCTGAGCCTCAAGTGGTTCCACTGCCAAGTCCGACGGTACCACTACTTGACTGGGCTCTAGGTTAGTATTTGGGCCATCAGTCCGACCCAAACTAGCTCTAAATTGGGCCTAATTGACCCTTAACTGAGATAGTGGGATTATCTCCCAATCCGAACTCAATCTAAGTTCTAACTACAATAATTGAGGTAATAACTAAGCAATCTTTATCTGGTATGTCAATTATTCTTCGGGTGAAGTCTTGGCAAACTTTTAGTGAACTCTCGGTAAGCTTTTAGGGAACTCTCGACGAATTCTCAATGAACTTTTGATGAACTATTGGCTAGTTCCCGATAAACTCTCGACGAGCTTCTAGCACATCATTCGAATCTTCGACGTATCGTCCGATCTTTGACTTCGGCCCAACATCTACTTTATGCCTTATTTATTATTGTAGTTAATCCTACGATACTCTTCTCCAACATATGGATTAGATCAATAATTTATTAATTGATTTCATCATCAAAATTCGAGATTCAATACCTCATCCATCTAATATCGCAAAAAATCGTATAGCAGGCAT